>NC_052149.1:214089894-214689894 GCF_902713615.1 Scyliorhinus canicula | reverse complement strand
CAAAGGAACCTGGCGCTATAGTTATGACTTAAATGGCAACCTGCATCTGTTGAACCCAGGAAGTAGCATTCGTCTCATGCCATTACGCTATGATCTTCGAGACCGGATTACCCGACTGGGAGATGTACAATACAAGTTGGATGAAGATGGCCTTCTTTCTCAGCGAGGCTCTGATATATTTGAGTACAACTCCAAGTGTCTGCTTACCCGCGTTTACAGCAAAACCAATGGATGGAGTGTGCAATATCGCTATGACGGTTTGGGACGCAGAGTCTCCAGCAAAACCAATTTTGGTCAGCATTTGCAATTCTTCTATTCAGATCTGAACAACCCAACTAGGGTAACCCATGTTTATAATCACTCCAGTTCGGACATCACTTCCCTTTATTATGACCTCCAGGGTCATCTCTTTGCCATGGAGATCAGCAGTGGAGAAGAATTCTACATTGCTTCAGACAACACTGGGACACCTTTGGCAGTCTTCAGCAGTAGAGGCCTAATGATCAAGCAGCTTCAGTATACTGCCTATGGTGAAATTTATCATGATTCTAACCCAGATTTCCAACTAATAGTGGGATTCCATGGTGGCTTGTATGACTCTCTGACTAAGTTGGTACACTTTGGCCAGAGAGACTATGATGTCTTAGCTGGACGTTGGACAGCTCCTGATTACTCCATATGGAATGATATTGGCAAAGATCCTGCCCCCTTTAACTTATACATGTTCAAAAACAACAACCCTCTTAGTAACGTGCATGATGTTGAAGATTACGTTACAGGTAAGATTGGCAAGATCTACGAAAAGATTTGTTTCTTGGGGTCCGTTTACAAGATTGAAGGAGCTGGGAGCGAAGTATGGGCTGGAGCAGGGGGAAATATTTAGATACATGCAAGTTTGATACTTTGCCAGAAAGGAGATACAGAGCTTCCCAGGAGAGCCGGCTTCCACATTGCTGGAGGAGGTGCTGACACAGGGGGACTGGAGAAGGGTGTAGTATCGGCGATTTACGGGGTTATTTTGGAAGAGGAGAAGGCGCCGCTGGAAGGGATCATGGTAAAGGGGGAGGAAGAGTTGGGAGAAGGTATGGAGGAGGGGTTCTGGTATGAGTTGCTCTGGAGGATGACCGCCTCCACCACGCGTGCGAGGTTGGGGCTGATACAGCTGAAGGTGGTATGTAAAGCACACCTTATAAGGGCGTGGATGAGCCGGCTCTTTGAGAGGGTAGAACATGTGTGTGAACATTGCGGGGGGGCCCTGCAAACCATGTTCATATGTTTTGGTCCTGTCCAAAACTGGAGGATTACTGGAAGGAGGTGTTTAGGGTAATCTCTAAAGTGGTGGACGTGAAACTGGGCCCGGGCCCTCGGGAGTCCATATTCGGAGTGTCGGGTCAGCCGGGGTTGGAAACGGGCGCGGAGGCAGATGTTACAAGATTGAAACGTTTTTCTGGAAACGGGTGCGGAGGCAAGTGTTGCCTCGTTGATTGCACGAAGGCGGATCCTGTTGGGATGGAGATCAACCTCGCCACCTTGGCGTGGCGGGGGGACCTGATGGAATTCTTGACTCTTGAGAAGGTCAAATTTGAATTGAGGGATTCTGCAATTCATTATGCACTTTCGATAATTGGATTACATCGAACATTGTGGGGAGGGGGCGGTCTGGGAGGGTTTGGGGGAGGGGGACTGTATCTGTTAATGGTGAATATGGGTGATTCCTGATTCCTTTTTGTCATTTGTTTATGTTCACATGCGGGCTAATGTTTTGGGTGTTTGGTGGGAGGGTGAGTTCGTTGTTATTGATTCGAGGATTGATATTGCATTCGTTACTGATTATTGTTTATTGTTGGGTATAAATTTGGGAGAAAATGTGAAAAAGGAGGAGAATAAAAATATTTATAACAAAAAAGATTGGCAAGATCGTCGACAAGTTGAAAACATTAACAAAGTGCTTCATCCACATATCTCACATTACAAAGAACTTCAAAGTCATTTCAAACTATTGGCAAAGTCTGTTAAAGAAGTACTAGTATGTAACAGGATAATTCATTAATTGGTACACATTGATCTCAACAGAAAGAAAATGTTTTTTAGATGTGTATAATACGTGGCCACAAAACTACATGTTGTCTGTATAGTGCTCCAATAAATGTCATATTCATTAATTGCAGCATTTGGTTGAAAAAAAATTTTTAAAACACATTTTTGATTTTTCTATTTGTGGCTGAATCTGGCTGTTCAGAGTGAGGATACTCTCACATGGGCGTATATGTTGGAGGAAATGGAACACTTTCTCCGCACTCTTTTCAATTGGAGTGTGGGTTTGAGACATGACAATTCACGATTGCGCATTGATAATGTGCCTTAGTTTCAGAAGTACTCATCCATTAGAATACAATATTCTCCATTCAGGCATCTTAGTGGTCTTTTCTTTGAGACAGTTACTTCAATTATATTAGGCACTAAATTGCAACAACTGTTTACTGCAGGGTTGGCAAATAAGGGAACTTACAAAATACTGGCGGAGAAATGTACCGTATTTTTCCGTGGTTAAGTCAATGTGGTGTTGAAGTTGAATTGATTAAATTTCCAATTTTCCCGAATTCCAGTGATATATACATCAAAGCGATGTCTAAGACCAGACTGGAAAAATGTTTCAATTGAAATATTTTATTTGAGATTGCATAAAACGCAAACGCCACGACTGATTATTATTAAAATGTGTCATTCCAAAGTCTGTAACTATATGTCTGGCCTTCACACGGAGCTGAACTGTATTTAACCCACAGCAGGCAGCTCATTATGTCAAGACTCCTCCAATTTCTGTTTGATGTTAATTCACCTGGCTGTAGATCCACACTTTGCGGTTTTGTTTCCACTTGGCTGTGGACAACGCATCTTTCATCGTGTGCCAGTCCCGAACATTTTTCTCGCTCACTCCGTATTTACGCTGTTTGTGGAAACAGGAGCCATGTTTTCTTCTGCATATTTCATGACTCCCAGCTTGAACGCTGCTGTATAGGATTGATGTGACCTGACTGGAGGCATTTTGGTTTGAGACATTGGGTTTGCTTGGATTTGTTTATAAGGCTTCAGCATCGAAAATCCACTTAAACAGTAGATAAATCTAAGCAGCATATAAGACAAGGCCTGATCTTTTGAAGAGAAAAGCCTAATTTTACACACTGAAAAATATGCTATATTTGAACATCCAGTTTAAATTATGTATATCAGTCTATGTTCATCCCAGTTTAATTCTGTCTTCCTGCAGATGTTAAAAGCTGGCTTGTGATGTTCGGATTTCAGCTCTACAACATTATTCCTGGATTCCCTAAACCAGCTGTTCGTTTTGCAGCACCGCCTTATGAACTAGTGGAGAGCCAAGAGCGTGATAATGTACAGGTATGGGACAAACCAAAGTGAAATCATCATTATTTGTCTGCTTGTCCATGTACTCTCATCGCTGTCTGTCTGTCTGTCTACCAGCTTGTTCACATCTCCGGTCTTATATCTTTCCAATTGCCTCTCCGCCTGTGTTATCGTATGCCCATTTTTCTGTCCATATACTTGTCTTCTCTCACGTCCGACAGTTAAGGACAAAAATTAGCAAGCCAACAAATACTTAAAATCAAATACATTCATTGGGCGGCACAGTGGCACGGTAGTTAGCACTGTTGCCTCACAGCTCCAGGGACACGGGTTCAATTCCAGCTCGGGTGTCTGTCTGTGTGGACTTTGCGCTTTCTCCCCGTGACTGTGAGTTTCCTCCGGGTGCTCCAGTTTCCTCCCACTGTCCAAAGATGTGAAGGTTGGGCAGATTGGCCGTGCTAAATTGGGATAGGGCGGAGGCTTGGGCTTAAGTAGGATGCTCTTTCCAAGAGCCAGTGCAGACTCGGTGGCCCCGGTGGCCTCCTTCTGCACTGTACGATTCTATAATTCTGTATCTTTAATAGAGAACCAAATATCGGTTTTCTATAACCCCTCACACCCACTATATGATGCCGTTAGTCTCAGAATACCCTTTGCTGTCTCTCATTCCAATCTTTCTGTCTAGTCCAGCTTAAATATTTGCTCTCACAAGTCTAATAGGCACAGTTTTGAATGTAACTGGCACATTGGCTTGACTACATCAAGTTCTTTCTTTTTTTTAAATAATTTTATTAAGATTTTCACATTTTCACAAAAAAGAAAACAATAACAGAAAATTCTAAGAACAAAAAGAACAGAACCCCCCCCCCCCCCCCCCCCCCCGGGTTGCTGCTGCTGCTGACCTTTTGTTTTTACCGTTCTGCCAGGAGATCTAGGAATGGTTGCCATCTCCTGAAAAACCCCTGCACTGACCCCCTTAGGGCAAATTTCACCCTCTCCAATTTAATAAACCGCGCCATATCGTTGACCCAGGTCTCCATGCTTGGGGGCCTCGTATCCTTCCACTGAAGAAGAATCCTCCGTCGGGCTACTAGGGACACAAAGGCCAGAACACCGGCCTCTTTCGCCTCCTGCACTCCCGGCTCCACTGCAACCCCAAATATTGCGAGTCCCCAGCCTGGATTGACCCTGGATCCTACCACCCTCGATACCGTCCTTGCCACACCCTTCCAAAATTCCCCCAGCGCCGGGCATGCCCAGAACATGTGGACATGGTTTGCTGGGCTCCCTGAGCACCTAATACACCTGTCCTCGCTCCCAGAAAACCGGCTCATCCTCGTCCCGGTCACATGAGCCCTATGCAGTACCTTAAACTGTGTGAGGCTAAGCCTCACACAAGAAGAGGAGTTCTCCCTTTCTAGGGCATCCGCCCACGTCCCCTCCTCAATCTCCTCACCCAGCTCCTCCTCCCATTTATCCTTCAGCTCCTCCACCGAGGCCTCGTCTACCTCCTGCATCACCTGGTACGCTTCCGAGATCCTCCCCTCTCCAACCCATACCCCGAGAGCACCTGTCCTGAACCCCACGCGGCGGCAGCATAGGGAACCCCGCCACCTGCCGTCTGACAAACGCCCTTACGTGCATGTACCTAAAGGTGTTCCCGGGGGGAGCCCAAACTTCCCCTCCAGCTCACCCAGGCTCACAAACTTCTGTTATTACCAGGTCCCCCAGCCTCCTGACACCTGCCCTGTGCCAACTAAGGAATCCGCCATCAATTCTCCCCGGAACAAACCGGTGGTTCTCCCGTATCGGGGACCCCATCGAGGCCCCCACCTCCCCCCTGTGCCGCCTCCATTGCCCCCAAATCTTGAGGGTAACTGCCACCACCGGGCTCATGGTATACCTCGTTGGAGGGAGCGGCAGCGGCACCGTTACCAGGCTCGTGCCCACACAGGATGCCATCTCTATCCTCTTCCATGCTGCTCCTCCCCATCCATTACCCACTTATGCACCATCGCTGCGTTGGCAGCCCGATAATACCCACAGAGGTTGGGCAACACCAGCCCCCCCCCCCCCCCCCCATCCCTGCCCCACTCTAAGAACACCAGTCTCACCCTTGGAGTCCCGTGTGCCCACACAAACCCCGTAATGCTCCTGTTAACCCGCCTGAAAAAAGCTTTCGGGATAAGGATCCGGAGGCACTGGAACAGGAACAGAAACCTCGGGAGCACCGTCATCTTGATTGACTGCACCCTACCCGCCAAAGACAGTGGCAGCATGTCCCACCTCTTAAACTCCTCCTCCATTTGCTCCACCAGCCTTGTGAGGTTTAGCTTATGCAAGGCCCCCCAGCTCCTGGCCACCTGAACCTCCAAGTACCTGAAGCTCCTCTCCGCCCTTTTCAGTGGGAGCCTCCCAATCCCCCCCTCCTGGTCCCCCGGGTGTACCACAAACAGCTCGCTTTTCCCAAGTTAAGCTTATAGCCTGAGAAATCCCCAAATTCCCGGAGAATCCCCATCACCACCGGCATTCCCCCCCACCGGGTCCGTCACATACAACAATAGGTCGTCCGCATAGAGCGACACTCGGTGCTCCCCCCCACCCTGGACCAGCCCCCTCCAATCCCCCGACTTCCTCAACGCCATAGCCAGGGGTTCAATTGCCAGCGCAAAAAGTAGGGGGGACAGGGGACACCCCTGCCTCGTCCTTCGGTATAGTCGAAAATACTCCGAACTCCTCCTATTCGTGTCCACACTCGCCATCGGGGCCTCAGACAACAGCCTCACCCAACTGACAAATCCCTCCCCAAACCCGAACCTTTCCAGCACCTCCCACAAGTACCCCCACTCGACCCTATCAAAGGCCTTCTCCACATCTAGCGCCACCACTATCTCCGCCTCCCCTTCTACCGCCGGCATCATAATAAAGTTCAAGAGCCTCCGTATATTAGTGTTCAGCTGTCTCCCCTTCACAAACCCCGTTTGATCCTCGTGGATAACCTGCGGCACACAATCCTCTATCCTCGTGGCTAAGATCTTTGCCAACAACTTGGCGTCCACATTCAGGAGTGAGATCGGCCTGTATGACCCACACTGCAGGGGATCCTTATCTCGCTTAAGAATCAAGGAGATCAGCGCCCGAGACATCGTCAGGGGCAAAGCCCACCCCTCCCTCGCCTCGTTGAAGGTCCAAACCAACAGGGGGCCCAGCAGGTCTGCATACGCCTTGTAAAATTCAACCAGGAACCCATCAGGCCCCGGCGCCTTCCCCGACTTCGTGTTCCCTATCCCTTTAACCAGCTCCTCAAGCTCAACTGGCGCCCCCAGACCCTCCACCCGTCCCTCCTCCACCCTCGGGAATCTCAGCCGGTCCAAAAAGCGCTCCATCCCCCCCTTCTCCGCCGGAGGTTCGGACCAATATAGTCTCTCCTAAAAGTCTCTGAAGACCCCGTTAATGTCTACCCCCCTCCGCACCACATTTCCTCCCTGATCCTTAACACCACCAATCTCCCTGGCCGCATCCCGCTTACGGAACTGGTGTGCCAGCATCCTGCTCGCTTTCTCCCCATACTCCTACACCGCACCCTGAGCCTTTCTCCATTGAGCCTTTCTCCATTGAGCCTCCGCCTTTCTGGTGGTCAACAAGTCGAACTCAGCCCGAAGGCTGCGCCGCTCCCTCAGCGATCCCTCCTCTGGGGCCTCCGTGTACCTCCTGTCCACCCTCACCATCTCCCCCACCAATCTCTCCCTTTCTCTCTGCTCCCCTCTCTCCCTGGTGGGCCCGAATGCAGATCAACTCCCCCCAAACTACCGCCTTCAGCACCTCCCAGACCGTCCCCACTCGGACCTCCCCATTATCGTTGGCCTCCAGGTACCTCTCGATGCATCCTCGAACCTGCCCCCTCACATCCTCGTCCGCCAGCAGCCCCACCTCCAAGCGCCACAACGGGCGCTGGTCCCTCTCCTCCCCCAGCTCGAGGTCCACCCAATACGGGGTATGGTCAGAAATGGCTATCGCTGAGTACTCAGCATCTACTAACCCCGCAATCAGCGCCCTACTCAAAACAAAGAAATCGATCCGGGAGTAGGCCTTATGCACATGGGAGAAGTATGAAAGTTCCCTGGCCCTCGGCCTCGCGAACCTCCAAGGATCCACCCCTCCCATCTGGTCCATAAACCCCCTCAGCAGCTTAGCCGCCGCAGGCCTCCTACCCGTCCTGGAACTGGATCCATCCAGTGGAGGATCCAGCACCATGTTGAAATCCCCCCCCATTATCAGGCCCCCCACCTCCAAATCTGGAATCCGGCCCAACATGCGCCGCATGAAACCTGCATCATCCCAATTCGGGGCATATACATTGACCAGCACCACCCGCTCCCCCTGCAACTTGCCGCTCACCATCACGTACCTCCCGCCGCTGTCTGCCACCACACTCGACGCTTCAAACGACACCCTCTTCCCCACCAGGATCGCCAACCCCGGTTTTCTGCATCCAGCCCCGAATGAAACACTTGGCCCACCCACCCCTTCGTCAACCTGACCTGATCCGCCACCTTCAGGTGCGTCTCCTGAAGCATAGCCACGTCCGCCTTCAGCCCCCTCAGGTGCACGAACACGTGGGACCGTTTGACCGGCCCATTCAGTCCCCTCACATTCCAGGTGATCACCTGCCCCCCTCCCCCATCGACTAGCTATCACCCTTCCGTAATCCGCCCAGTGCCCGCGCCCCCCCCCCCCACTCAGCCCGTTCCCCACAGTAACAGACCCCCATCGCGACCCCCTCTGCACGCTCCAGCTCCTTCTTGGCCATTCCAGCAGCAACCCGGAATCCCCCCCCCCCTCTTCCCCTCCCTCCCCAACCCACCCGCCCAAGCTAGGGCCCCCCCTAGCTGTGTAACTCCGATTATTGTACTTCCATAAGTCAGCCGACTCCTTCTGCTCCCGCCACCCCAATTACCCTCCTCAGTGTCACACAACCATTCCCACAATGCTGACCCCGCCCCCTGCTTCTCTAGCGCGGGAGAGAAGCCCGCGCCCCCCATCCCAAGCCCCGTCCCCCCGACCCAAAACGCGGGAAGACAGCCACATGATCCAACAGGGCCGCGAACCCCACCCAAACCCGCAACCAGTGAAATAATAAAAATCCCAACATGATATGATAAAACACCCAAGTAAACAGATAACAGTCCTGAAAAGCAGAAAAGAAAAGGCAAGATAGCAAAATAAAAGCATCGTCCAATAGAACCAAAAAGAGCGAAAGGATATCAAGGAGGACAAAGCCTCCGGGCTGCGTACAACGTTCCCCAGCCCCCAGTCCTCAGTTCAAGTCCAGCTGCTCTGCCTGGACAAAAGACCAGGCCTCCTCCGGGGAGTCAAAATAAAGTTGGCGGTCTTTATAAGTGACCCACAGGCGTGCCGGCTGTAACAGGCCAAACTTGACCCCCTTCTTGTGGAGCACTGCCTTCGCCCGGTTAAACCCAGCCCTTCTCTTCGCCACCTCCGCACTCCAGTCCTGGTAGATCCTGATCTCCGTATTCTCCCACTTACTATTCCTCTCCCTCTTCCCCCAACGAAGCACACACTCACGGTCGACCAAGCATTGAAAGCGGACCAGCACCGCCCTGGGCGGCTCGATCGGCCCGGGCTTCCGCAGCAGCACCCGATGGGCACTCTCCAGCTCCAGGGGTCCCCGGAACGACCCCGCGCCCATCAGCGAGTTCAGCATCAGGACCACGTCCGGCGGGAGCGGTTCTCCATCTCCCCCATCCTTGCCAACCATTTCTTGTGAAATGCCTCGTGCGACTCCACATTCACCGCCAGACCAAGGAGTTTGTCCTCGTTCTCCAAAGCCTTTTGCTGCAGCTCCCGAATCTACTCAGCCTGAGCCGTCTGAGTCGCCCCGAGCATGTCCAGTGATGCCCTCAACGGCTCAAGGATCTCAGCTTTTAGTTCCTGGAAGGAGCACAGCAGCAGCTCCTGCTGCTTCCTCGCCCACTGCTGCCACGCTGCCGGTTCCTCGCCCACCGCCATCTTATCCTTTTTGCCTCGCACCTTCTTCTGCTGCAAAGTTGATTTTCTGGTCTCTCCACTTCTAGTCCAGCCCACCCACTGGCTGCCAAGCACAGAGGCTGCGTTCCCACCCAGGGAAAAATCAAATCAGCGCCGTTGCGGGCCATTAAAAGAGCCCTTGGTGAGATCTTTTCACAGTTGTTCCCTCTGCTGCTAGAATTCAGCTTTCATAAAGGCCCTCAGGTCAGCTTGAGGCCTTTAAACTCGCCCTTCCCCCGCCTGCATGCTGGAAGAGGCTTTTGTCTCTGCTGTAGCTTCAGCCAAATCTTTCACTGTTTCTGCGTGTCTGGTAACCAAGAAACATACCATTCCTGGGGGAAAGTGCTCCTCCAACATTCACCTATGCTTTTTCATCAAACTTCCACCCCATATTGCTTTAAAAAGAGCTCTTTTCTGTATCCTTGGGCAGGAGCTGCCTTTTGTGTGACCACTTACTCCATGGTGCACACCGGAAGTGACTACATCAAGTTCTAATGTACCTCAATTCATGCTCATCTGTCAAAACCCTGCCCAATTGTAGGATCATCCTGGAAAGCCGGGGTAACCTTACTTTCCTTCTCCATCACAAGCATCTCTGTCAACCTGTTTCTCCGCCCCTTCGCTGCAAACAACAAATGCAGCAGCTGATTGGCTCCTTTGCTGTCCTTCAGTCAGATAGCTCTGCCTCTTTGTTCTCTCTACTTTCTTCATGCTCACCAATTCCGAGTTGCCCTGAAACCCTGAACAACCTCTGAACCCCCTTCTCTAGTTTCACACCCACCTCATCATTCCTTAAAAAACAGGGGAGACATGGGAGCTTCTATACGTACATAAAAGGGAGTTATTTGGCTAAGACTACTATGGATCCATTACTGGCAGAGTCAGGAGAATTTATAATGGGGAATAGAGAAATGGCAGTTGAGCTAAATGATTACCTTGTGGCTGTCTTCACTGAGGAAGGTACAGGAAATCTCCCAGAATTAGAGATCCAAGGGGCTCGGGAGAAGGAATTTTTTATTAGTGAGGAGGTTGAATTGGAAAAATTAATTACTGAAGGTTGATAACTACCCAAGACCTGGTATTCTACATCTCAGAGTGCTGAATAAGGTAACTGTGGAGATAGTGGAAGAATTGGTGATCATCTTCCAAAATCCTATAGATTCTGGAATGGTTCCTACAGATTGGAATTTAGCAAATGTCACCTCACTATTTAAAGAAGAGAAGGAGAGAGAAAGCTGGGAACTAAAGACCTTACATTAGTAGTAGAGAAAATTCTAGAACCTATTATAAATGATGTGAAAATTGGACATTTAGATAATAATGATCTGACTCTGCATCATCAACATGGATTTACGAATAGAAAATCATGTTTGAGAAACCCGTTTGGGGTTTTTGAGGATGTTCGTAACAAAATTGATAAAGCGGAGCCAATGGATATAGTATACTTGGATTTTCAGAAGGCTTTTGATAAAGTCCTCCAAGGGAGGTTGATCAGCAAAATTAAAGCTTATGGTCTAGGAGGTAATATACTGGCATGGATTCAGGATTAGTTAACAGGCAGTAACCAGAGATTCAAAACAAATGGGTCATTCCTGCGTTGGCAGGCTGTAACTATTGGCGTACCTCAGGGTTCAATACCTAGGCTCCAGCTGTTAACAATATATATCAATAATTTGGACATGGAGACCAAATGTAATATTTCCAAGTCTGCAGATGACACAAATGTGTGTTGTGAGGACAAAGCAGCTTTGAGAGGATTTGGATAGGCTTAGTGAGTGGGCAGGAAAATGACAGCTGGAATATAATATGGAAAATTAGGGGTTATCTACTTTGGTAGGACGAACAGAGTATTTCTTAACTGCTAAGAGATTAAAACATGTAGATGTATAAAAGGACCTTGCTGTCCTCATCAATAAATCACTGAAGTTTAACATGAAGGTGCAAGCAAGGAATTAGGACGGCTAATGGTATGTTGACCTTTATTGTAAGGGGATTTGAGTAGAGGAGTAATAAAGTCTTGCATCAATAGTATAGGACCTTGGATATACCCCACCTAGAGTATTATGTGCAGTTTTGGTCCCCCTACCTCAAGAAGGATCTTATTTCCTCAGGAGTGCAACAAATGTTCATCAGACTTGTTCCCAGGATGGGACTTTCCTGTAAAGACAGTTCAGGCAAACTGGGCCTGAATTCTCTACAGTTTTTGAAAAATGAGAGGTGATCTCATTGAAACCTACAAAATACTTAAAGGGATAGAGATAAGAATGTTTCCGCTGGTTGGGGAGTCTAGGACCAGGAACGCAATCTCAAAATAAGGGATAATCCATTTAGGACCGAGATGAGGAGAAATGTTTTCACTCAAAGGGTTCTGAATGTTTGGAATTTTCTACCTTGGAGCACTGTGGAAGCTTAGTCATTGTGTATGTTTGGAGTACAAATTGACAGATTTCTAAATATCAATGACATAAAGGGATATGGGGATAGTGTGGGAAAAAGGCATTGATGTGGATGATAAGCCATGATCATATTGAATGGTGGAGCAGGCTCGATGGGCTGACTGGCCTACTCCTGCTTCTATATTTTTTGGCCTTCTTTTGACCTTTTTGCTCCTTCAGCCCCATTCTACCTAAGTTACTAATCCCCTGAACTTTTCCTCCAGCCCCCATACTAACCAGCATTATAAATGGTCACATTGGATCAATTCTGGGAGGGTGCGGGTCAGGGCAGTGACTTTAACCTCAGCGTTTAGATCCACTCTGGTGGCGGATTGTATTTTTATCTCTTGTGGGTGGATGGCGGTTACACCTGGGGTTTGCTGTAGGAAATCTCCAAGGAGTTCTCCATTCACATGTGTGTGTGTCCCTCTTCCACCCAGAACAACCGGATTTCTTTGTGGGGGGGGGGGGGGGGGAATTAAATCAACACGCTGCCAGCCAGTGCTTCTGGGGAAAGCAGCCACATGTCTCTAAAGGCCCTAGTGCCTGTGAACCAGGTCCCCGTGTCACTTTAAACAGAGGCCTGGGTTTTTCTTTCTCTCCCCGCCTGGCCCTGGTGCCGGCTTTGCACCGGGCTGGAGTTTGCCATTTTGCTGCAGCAGCTCGAATCCTCCTGCCGGTTCAGCCTGGAGCTTGGTTTTCAACCCTTTCCAGGTTTACACAATGACCTTATTTGTGGGGGTTTTTTGTTGCTGTTGTTGTTGTTGCCTTTTGAGGAGTTCATAAAGAGCAAAGAAGACGTCAAATTCGGGACATGTAGGTTTAAAGCGTTTACCAATTTTTTAATATAAAGAAACGCCACATTAATTTTATCCCACCCCACCAGCACTAGCAAAGCCAGGTATCTTCCAATAATGCACATCAGAATTTCAAAGCAGTAAATTTACCAACATATTATTGAGCTAAATATTACATACCCTTGTTGCTGCATAATTGTTTTTCTATGTTAATTGTGAAAGACAAGTTTGTGCAACAATTTAATTGTCCTTTTGCTTTCAAACTTTCGTTGGCTGGGTGGGGGGGGGGAAGAAATGTAAAATAAAAATAAGTAAATAAATGGTCACATTGAACTCTGTTCTCCTCCCTTTAAATACATATGTCATTAACCCCCTCAAATAAGAAATGCACCCTTAACCCTTCTACCCTTGCACCCTGAAACCCCATCTAAACATAAGTAGATAAAAATAAATATCATACAGACTGAATAAATTATGCCTGGTCTACAGAGTAGTACAGTGCAGGATCACAGCTCCAAATTTATTCCTAGTCAAGGCAGCAGGGAGAGAAAAGAAGAGCTATCCCATGATCATCTTGTGTACCATTACCTCCTATCATTGATGGCCACAACAATTTTAATGCTTTCCATAAGGGAAATGCTCACCATATATCTTTTATCGTTTGATTTTCAGTTTGTTTCAGGAGTTCAGCAAGCAGCAGAAAGGCTCAACAATGCCTTTATGGCACTGGAAGGATGCTCACTGCCCAAATTCTCCAGGGTAGGTCACAAGGACAGGTCAGGACATTGGTTTTCAGCCACTAATTCCATCATTGGAAGGGGAGTGATGTTTGCTGTCAAGGAAGGCAGAATAACGACAGGTGTGACTACTCTTGCAAGTGAAGACAGTCGGAAAATAGCATCCATTCTTAACAATGCATATTATTTGGACAAAATGCATTACACTATCAGTGGGAGAGATTCGCACTATTTGGTGAAAATTGGTTCATCGGATGGAGACCTGGCAACTTTGGGCATGACAAATGGTCGAAAAGTGTTGGAGAATGGAATTAACATCACGGTTTCGCAGCCGACAATTCTGCTTAATGGAAGGACTCGAAGGTTCACAAATATTGAACTTCAGTATAGTGCCCTGTTGCTAAATATTCGCTATGGAATTACACCAGATACATTGGAAGAGGAAAGAGCACGGCTGCTCGACCAGGCCAGATTAAGAGCTCTAGTGAATGCCTGGACTAAAGAACAGCAGAAGGTCAGGGATGGCAAGGAAGGAAATCGACTGTGGACAGAAGGAGAAAAACAGCAATTGCTGAACTCTGGCAGAGTTCAAGGATATGATGGGTACTATGTGTTGCCTGTGGAACAGTACCCGGAGCTGGCAGACAGCCCCACCAATATTCAGTTCCTGAGACAGAATGAGATGGGAAAGAGGTAACAAACCGAACTGCTGTCATCTCTGGCAAGAGCTGGAAGGGTGATTGCATCACTATCTCCTCTCCTAAGGAGATGGAAACTTTAAAGGGGGAGCTGAAAGTAAGTGACCTTGGGAACTGAAGAGAAGTTTCAAATTCATGTGACATGAGTTTTCACCTTGTTCTTCAGCATTTGAGGACTCTCTGGAGTGGACTGGAACCCAAAGAGAAAACTGCTTACTTACCAAGATCCCCTTTTTATAGGATAGCTCAGATCCTCTGGGCTTATACTGAAGAAAAAATCTCTCTTCTTGACTCAGTAAACTTACTGCCTCATGGGTGTCTCATTTAAAAGACTTGAGTCCAAAATGCCCATCTTGAATGAAACAGGAACTTCATAACTGCAACCTTTTGTAATATATGCCCCGAAGGAAAACTTGTTTGAGCATACAGGAAATGTACTGATCTGTCGAAGCCTGGGCCAGACTTCTTACACTGATGTATTGTTTTGTTTATTGCCATAGCAACTGTAGTGGACACAGTAAGCCTTGGAGGTTATAGTTACTGCATTCCTACTTGGGAGGGGGTGGGGAGGGCCATAATGTTTCTGAGGACGTGACGTAATTAATAAACAAAATATGTTATTGTCATACACACCGTCGTACTCTTTTTAAAAAGAAATTTAAATAAACCTACGTTGTGGACAGATTGACGTTTGCAGGGTGTAGTCTGCATAGTTTCTTAAAAGTAGTCGTCAGTAATGGTTTATGGTAGAGTTGTGGCCAATATTTCACTGCTACAAATGGCACTGCTTTTCACTGACCCTGTTCACCGAGGCATAGGAGAGGAAAGGGGAAGAGGGCAGGAGGCACAATTGCTGCTAACAAAGTTAAATGATCAATGATGGTACGTACCCTGCTCGCTTTCTACTTGCCTCTCAAATTACGACAATCACGCTGCAGTCACCAGAAGGCGAATTGAGAACTTTATTATTACTTTTTTTTTGTAATACTGTATCTGGAAGAATTGTCCATGGAGGTTTTTATATTAATTTCTGATTTTGCTGCTCAGCAAATATTAGTCACAGGAAATAAAAAATAATTTATGTAAAAGTGTTTCAAAAATGTTTATATACTTTAAAATAAAGTCTTTAAAACTGAAACATGTCTGATGTTGTGAACCCATATTTATAGAATATTACAACCATGTCCTTGGGTATTCAAATATTTTCAAAATAAAGTTTGAGCTGTGATCTATCTTTGTCAGTAATGTTGTTTCAGCTAAGTTGTAGCAAACACCAAAAAAGGATTGTGAGCAACCAGAGATTGTGACTATCTAAATCCAAATGTTAACCAGGTACCTGCTAATTAAACTTCACCATGAAGAATATACTCAACTGCAGTTCAAATTTCATGACCAGCTGCTATTTCCCATATCAGCCTCCCCGAACAGGCGCCGGAATGTGGCAACTAGGGGCTTTTTACAGTAACTTCATTGAAGCCTACTTGTGACAATAAGCGATTATTATTATTATTATTATTATTATTATTTTGAAGGACAAGAAGGGTCTATTCCCAATTCTCAGTATTGGGCCCCATTTCATGGGTCCTTGTTGGTCGATCATCAGAAATGTGGGCATCAAGCAGGCTGTTGAGAGAGGGGCTGGAGAAGTAGCAGTGGGATTTAAGGTGTCGTCAGCATACTTGTGAAAGATGACATCACGTTTGTAGATGATGGCACCAAGAGGTAGCGCAGAAATGATGAAGAGTAGGCCTGAGGAGGAAGTTGTAACCACATAGGACCGTGAAAAGGTTTATTCGGACTCAGAGGGATAATTTACCATGTAGTTGGCTATGCTGAGCCTGCTCTTGGTGTGGTGTTCATAAGTGGTTTCTGTACTGCAAGATAACTATGGAATGATTAAATAATGTTTCCACCGAGCACTTTCCTCTCCAAGAGAGAAGGATGATGGGAGATGGATGAAAATCTTTCAAGATTTTTATGGTTATGGAAAACTTAAGTTCAAGCAAAGATGCCTGACAGGCACAGGATTTAAGTTCTAAGGAGCATGGTTTGAAATTAAGAATATCAAAACAAAGTAGGAAATATATAAAATCCCTACAGTACAGCAGGAGGCTATTCCGTCCATCAAGTCTGCACCAACCCTCCAAAAGAGCACTCTACCTCAGCCAATTCTCCCACCCTTTCCCCATAAACCCGTGCATTAATCACGGCTAATTCACCTAACCGATCCATCTACTCGGGCAATTCAACATGCCAATCCACCAAACCTGCACATCTCTCGTAATTGTTTGGTAATCAACTTACAGGTGGGGTTGGGGAGCAGAGAGATATAGGGGGCTGTATTCTCCGTGCGATCCTCCGCTTCGCCGGCAGCGCACTCACGCCCGCGGATTTCCCGACAGCATGGGGGTGCCCACAATGGATACCCCATCCCATTGGCCAGCAGCCGGGACAGAGGATCCCACTGCCGGTGGGGGTGGGGGGGTGGTGGGATGGCACACCAGAATACGGGATGGGGATTCCCGCCCAGGAGGTTTGAAAAGTAATTGGTCCAATTCCTACTGGGAAAAGGAAAACAGGAGTGTTCGTTCCAGTATTACAGCAACCAAATTAATGGGTGCTTTGGAAAACAAGGTTTTGTATAAACCAAAACTGTTTTATGTCTTTGGTAACATTCAGTATTAAGCAAAAGCTACCAATGATACAGAATCGGTTAAATAGTTCAAAATATTTTCTTGAAAATCATCTCAATTGTCATCTTGCCTTTGTATTAAGCAAAGAAATTATTCTGGAAATAAAGTTTGCGCCAAAAACTATTGTGTCCAGCATGTGTGAAATGTCCATCACACAAAATATTCGAATTGTCTCAAACTTTCCCGGAACCAATAAAAAAAAACGTACTTGTCCCTGAGGACATCACTGACAAACATATCAGGGTCAGGGAATATGGAGTCAGGTTTCCAGGAGCAGGATTGATTGCAAGCTGACTTCAAGAACAGAAAACAGAGAGAGGGAATAAAGCGCAGTTATTCAAGGTGGCAGTGGGTGTGAGGTGGTGTTCCACGTGGATTAGTGTTGGGACCACTGCTGTTCACAATTGAGATTAACATTGGAATTTGGAATCCAAGTCATAATTTCTAAATTAAATTAATGGATGACACCAAATTTGAGGGGGGTGGGGAGAGAACTGGGATAGTCAATACTGAGGAGGACTGCAACAAATTACAGGATAACATTAATAAACTTACAGAATGGGCAAATTGGTAAATGAAGTTCAACACAGAGGGCGCAATTCTCCGCTCCCCATGCCGGGTGGGAGAATCGCGGGAGGGCCGGGCGACTCACGACACGCCCCCCCCCCCCCCCCCCCCCCCCACACGATTCTCCCACCCCCCGCTCGGAAGAATCGCCGCTCGCCGTTTTTCACGGCGGCAGTCAATTCTCCGGGCCGGATGGGGCCGAGCAGCCTGCCGTCCCCGACCGGTTCACGACGGCGGCAACCATACCTGGTCGCTGCCGTCATGAACATGGGCGCCAAATGCTCGTTTGAAGCTTGTGGGGGGCGGAGAGGGGAATGAGCACCACGGCCGTGCTCGGGAGGGGACTGGCTCGCGATCGGTGCCCACTGATCGTCAGGCCGGCGTCTCAAAGGGACGCACTGTTTCCCCTAGGCCGCCCCGCAAGATCAAGCCGCCACATCTTGCGGGGCAGCAGAGGGGAAGACGGCAACCGCGCAGCGCCAACCCGCGCATACACGGCTGACGTCATTCGGTGCGCCGGCCGCGTCTTTCCCGGCGCGCCGGGCCTTGACGCCAGTGACAAGCACCGCGGCCGAGATTTACGGCACGGCCCGGCTAGCCCCCCGGGGGGGGAGAGAATAGGGGGCGAGGAGAGGCCTCCGACGCCGTCGTGAACCTCTACAGGTTTCACGATGGCGTCGGGCCTTGCGGAGAATTCCACCCAGAGTGCATTGGTCAGAAGAATGGGAAGGTGTAGCCACCTGGGGTGGCCACTGCCCAACACAAAATGGAAGATTACAAGAAATGCAGGGAAAATGGACATGTTGCAAAAGCAAGCAGCTTGCAAAAGCGCTTGTGTATTCTGACTGCTGCAGAAACCAGACAGCACTGTGAAAGAAAACAAGTTAGCATACTAATGAGGCGATACCGGGTGATTCCCAGGTACAATGGAAACAAGTTAACTCAAATCGATACATTGAATGGAAGGCCAGACTTCTCGGCGCCAAGAGAAGTCCAAAACAATAAGTCCCAAGAACTGCCCAGTGATCGAGGGACTGCCCCGTTATTGGGGAATTCAAATCAATCGATTGGGAAGAGACCCAATCGATTGCGAGTGTATAGAGGGTCCGCCCAGGTGGGCGCGAGACCCTGAGAGAGATATAAGACAGAGACCGCGACCCCAGCTCTCTCTCTCCGCCAGCCTCTCCTTGACCAGCCAGCCCTCCCAGCAGAACACCGTTGCAGCAGAAGAACCTTGAGGAGGAGAGGCCTAGACAGCAGCCGCCATCACGTAAATGTCATACAACGCACGCTACGAGAGTAGACACTCCTGACCCCCTTTAGTCCATAACTACTGGAAGCCTGCGGACCCAGGACAAAGCTAGAGGCCGTTGTTCCCTGATCCGGCAGTCCCCTTATCCAGATAAGTATTTGGCCTATTAGTGGTAGGATTAGCCTAATCTTATAGTTTTATATGCATGATTAGTAGATTACTGTATTATAATAAACGTGTCTTGTTTGAACTTACTAGCTGGTGTGTGGAGTTATTGATTTGACCTTGAACTTGAAACTTGTGGCGGTATCTTAACGATACCTGGCGACTCCACAGCTAAGGAACGAAACAGAGCCAAATTGAGTGTAAAGCACACTCACCCAGAACGAGCAACATTTAGTGGCGACATCTGATGGGACTCGACTAGAAGTGCCCCCCCCCCCCCCCCCCCCCCCCCACTCCGAGAGAACCCAGAAATTTGAATCTGAAATCCAATTGGGAAAAGGAAAAACCACAAGTGTTCAAGTAGTTCAAATCAATCCTCATAATTCGGAAGTGTCTTTTTGCATGCGTAACTAACTGGGTTGTAAGGTAAAACCGAGAGATTTTTGTAGCGACAAACTGTCGGGAGTTTATAATTCGGAACATAGCGAAAGCCGTACCCGTATTTTATAGCATTGCCTTATTATCCCTCGTTCCAAATTTAAGAGACCATAGGAGAAAAAGAAATGGCCATGCAGGCAATGGAACGCCTCATGAACCCAGAGCAGTTCGTGGTCGCAGCGACCAACAGCAGCAGAGTAGGTCGGTGTCCCGTTTGGGAGCTGGAACTCAGGAAGTACCTCAAAGGGAAAGGATGGCCCCTTTGGAGTGAGTTTTGTTTGAATGAGCAGACCGGTCCCGGGAGTATAGGACATACTTGGTGGGAGAACCTGTCTGAAATTCACAAGAAAAGTTTAGGTAAAGCACGTAAGCCGATGGCAATTGTGTCCTGCTTGGCACAATTGCGAGGCACAGAGGGGGTCGTCAGGACCCTCCAAGCAGAGTTAGAGGAGAAAAACAGAATGAGCAAAGTGGATGTCAGAGACATCAAAAAGGAGAATTTAGGATTAAGGCAACGAATGGCAGATAAGGATAGAGAGGTGGATGATGCCAAGAGGGCACATCAGTCTTGTCTAGCCCATCTGAGAAGCTCTCAAGTTCAGTACGAAAAAGCCTATCAAGATGTGCAGCGTGCAGACTTGATAAGAGAAGAAGCAGAAAAACAGGTAGAGACACTGAAGAAGCAGTGTAGCGACCTAAAGGCAGCTTTAAGGGCACTCCATGCTGCCACCACTGAGCAAAGGCAAAGCACCGTAGACCACGTAAAATGTAGGAAGCAGATTGCGGAGCTGCAATCTCTGCTTTCTGTGCAGAATGGCTTCCAAGAGACCTTTGGAACACAATTAGAAGAAGAGAATGCCCCAGAGTGGCAGGAGTTGAGTGAGACAGCGCAGTGATATGTTCAGGGAACATGTGCACTAGCAGCGCAGCAGAAAAAGAAAGCGCCCTAACCCCCCACAGATCAGATAGCACCCGCACCAATGAACCCAGTCACCACCCAACGAAAAGCAACCGCAGAAGGCGCACCCGAGATCACATACACCACCCCCTTAACCGTGACACAACTAAGGGACTCGTGTGAGAAAATCACCCCGTTCCTCCCCACTGCAGACCCCCACCAATTCTTCGCACGAGTGAAACAGCAGGCGACCATGTACGGCCTGGATGAGCGAGAGCAGGTTAAGCTCACAGTTTTGAGTTTAGACTCATCGGTAGTAGCAGCCCTCCCCGACCCACAGAACGTTGGAGGAGGCACCCTCGAAGAGATGCATACAGCTATTTTAGACGCGATAGGGTACAACAGAGGAGACCCAGTCGAAGGCCTAAATAAGTGTAGACAGAAAAGGACCGAGCACCCCACAGCATTCGCAGGATTCAGAACTGCACTTCACTGCAGTTTTCAGTGATTTAGACCGCGCACATTTGACCCGCGATAACATGGTTAAATGGACCCGCACTATCATCTCCCACGCCACAGATGCAGGACAGAATGTCTGCTCCAATTATGACCCCTCAGAAGAGGCCCATAATGAAAAATGGGTATTGAAAAGATTGTCCCGCGCTTGGGAGCAAACTGTCCATGGCAAAGTAACATTAAAGAACCACGACGAAGCTCAGGCTGCAGCAGATATTCAGGCAGTGAGAGCGCACCAAAACCTCGCATGGATAAATGAGGTAAAGAACAGCCCCCCACAGAAGTCACAGGAATGTTTTAACTGCGGACAGTTAGGGCATTTTGCTAGGGAATGCAACGGCCCGCAGAGATCTCAGAGAGGCCAGCAGACAGGCACTCTGAACAGGAACAAAGCTAAGCCAATCCACAGTATAGAGACGCAGTCAGGACAGACCAATGTAGATGGAACGGACTGACGGTGTTCGGGCTCCCCCACTTGGGTCTGTGACACCCTCTGAGACCGATCCGGACGACTGGTAGTCATGTCGAAAATTCGGGGAAAGCCCATAGAATTACTCTGGGACACAGGAGGGTCCCGCACGACCATTAATTCCTCCAGTACACCACAGGCAGACATGTGGCCCACTACAGCCACCATAACACTCAGTGGCTTTACAGGCCACTCACAGCAGGGACACATTACAGCCCCTGTACCCATTCAACTAGGGAATATCTCCACCAGACACCCCGTTGTTTTAGTTAATCTGCCCCGCACAGCAGAACACATACTGGGCATTGACTTTATGAATGCCCACAGCCTGTCGTTCGATCCAGTCAATCAGTGTGTCTGGCGAATGGCGAAATCAGACAGAGCACCCGCAAGGCTCACAGTAGGTGAGTACGCAAACAGGATTAGCGCAGTAGGCGACTATTGTTTTGACCCGACCACGCTTAGCATGGGCAAACAGGTTAGGGCAGTTCTGAACAAGCACAGGACAGCATTTGCCAGTCACCGGCACGACTGCGGCAGAATGACTGGACAAGTTCAAATTACAGGGCCTGACCCAAGACCACAAAGACAGTACAGATTTCCCCTAGTGGCGGAGGGAGAAATTGGAAAAGTTATAGAGAGCTTATTAGAGCAGGGTGTACTTAGGGCAGTAACCTCGACTAATAATGCCCCTATTTGGCCAGTGAGGAAGCCCGACGGATCATGGCGTCTGACCATTGATTATCGGGAACTCAACAAAGTTACCCCAGCAGTAGCCCCCATGGTAGCAACAAGTCCCGAGACCATGCTCAAACAGGGACTCAACTCCAAATATTTCACAGTATTGGACATTAGCAACGGCTTTTGGTCAATTCCGTTGGCAAAGGCGTACCAGTACAAATTTGCCTTCACTTTTAAAGGTCAGCAGTACACGTGGACATGCCTCCCACAAGGATTCCACAATTCCCCCTCCATTTTCCACCAACAGCTGGCAAATGGACTAGCAAAGTTTTCCCGACCCGAATGTCTGGTACAGTATGTGGATGACCTATTACTGCAGACAGACACCAAGGCAGAGCACATCACGCTTCTGTCTGAACTCCTGGAACTTCTGAACTCAATCGGATGTAAGGTTAACCCGAGAAAGGCCCAACTATTGGAGAGTAATGTGATGTGTTTGGGTACAATCATCACACACGGAAAACGCGAGATCGAGTTCAAAAGAATTGACTCAATCGTCAAATTGCCCCTTCCCCAAAATGCTTCAGCCCTCCGGTCATTTGTAGGATTGGATGGGTATTGTCGGAACCATATCGATGGTTTTGCGACCAAGGCAGCCCCACTATCAGACGTCCTTAAGAAAGGAGCCCCTTGGGAATGGCTTCCGCAGCATACAGAGGCTGTGGAAGAGTTAAAGAAAGCCCTTAGCGCAGCACTCGCGCTACAAGTTCCAGACCAGCTCTCCCGCTATGCAATTGAGGTAGCATGCACAGATCTGACCCTCTCGGCCGTGCTCCTTCAGGAACAGCATGAGCAGCTACGACCAGTGGCTTATGCCTCCAGACTTTTAGACCCACTAGAGCAAGGATTTTCAGCCTGCGAAAGGCACCTACTCGCAGTATTCTAGGCAGTACAATACTTTTCTTACATTACCGGACTCAACCCCATCACCATTCTGACCGAACACACACCCACACAGTTACTTTTAGACGGACGACTGAAGGACGGTTCAGTGAGCCAGATAAGAGCAGCTAGGTGGACACTTCTGTTACAGGGACGGGACACAACAGTTAAATAGACCAAGACACACACATTTTTAGCAGACAACCTCCAATACCCAGGACAACCCCATGATTGCGAGATAGTAGCCCCCCTAACCGATACAGGACCCTTCATTGCTAAGACACCCCCCAGGAAGATAGGGAATTCAAGTCAGAGCCCCCAGCACACAGACACGTGTGCCCCCTTGAAGATTTATGTGGTTGGTTCATCCACTGTTTTAGATGGCGAACGCATCACTGGATGTGGAATTTATGTGGAAGATGCGCAGGGACGCGCACTAGAGGAGTTAGCATTAAAATTACCCGGTCACTTAGGCGCGCAGGCAGCAGAGCTCGGGGCCATAGCATACATAGTGGACCACCCAGATTCGTTCCCCAGCCCAGCAGACATATATTCGGATAGTTTATATGTCTGTAACAGCGTCACAGATTTTCTACCCCTGTGGAGGACAAGAGATTTTGTCTCCGCGGACGGGAAGCCCCTTCCATCAGCCCCATTACTCTGCCATATCCTAGAGAAGGCAAAGGATAGGACGTATGGCATCATTAAGGTTAGAAGGCACCATCGATCATCCCCCCCTGGAAATGTGAAAGTCGATGCACTGGCTAAAGCAGGTTCCAGGCGAGGTCATTTTTGGACACCCCCAGCTAGCGCACCAGCCAGCGACCCTGTGAGCTCAGTCCAAGCCTCACAAACAAACATAGAGGATTTAGTACAGGCACAGAGGCAGGACGAAAATCCCCGGGAGATTTTAAAAGGAAACTTTGTGGCCCAGTATGACAAATTCAAACACGCTTTGACCACACATGAGGGTGTGATTATCAAAGACAAGTTGTATGTGGTTCCTGAGAAAGACAGGAATCAAATGATTGCCTTATTCCATGATGGTCATGGACACCAAGGGATCGACCCTACCACAGCCCACCTTAGGCAGCTCTGTTGATGGCCCAATTTAAGAGACGATGTAACGCACTACATAGAGAACTGTTTGATTTGTGCACAGAATAACCTGGAGAGGTATGCAAAGAAGGCACAACTCAGCCACACTCGCCCCGTTAATGGCCCCTGGACTAACCTCCAGATCGATTTTATAGGTCCATTGCCCCCTTGCAGGAATGGCTATAAATATGTTCTGGTGGTCATAGACACATTTACGAAATGGGTAGAGGCGTTCCCATCTCGTACAAACACAGAAAGACAGCCGCAAAGATCCTGACCCACCACATCTTTACTAGATGGGGAATCCCCAGAAGTATTGATTCAGACCAGGGACGGGTCATGAAGCGCGTCCTGACCATATTCGGCATTAAACAAAACTTCCACATTGCGTATCACCCCCAGTCAAGCGGAATAGTGGAATGCATGAATCGGACTCTAAAATCGACCCTTAGAAAGATGGTCCAGGAAAACAATTCAACTTGGGATTCAGTGCTCCCATTCGCACTTATGTTTATACAAAATACTGTTTCAGCATCAACAGGCTTCACCCCACACACACTCATGACTGGACGCCCTATGAAAGGATCTGAATTCCTTTTAGGACTCGACATGACCAGCCCAGAAGTGACGGCGCTCACACACAAGACAGCAGTAAAACAATTAGTTGAAACTGTAAGGTCGGCTCATTTAGCAGCCGCAGTAAAATTGGGTAAGAAGAAGAAACAGAGCAAGGCTTGTTTCAACAGGACAGTCCATACCACAGAATTTCAGGTTGGACAACAGGTAATGTTATCTGTTTATAACCCCAGCACATTTTTGGCCCCAAAATTTTCCGGCCCCTACTCAATTGCTGACAAAATCAGCCCGTCAGTATACAAGATAAAGTACCCCAACGGGAAGACTGCGTGGTTCCATATTAACCAGTTAAAGGCATATGGAACACAGTCCAATCACTCACACCATGTCCTGCTAGACGCAGCAGAACACCTCGCCCCGCCCACAAGAGATACATTTCCACCCTCCCCTCACAGACCAGCTCCTCATTGGACTCGACCTCGACTCCGCCCATTGACTTCATACCACACCCCGAAACGCCCACAAGCTGCCACAGCAGAGACAGCGACTGTGACCTTGACGACAGCCACAGCACGCCTCTCTACTGCCCTGATACACCAAACCCCACACACATCAACTACGACCCCGACTACAGTGATTTGGAGATCACTTATATTAAAACCCCAGACCCACACCCAGCTCCACCTCCCAACTATGATGACCCCGACGACGTTCATACAAATTTAGACCCCACGATTTGGCACAGGGACAATTCTTGGAGACTTGTCCGAAATGACAAGAGTGACCCCCGGTCACATAACGCTAAAATTGCATGCCTGATCCATAGGGTATGAGATCCGGGAGAACAGGATGACTCTGAGTCTGACTCTTGACACGGCAACCCCTTTGCGACCCTGTTCGCAGAGAATGAAGAGAATTGAGGTGTCCAGATGATGTAAAAAGAGGAACCGCTTGAGAGATAAACGGTGTCCTTTCTGATGGAACCTGCACGCATGTTGGTGATGTCTGTTTGTTTGTTTGTTAAATGTTTGTTTTTGGAGATTGGCCACTCGGTTTTCAGCTGAAAAGCTTGTGACCACCTCACATGCACGTTAAGTTTGTCCGCAGATATCTCTGAGAACTTGTCTCAGCTGAAATGTCTGGAGCCCAGCTTAAGGCTTCACCCTTCACCCCACTAGGAGTATCTTGGCTCCCCCCTTTTTTAGGTGCCCCTCTATTCTGGGAATAGAGGCTGACAATTCACGATGAACACATTCATGCTCGTTCATTCCAGGTCGCTCAGGCAGTGGAGAAACGGCATTGAGGACCCGCCCAGTCTGAGGACCCCCCCTCTGGTCAGCTAAGCTCGGGTACAGCACAGCACGCCCTACCCGGGGATTCCATTCAAATCTTACCCGTCATGGCCCATACGCAACTCATTCGGATATCTCATTTCTAAAGTTTGGTTTCATTTTTTGTTTGAGGTAGCCCTTCGGCTGCCACTCCTTATGCTATTTACACCCAGGAACATTGGGATGGTAAATCACAAAACCTGCGAGACGGCTCGCAGTGGTGCAGTTCTTAAGTGTACGTCTGGTCCTAAATTCGCTTTTGAAAAAGAAATGAGGGGAGTCACTGGGAGTGACTTGGCCATTCATTTAAGAGACAATTGGAATAAGAGGACAGATACACTAACATTAAAGATATTAAACGGATCATTGACAGATACTATGCTTGATCCCATAGCTTTCGGATGTTCGAAGGAGGGATCAGAGCAAGATCAACAATACAAAAGGATAGAAGGAAGAGAAGAAAGAAGACCACGATGAAGACCTATATGTTTTTTAGTTATTGTTTTTGTATTTTTGCGCGCGGACGCGAACCCTTTTTCCCCTAAGACCCCCGCTGTTAATGTTTCCCAGACACCGACTTCTCAAAGCCCAGTAAGGAACAGCGATGACCAGACCTGATGCACAAAATTTATGAATTGGTACTCCCTATCATATGTTATTGAATCACTTTTGGCGATAGCAGTTCTCTGCATCGTAGTACAGACACTTAGGTTAAGGAAATGGAGAAGGAGAGCCTCCCGCTCTCGCGCCTCGACCATATACAGAGTACAATCCCCTATTTTCGGCTTCCACCAGTCCCCCCAACCCCTTGATGTGTAATGAATGATTTCATTTTCAAGTTGCTGTTGTAAATAAAGACCTTTTCTGACGTATTGTAATGTTCTGAGCTCGACTGCCGAGCCAGAAATGGAATGTAATGATAATGTTTTAAGGATAGGAAGTTAGAGTGTTTAAATGTGTAAGGGAGTGTAGTTTACAAAGGATAGTTAGAGGTTCCCTAGTAATGCATGTCCCCTTTGACATAGCACCAACCAGAGACTGTTAGATAAAAATTTTGTGCCATAATTGAGGAAAGTGTAGAGGCCATGGGACTTGCTGAGATCAGGGAACACAAAGACACCGAACTTGGGTGATCCTTCATGATTTCTCATGAGGATCACAAGGAGGGAGTGTAGCCACCTGGGGTGGCCACTGCCCAACACAAAATAGAAGATTACAAGGAATGCAGGGAAAATGGACATGTTGCAAAAGCAAGCAGCTTGCAAAAGCACTTGTATATTCTGCCTGCTGCTGAAACCATTTCTGACTGCTGCAGAAACCAGACAGCACTGTGAAAGAAAACAAGTTAGCATACTAATGAGGCGATACCGAGTGATTCCCAGGTACAATGAAAACAAGTTAACTCAAATCGATACATTGAATGGAAGGCCAGACTTCTCGGCGCCAAGAGAAGTCCAAAACAATAAGTCCCAAGAACCGCCCAGTGATCGAGGGACTGCCCCGTTATTGGGGAATTCAAATCAATCGATTGGGAAGAGACCCAATCGATTGCGAGAGTATAGAGGGTCCGCCCAGGTGGGCGCGAGACCCTGAGAGAGATATAAGACAGAGACCGCGACCCCAGCTCTCTTTCTCTGCCAACCTCTCCTTGACCAGCCAGCCCTCCCAGCAGAACACCATTGCAGCAGAAGAACCTTGAGGAGGAGAGGCCTGGACAGCAGCCGCCATCACGTAAGTGTCATACAACGCACGCTACGAGAGTAGACACTCCTGACCCCCTTTAGTCCATAACTACTGGAAGCCTGCGGACCCAGGACACAAGTTCCCTGATCCGGCAGACCCCTTATCCAGATAAGTATTTGGCCTATTAGTGGTAGGATTAGCCTAGTCTTATAGTTTTATATGCATGATTAGTAGATTACTGTATTATAATAAACATGTATGTTTGAACTTACTAACTGGTGTGTGGAGTTATTGATTTGAACTTGAACCTGAAACTTGTGGCGGTATCTTGACGATACCTGGCGACTCCATAGCTAAGGAACGAAACAGAGCCAAATTGAGTGTAAAGCACACTCACCCAGAACGAGCAATATAGGTCACTTATTACCGGGAAGGTGAAAGTCGAGGTTCGGTCGAGAGACAAAGGGATCTCGGAGTACAAATGCATCACATCAATAAAATTTGCACCACAGGTTAGCAAAGCCATAAGAACTAAAACCAAGCACAAAGTTTTATTCCTCGAGAGACTGAATTGAGAAGTTAGGAAGTTACGCTGAATCTGTTGTCGGCACGGTAGCACAGTGGTTAGCATTATTGCTTCACAGCACCAGGGACACGGGTTCGATTCTCAGCTTGGGTCACTGTCCATGCAGGGTCTGACGTTCTCACCGTGTCTGGATCGCTTTCCTCTGTATGCTCCGGTTTCCTCCCACAAGTCCCAAAAGATGTGCTGTTAGGTGATTTGGACATTCTGAATTCTCCCTCTGTGTACCCGATCAGGCGCCGGAGTGTGGCGATTAGGGGATTTTCACAGTAACTACATTGCAGTGTAAGCCTACTTGTGAGATTAATAAAGATTATTATTAAACCTCGATTAGACCACACATTGTGTTGCAGTTATGGTCACCATATAGAAGTACTGGAGAGAGTGCAGAAAAGGTTACAAGGATAATGCCGGAAATATCATGTCAAGAAATGATTGAAAGACTAGGCCTCCTCTAGCTTGAAAAAATAAGTCTTTTCACAGAATTTACAGTGCAGAAGGAGGCCATTCGGCCCATCGAGTCTGCACCGGCTCTTGGAAAGAGCACCCCACCCAAGGTCAACACCTCCACCCCAACCCCATAACCCAGTAACCCCACCCAACACTAAGGGCAATTTTGGACACTAAGGACAATTTATCATGGCCAATCCACCTAACCTGCACATCTTTGGACTGTGGGAGGATACCGGAGCACCCGGAGGAAACCCACGCACACACAGGGAGGATGTGCAGACTCCGCACAGACAGTGACCCAAGCCGGAATCGAACCGGGCACCCTGGAGCTGTGAAGCGATTGTGCTATCCACAATGCTACCGTGCTGCCCTACGTCTTCTAGGTGATGTAGTAGAGGTTTTAAAATTTTGATCTGAGAAAAGGAGGCAAATAGCTTGTCCAAAGAAGTAAGTTTTAATTAGCACCTTAATGGGGGAGGAAGGTCACGTTATGAGGTATTCAGGCCTAGACAGCTAAAGGATTAGCTGCCAGTGGTGGAGCAATAAATGATGTGCAAAGTACTGTCTATAACTGAATAAGATTTTGCTGTGCTTAATTCTTTGAGGTTTTATCCTTTGTTTGGTTTATTTATTTATGGGATGTCACCAGCAGTGGCAAGGTCAGCATTTATTGTCCATCAAAATGCCCCTAAGCAGAAGGTGCTCATCCACGTTCTTGAACTGCTGCAGTCCTTGTGGTTTAGATAGGCTCACACTGGGGTTAGGTAAGGATGATAGTGGTGAAATGCATGTACAGAGTTTTTTTTAATGCTTTCCAGTTCAAAATTCAAACGATTTATAATTTAGATACATATCGGGAGGCCTGGAAGTCAAAATAATTCGCACAGAAATCAAAGTTAAATAATAAATTCTATATTTTAAAAATGGCATCTTTAGGTTTATCTCCAGACCCAGGCCTGCTGCTCATCAAGAACATGACAGGAATGTTAAGATTTTCGCCCTTTCGAATAAGCTCTGAAGAATGAAAAGACTGGTTGAATTTTGCGAATGACATTGTGCGTTCTTGATTCCACTTTTTAATTGAAAGAAAGGTGGAAAGTTCTGAAGTTGCAATGATCTGTAAATTTATATTATTGCACCTCACTGCTTCAACGATTAGCAACATTTTTTCATTTTGGTACCAAGTCACAGACAATAAAGGCCCCAGATTTGACCCTTCACCTAAGCTGAGTTGGTTGGCCTTGACCAGACCAGCAGTATCGTTAGCCAAAGAGTACAGTTTGTGTTCTCTGTTCAAATTGTCAAAAGCGTGGCTGGACCAGGGAGGAGAAAAACGTAGCCACAGTCCTGACTTTTGACATCCGTTGGGAAATGTGAGTGTGTGCATCTGTGCGTGAACATTGTTCTTGAGAAATAAACCTGTAACAGAATCTACAAGCGGCAGGAGCTAACTTCAATGAATGCATTTAATAATGACAGTACCTTTGCAATCAATCTTTCTGAAAAGAACATGTTCAGGCTAGTCGAATGGATGTGGAGAACGCTTTCACTTTTAATGCAGCGTTAATAATACCTTTGGAAAGGTAGAGTACTTCATTCCCTTTTGAAATGGAAATGGATATATAGGTATCAGACCTATTGGGTGGAATTTTACAGAAAAATGGCCAAGTATCAGGTTCTGACTGAAAACCAACATATTTCTCCCCACAAATACAACTAGGATTTCTGTCCACGCCATCACTCTGGTGGTGTGTTGCCTCATCGAGCCGGCAAGCCTAGCTACACAGAGATTGGGGCACCACCTTTAAAGGGCTCGCCAATAGGTAAGAACACTGAACTGCCTCCCACGCCCCAACCTCAATGGTTGGGGTATGGGAGGCACCCCCCCCTCTCCCCAACAAGCTTCGGGGTGACTCCCCCACCACACCAGGGAAGTATTGGGGGGCACTGACCTTGCACGCGTTCTCCAGCAGGCATCCTCCACTCCCACCACCTTCCCCAATAGAGAACAATTTTCCCCTCGGCCCTCAACCCCGGGGCCTCCATGTACCTCCACACTCCCGGCATGGTGATCATGAATAGTTTTCGATTTTGAAACACAGGAGTGAATTGCGCTGCTATGACGTAACGCTTATGCGGGGGAACATCACACGGGCTGGTAGGTGCAGCATAAAGCCATTTAATAACATTTAAATGTATTTAAATTAATAGAAATCAGGTTCACTGCCAAAGAGGGCGTAATCCTGATCACCGCTCCAGCGGGGGAGAGGGGAAGATCTCAAAAGGTGATCTCGCCGACGAAAATCCCATCATGGCCCTCTTGCAAGATTTAGCGGCCATAATATGGCCAGTAAACGTTGCCCATTATCTGGCATCCCAAAGTGTGAAAGGACCCGAACAATAGGTCCAACCCTGTGGACTACAATGTCCATTAGGCATTTCTGTATCTCATATCTGGGTCGTGGTGCGCTGTTCCTCTTCTTGTGAAGCTAAGATTAACACCGAAACACACTGTTAAACCCCATGCACACCTGACCAGATCCTAATAAACTGTAACATTTCTTGCAAACATTGTAAGATATTCAATTTCCACACCCTCAAAACCCCACCATTCTACCTAAAATGCAGAAAATCCTCAAATCTGAAACATACTTGATCCTGAGTGTCCTGCATATGGGGTCCGGTACCTGTATACTAAAGAAAGAACTTGCATTTATGTGGAGCATTCCACAACTTTAGATCCATGCCAGGTATTTTACAGCCATTTAATTACTTTTGAAGAGTAGCTACTGTTGTCCCTACGGAAACACAGCTGCCCATTTACACACAAACTCTCTCAATCGCAGCAATATGAAAAGTTTGTGGGGAGGAGGGAAGTAGAACCAATTAACTAGCTCCCTCAAAGAACCAGCACCCAGACACAATGGGCCAAATGGCCTCCTTTTGTGCTGTATGACTCTATACTTGCACATTCAACGCAAAAACTAAAGGAGTTTCAATCATGGATGCACCAATGAACATCAGAAATTGCTTCGCAGCCTCAAAGAGTAAAGAAGGCGCTACATGGTAGGTAATGTCATTTTGTTCCTTAATTCTATGTCCTTTCAGAATTCTGACAAATTAGTTCTAAGAGTGAAACAGGCAGAAACATTTCAATTAAAGTGAAACAGCTGCATGCAAAACAAATCTAAAAGCAATTCTATTCCACAGAAAACCCCAAGTTGTATTATTTTATTAAACATATTGACCCAAAATACCTTGACACATGAACATAACGTTGTTGCTCTATTAATATTGTTGGTGAACCACAAGCCTTCCCTTGTATCGATCAAAAATGACCACACAATCAGTTAGTTAGTTAAAAGAAGGTTTATTTACATACACAAGAATTATGTTGACATGCAAACACAATATCTACTACGAGTTAAACTACACCTATCAGCTACAATAACCTATACTTAACTTCAGGGCGACTGGCACTGTGCAAATGGATAAGCCCTTTATCTGGATTTCACTTGGCTGGTTCGAAAAAAGCGGCTCGGTCTCTGCTGGGCTCATCCGTCAGGTAGCGATCGTTGGTCTTGAACTTGGCTGGCTGTACCTGCTGCAATTGGGTTGGCACAGGCCGGATGCAAAAGAGACAGAGCACATGGATGTGTCCTCTTTTATTCCTCTGGGATTTTGCGCTCTTTGGGGCGGTCCTTAACCTTGGACTGAATAGTTCAACATGGCTCTGATCACTGTCTTCGATTTCGGTCAATAAAGGGGCGGGTGCCTTGGTAGCTGGGTGGGTCCTTTGCGGCCATTGACCTTGGCAGTTGGGCTTTCTGAGTAAAGGGAGTGGCGCTGATCAGTCTATGGCTGTACCGGTTGCTTGATTGAAGTTCTAGGGACATTATCCCATTGTCCTGGGATAATGGGCCATTGAAATACAAAAAAGCGGGGGTTTCGATCAGGCCTGGTTACCTGTGTTTCACATACACATAGGGCGCAATTCTCCCATCGGGAGACAAACAGCCGATGCCGGAGTGAAAGCCGGAGTGTTTCACTCCGGCGTCGGAGGCCACGCCTCGCCCCCTATTCCCCCCCCCCCCCCCCCCCGGGGGGGGCTAGGAGCGGTGACGCGTGAATTCCGCGCGCCGGGCCTTGACGCTTGTGTCAAAGCGGCACGCCGAGAATGACTCGGCCGGTGGTGCCGAAGGGACGTCAGCTGCGCATAGGCACGTTGGCCAACGCCAACCCACGCATGCGCGGTTGCCGTCTTCCCCTCCACTGCCCCGCAAGACATGACGGCTTGATCTTGCGGGGCGGCGGAGGGAAAAGAGTGCGGGCCAGACATCTGCTGAGCACGCCCGTGGTGCTCGATCCTCCCTCCGCTCCCCACAGGCCCAACACTCACCGGTCGCGCGCTGTTCACGCCGGCAGCGACCCGGCGTGGTTGGCGCCGGCGTGAACTGGTCGGGTTCGGCAGGCTGCTCGGCCCATCCCGGCCGGAGAATCTCCGGTCGCCGTGAGAAATGGCGAGCGGCGATTCTCCGAGCGGCCTGTCGCAAAACGCGACACGCCATTTTGGGGGGGGGGGAGAATCGCGGGGGATGCCAGGGCGGCGTGGCGTGATTAGCCCGGCCCTCCCGCGGTTCTCCCCCCCGGCGTGGGGTGTAGAGAATCGTGCCCATAGGCTCTGTATCTGTCTGAGTCCTGGGTTGGCCATAATTCCCATGGTCCTTTTGCAAGTGGCCATCTTTGATGACTACAACGGTTATGCCAGGATTGCCAGCAATAATGCACTTCAGTGCTAATGCTGCTAGGGTTTGTGGGACCAGTAGGAGGGAATCTGTTTCAGATGGATACAGGTTCTAATTCACTTCCATATCTTGCATGATGTTAGGGGGCAGCAGGGTAGCATGGTGGTTAGCATAAATGCTTCACAGCTCCAGGGTCCCAGGTTCAATTCCCGGCTGGGTCACTGTCTGTGTGGAGTCTGCACGTCCTCCCCCTGTGTGCGTGGGTTTCCTCCGGGTGCTCCGGTTTCCTCCCACAGTCCAAAGATGTGCGGGTTAGGTGGATTGGCCATGCTAAATTGCCCGTAGTGTCCTAATAAAAGTAAGGTTAAGGGGGATGTTGTTGGGTTACGGGTATAGGGTGGATACGTGGGTTTGAGTAGGGTGATCATGGCTCGGCACAACATTGAGGGCCGAAGGGCCTGTTCTGTGCTGTACTGTTCTATGTTCTATGTTCCTGCTGCAGCTGTGGAAGTATTGTGCGATGGGTGTGATACTGGCAGTTCTAGTAAGTATATACGGGTGAAGTGGAGTATGTGAACATTAGGCATGCATCATGAGAGTCAGGGAATGGTGCTGGGAGAGTGATATGGGTTGGTGCATTCAGTTGCATGAGAGGTTGATAGTGAAGTGTTTATACGATGTAGGGTTCGATCTAATCAAATACGTTCTAAGTGCAGTAGTGAGCGGGAATTGTCAGGTGTTCCCGACAGCTGACCTGGCGAGACCGTTAATGGTATGTAACATTAATTGGGCTGAATGATGCCCCAGGGGAATATTCAACGCAGTCGAGTACAGACGAGATACCTTGTTCCTCTGGGAGGGACAGAGGGTCAGCCAGTGCTGTCTGGGAGGAGTGGCCCCAGCTGTCAGCTCAGGGAGTGACACCACGACGACTGCCACCCAGTGCCATGGAAAGCTTAACAACCTCCTCCAGGCCATACGGGTGAGTTAGCATCGGCCCCCTGACACCGGTCCTGCCTGCTCACCCCACAACGGCCCTGCACCTGGCGCTGCCCCCCTCCCCCCACCAGCACAGTGCCACAACGTGCCCCAGCACTTCCTGGTACCCACCAGCACACCCCACAACCCATGCCCAGCTGTGGTGCCCACACATGTCCCTCGCCACAGTGCCCCCCCCCCCAACCACCACTACTCGCGGGGTTGGCAGAGGACAGATCAGTCACCAATGTCCATCTTGCCTGAACCACAGAGGTGAGCATCCATCGATCCCCACTTAGATGACCTGTCACTTGTGAGTTGTTCATTCCAGCATAATGACCCCTCTCATTGACCACATGCTCATTCCACCACAGAATCTCCTTCGGATGGTCCCGGCACTTCTGTGGTGGCCCAAAAACCTGCCGTCCAATGGAAAATCTCGGAGGAGAACTCCAAGGATGTCAGCATTGATGCGTCACGCCTGTCATCTCCACAATCCACCATCGCAGAGACACACACTTAGATGGGCGAAAGTCGTGGACAGGCTTCTGGGGCACAGTCCAGTGAGCGCTACACAGTTGCAGCTGCACATCAGATGGAGACAGGAACAGCCGGGGAGACAGCAGTCGGAGGTCTGCTGGATCCCAGGAGCCAGCTGGGTCCCAGTCAGATGCTGAGCCTCTGGGCCAAGCTATCTCGGAGCTGATGCATTCGATAGAGACAGCGATAGAGATTCAGAGAGAGATGCCAGTGACACTCCAGCAGGTCAATTGTCGATTGGAGGAGTCCCAAAGGCAGGAGATAGAGCTGGAAATGCGTGGCCTACACTTGAGGCCAACACTGCTATGATGGCGACTGAGGTGGAGCACAATGTCAGCACCATGAATGGTGGTGCCCAAGGCACTGTTCAGACAGTGATAGCCCTGGCTGAGCTCCTCGACATCATGTCCTAGTCGCTGGGGGACGTGCCCTTAATGCAGGTCGACCTTTGAGGCACTGCGAAGCATATCCCAGTTTCACGTGCGCATTGCTGGGGCACACCAGGGCATTGACACCATGGTGCGGACATTGGAGAGCCACCAGAGCTGGCAGCACCAGAAGACGCAGGGGCATCCGGAGCTCAATCCAGCTGCCCCTATGTCCCGAGGTGACCCCCAGGCCCCTAGTGGCACCAATTGGGTGGAGGCCGACCCGGAGCCTCCCTATGGGGTAATGACAGCAGTCACCAGCTCTCCTGGGTGCACCCCCTGCCCCCCTTCCCCGGATGATTATTCGTTGGCTCAGACAGACAGCAGCTGGAGCTGCCCCGTTATCGGCAGCATGGTAGCACAGTGGTTAACACAGTGCTTCACAGCTCCAGGATCCCAGGTTCGATTCCCGGCTTGGGTCACTGTCTGTGCGAAGTTTGAACTTTCTCCACATGTCTGTGTGGGTTTCCTCCAGGTGCTCCGGTTTCCTCCCACAGTCCAAAGGTGTGCAGGTTAGGTGGATTGGCCATGATAAATTACCTTCGTGTCCAAAAGGCTTGGGTGAGGTTTCTGGGTTACGGGGATACAGGTGGAGGTGTGGGCTTGGGTAGGGTGCTCTTTCCTAGGGTTGGTACAGGCGCGATGGGCCGAATGGCCTCCTTCTGCACTGTATATTCTATCATTCTATGTGTATACATGATCCAGGGGTGGCATGGTGGTATGGTGACCCGCTGCCCACCACCCCCAACCACGCCCCCCCCCCCCCGGGACTCCTGCACCACCGCCAACATAACATTCCGCCCCCTCCCACTCCAGAACACTGGAGGTGCAGCCCCGCTGCTCCCGAGCTGACTACCCAATTTCCAAGATGGCTACTCACCTCCTCTATCCACACAGCGGCCAATGCACTGGCTTCATATTTTTAAATAGATGTAATAAATGGTGCTCGCGGACCGCTCGCCAGGGAGATGGTTTAATTCACGGGAGGCCATTTGATAAGGGGTCCTTCCCGTGAATGGGGTGGGGGGAGGGGTTGGTCTTAATTGGTGATTATTGGTTTCTGACCATGCCACGGCGGGATCCTAATCACGGCAACAGGAGTGTGCCAGCTAGATCAGAAACCACTCGCCGCTCAGTGTTGTTCCCGTTTTCGGCCTCTCCCGTTATCTAACCGGCCCCCTCGTTCTCACATCCATAAAATAAAAATACATTCTCACACCTAGCCTACACATGAGATCGTTAAACCTTTTCTGGCACACTGCCACGCCTTTGATCATCCACCTCTTTAACCATGCATCCCTACCACCTTTGCAGGGTCATCATTGAGGACCACCACATGCAGAAACACAAAGTGCTATTTAATGCAGGCAATAGGGTCTTGCCTGCTGGCTAGAGAGCCAGTGAGAGTCCCCTTGTATCACCTCTTTTAGGCAACATCCACCTTCTATGTATCACTCAGGCACTGAACTCGGCAGAGAAGGGCCTTCCCCAGGCTCATGGAATCCCAGGAGCAGAAGACACCCCAATAGCCAACAGCTGCCACCAAATAAGAAATCACAACTCTATTGAATGAGAGCCCATCTGGAGGTGGTGGCTGTGTTGGTAAGGCAAGGACCCAAGGCCTAGTATCGTCGCTGGTCCCATCATATATGTCAGTGATGACTGGAGGGTGAATGTCACAGGGGAGAGGGGTTGGCAGCAAGGGAAGGGTGTGGCTCTTAGTATCCTTCCCACTATACCCACTTCCCAGTGCATTGGGTGGAATTCTCCGACCCCCCCCCCCCCCCCCCCCCCACGGCAGGGTCGGAGAATCGCCCGGCGCCAATCCTGCCCCCGCCGTGGCCCGAATTCTCCGCCACCCGGGAATTGGCGGGGGCGGGAATCACGCCGCACCGGTCGGCGGGCCCCCCGCGGCAATTCTCCGGCTCGCGATGGGCCGAAGTCCCGCCGCTGACAGGCCAATCTCGCCAGCGGGAATCAAAACACCTCTGGTGCCGGTGGGATTGGCGGTGCAGGCGGGCTCCGGGGTCCTGGGGAGGGGGGGGGGGGGCGGCGCGGGGCGATCTGACCCCGGGGGGTGCACCCACGGTGGCCTGGCCCGCGATCGGGGCCCAACGATCGGCAGGCGTGCCTGTGTCGTGGGGGCACTCTTTTTCTTCCGCCCCGCCATGGCCTTCACCATGGTTGGGGATTCAGCAGGGGTGAATCAGGCGTTTCGGGATTTGTACAGTAGGCTGTACAGGTCAGAACCCCCTACGGGGCCGGAGGGGATGTGGCACTTCTTGGGGGGGCTGAATTTCCCAAAGGTGGACGGGGAGCTGGTAGAAAGGCTGGTGGCCCCGATCAGCTTGGAAGAGATAGTGGAGGATCTGAAGGCCATGCAGGCGGGTAAAGCCCCGGGGCCGGTCGGGTATCCAGTGGAGTTTTATAAAACGTTCTCTGGGATATTGGGGCTGTTGTTGATGAGGATGTTCAATGAGGCAAGGGAAAGTGGGGTGCTGCCCCCGACGATGTCACAGGCCACAATTTTGCTGATTCTGAAGTGGGACAAGAACCCGGAGCTGTGTGGGTCCTACAGGCCGACATCCCTGTTGAATGTAGTTGCCAAATTGCTGGCCAAAATTTTGTCCTCCAGGATTAAGGATTGTGTTCCGGACGTTATTGGGGAGGACCAGACGGGGTTTGTGAAGGGTAGGCAGATGGTTGCCAATGTAAGAAGGTTATTAAACGGGACTTCCGGTGTGCACCATGGAGTGAGTGGTCACACAGAGGCAGCTCCTGCCCAAGGTTACAGAAAAGAACTCTTTTTTAAGCAACACGGGTTGGAATTTCGATGAATAGGTGTAGGTGAATGCTGGAGGAGTACTTTCCCCCAGGAATGGTATGTTTCTTGTTATCAGACCCTCAGAAACAGTGCAAGATTTGGCTGAAGCAGCAGCAGACAAAAGCCTCTGTAAGCATGCAGGCGGGGGATGGGCCAGTTTAGAGGCCTCAAGCTGACGTGAGGGCCTTTATGAAAACTGAATTCTAAAAGCAGAGGGAAAAACTGTGAAAAGATCTCACCAAGGCCATTGAAGAAGCGGGGACGGACTTCTGGTTGCGGTGATGCGGAGCTAAGCCGCACGTTCGGTGGCTCCCGCTATTTTCGGACTTTGGGGCTCTTTTAAGGGGCCGTAGTGGTGCTGTTTGGACTTTTCCCCATGTGGGAACACTCCTTCTCAGATTCTCCACCGGTGGATGGCCTGGACTAGGAGTGGAGCGGTCAGAAAATCGGCTTTGGAGCAGAAAAAGGTGCGAGGCAGGAAAGGCAAGATGGCGGCAGGCGGGGAAGCAGCAGCGTGGCAGCAGTGGGCGCGGGAGCGGCAGGAGCTGCTTCAGCGCTCCTTTAAGGAGCTGAAGGCAGAGATTCTGGAGCCGTTTAAGGCCTCCCTGGACAAGCTAATGGCGACCCAAACGGCTCAGGGTGCGGAGATCCGAGAGCTTCGACAAAAGGCCTCGGAGAGCGAGGATGAACTTCTGGGCCTGGCAGTGAAGGTGGAGTCGCACGAGCGCTCCATTAGAAGTGGTCAGCGAGGATGGAGGAGATGGAGAACCGGGCCCGTCGGAAGAACCTGCGGATTCTGGGCTTCCCAGAGGGGCTGGAAGGTTCGGATTTGGGGGCCTATTTGGATATGATGCTGAACACGCTAATGGGTGCAAGGTCGTTCCAGGGACCCTTAGAGCTGGAGGATGCCCATCGGGTGCTGCTGAGGAAACCCAAGCCAAATGAGCCGCCTCGGGCGGTGCTGGTCCGTTTTCACCACTTCGCGAGTGTGTGTTGCCGTTGGGCGAAGAAGGAGAGGAGTAGCAAGTGGGAGAATACGGTGATCAGGATCTACCAGGACTGGAGTGCGGAGGTGGCGAAGAGAAGGGCTGGTATTAACCGGGCGAAGGCAGTGCTCCACAAGAAAGGGGTCAAGTTTGGCCTGCTACAGCCGGCACGCCTGTGGGTCACTTATAAAGACCGCCAGCTATATTTCGACTCCCCGGAGGCATGGTCTTTTGTCCAGGCAGAGAAGCTGGACTTGAACTGAGGACTGGGGGCTGGGGCACGTTGGGCACAGCCCGGAGGTTTTGTCCTCCTTGGTATCCTTTCATTTTATCGGTTCTGTTGGATGATGTGGGTTTTTTGCCGTTCTGCTTTTTATTTGCTTTTTGGGACTGTTATCTGTTTACTTGGGCGTTTGTTTTGTTTGGATTTTTATTTTCCTTCACCGCTTGGGAGGCTGGGTGGGGTTTGCGGTCCTGTTGGGTCATGTGCCCGTCTTTCCCCACGTTTCGGGTCGGGGGGGGGGGGGTTTGGGAGGGAAGTGCGGGCTTTTTTTTCCCGCGCTAGAGGAGTAGTGGGCGGGACCGTCACTGGGGGGGGGGGTGGTTGTGTTGCAATAGGGAGGGTCTTTGGGGTGGCGGGAGCAGCCGGGGTCAGCAGGAGTCGGCTGGCTTACAGAAGTACAATAGAAGGGGTTACGCAGCTAGGGGGGCCCTAGCTTGGGGGAGGGGTGGGAAGGTTGGGGGGGGGACAGTGGGGGAGGGGTACCGGGTTGCTGCTGAAGTGGCGAAAGAGCTGGCGCAGGTAGAGGGGGTCAGGATGGGGGTTTGCTGCTGTGGGGAACGGGCTGAGCGGGGGACGCAGGCACGTGGCGGATTGCAGAAGGGTGATGGCTAGTCGACGGGGGAGGGGGGTAGGTGGTCCCCTGGTCCGGCTGATCACCTGGAATGTGAGGGGACTGAATGGGCCGGTTAAACGGGCCCGCGTGTTCACGTACCTGAAGGGGCTGAGGGCGGATATGGCCATGCTTCAGGAGACGCACCTGAAGGTGGCGGATCAGGTTCGATTGAGGAAGGGATGGGTAGGCCAGGTGTTTCATTCGGGGCTGGATGCAAAAAATCGGGGTTGGCGATCCTGGTGGGGAAGAGGGTGTCATTCGAGGCGTCGAACGTGGTGGCAGGCAGTGGCGGGAGGTATGTGATGGTGAGTGGCAAGCTGCAAGGGGAGCGGGTGGTGCTGGTCAATGTATACGCCCCGGATTGGGACGATGCAGGTTTCCCGCGGCGCATGTTGGCCCGGATTCCAGATATGGAGGTGGGAGGTCTGAAAATGGGGGGGGGGGGGGTGGGGGGGGGGGGGGGGGGGGGGGGGGATTTCAACACGGTGCTGGATCCGCCACTGGATCAATCCAGTTCCAGGACGGGTAGGAGGCCTGCGGCGGCTAAGGTGTTGAAGGGGTTTATGGACCAGATGGGAGGGGTGGATCCATAGAGGTTTGCGAGGCCGAGGGCCAGGGAATTTTCATACTTCTCCCATGGGCATAAGGCTTACTCCCGGATTGATTATTTCGTTCTGAGTAGGGCGCTGATTGCGAGGGTGGAAGATGCTGAATATTCGGCGATAGCCATTTCTGACCACGCCCTGCACTGGGTGGACCTCGAGCTGGGGGAGGAGAGGGACCAGCGCCCGCTTTGGCGCTTGAAGGTGGGGCTGCTGGCGGACGAGAAGGTGGGCGGACGGGTCCGAGGATGTATCGAGAGGTAACTGGAGGCCAACGACAATGGGGAGGTCCGAGAGGGGATAGTCTGGGAGGCGCTGAAGGCGGTGGTTCGGGGGGAGTTGATCTCCATTCGAGCATACCGGGAGAGAAGGGAGCGGAGAGAGAGGGAGAGATTGGTGGGGGAGATGGTGAGGGTGGACAGGAGATACGTGGAGGCCCCGGAGGAGGGATTGCTGAGGGAGCGGCGTAGCCTCCAGGCTGAGTGCGACTTGTTGACCACCAGAAAGGCGGAAGCTCAGTGGAGGAAAGCACAGGGTGCGGTGTATGAATATGGGGAGAAGGCGAGCAGGATGCTGGCACACCAGCTCCGTAAGCGGGATGCGGCTAGGGAGATTGGTGGAGTTAAGGATCGGGGAGGAAATGTGGTGCGAAGGGGGGTAGACATCAATGGGGTCTTCAGGATTTCTATGAGAAGCTGTATCGGTCCGAACCCCCGATGGAGGAGAGGGTGATGGGGCTCTTTTTGGATCAGCTAAGATTCTCGAGGGTGGAGGAGGGACAGGTGGAGGGGCTGGGGGCGCCAGTTGAGCTGGAGGAGCTGGTTAAAGGAATAGGGTACATGCAGTCGGGGAAGGCAACGGGGCCGGATGGGTTCCCGGTTGAATTTTATAAGATGTATGCAGACCTGTTGGGCCCCCTGTTGGTTAGGACCTTTAACGAGGCAAGGGAGGAGGGGGCTTTGCCCCGACGATGTCTCGGGCGCTGATCTCCCTGATTCTTAAGTGGGACAAAGATCCCCAGCAGTGTGGGTCGTACAGGCCGATCTCACTCTTGAATGTGGACGCCAAGCTGTTGGCAAAGATCTTAGCCACGAGGATAGAGGATTGTGTGCCGCAGGTTATCCACGAGGATCAAATGGGGTTTGTGAGGGGGGGGCAGCTGAACACTAACATACGGAGGCTCTTGAATGTTATAATGATGCCGGTGGTAGAAGGGGAGGCGGAGACAGTGGTGGCACTGGACGCGGAGAAGGCCTTTGATAAGGTTGAGTGGGGGTACTTGTGGGAGGTGATGGAAAGGTTCGGGTTTGGGGAGGGGTTTGTCAGTTAGGTGAGGCTGTTATATGAGGCCCTGATGGCGAGCGTGGCCACGAATAGGAGGAGGTCGGAGTATTTTTGGTACACCGAGGGACGAGGCGGGGCATCCCTTGTCCCCCCTACTTTTTGTGCTGGCAATTGAACCCCTGGCTATGGCGCTGAGGGAGTCGAGGAACTGGAGGGGGCTGGTGCGGGGTGGGGAGGAGCACCGAGTGTCGCTCTATGCGGATGACCTATTGTTGTATGTGGCGGACCCGGTGGGGGAATGCCAGAGGTGATGAGAATTCTCCGGGAATTTGGGGACTTTTTGGGGTACAAGCTCAACTTTGGGAAGAGCGAGCTGTTTGTGGTACATCCGGGGGACCAGGAGGGGGGGATTGGTAGGCTCCCATTGAAAAGGGCGGAGAGGAGCTTTAGGTACTTGGGGGTGCAGGTGGCCAGGAGCTGGGGGGTCCTGCATAAGCTTAACCTTACAAGGCTGGTGGAGCAAATGGAGGAGGTGTTTAAGAGGTGGGACATGTTGCCGCTCTCTCTGGCTGGTAGGGTGCAGTCAGTCAAGATGACGGTGCTAACGAGATTTCTGTTCCTGTTTCAGTGCCTCCCCATCCTTATCCCGAAGGCCTTTTTCAGACGGGTTAACAGGAGCATTACGGGGATTGTGTGGGCACATGGGACCCCGAGGGTGAGGAGGGTGTTCTTGGAGCGGGGCAGGGATAGGGGGGTGGCTGGCGCTGCCCAACCTCTGTGGGTATTATTGGGCTGCCAACGCAACGATGGTGCATAAGTGGGTGATGGAGGGGGAGGGGGCAGCATGGAAGAGGATGGAGATCGCGTCCTGTGTGGGCACGAGCCTGGAGGCGCTGGTGACGGTGCCGATGCCGTTCCCTCCAACCAGGTATACCATGAGCCCGGTGGTGATGGCTACCCTCAAAATTTGGGTGCAATGGAGGCGGCACAGGGGGGAGGTGGGGGCCTCGATGGGATCCCCGATACGGGGGAACCACTGGTTTGTTCCAGGGAGAATTGATGGCGGGTTCCTGAGTTGGCACAGGGCAGGTATCAGGAGGTTGGGGGACCTGTTTATAGACGGGAAACTTGCGAGTCTGGGTGAGCTGGAGAGGAAGTTCAGGCTCCCCCCGGGGAACGCCTTTCGGTACATGCAGGTGAGGGCGATGGTCAGGCGGCAGGTGGCGGGGTTCCCTCTGCTGCCGCCGCGTGGGGTCCAGGACAGGGTGCTCTCAGGGTGGTGGGTTTGGGAGGGGAGGATCTCGGCGGCGTACCAAGTGATGCAGGAGATGGACGAGGCCTCGGTTGAGGAGTTGAAGGGTAAATGGGAGGAGGAGCTGGGTGAGGAGATTGAGGAGGGGACGTGGGCGGATGCCCTGGGGAGGGTCAACTCCTCCTCTTCTTGTGCGAGGCTTGGCCTCATACAGTTTAAGGTGCTGCATAGGGCTCACATGACTGGGACAAGGATGAGCTGGTTCTTTGGGAGTGAGGACAGGTTTTATTAGGTGCTCTGGGAGCCCAGCAAATCATGCCCATATGTTCTGGGCATGTCCAGCATTGGGGGCATTTTGGAAGGGCGTGGCAGGGACATTGGCAAGGGTGGTAGGATCCAGGGTCAATCCGGGCTGGGGGCTCGCAGTATATGGGGTTGCGGAGGAGCCGGGAGTGCAGGAGGCGAAAGAGGCCGGTGTTCTGGCCTTTGCGTCCCTGGTAGCCTGGCGGAGGATTCTTCTTCAGTGGAAGGACGCGAGGCCCCCAAGCGTGGGGGCCTGGGTCAACGACATGGCAGGGTTTCTCAAGCTAGAGAAGGTGAAATTTGCCCTAAGGGGATCAGTGCAGGGGTTTTTCAGGCGGTGGCAGCCATTCCTCGACTTCCTGGCAGAACGATAGAAACAGGCCAGCAGCAGCAGCAACCCGGGGGGGGGAGGGAGGGGGGGGTATGTTTTGTTGTTTTGTACTAAAGGGGCGGGCATAGTTGTTCTGTGCCAATGTCGGGCATTAATTTCCTCTTCTGTGTATACACGGGTGGGGGGGGGTTTCTGTCCTGTCTATTGAAGGGACGGGCAGATGTTTTGGGGGAATGATGGGTGTTAGTTTATCTCTTCCGCTGTTATGCGCGCGGGGGGGGGGGGACTGTTCTTTTCAAAAAAAAAAATTCTGTCTCTTTGTTGTTGGTATTATGCGAAAATTTGAATAAAAATTATTTTTACCAGAAGGTAGGGAGGTGGAGGTAGTGATCGCAATGGATGCAGAAAAGGCTTTTGATCGTGTAGTATGGGATTATCTGTGGGAGGTACTGGGACGGTTCGGATTTAGGCGGGGCTTTATTGACTGGGTCAGGTTACTGTATCAGGCTCCTGTGGCAAGCGTACGGACGAATAGGACAACATCAGACTATTTCAGAATGCAGCGGGGGACGAGGCAGGGATGCCCCCTCACCCCGCTGTTGTTCGCGCTGGCTATAGAGCCGTTGGCAATTGCTCTGAGAGCCTCAAGGGGCTGGAAGGGGCTGGTCCGGGAGGAGGGTTGGAGCACAGAGTCTCGCTCTATGCAGGTGACCTGCTTCTGTATGTATTGGACCCAATAGAGGGGATGGAAGAAATCAGGAGGATTCTCAGGGAATTTGTCTGGTTTCCTGGTATAAGCCAAATATGGGGAAAAGTAAGATGTTTGCGGTCCAGGCGAGGGGACAGGAGAGGTGATTGGGGGAGCTGCCGTTAGATTAGTAGGGGGAAGCTTTAGGTACCTCGGCATTCAAGTGGCGCGGGAATGGGGACCGGCTGCATAAATTAAATCTGGCCCGACTAGTAGACCAAATGAAGGACGAGTTTTGGAGATGGGACGCGCTTCTGTTGTCATTAGCTGGGAGGGTGCAGACGGTGAAGATGATGGTCCTCCCGAGATTCCTGTTTGTATTTCAGTGTATTTCAGTGTCTCCCCATCTTTATTCCACGGTCCTTTTTTTTTAAAAATAATTTTTATTGAAAGAGTTTTTCCATACAGACATTTACCCCTACTAATTTTTAATTATTTACAACACAATCCCTCTAGGCAAATATCCCTCCCTCGCCCGCCCTCTCGCGCGCACCATTCCTCCCCCCCCCACCCCCCCCAAGCAACAACTTAACAAACAAGGCAGCCTACAGTTACAGACATGAGCAGCGAGCAGACTTGCCCGCGTTACAGTCGTGCATGTCCCCCCACGACCATTGCTGCCCCCCCTCCCCTCCCCCCCTCCCCCCCTCCCCTCCCCCTCCCCCCCTCCCCCCCTCCCCCCCTCCCCCCTCCCCTCCCTCCTCCCCCCTCCCCTCCCCCCTCCCCCCTCCCCTCCCCCCCTCCCCCTCCCCTCCCCCCCTCCCCCCCCCTCCCCCCTCCCCCCTCCCCCTCCCTCCTCCCCCCTCCCCTCCCCCCTCCCCCCTCCCCTCCCCCCTCCCCCCTCCCCCCCCCCTCCCCCCCTCCCCTCCCCCTCTCCCCCCTCTCCCCCCTCTCCCTCCCCCCCTCCCCCCCCTCCCCCCTCCCCCCCTCCCCCCCTCCCCTCCCCCCCTCCCCTCCCCCCCCCCTCCCCCCTCCCCCCTCCCCTCCCCCCCCTCCCCCCTCCCTCCCCTCCCCCCTCCCCTCCCCTCCCCCCCTCCCCTCCCCCCCCCTCCCCCTCCCCTCCCCCCCTCCCCCCCTCCCCCCCTCCCCTCCCCCCCTCCCCCCTCCCCTCCCCCCCTCCCCCCTCCCCCCCTCCCCTCCCCCCCTCCCCTCCCCCCCTCCCCCCTCCCCCCCTCCCCTCCCCCCCTCCCCCCCTCCCCTCCCCCCCTCCCCCCTCCCCCCCTCCCCTCCCCCCCTCCCCCCTCCCCCCTCCCCCCCTCCCCTCCCCCCCTCCCCTCCCCCCCCCCCCCCCCCGGGTTGCTGCTGCCACGACCCCGAACGCCTATCTCTGATCCATGGTCCTTTTTTATACGGGTCAACAAAGTGATCACTAGCTTTGTTTGGGCAGGCAAGACCCCGCGAGTAAGGAAGGTAATGCTTGAGTGGAGTCGGGGAGAGGGCGGGCTGGCGCTGCCAAATTTATTAACTATTACTGAGCGGCGAATATAGCCATGATCAGGAAGTGAGTGGTGGGGGAGGGATCGGCATGGGAGCGTATGGAGGCAGCTTCATGCAAGGGCACCAGTTTGAGGGCGTTGGTAACTGCATCGCTGCCGTTCCCGCCGGCATGGTACTCCACCAGCCCCGTGGCTGTGGCGGCCCTGAGAGTCTGGGGGCAACGGAGGAGAAATGTGGGAGCAGAGGGAGCATTGGTCTGGTCCCCAATCTGTAATAATCACCTGTTTGCCCCAGGAAGTATGGATGGGGGGTTCCGGATATGGCGGAGAGCAGGGATTGAAAGGATGGGGGATATGTTTATAGAGGGGAGCTTTCCGAGTATGAGGGCGCTGGAGAAGTTTGGGATGGTGAGGGGAAACAAATTCAGGTATCTGCAGATGCGGGACTTCCTACGTAAACAGGTGTCAACCTTCCCGATCCTACTGCCAAGGGGGATACAGGACAGGGTAGTCTCCAGAGGGTGCGTAGGAGAAGGGAGCGTCTCGGACATTTACAAGGAACTTATGGGGTCAGAGGAGACGCAGACCGAGGAGCTGAAGTGCAAGTGGGAGGAGGAGCTGGAGGAGAAATAGAGGATGTCTATGGGTGGACGCGTTGAGTAGAGTCAACGCGACCGCAGCATGTGCCAGGCTCAGCCTGATACAATTTAAGGTCGTTCATCGGGCTCACATGACAGTGGCCCGGATGGGCAGATTCTTTGGGGTGGAAGACAGGTGTACAAAGTGTGCGAGAGGACCAGCGAACCATGTCCACATGTTCTGGACATGTCCGAAGCTCAGGGGATTTTGGCAGGGGTTTGCCGATGTCATGTCCACAGTGTTAAAAACAAGGGTGGCACTGAGTCCAGAGGTGGTGATTTTCGGGGTGTCGGAATCCAGGAGGAGAAAGAGGCAGATGTTCTGGCCTTTGCTTCCCTGGTAGCCCGGAGACGGATACTATTAGCTTGGAGGGACTCAAAGCCCCCGAAGTTGGAGACCTGACTATCGGACATGGCTAGCTTTCTCTGTTTGGAGAAAATCAAGTTTGCCTCGAGAGGGTCACTGTTAGGGTTCGCCCGGAGGTGGCAACCGTTCGTCGACTTCTTCGTAAAAATTAATCGTCAGCAGAAGTGGGGGGGGGGGGGGTTAGTTTAGCTGAGAGTAGGGGGTTAATAAAGGTGGGACCTGTAAGGGAGGGAGACGGCTTTTGCACAATATTTATAGTTTCATGTACATTGTTTATTTTGTTGTTGTTACAATACCAAAAATACCTCAATAAAATGTTTATTAAAAAAAAGAAAGGCTGTGAGTTGATGTATTTCTGAACCTACAAAGGCCTGAAAGAATCTGCAGTGAAAACCTTAAACTGAAATCAAAGTTTGAAGAGAAGAAAGATGCTAGAAACAACCATCTGAAACAAAGTCTCTTCTCTTTTGAGTTTTATTCTTATTATTTTCACCCCTCTGTATTTGTTTGTCTCGTGTGTGTGTGTGTATATAATATATTTAGGGTGGGGGCAAGTTAAAGTAGGGGGGGATTAGGAATTAAATAATTGTAAACCAGTTGTATTTGCTGTATATTTTGTTATAAATAAAAAGTAATTCATAGAATCCTACAGTGCAGAAGGAGGCCACTTGGCCCGTCGAGTCTGCATCGAACCTCTTAAACAGCATCCTACGTGGACCCGCACCCCCGCCCTACGCCTGTAACCTCACCTAACCTAAGGGGCATTAACAGGCAATGTAGCATGGCCAATCAACCTACCCTGTATATCTTGGACTGTGGGAGGAAACCGGAGCACCCGGAGGAAACCCAAGTGGACACGGTGGGAAAGTGCACCAAGGCCAGAATTGAACTCAGATCCCTGACATTGTGAGGCAGCAGTGTTAACCACTGTGCCGCTCTTTTTTTTAGGCCATTTGGCCCATCGGGTCTGCAACGACACCCTAACCTCGGCCCATTCCCCCATTCTGTCCCCATAACCCCATCTAACCTGCCCCTTTGGACACTAACGGGTAATATAGCTTGGTCAATCCACCTAACCTGTACATCTTTGGACTGTGGGAGGAAACTAGAGCACCCGCAGACACGGGGAGGAAGTGCAAACTCCACAGAGACAGTCACCAAAGGCTGAAATTGAACATGGCTCCCTGGCATTGTGAGGCAGCAGTGCTAACCACTGTGCCACCATGCCACCCACTGTGCCACTGTGTCTCCCATTAATTGTGTTTAAATTTACAAACCTCGTGACTGTAATTATTGGGCAGCCAAGTGTCAAAGACTTCAGGTATTATTTTCAAAGAATTATTCGTTAATTCAATTGTATTATGACTCCAGGTCAAGTGAGGCAGGCATTGACCACACGCTTGCCCAGGGTGGTGTCACAGAATAGTCGTTCAAATTAGTGGTAATAATTAATTGTTTGTTTTATTTTCAGATCCTCTAAAGTATCCTTGTCGAAGAATACAAAAGCAATATAAAAAGTGTAATTGCTACAATGTTCTTACTCATATCAAGGAGCCATCTAGTGTTTAGTTAACAATATGCAAACATCACACACATGAGGTATGCGCTTCTCAAATTATTTATTTTTCCCAAACTATTTCCATAATATAATCATACATTATTGGAAAACAAAGAATAACTTTCTGAAAGGATGTCACAAATAAGTAACGTGATTGAAAAGTTCAAGTGGTGTTTTGTTTCAATAGTGTATTCCATTTGTTTAATTATTTTCCTCTTTTTTTCTCTGTTCCACGTGTCACCTTCTCAATGAGATGATAGTCAGGCAATCTGTTTCAAGATCTCTGCAAACTTCCAGCAGGTTCAAACAATCGACTACCAAGCAATTAGCGACAAAATGACATAATATGGGTTTGCAGTCGCGATTCTCTACGCAATCCCGTACTTATTTTAAACATTGGAAAGTGCAGGATAAGGTTGATGAGCTTGCCAATGAGGTACAGTGCTGCCATTAAGAGTGGCCCTTTTAACTTTTAGTTAGACTTGTATCAATGTTGACTTGGGAGCACATTCTCTCCACTGCCTCTGGGTCATAAATGTTTTGCGTTATAGGGTGATTTCGAAGCAGAAAGAATAATGCCACCTAACAGTTCAGTTGATCGTTGATGCCATCTGATGTACTTTGATGCTCAGGATAACATGTATTCAGTTAATTATAAAGAAATTATAGTTTTTTATGTGTGGTAGCCTGCGCCAAAGTGTTGACTAGTAACATTACCCTGTACTCAGAAAAATAAGTTTATATTATTAAAGGAGGTTTGTAATAACAAAGCTTGAGTTAATGATATTCCATTGTATTAACACAACAGCGGCAATGTCAGCTTGGATACAAAGTGTATGTATTCTTAAACTAGCAATTTGCGCCCATCTGGTTTTCCGAACATACAATTATTTGGTATTAGTCTGTCATTGCCAGGTATGAAGCTGTAATTTCCTGCCTTAGGGTAGTAGTTGTTATTAATAGTATAAATAGATAATTTTAAGTACAGAACAAAACAGCAGATGAATTCTCAAAGGTAATTTTCAGATAATTGTAATTTTTGTAATTAATATAAACTTATTATTGGTCTAAAAATTGTTGGTCACTTATTAAAATAGTATTACAGAGAATATTTGCTGCATTACCATCCATATATCATAACACTAGTTTCAGGTTTGACAATGCTCATTCCTTTTGTTTCAATGAACATTTGCAAAAATGTCTAGAAATTTCTAATAAGTAATAAAACTGGAATAATTGAAATGATAGAGCTAACAATAACAACTGAGTGAATAATGTATTGTTTTTTAGTTGAATTTATACATATACAAGAAAGTAGAGTGGTTCTAAATTCACTTAGGTATGCTATGAACCTTGGTACCAATAAGACTAGATGGGAACACAGTTTAAAAAAAAACTGGTCTAGCAACAGTGGTCAAGTGACACAGAGACACAGAAAAATAAGTTTAGCCAGTATGTGTCAGAGAGTGAATACATGGATTTTCAGCTCTCTGCAGGTTGAAGCAATAGAGAGCTTAGATTGTGGTTTGGGTGCCTTGAGAAGAGATAAGAGCTGGGTGAGAAGTATAAACTGACTGCTCAAGAATTTACTGGAAGTAGACCAGTGTTTTTCAAACATTTTTGCCCGGGGCCCATTTTTGCCAACCCATGATCCATGCCAGCCGACCTTTGTGACTCGAGCAAGCCAACCTTCGCCACCCACTATTTTCACTTATTTTTAATGTGACATATGAGCCTGCTTGGTTCTCATGAGGTCACTTGCTGTGTTATTCAATGCTACATTTCTGATAATGACTCGGCTGATGGTTTAAGATTTCACTGTATCCGCTGAAAAACATAGAGGTTTGTCCTCAAACTTGCCATGTTTAGTCTTCAAATGTCTTTGAAGTTTTGAGGGTTTTAAACTTTCATTTGCTAGTGCTTCTCTGCATATAACACACATGAACTTCGAATCCTGATTTGCAGGGGAACAATTAATAACCCATACCACAAGTAATCAACTTTATGCTGCTTTGTCCCTGTTTTCAGCTTCTTCTTCATGGGTTGTTCACCAGAGACCCAGGAGTTCTCACCAGCACTGCTGGCAGCTGCAAAATAGAGGAATTTCTCTCACGTCCAGAACATGTGACGCCAACACATGGGGCGCGTGTCCTGCTCCCTGCCGCCGCTCTCGGTGGAGGACGTTTTCTGAAACAAACTGGCCCTGGACAGCATGCTGACATCAGGAAGAGGCGGTCCACCCCGCTGGGCTTCGGGCCTGCGCACTGCTTGATCTGGCACACATGGGCAGGATGGCCGGAAATCTCAAAAGTCTGTCACTGGCGGCATTTCTAAAGGCCTATCGCGGCAGTCGGACGTTCTTCCCCGATCGGTAATGCTCCTGAAACCCTCCTGAAACCTGAGGGCCTAACCCTGAGTTTCAAAACCCCTGAAGTAGACCATTTGCATCCCTGCCAGTCCCAGTCAAGGAGCCTTTATGTCAAGCTAGTAGTAAATCTTCACTGGTTTATGTGTCTGTAAAGATGTTGCTGCATAAAGGAATATTGGAAAAATGAATCACCTTCCTGTGTTTTTACTGAGATCGTTCCAAACTTTTTGCTTGATGCAATATTGTTCATTTTTTTTGTTTTAATAAATACTTAATTATTTGTGTTAAAAGTTCATTAGCAGACTTCCATGAATTTGCTTGGTAACTTTCTTCCAAAAAAAGTTAGGATCTATCAAGCCAAGTTTCACTCTGGGATCTGACTTGTTGGATTGGATTTGTTTTTTGTCACGTGTACCAAGGTACAGTGAAAAATATTTTTCTGCGAGCAGCTCAACAGATCATTAAGTACATGAAAAGAAAAGGAAATAAAAGAAAATACTTAATTGGGCAACACAAGGTACACAATGTAACGACAAAACACCGGGATTGGGTCAAGCATACAGGTGTGTAGTGTTAATGAGGTCAGTCCATTAGAGGGTTGTTTAGGAGTCTGGTAACAGTGGGGAAGAAGCTATTTTAGAGTCTGTTCGTGCGTGTTCTCAGCCTTTTGTATCTCCTGCCCGATGGAAGAAGTTGGAAGAGACCGACTGTAATATCAGCTGGGACTGTAACGGAATTCACAATTCAATAGCACTTTTAACGTGATTAAGCATTCCAAGCAGCCTCCCAGAAGTATTATCAAATGAAATTGATCAACGAAATGAAATCTAGCCACATAAGGATGAACATACTATTTAGGATCATGAGCAGGTCATCTGTTCCCTTGAGCCTGCTCCGCTCCCTCATTTGATAAGGTCATAGCTGATCTGATTGTGGCCTCAACTCCATCTTGCTGTCTATCCCCTATACCCTTTGATTCAATTGTCAATCAAGAATCCAACCTCTGAACAAATATTCAATGAACCTGCAGTCACTGCTCTGTGGGGCAGAGAATTCCATCAACTAATGACCCTCTTGAGACAAAAAGAATTTTCCTCATCTCCAACTTAAATGGCAGACGCCTTAGTTTTTGAATTGTCCCCTAGTTCTAGTGTCCCTATAACGGGTAACATTCTTTCAGCATCCACCCTATCAAACCCCTTCAGGATCTTATACATTTCAATAAGATCGCCCCTCATTCTTTTAAAATCCAATGGGTACAGTTCCAACCTATCCAACTTTTCTTCACAAGTCAGCACTTTCATCCCAGGAATCAGTCGAGTGAACCTCTCTACACTGCTTCAAATGTAATTATTTCCTTTCTTCAATAAGGGGATGAGAACTGTACAGAGTACTCCAGGTGTGAGCTGCCCAACACTCTCCACAACTGCAGCAAAACATCCCAACTTTTATGTTCCATTCCCATTTTCAATTAACAAAAATATTCCATTTCCCTTCCTAATCACTTGCTGTAACTGCATATGAACATTTTGTGCTTCATATGCCAGGGGCATGCCTCCACCACTGCATTGTACCCGGCACGGTTCCAAGTACTCGGGGGGGGGGGGGGGGGGGGAATAGTGGGAGGGGGCGTATTCACGATTTGTGCCAGGCGCGAACCAGTTTGTGTTCATCCAGCCCGCTCCCGATGCGAGTTCCGATCATGCCCAAAAATGGGGAGAATATCATTAACCCTAATTTGCGCATTCATTTCAAGCTCATTGATGAGATTGAAGTCGAATGCAGCAGCCTCCCGGGAATTACCCGACTCCCCGGCGGGAAGTCACCCAGGAGTCGTTTGGTACTCCTTTTCAAAAGATGTGAAGCTGCTGCAATGACTACTAAGGGAAAGATAGGAGGGGAGTAGCCTTTTCCATTTTCGGCATGCCTTCCCTGGGCCCCAGAGCTGTGAGGGGGGTGGGGGGAACCCTTTAGAGGGCTTGGGCTTTGTCGAGGGGCCATAGCATTCCAGGTCGGGGTTACTGCTGGGCCAGTGGGGTCAGGGCTTTGCGTCTGTGAGGTCTTCAAGCCACGTGAAATATTGTGGAGGCATAACAGGGGCAACCATAGCATTGATAGATGCTTGAGACGGCAGCTCATGTGTAGGGGTCCACCCCACACTCTGAGGACCTGGCTGCCCATCAGGTTGCGGAGGGACCCAGAGGGAGAGGCCTGCGATGACCCAAGGTGTACAGGTGAAGCTGGTTATTCGGGGAGATGTTGGACAGCATGTGCCGCAGGAGGCTCCGCCTCAACATTGGGACGGTGTGATGCGACCATCAATTCACCCGAAACCAGGAGTAGAAGTAAACTGTGGCTTTAATCAACTAGAACAGTGCCTGCCTACGACTGGTCTGCTCCTGGGAGCCATCTATAGGGCGACTGCTCTTTATACCTCCCCTCAAGGGGTGGAGTCAGGGGCGGAGCCCACACAGGCCCCAGCATGCTACATTATAGGCAGTACCATACAATGGTCCAATAGGTGGATCCCACATGTGCAACAGCGTAATACAGATAATCATATGGTGAATTGTTACAGCAATACATTCACCACATTCACCCCCTGTTAAAAAATGAAGTCCGGCGGGGATGACGGGTTCATAAGTTCAGCCTGTCCAGCGCATGGATTGTGCGCTGTGAACGGCGAAGCTCTGGTATCGCCGCTGGCCCGGGCGCCGAACCCTTCCGTTCTGCCATCGGTAGTGAAGACGCCGGTGCGGGTACAGACATGGACTCTGGGAGTGTGTCTTCTGGAGCTTCAATCCTGTGGGTCGGTGAAGGGGGAATGGCAGGTGGGAGGGGTTGCGGGTGCTATGTAGGGGCGGGGGCACTGGTCACCGTAGGTTGGGCGGGGTAAGATGTGGTGGCGGTTGTAGTGGAACCTGCGGGTGCCAGGTCCCGGAGGGAGACCGTATCCTGTCGGCCATCGGGGTGTTCGATGTATTCGTACTGGGGGTTGGAGTGTAGAAGCTGGACCCTCTCGACCAGGGGGTCGGACGTATGGCTCTTGACGTGCTTGCGGAGCAGGACGGGCACCGGTGTCTTCAGCCAGGGTGGAAGCGAGGCCCCTGAGGTGGATTTCCTGGGGAAAACAAATAGGCGGTCATGAGGGGTCTCGTTTGTGGCCATGCAAAATAGGGACCTAATAGAGTGGAGTGCGTCGGGGAGGACCTCCTGCCATCGGGAGACCGGGAGATTCCTAGACTGTAGGGCCAGAAGGACGGTCTTCCAGACCGTCGCGTTCTCCCTCTCCACCTGCCCGTTTCCCCTGGGGTTATAACTGGTAGTCCTGCTCGAGGAGATGCCTTTACCGAGCAGGTACTGACGCAGTTTGCCGCTCATGAATTACGAGCCCCGGTCACTGTGGATGTATGTGGGGAAACCAAACAGGGTGAAGACGCAATGCAGGGCTTTAATGACAGTGGCTGCGGTCATGTCAGGGCAAGGGATTGCAAAGGGGAAGCGGGAGAACTCGTCGATGATGTTGAGGAAATATGTGTTGTAGTTGCTGGAGGGGAGGGGCCCATTGAAATCGATACTGAGGCGCTCAAAGGGCCGGGATGCCTTTACCAGGTGGGCCTTATCCGATCGATAGAAGTGCGGCTTGCACTCCGCGCAGATTGGGCAGTCCCTGGTCATGGCCTTGACCTCCTCAGTGGAGTAGGGCAGGCTGCGGGCCTTGATGTAGTGGAGAAGCCAGGTGACCCCTGGGTGGCAGAGGTCATTGTGGATAGCCCGTAGTCGGTCATCTTACGTACTGGCGCATGTGCCGCAGGACAGGGCATCTGGGGGCTCATTGAGCTTCCCAGCGCAATATACTATATTGTAATTATAGGTGAAGAGTTCGATCCTTCATCTTAAGATCTTATCATTCTTGATTTTGCCCCACTGCGTATTGTCGAGCATGAAGGCTACCGATCATTAGTCGGTGACGAGGGTAAACCTCCTACCAGCGAGGTAGTGCCTCCAGTGCCGCACGGCTTCCACGATGGCTTGGGCCTCCTTTTCGACTGAGGAGTATCGAATTTCAGAGGCGATGAGGATTCGTGAAAAAAACGCAGCGGGCCTGCCTGCCTGATTGAGGGATGGGTAAAAATGGAATGCCACTAATGCGCTAATCCTGAGAATGGGTATATTGTTTTAAAATGTCACTATTCAAAGAGAGATGTTATTAAAAGCAGTTTCTCAAAAGTATGGTGAAAAAGTTTGGCACCTGATGATTAATGTCTCAGGTTGTCAATCCGCTTGGATGTATAGTATATCATCAGCATGAACAATTTCCCTGCTGGCCGCTGGTCCTGCCTTCTCTGCCCTCATGTTCCCCAGTGAGGTGGCTTGTCACATTCCCCACCAAGTATCTGTGAAGTGCGGACTGTCAGAAGGAAATTTGCCCTGCCTGCAAGTAGCCTGCCACACTTGCTTTAATGCTGTGAGCTGGCAGCAACAGACCTGTACTTAATGGAAGAGTCCAGTGACAACAGTTTCCAGGTCTGAAGACAAGTCCAACAAGATTAACAATTTAACTATTAGAGCTCAGGTTACCAATAAAACAGAAAACGCATTGTAATCACTGAACTTAAATTTCAACACAATCATACCAAAGTCAATTGTTTAAAATTATTGTCTTCAATGGTAAGCACTGGGCATAACACACATAACAAGCCATTTAGCAAATGCAATATCATCACTGCAATGCATGTGATTGAGCATCCAGGAATAGTCCTGCCAGAGTTGGTAAGCCTGGCTAGTATGATATGAAGAGTAAGATTGCTTTTGATCTGTCATTAAATCTCTTACCATTCTCACACGGCTCAAACTTCTCGAAAGTTCTGGCTTCCAAATCACTTACCCTGTGTAACACATTATCTGCTTGCTGTTGTACTTGAGCAAACTTCCAATCTGTCAACTATTACATAATTTATCTCTAATTCTCTGTGCCATCCTCCATGTGACATTGTCAAGCTTTATGTCATTCAATTTAGGTAGTTCACAATATACATATATATATATATATTTAAAGCATTCACCGTTTTTATTTTGGTGAAAAGGTATTTCAGCTCTCTAAGGATTAAAAAATTGTTATATTGTTCCTGGTAAAATAAATACATAAAATAAATGAAATATGTTCAATAAGTACTGGGTACTGATTAGGCAAATGTAGGCAAAATATAAGCACGAGAAAAGGATTCGCAAGCTGGTATAGCAGATGCTTCCGATTAAAACTTTGGCACTACACTTGAATAGAGTCTGACAATGGAGCAGGCCAGTACATTGATTCATGTCATATAGCTCCTAAGTCTGTGGTAGTAACGATCACTTGGAGAACCCATGCACTATTAAAGTTATTAATATATGCTGCGAGATTCTCCATTGACAGGATCCTCTGCTTCGCCGGCAGCGCGCCCATGCCCACAGGTTTCTCAACGGCGTGGGATGGCCACAATGGGAAACCCCATTGGCCGGCTGCCGGAACAGAGGATCCCGCTGCTGGCGGGGATGCGCCATGCCAGAAAATGTGGCTGGCAGGACGGAGAATCCCTCCCATGGACTTTAGGTTAGAAGTATAAGTTGTAAACGCATGTTCAAGATCAGCAAGTGCATGCCAATAATTTTTTTTTATTAGTTCATGGGATGTGGGCGTCACTGGCTGGGCCAGCATTTATTGCCCATCCCTGAGGGCACTTAAGAGTCACATATAGGCCAGACCAGGTAAGGAGGACAGATGTCCTTCCCAGATGTTAACCAGATTGGTTTTATTTTTGGACAATCAAGAAGAGTTTCATGGTCGTCATTCGACTTCTAATTCCAGATTTCTATTGAAACTGCTCTGGTGGGATTCAAACCCAGGTGCCCTCTGGGTCTCTGGATTACTAGTCCAGTGATAATACTACTACGCCACTGCCTCCCTTAAATGTAATTACTTACGTGGGTTGAGGATTATTGAAATTCATTTTAACATATTTTTAATGGGAGTACGTCCGCTGATCGAAGGTTAAGGGACGGACTCAAGCTTGGGGCAGCCAGCCCCAAGGCGCAATGGATAAAGGTCACTGTGTAAAGCCTTTCAGCAAATGTACACTGAGGGGCTGGTAACCATGTAAAAGCCCTCGATCTGGATGATTAACACTAAATGTATATAACTGTATTGAAGCACCGCAGGGTACAACATGACCAATGAAAAGAATAGTAATGAAAATATTGAAATGTCTGTAATGTCCTCATTATTGAATTGAAGCACCTCGGAGTGCATCTGGACCTCTGGGAAAAAATTTAAATATTATTTTACTTTACTGTCATGACATTTTGAAATGTATTTGTAATGATTTTTCTTTAGAGATTTAATGAATAAAGTATATTTTCGAAAAAAAAAAGTTCTCTGAACCTTACTCTCTGGAACTCTCTTCCCTAAAATCCATCTTCTTTCTATTTTAGTAATTGCCTTTAAAAGCATTATTGAAAGCAATCTCATTAAATCATTGTTTTTTCTAACTCAAGTCCTATACAAAGATTCAAAGTTTGTTTCTTTCTTCCTCAAACAACATTTTTGTTTACCGTAAAATATGAAAATGACATTAAAAGCTCCGTTTGTTATTACAGCTTATTTATTTTTAATTCTTAAAAGTCCTTTCTGTATAAAAATTTAATGCAGTAATTTCAAGTTGGCCACTAGGTGGTGACATTATTTCTAGCCAACAAAGAATACCAGTGTAACTTCATTTTTGCCTTTTGTGGATTGGGCGGTGTAAGAATTGGAGAACAACTGAACCAACTTTGAAACAGAACTGCATTAATTCACAGACTAAATAGAGAGGTTTGTGCATCCATCTGCTCTATAATTAGAATCTATGGGTCAGTTACAACTCAAACCCTCTAAACGTTAACAGTATCTTTCACCTTTGTTTCATTATTTTCCCTATTTTCTTCCCAGGCATAACTAGACATAACCCAGGCAACCCGACACCTCCCCCAGCCATCCCATTCATGTTCTAGTTTAATAGGAGATGCACGGGTTAAAATCAGGAATTCACTATGCTGGTTCTCCTGTTTAGAAAGGTGCTCACGTCTTATTATTCCAATGTGCAGTGTCACATTTTCCGTAGTTTTGTTTTACTTACAGGGCGAAAGGATTTTGAAGCATATCTCTATCGAGTTTCATTTACAAAATTATGTATTTTTCATGTTTTATGAAGATTACACCATGTTGCTTAATTGGACTTAAAGATAATTTTTCCTTTCAAAAAGTATTTGGCAGAAAATGTTTAGTTTAGACATCACAACTATGCACCAGAGGATGAAATATAAGTCACATTGTTCCTAGATACAAAGATCCAATTCTACAGATATACCACGAAAATAAGCATAATTTAAACTATTTTACCTACTGTATAATTCATTTTAATATAGTGTAAATATAACTAAGGACACAGGAATATGGTTTATATCCCACTTCTGCTGATTTAGAAGTAACAGGCTAACACCCCAAAGGGAGACATAGACCTCAAAAAGGCATCTCCTTCTATTTGTGCCGCACATGTGGACAGAGAAGTAACAGTAACAGGTTTAATTTAATAATCTTTATTGTCACAAGTAGGCTTACATTAACACTGCAATGAAGTTACTGTGAAAATCCCCTAGTCCCCACATTCCGGCCCCTGTTCGGGTACACTGAGGGAGAATTCAGAATGTCCAAATTACCTGACAGCACGTCTTTCAGGACTTGTGGGAGGAAACCGGAGCAACCACCACGCAGACATGGGGAGAACGTGCAGACTCCGCAAAGACAGTGACCCCAGCAGGAATCGAACCTGGACCCTGGCGCTGTGAAGCACCAGCGCTAACCTCAGAAGCAGCTGGTGAATCGTGACTGGGGACTGAACAGTGGTTAATTTTATTGTACATTATTGCCTTTGGCTTATGGCTTTTCATCAAACTCAAGGTATTGCATTAAAAAAAATTAGAACAATAATAATAATGGGAACTGAAAGGGAACAAATAAATTACAGCACAGGTAAAACCCCATTTTATTTACCTGCAATTTACAGTAATCAAACTGACAACTTTAGCCAATTAGCAGTGCTTGTAATGTGTAAATGCTTACAAGTGTACACATATTCTATTAATTTTCCATGTATAGCACAAGAGCAGTTGGCCATTATTCAGGGAAAACCTTCCACATTTGTAAGATTGCTTTATTTGTAGGCAAACAAGCTATCATAATTACACTGGAGGCATTCTGGGAAAGCTAACATGTTCATCCGTGCATGCTGGGAAATGTTAAGCACGGGGAAAGGATTCACAAGCTGGTGCAGCAGATGCTTCCAATTAAAATTTTGGAACAACATTTGAATAAAGTCTGACAAAGAAGCAGGCCAATAGATTGATTATTTTTATATTATTCTTAAGTGTGTGGTGTAAAGGTTACTTGGAGAACCCATGTATTATAAAATATATCTCCTTTATCATGACTTCAGATTTATAAGCCAATAAAAGATGATCAAAGATTATGATGGCTCACTGCAGGCAACTCCAGAGTTTAGCCCCTACATTCCAGAAGGAGGTAAAATTGCCCAACACCTTATCATTTACCTATTATAACATGCATTTCATGTCACAGAGGGATAATCTTATTACTAGAACAGTATTAAGTGGTGCATGGAAAGCAGGCTGTAAACCTAAACTTCCTAAGCCATATTGTAATCTCGGAAATTGATCTTAAATTGTTTCTAAGCAAAACCCAGCTGGAACTGAGATGTTGTGATGCACGTAATTACTGTAATTGTGTGATGATATGGATTTTGCTGATCAATATTAAATTTACAATTGATTCGTTGTAACCATCAATGTTTAATTTAGAGGTGATGTTACTTGTGTTAAATAGAAGCATTTGTTAATGCACCTTTGTGTTGAATTTGTTATTTGATAGCTGTTGAATGTGAGCTAATTTACACTTGACTCACTGTTGTACTATGATTGATTTAGCTTAGTTAACTATTGACATGCTTTGCACTAGGAAAATACATTGCAGTCCAAAGGCTGGTTGACTTAGGAATCATATAAAAATGGCAGATCCCAGTGAAATTTTCTGATGTGTATGCATCAGGAAAGAAAAGTCAGACCTGACTGAACAATATTAGAATTGAATTTTTTCTCATAGATTATTCAGGATTTAAGATTCATTTACTCTAATAGGCCATAAAAATGCACTATCTCCTCCATCAGCAACATAGCTTGCCATGTTGTAAATATCTAGTTATTGTGATTCTTGTTCATACAACCATGGGCTCTAATAGCACAGAAGGAGGCATTTAATCCAAGATACTTTTGTGGATCCTTTTGAAAGAGTTGTTCAGTTCATCAAACTCCTCCACTCATGTCCTCATAATCCTAAAATTCTTTCAGTTTGACGGTGTGCAGAGGTGATTTACTGGAATGGTACCAGCAATGTGGATTTCAGTTGGGAGAAAGGAAGACTCACATTTATATAGCAACGTCAAGGCAACTCGACATCCCAAAATATTGTCACTGCTGTAATGTGGTAAATACAGCAGTCAATCTGCACACAGCAAGCTCACACAGACACCAATATCATAATGACCTGATAAACTATGCTTGTAGTGTTGATTGAGTGCACTAATGGCCAGGATGTGGGGTAGATAACTCCCCTGGATCCTCTTTGAAAGAGTCCATGGTGTCTTTTACATCCATCTGAAAGAGCAGATCAGACCATTCCATCTGAAAAACTTCCAATAGTACATCACTCAACTCACCTCCTGACTCTCCAAAATCTGTCCACAGTCTATATAGCACAAGTCAAGATTGTGATGGAATACTCTCCACTTGCCTGGATGAGTGTAGCTCCAACAATATTCAAGAAGTTTGATACCTGGACAAAGCAGCCTGCTTGATTGGCACCCTATCCACAAACATTCACTCCCTCCACCACCAATGCACAGTGGCAGCAGTGTGTACCATCTACCAGATGCACTGTAGGAACTCACTTAAGGCTCCTTGGACAGCAGCTCCCAGCCACACAACCAGTACCATCAACCAGTACTCATCAATAGACCCAGGGGAACACTGCCACTTGGAATTTTCCCTCCTAGCCTCTCACCATCCTGACAGAAACCAAGGGAAAAGAGGACGAATGGCAGTCCCCAGAGAGAATAAAAGGTATGAAAGGCCAAACAGCAGAGAAACTAAAATCAGAGGGTAAGCTGTGACTGATGTAGATGTGGGAGGAGGGGGGACATGGATGGGAATTTTGGCATGCGCACATTTCAGTCAATGGCCAGTTACCAAATTGTGAATGGGGACAGCTCCGAACTTGTATCCTTTACTGTACATTTGTAAATAGTTTTTAGAGACAGTAAAGGCTTACAATTAACCTACATATGACGAAAAAAACATTTTCAGATGTACTTGTCGTAGCACTTTTAGGGTGTGGGTCTGGTCAGTTTGGGGCCAATCGCGCAGGAGCGCATGAACCCTGGCTAATAGCAAGTTACTGCAGGGCCCCTGGAAGCAGGGGCCTGGGCAGTGTGGACCCTGGAGCCAAAGAGACAAGACTTATCCGATTGTGTTCTGTGGCTCTACATATACCAGCCTTTGTCTTTCATTAATAGACCCATCTGTTATGACTGGAGGCCTCCAGAGTATTGTCTTGAGCCACCACATTGGCAACAAGGTTAAAGGTTCAATTGCAGCTGCAGTACTTCTTGATTGTGGGGGGGGGGGGGGGGGGGGGGGGGGGAAGAGCAATTGGCGACGAAGGACCAACAAGAGTCCTTGTGAAAATACTTGTTAGCGGTAAACTAGACCTGTTTGACCAGGGGACTGAAGATTGGAACCAGTACATCGAACATATAAGGAACGGTGGCATGAGGAACGGTTGAGGATTCTGAGTCTCTACTCGTTGGAGTGTCGAAGGATGAGGGGGAATCTTATTGAAAGTCACAGGATACTGCGATGCCCGAGTAGAGTAGACATGGAGAGGATGTTTTCACATGTAGGAAAAACTAGAACCAGAGGACACAATCTCAGACTAAAGGGACGATCCTTTGAAACAGAGATGAGGAGGAATTTCTTCAGCCAGAGGATGGGAATCTGTGGAACTCTTTGCCGCAGAAGGCTGTGGAGGCTAAATCAATGAGTGTCTTTAAGACAGAGATATATAGGTTCTTGATTAATAAGGGTTATGGGGAGAAGGCAGAGAATGGGGATGAGAAAAATATCAGCCATGATTGAATGGCGGAGCAGACTCGATGGGCCGAGTGGCCTAATTCTGCTCCTATGTCTTATGATCTTATGGCTCCATTATTTATTGCCCGTGAAGAAGATCACAAAGATGATACTTCTGACAGTTTGTGGGCCTCAAAACTTGCAATTTGATAAGGAGCGTCACATCCCCAGTGACACCCGACTCAAAGACCCTTGGTCAGATAGTCAAGTTGATCAAAGTACATTTCAACCCAAGGCCCTCGATCATTCTCCAGCAGTATAAATTCAATTCCGCTGTCAGGGACCCTGAAGAGTCTATTTCAGCCTTCATAGCCAGGTTTCATCAGCTCACAGAAGATTCGGGACTATGTTTATGCTGTGTGACCAGTTGGTTTGTAGAATCCAGAATTTCAACATCCGAAAGAAACTCCTGGCTGAAACCAGGACATAATGTTGGAAAAAGTGATTGCGATAAATCAGGCAATGGAGTGCACTGGAAAGGTGCCACTGAGCTCCAAAGCATGGCTGAAGGGGAAGTCAATCAAGTAAGGGACGGTATAGCCGTGAGGTACGTGGCAGGATCAACAGGCACGGTCCTCGGGACTGGATCGAAGTCAAAGGACCAGGAATAGAACAGGACGCCAACGTAAGACAGAGGTGGATTACTATTGTTTTTTTTAAAATAATTTTTATTCAAGTTTTCACAAATTGTCAACAATAAAAAATAACACAAAGAAATAAGAACCCCCCCCCGCCATATACACATAGAATAAATTAACAAAGATAAACAGTATGAAAGCAAATATACACCCCCAATCAGGAGATTGTATCAAGAAAAACAAACAAACCCTCATGAACCCCCCACCCACCCCGAAATCCCCCCATTCCCCCCCCCCCCCCCCTTCCCGGGTTGCTGCTGTTGCTGACCATCGCCTACCGCTCCGCCAGAATGTCTAGGAACGGTTGCCACCGCCTGAAGAACCCTTGTACCAATCCCGTTAAGGCGTGGATTACTATTGTTGTGGCAGTGACCATCCCCAAGAGACTTGCCATTGTGAGTTTGTGCGTTTCCATTGTAATCATAGAGGTCAGATTCAAGTACATTGCCGCGCATCGCTTCTCAGCCTTTTGGCTAAGATCAAGCATAAGATGAGGTGCAATGCCTTTTCTGGTCATTTTGGATCTTGCTTGTCGAGACCATGAATTGGCTTCAATTTTAATTTTAATTTGTTTTTGGAGCAAGCAATGAGATGGAGTAAGGGTTTGCTCTGTGACTTTGCAACTTTAAGGATGGGATAAAAAATGTTTTTTTAAGTACGTTGCCGTGCAAGACAGAGTTTGTCAATGTAAAAAAAACAAAAGCAGCAACAGTCCACAGCACCACTGCAGAAAGTGAAGAGAAGTTCTGAGGAGGAGCACACAATTTGAACATAGTCCAGGTAAACAAGACAGCCCCCATTAAATCATCTAAAGTGTGAAAGGTAAACCCTTGAAAATGGAAGTCAACACTGGGGCCTCATTGAGAGTTGTGGGGGAGCAGACCTTCAAGTATATTTGGAATGGTGCCTAAACTTTAAACTTGGGCAGTACAGCCAAACTTTCGATTTACACTGGGGAAACTCTGAAATTCTTAGAACCACCAACATATTGGTGGCTTATAAAGAACAAGAAGCTTATCTACCTCTGGTTGTTGTGGAAGGGCACAGGTCCAGCTTAATTGTAAGGGACTGTTTATAGCAAATCACACTCGATTGGCTGGAAATGTTTAAAATTTCCAACAGTGTCCTTCAAAATGTCTTCGGAAGCTACAAGGACATTTTTCACAGCGAGCTAGGCCAGATCAAAGGCATGAAAGTCAAAATCTATGTCACTCTGGAATCAACAACCACTTTTTTAGAGTCAGACCAGTTCCCTATACTTTGCATCAGAAGGTCAAAATTAAGTTTAAGAGATTAGAAGAGCTGAGCATTATCAGACCAGTTCAATTTTCCCAGTGGGCAGTCCCCAACCTCAAACCAGATTAGCCATTAGAATCTGTGGGACTACAAATTAACCATCAATTAGGCTGACCAGCAAGATAAGTACCCGATGCCCAGGATGAAAGACCTCTATGCCAAGCTGGCGGGAAGCTTTCCGTACTCTAACTTAGTTCTTGGCCATGCATACCTACAACTGGAATCGGACGAGTCCCAGATGTTCACCACGATAAATACATATAAGGGCTCATAAGTGAAGGTCTACCTTGACAACATTTTAGTCACTGGGACTACACCCGAAGGACACATATCTAGCATGGAGGAAGAGACAAAATGGTTTTGGGATGCCTCAAATGCAAAAAACATACATTCCAGGCTTCAGAAGTGATATATTTAGGATTCCTTGTAGATGCAACAGGGTTACATCCCCTCGAGGAGGAAGTCAAGGCTATATGTGAAGCCCTAGCACCCAAGAATATAACTGGGCTCAAATGCTTCCTCGGCATAGTAAAGTATTGTGGCCGGTACATTTTGAAGTTAAAGAAACATCAACGATGGCAATGGAGGGAGCTACAAGAAGAAGCTTTTTGCTTGGTGAAGCAAGCTTTGCAATCCTCGACCCTTTTAGTTCACTTCAACCCTTGGAAACCGATTATTCTCACATGTGATGTATCTGCTTATGGGATAGGGGCAGTACTATCCCACAAGATGGGGATGGTTCCGAGTGGCCTTTGTCTTGAGGACCCTTTTGGAAGCAAAGTTATCAATGCTCAAATTGAGAAAGAGTGTTTACCAGTCATATATGGTGTGAAGAAATTCTATCAATATGTGCATGAACAGCGATTAGTTGTAATCCTTAATAGTGGCCTTAAACCACTATTGAGCCTTTTGAGAGAGCACAAACCAATGCCACCAATAGCCTCTGCAAGGATGCAGCATTGGGCTTTGCTGCTGGTGACCTACAATTATACTGTTCAGCACAGACCTAGCATGCAGATTGCAATGCAGATGCATTAAGCTGACTCCCCCTACTGAAAAATTTATCACCTCCACCAGTACCCTGAATTTCTTGGTCACCTTTCCAGTGTTGGCTGGCCACATTCATAACCGGACCCAATGGATAATACGGGAATGGGACAGTTCAGCGCCGACGTTTCAGCGCCGCCGTTTCAGCGCCAGGACGTTTCAGCGCCAAATATTTCAGCGCCAGGACGCTTCAGCGCTCATTCATTCAGAAATCATTCTTGAGTATGGTCACAGGTATACCAGCTTTTACACTTAGTTATTTGGTCGTTTCATCGTTCTAACTGTCTTTAGATTTTGTTGGAGTTTTATTATGATTACTGTTTAGATAATGGGGGCCTCACGGTAGCAGGGGGCCTCACGGTAGCATGGTGGTTAGCATCAATGCTTCACAGCTCCAGGGTCCCAGGTTCGATTCCCGGCTGGGTCACTGTCTGTGTGGAGTCTGCACGTCCTCCCCGTGTGTGCGTGGGTTTCCTCCGGGTGCTCCGGTTTCCTCCCACAGTCCAAAGATGTGTGGGTTAGGTGGATTGGCCATGCTAAATTGCCCGTAGTGTAAGGTTAATGGGGGGATTGTTGGGTTACGGGTATGTGGGTTTAAGTGGGGTGATCATTGCTCGGCACAACATCGAGGGCTGAAGGGCCTGTTCTGTGCTGTACTGTTCTATGTTCTATGTTCTAATGTTAGAGTTTTGTTAACAAGTTTTTATACTTACTTAGTTATTTGGTAAATTTCTTTTGGTAAATTTGGTAAGTTCCATATCTTTAAACCCATGGCTGAATCAGTGAAAAGCAAGCGAGGCAGAGAGAAGTTCTGTCATGAAGGTTTTATATATCGTTTCGACAAAGAAAGCAAGAAACAAAAGCAAGTTAAGTTTTGGCGATGCCATGAGGATGGTAGGTGCAGTTACCAAACAGACAGGCAATGCGAAAAATTATTCGTAGAAAACGAGACGAAGTTAATCAGGTCCCCGATAATCCAAGATCGATTCAAGAGCTTCAGTTACCTCATGAATACATGATGTATAAACTCACCCCAGAAACCGAAGAAAATTTCTGTTTAAAGGATAGTGGTACGAACAACGAACGGATTATTATGTTTGGGAGAGAGAGTTGGTTAGAACACATGGCAACTTCCACGACTTGGTATGCTGACGGAACATTTGCGGTAGCACCACACCTATTTTATCAAGTTTATATCATCATGGTTAGGAAAAATAACGGAGTTCACCCTGTATTGTACGCGCTTTTACAAAACAAACAGTATGCGACCTATATGATGTTGTTTGCGACGGTGAAAGAGATGATTACAAACGCAGGACCTGCCATTATCAATTGTGATTTTGAACGCACTGCTTTTACCGCCATGAAAGACTCCTTCCCCAATATAGAAGTAAGAGGCTGCCTTTTTCATCTGTCTCAAAATATACTTAGGCAGATAAGTGGTTTTGGTCTCATGCGTTTATATAAGAGCAATCCTGATTTTGCATTACATTCGAAAATGATAACTGCCCTATGTTTTGTGCCAGTTGATGACCTTGACAGTCACGTGGATTCTTTAGCAGGTAATTTACCGGAGGAGTTAATTCCGGTTTTAAACTATTTAGAAGACAATTATATCGGCCGTCCTAATCGCCGAGGAGCAGGCAGACAAAGTCCTTTATTTCCTACCGAGATGTGGAATATGTATCAAAGAACATTAGATGGGGATGACAGAACAAATAACTATGCTGAGGCAGCCAACAGGAGATTGAAAAGTGAACTGTTAATGTCACACCCAACTATCTGGAAGTTCATTGATGTCCTTAAGCATGTTCAAAAAGGAAGAGACGAGCACTTCGAGAAACTTTTAGCTGGCAATGAACCTCAATTAAAATTACTTAAATATAGAAAAGCTGATGAGAGGATATTGAAAATTGTTTCCGAATATGGTAGCAGGAATGAAATTGACTACCTTCGTTCAATAGGGCACAATTTAACAAACTAAATGCGTTTTTTCCAATGAATATCCAATGAATGTCCAATGAACTTTCTTTTTAATGATTGATTTTATGAACTTACAGATTTGTAAATTGTTTTAATGTACTGTTTTTGGATCTTTATAAGTGGATCTTTTACAATAAAAACATTTTGTTAACACTTGAGTTTTATTTCATTTTATGAACTTACAGATTTGTAAATTGCTTAGTGCCAAACAAAATTCTGTCATAACTATATGACAACATTGGAGAATTTTTTTTTTCTGGCGCTGAAATGTCCTGGCGCTGAAAAGTCCTGGCGCTGAAACGGCGGCGCTGAAACGGCAGCGCTGAAACGGCAGCGCTGAAACGGCAGCGCTGAAACGGCAGCGCTGAAACAGCAGCGCTGAAACGGCAGCGCTGAAACGGCAGCGCTGAAACGGCAGCGCTGAAACGGCAGCGCTGAAACGGCAGCGCTGAAACAGCTGCGCTGAAACGGCAGCGCTGAAACGGCAGCGCTGAAACGGCAGCGCTGAAACAGCTGCGCTGAAACGGCAGCGCTGAAACGGCAGCGCTGAAACGGCAGCGCTGAAACGTACCGCACCCGGATAATACAGACTGAGTGGAATTATGAGAAATCTGAGCACCTGTGGCCCTATTTAACCTGTCAAGATGAACTGACCTATGATGATGGCGTGATCCTGTGGGACTCATGAGTCGTTGTTACATCACCCACCAGGGGACCTCGCTTAAAGGAGCTGCATAGAGCTCACCCAGGGTAAACAAAGATGAAGATGCTGGCATTGATAAAACCATCGAAGAGATGATACAGCAATGTCACCCATGTCAGATTCAACAATCTCTGCCTCTCTCTGCCAATCTCCACCCCTGGGAGTCACCCATGGACCCAGGTCCACGTTGACTACACGGACCTTTCTTGGGCAGAATGGTTTTAGTTTTGGGGGATGCCCATCCAAGTGGCTGTCAATACAGGAAATGGGAACAATGGGCTCAGCGCAGAGTGCTCGCCATACATGGACTGCCACAATCCATCGTATCTGACAACGGCACTCCTTTACAGGGGATGACTTCCAGACTTTTGTTTGAGTGAACGGCATCTGCCGCACAAAGGTGGCCGTATATAACCCTACATCCAATGGGTTGGCTGAAAGGGCAAGTCAGACCTTTAAAAACACCATGAGGAAATAATCTTTTTTTTTAAAGAGTACCCAATTCATTTTTTCCAATTAAGGGGCAATTTAGCTATGCCAATCCACCTACCCTGCACATCTTTGGGTTGTGGGGGCGAAACACACGCAAGCACAGGGAGAATGTGCAAACTCCACACAGACAGTGACCCAGATCCGGAATCGAACCTGGGACCTTGGCGCCGTGAGGCAGCAGGGCTAATCCACTGCCCAACCGTACTGCCCGATGAGGAAATAATCTGACAAACCGCTGTGCCACTGGCTTGTCAATTTTCTGTTATTATACAACTGAACCCCCCTCACCACCACGGGGGGGAAGGGGGGTCACACCTGACAAGCTGTTGATGGGTCATTGCTTCTGAACCTGTTTGGATTTAGTGTTTCCTAATTTGGGCAGGATGGAGGGACATCAGGCCTCCCAGAAAAGTCAACGGATTACGTCAACAGGTCATTCTGGGTGAGGGACCCAGTCTTAGTGCAGAACTTCGCCTCGGGCTCACTATGGTTAGCCAGGAGGAATGTGTCCCAGTCGGGGCTTGTGGCATACATGGTCAATGTAAATGGAAGGACTGTGAAAAAGCACACTGACGATTTGTGGAGCCAGGGGACGGCGACCCCCATTTCAGAACAGACGAGTCCCACTGGTGTTGTCAACATTTCTGTGAATGTTCCTGAACAGAGGGAGCTGACAACTCTGCCAATTGCACATTTGGAAGCCGGTGAGACCAGTTCCCTTACTGAGGAGACTGTACCGCTTGAACAGTCATCGGCCACTGACAACATGGCTGCCTCAGAGGGTGTTGAGCCTTTGAGAGGACTACGGAGATCCAGGAGGACTCGACCATAACAGACCGACTGACTCTCTGATGAACTCTCTCCCCCCTGATGTCTTTTGCATATACCTGTAGATAATGATTGTGTAAAATGTAATAAGGGACTTAAGGGAGGGGAAGGAATTTGGTAGTGTGGCCCCTTTAAGGGGGCAGGCCTGGTGCACCAAGTGATTGACTCGGGGCTAATTGTGTGGGAACACGCAGACCCTAGCCAATAGCCAGTTAGCCGGGGGCCCTGGGAGTAGGGAGCCAGGCAGTGTGGATCCCGGAGCTGATGAAATAAGACCCATCCTATTGTGTTCTGTGTTTGTACATATACCAGACTTGTCCTTTTGTTAATAAACCTCTTTGTACTGGAAGTCTCCAGAGTGTTGTCTTGAGCCACCACAATACTGAACTGTAACCAAGACCCTCCAAGAATGCTGTGCAGTCTTAGTGCAGAACTTCGCCTCGGGCTCACTATGGAGCATGAGCATTCTGACCTTTGATTGTTTAGGCAGTGGTAGGCAACCGGCGGCTTGGGGGCCACATGTGGTCCATCTGGGTTCTGAGCACGGTATTTTGTACAAGTTATTTTGTTGACAGTTGCCCATGAGCAGGGTTGCCACATTCCGCTGATTTCCATCCATGTAGTTTTTTTCCGACCAGTATGACTGATGTGATTCCTACATAAAGCCAGGGAAATGAAGTGAGGTGCATGCTGATTGCTCACAGCATTGACTGTGAGAGCCGTACACTCCCTCTGTGTCCAAAGCGTAAATTTATTTTTACCATTTGAAGTTGAGAATAGTTCGATTAATATATAAATGATCAAGCATTTTCTATAACTCGTTATGAAATATCCAAAGTGTATTAAATATATTTAATCTTATTCATGGGGTCATGGTTAACGAACAAGCCAGATTTCAATCTTGCAGCCCACTGAGATGAAGGAGGGCCACCATGCGGCTCACTCACTGATCTAGGTCACCCTTTCCTGCTCCAGAGAGTAGATGTTGCAGGTTTAGAAGGAACAGTCAAAGGAACCGTGGCAAATTGCTGATGCGTATCTTTTACACTGCTGCTACTGTGGAGCATTTTCTGGTAATAATAATGAAGAGAATGGGTGAGATTCTCTGGCCTCAATGCACTCTCACTCGAGCAAAATGAGGCCTGTGAATAGCGGGTGAGGCCAAAAACGAGAAACACGGCAGGCGTCAAACAGTTTGCTATGCAACCAGCCTGCTCCCTGATGCAGGATCAATTACACAAAGATGAGAGTTGGATGCAATCGAAGCTTCATTACACTAAGATGTGTGGCCTCCTACAGCAGCTGGCGAAGTGGCTGCTGTACTGGGAGCACACATATTTATACTCCGCCTACTGGGCGGAGCCAGCAGGTAGGTAACTACCCCTGTACCTGTAGTACAGGGCATTATCACAAAACACCTACACCGACATCCTCTATATATATATATACATCAGTGGTGACTACCACATTCACCCCCTGTTAAGATCGAGTCCAGCGGGGGTGGTGGAGAACTATATGCAGGCTTTTCAAAGAACAGGGAGCAAAAAAAATTGAGTCCAGCGGAGTGGAGGGGAAAATTATGTACAGAGGGATGGTGTTTTAAAAGTCCAGGTCATGTTACAGATTCAGTTGGTCCGGAGCCTTGATCTGCCGTTGGGAGCGCCGCAGTGATTCCGGTGTCGGTTGGGTCTTCGGTGACTCCAGGAATGTGTCGAAATCCACTTCATCCTTGGGTGTGGGCAAGGGGAGGATGGACTGTCCCGGAGCGAGGGCTGCGGTCGGGTGCACCGGGGGAGGGGAGGGTGGCGCTGGGTCGCAGGAGGGGGGAGGGGGGGGGGGGAACCAGCTGGTGCCAGGTCCCTGAGAGAGACAGCATCTTGGCGGCCGTCGGGGTACGCTACTGTGGGTTGGCGTGAAGTGATTGTACCCTCTCAATCAACGAGTCCGCCTTGTGGAGTCGTACGCGTTTACAGAGGAGTATGGGTCCTGGAGCTGCGAGCCAAGTCGGGAGCGGCACCCCGGAGGTGGACTTCCTGCGGAAGGCAAGGAGACGTTCATGGGGTGTTTCATTAGTCGCGGTGCACAGGAGCGACCGAATGGAGTGCAGGGCGTCGGGAAGGATCTCCTGCCAGCGGGGGGAGCTCCTGCCAGCGGGAGGCCGGGAGATTTCTGGACCGCAGGGCCAGCTGGACGGCCCTCCAGACCGTCCCATTCTCCCTCTCCAGCTGCCCGTTTCCCCGGGGGTTATAGCTAGTCGGCCTGCTCGAGGCAATGCCCCTGTTGAGCAGGAACTGACGCAGATCATCGCTCATGAATGAGGACCCCCTGTCGCTGTGGACGTAGGCGGGGGAAGCCGAACAGAACGAAGATGGTGTTGAGCTTTGATGACGGTGGCAGACATCAGGTCGGGGCATCGGACGGCGAGGGGGAATCGGGAATATTCATCAACCACACTGAGGAAGTACGTGTTCCGGTCGGTGGAGGGGAGGGGCCCTTTGAAGTCCACGCTGAGGCATTCAAAGGTGTGGGAAGCCTTCACCGGGTGCGCATGTTCTGGCCGGTAGAAGTGCGGTTTGCACTCCGCGCAGACCTGGCAGCCTCTGGTGATAGCCCTGACCTCCTCAATGGAGTAGGGCAGGTTGCGGGCCTTGATGAAATGGTAAAAACGTGTGACCCCCTGGGTGGCAGACGTTGTCGTGCTGAGTTCGGAGTCGGTCCATTTGTGCGCTGGCACATGTACCTCGGGATAGGGCATCGGGGGGGCTCGTTGAGCTTACCGGGGCGATACAAAATCCCGTAGTTGTAGGTGGAGAGCTCGATTCTCCACCTCAAGATTTGATCGTTTTTGATCTTGCCCCGCTGTGTGTTATTAAACATGAAGACAACCGACTGTTGGTCAGTGAGGAGAGTGAATCTCCTGCTGGCCAGGTAATGCCTCCAATGCCGCACAGCTTCAACGATGGCTTGGGCCTCTTTTTCGACAGAGGAATGCCGAATTTCAGTGACGTGTAGGGTTCGTGAGAAAAATGCCACGGGCCTGCCTGGGTGGCGGCTAGAGCGACGTCTGATGCGTTGCTCTCGACTTGAAATGGTAACGTCTCGTCGACTGCGTGCATCGCGGCCATGGCGATGTCAGCCTTAATACGGTTGAAAGCCTTGTGAGCCTCAGCTGTCAGGGGAAACAGAATGGACTGATGAGTGGACAGGCCTTGTCCGCATAGTTTGGGACCCACTGAGCATAATAAGAGAAGAACCCCAGGCGTCGTTTGAGGGCCTTGGGTCAGTGGGGGAGTTCCATGAGGGGCGCATGCGGTCGGGATCGGGCCCCAGAACTCCGTTCTGGACCACATAGCCAAGGATGGCTAAGCGGTTCGTGCTGAATACGCACTTTGCCTTTTTATAAATTAGGTTGAGGAGAGTGGCAGTGCAGAGAAATTTGGCAAGGTTGGCGGCGTGGTCCTGCTGATCGTGGCCGCAGATCGTGACATTGTCCAGGTATGGGAAGGTGGCCCGCAGTCATTACCGGTCAACCATTCGGTCCATTTCCCGTTGGAAAACCGAGGCCCCATTGGTGATGCCAAAGGGAACCCTGAAAAAGTGGTGAAGGCGGCCATCTGCTTCGGGGGCAGTGTATGGGCAGTCCGCCTTACGGTTGGGGAGCCGCTGGTAGGCGGATTTCAGGTCCACAGTTGAGAAGACCCGGTACTGTGCAATCTGATTGACCATATCAGATATGCGTGGGAGGAGGTACGCATCGAGCTGGTCTGGCTGTAGTCCATGGCTATCCTGTGTTTCTCCCCAGTTTTCACCACTACCACATGGGCTCTCCAGGGGCTGTTACTGGCCTTGATAATGCCTTCCCGAAGCAGTGGCTGGACTTCGGACCTAATGAAGGTCCTGTCCTGGGCGCTGTACCGTCTGCTCCTGGTGGCGACAGGTTTGCAATCCGGCATTAAGTTTGCAAATAGGGAAGGTGGGTCGACCTTTAGGGTCGTGAGGCCGCACACAGTAAGGGGTGGTAGGGGCCCGTTGAATTTCAGTGTTAGGCTTTGGAGGTTGCACTGGAAGTCCAGGCCGAGTAGCAAGGCAGCGCAGAGGTTGGGGAGGATGTAGAGGCGGAAGCCGCTAAACTCCACACCCTGGACGGTGAAAGTGGCTATGCAGTAGCCCCGGATCGCCATGGAGTGGGACCCGGAGGCCAGGGAGATTTTCTGGTTGGCGGCGTGTACTGCGAGGGAGCAGCGCCTTACCATATCGGGATGAATGAAGCTCTCAGTGCTCCTGGAGTCCAGCAGACAGGAGATCTCGTGCCCATCAATTTTCACATTGGTGGAAGCAGTTGACAGGTTGTGTGGGCGAGACTGGTCAATCGTGACCGAGGTGAGACGCGGCTGGTCGTCGATGGTGACAGACGATGAGGTGCCCAGGGGGCATGGGTCCTGGTAAGATGGCGGCGCCCACGGGCCGCACGTGTCTTGAGAAAGACAAGATGGCAGTGCCGATGATCCTGGGGAGAACAAGACGGTGGCGCCAACGGGCCGCACGTGGTGGGGGTTGAACAAGACGTGGTCCGAGGACGGGAAGGTGGCAGCGCCCACTGGTCGCACGTGGGGGAGTCGGAACAATAGCGGCAACTGCACGGGCCTGGAACACCACAGCAAAGTGTCCCTTTTTACCACAGGCCTTGCAAAGGGCGCTCCGGGCCGGGCAGCACTGTCGGGGGTGTTTAGGCTGCCCACAGAAGTAACATTTGGGACCCCCGGGGTTGGTTGGCAGCCGTGCGGCACAGGCGTGGGGTTGGCTGAGGGGGGGGTCGCTGGTGAGGTCCACGATGGGGCGGCCGTCTGCGGAGTCCACAATGCGAAGGAGGGGTGGGCCGCGCGCGTAGGCCTGGATGTTGTGCGAAGCGACCGTAAGCGAGAGCGCTTGCTTTTTAGTCTCAGCGAGGTTGAGCGTGGCCCCTTCTGAGAGGCGCTGTCGGATGTAATCGGACCCTATCCCTGTGACACAAGCGTCTCTCATGAGCAAGTCCGAGTGTTCCGTGGCCGTGACGCCCTGACAGTCACAGTCTCTAACTAGGGAAATCAGGGCACGCCAGAAATCTTCCACTGACTCACCGAGAAGTTGACGATGAGTGGAGAGGATGTGCCTGGCGTAGAGCATGTTAGTCTGCTGAGCGTAGTTTTCTTTCAGTAGCGCCATGGCTTCTGCGTAGGTCGGCGTGTCCTGGTAAGCGAAAAGACGTTGGAGCTCAGCCGCGTGTGGAGGATCTGAATCTTCTGAGCTTCTGGAATTGGGTCTAGCGTAGACCCGATGTATGCTTTGAAAGTCCGTTTTGGCATTGTCTGATTGCTGATCTAGCTACAGGCGATCCGGCTTGATGTAGAGGTTCATCTTCTGAAAAATTAGTGTAATAAATTGGTGCACGATCAATTACACAAAGACGACAGTTGGATGCAATCGAGGCTTTATTACATTAAGATGTGTAGCCTCCTACAGCAGCTGGCGAAATGGCTGCTGTACTGGGAGCACACAAATTTATACTCTGCCTACTGGGCGGAGCCAGCAGGCAGGGAACTACCCCCGTACCTGTAGTACAGGGCTTTATCTCAAACACCTACACCGACATCCTCAATATACAATATATACATCAGTGGTGACTACCACACTCCCGTGGGTGAAATTGGGATCCCACTGTAGCGTGGTGAGAAACCAATTATTACCACTTGTGATTCATCAGCTTCTCCAGCAAGTGGTCACGTTGGCGCCAATTAGTACTCCTTTTTAAAAACTTGAACATAGAAGAGAGGCTTCTGTGGGGAGTCAAGGAGGTCAGTAGCCATCTTTGCTGATAGGCAAAGAGCCCAGGGGAGCTGGGCTTACTGCCCCACTGCTCGGCGTGTGTGGCAAGTGGGTGGGGGTGGGGCACCTTGGCTGGGGCGGGGGGGGGCACCATGGGAAGAGCAGGGGGACCACTGGGTTGGGGGGGCAGGGCAGCTGTGCACGGCTCCACCATCCCAACCCCTGGATCGTATGTACCTGTTCTGGGAGCTACCCTTCTTCCTGCCCGTCTGTTCTACCGCCCACCTGTAACCCCCACTGACTGCTGAAGTCTCTGGCCGTGCGGCAGCATTGGCTGACCTGTGGTTCACCCACCTGGACTTTCAGGGGAACAGGACATTCCTCTGTCCTTGACCACATCCAGTAGCCTCCCCACGTCCGCGTCTCCAAATCTTGGGGCCAGTCTTCTCAGCGCCATGGCTACGAACTGAGTATTTATCTAATTCCCCTTTGAAAGATACTACTGCGAATTTACTTCTACCATCCATTGAGGCAAGTCATTGACGATGTGCTGAGTGGGGTTGGCTGTCCAAGTGCTGTTCGTCCTTATTCGTGGGGGGGGGAGGGGGGGGGGGGGGGGGGGAAGGTGAATCGGCTGACGAGCCTTCATTTGCGGCGTGAAGCCCATGGAGCCGCATTACGTGGACCAATTAACCTTGAATAGCGTTCCTGGCCACACCCGGCCGAGCGCCAGGAAGCTTGCAGCATGAAAATGAAAATCGCTTATTGTCACGAGTAGGCTTCAATGAAGGTACTGTGAAAAGCCCCTAGTCGCCACATTCCGGCGCCTGTTCGGGGAGGCTGGTCCGGGAATTGAACCGTGCTGCTGGCCTGCCTAGGTCTGCTTTCAAAGCCAGCGATTTAACCCTGGGCTAAACCAGCCCCTATCGTTTAGAATCCCGCTCACTTAGAAATCTTTCCAGAGAATTGAGCCCAATGTTTTTTCCTCAGTGAGTTGTTATGCTCGTCAATGACTTGCCTCAATGGATGGTAGAAGTAAATTCACAGTAGTATCTTTCAAAGGGGAATTAGATAAATACTCAAAGGTGAGAAATCTGCCTGGTCACGGAGATAGGAGAGGGGTGTATTGGACTAATTAGATAACGCTTTCAAAGAGCCAGCTTGGGTTTGGTGGACCAAATGGTGTCAATCTGTGCAGTCTCATTCTGTGATGCTAAAAGCTTCATCAATGTGTTTTTCCCCTTTGAAAGATTTGTGTATGCTCAGTGTACACATACAGGAGCTAATGCACAAAACTACCATTTTTCTCTGCCAAATTTAATGTGGAAGGTGAAAGTTAAAAAAATATATATTTTATTAAGGTATTTGTAATTTTATAATAATAACAGTAACAACAACAGTAAACAATGGAAATCCAAATATAAACATATTGCGTAAATCATCTCCATCCCTAACAAGTCTCTCCTATCCTAAACAGAAAATAGTCTAACTTCCCCTCCCCCCCCAAACCCCCCCCCCCCCTTAATTTTTTTGCCTCTGCTGAATTAATTTCCCCCGAAGAAGTCAACAAACAGCTGCCACCTCCGGACGAATCCTAGCATTGACCCTCTTAGGGCGAACTTGATTTTCTCAAGACTGAGAAACCCAGCCATCTCGCTTACCCGGGTCTCTGATCTCGGGGGCTTCCAGTCCCTCCACGCTAGCAATAACCGTCTCTGGGCTACCAGGGAGGCAAAGTCCAAGGCGTCAGCCACTCTCGCCCCCTGGACTCCTGGATCTTCCAACACTCCTGTGGTGACTGTAGATCTGAGTAGATGCAATACAACTGAGCAAGCACTAGAGGGAGCACGGGAGAGCTATAAATACACAGGGACAGGAAGTGAAGACACACTTCACGGAAGGGAGAACTGGGAGCAGGACAAGCAGGCAGCATTTGAGGTAGCCGTAAGTTAAGCTCTGAAGACAGAACGAACTCACAATAAAGCATCTTCTCCACCTTTGAGACTGCGAGCTTTATTAAGACACGAGGAACAACACAACCCCAAAAATCGTCACCTCTGGACTCGGCACCACCCGTATTTTCTAGTACCCGTGGACATGCCAATCGGGGCTCCCAACCCCTCCACCAACACTTCCTCCACTTTTGGAAACTTGAACTCACCCAGGAACTGCCTCATCCCCTCTACCCCCGCTGGGGGCTGCGACTCGTATAGATGGCTATAAAACTCCTGAAACACTCCATTTACCCCTGCTGGGTCAAAGACTGTGTTCCCTCCTCTGTCCTTCATTCTTCCTATCTCCCTGACCGCCTCCCTTTTCCTCAGCTGGTGTGCAAGCATCCTGCTGGCCTTTTCTCCATTCTCACACATCGCCCCCCCCCCCCCCCCCCCTCGACTTCCTCAATAGCTCCACTGCCTTCCCTGCAGATAACAGACCAAACTCCATCTGTAGCCTCTGCCGCTCCTTCAATAACCGTGCCTCCGGGGTCTCCGCATATCTCCTGTCTACCTGGAGTATTTCCCCAATCAGCCTATCTATCTCTGCTCACTCCACCTTTTCCCTATGGGCCCGTATCGAGATTAGCTCCCCCCTAACCACTGCCTTCAACGCTTCCCAAACCGTTGCTGCTGAGACTTCCCCCGTGTCATTTATTTCCAGATAGTGCTGGATGGACTCCTCACCCGCCCACACACCCCCTCATCCGGCAACAGCCCCCCGTCCAATCTCCATTGCGGGCGCTGACTGCCCTCCGTGCTCACCCATAAATCCACCCAATGCGGGGCATGGTTTGACACGGCAATCATCGAATACTCGGTATCAGCCACTCACGCCAGTAAAGCCCTGCTCAAAATTTTAAAAAATCAATCCGGGAGTATACTTTGTGCACATGGGAGAAAAAGAAAACTCCTTCACTCTTGGCCGTCCGAACCTCCATGGGTCTGTCTACCCCCCCCCCCCCCCCCCCCCCCCCCCCCGTCTGCTTCATGAGCCCCTTTAATTCTTTCACCACGGCTGGCACCCTCCCCTGGACCTTGACCGGTCCAACCTTGGATCAATAACCGTATTAAAGTCCCCACCCCTTCACCATGATCAAGTTATGCGAATCTGGGTCCGGGATCTTCCCTAACACCCGTCTTATAAATTCCACATTGATGCGGTTTGGTGCGTATGTATTCTCAAGCACCACCGGCATCCCCTCCAGCTTCCCACTCACCATGATGTACCTCCCCCCCACCCCCCCCCCCCCCCCCCCCCGGAGTCCGCCACTATTTTCCCTGTCTCAAATGCCACCCGTTTGTTGATCAGGATCGTGACCCCCCCCTAGTCTTAGAGTCCAACCCCGAATGAAACACTTAGCTGACCCACCCCTTCCTCAATCTGGTCTGATCTATTACCCAGGTGTGTCTCCTGTAGCATTGCCACGTCCGCCCTCAATCCCCTCAAATGCGCGAACACACAAGCCCTCTTACCGGCCCATTCAGCCCTCTAACGTTCCATGTGATCAGCCTAGTCGAGAGGCTTCCCGTTCCCCCTGCCCCCTGCGGAAGGGAAAAGTTAACTGTCATCCAGCTAGTGTGTGTTTGGTGAGGGGTAGAGGCCACTGCAGAATGATTTCCTGGCTCCTTTTGTGTTCTCAGTAAACCACTAATGAAAATTTTCCAAGACATATCTGCCCTCATTACCTTTGCCTCTCTGACTTTATCTTATTTGTTATTGTACTGTCTGATAAATAGAAAAGCAAACAAAAGCTTTAGTATTTACTCGAGAAATGCATTGTGCATTTCCCTCTCTGCATTTTCTCTTACTGAAGAACACCTTAGTTCTCAATTATCACCTTCAGAATGCAGGGCCTCGTTTTATAAATAGTGTGTGCACTACAACCGTCTTACATACTGATTGTGGTTTCTACATATTGCAAAGGAACAATGCACTACGCCATAACATTTCCCAGCTGCCCAGTCTTTGTTGCTACAAGTATCAGAATAGTCTCATTAAGAAAATGCTCTATTCAATGTGAAATGTGTCACATGATGCACAGTCAGACACAAGGGCTTTTCTGTTTAATCCATGATGTATGCAAAGTGCACTACAACATGAGAAGAGGGGCACCCTCTGGGTCACTGACTCTTTAGTCTATTTTCAATTCTTGACAGAATGTGATGCTTTTGTATATAGCTGACCTCCTGCAGATTCATTACACATCTTATTTTAACATGTTTGAAAACTGTCGCCAGGGCATTAATGGTGACTTCCATAAATTCTGTCACATTGCAGCCCTTCTGGAGATGCCATCACTTCTGGGTTGTGTGGCTGGGAAAGAAAAAGACAAAGGTGGATAATGGATGATGGTAATGTATGGAGTAGAAATCATGGATACATTCCTGTGATTTGCTACACAGCAAGTTACTTATCTCAGAGAATGCAGAAAGTTCTAACTAAACAAAGTATTTAATTTTATTTCCCTCACCTCTGCTCCTTCCTTTTCTCTTTGTGTCTTCCTTCACCTCTCCCTTCCCCCACCCATTTCACTCCTCCCATGCCACATTTTTCCTTTTCCATCTATTCACTCTCATTATCCTTTCCTTCTCTCTCCTCCTCACATCCTCCTCCACTTCTTTTCTCTCTTTTCTGGTTCCTTTATCCATCCCCACCTTTTCTGTCCTCCCTTCTCCTTCCCTCCACATATCCTGATGCTTTCCTTTCACCTCCTTTCATTGTTCCATCTTCTTTCCCAGATTTTTCCCCTCCCCTTCTTCACCTCACCACGACCTTCTTCTTCGCCAACTACATCATCTTCTTCCTTTTCAACCTGAGTTCAGATATCCTTTGCTTTTTCCTTTTCTTTCTCACACCCAGCCCTCCTCTTTTCCCTTCCCTTTCTTCTTCCCTGCATTCTCCTCTTCCCTTCCATGTCCTCATCACCCTCCCCTTTCTTCCTACTCTCCACCATACCACCTGCTTCTTTTCTCTTACCCTTTGTTCCAATCTGCAAAGCACAAACGACTCAGAGATTGTGACTCACTGAATTAGGCAAGGTCAGTGGGCCAATCCAATATGTTAATAAAACCAATGGTAGGAAAGTGCAGCCTATTCCATGCTGTCAAGCAAATTGCCACTAAAGAGACACTCTTAATTATAGATTTTCTTCTGCAAAGTGACACATTGACTGGGATTTTACGAGTAGAGGTGCAGATGACAGGGCTGGTGGAGGGTGATCCTTCATTGCACTGCTACCTCTTACTGGCTGCTCACTCTTTATTAGTGTCACAAGTAGGCTTACATTAACACTGCAATGAAGGTACTGTGAAAATCCCCAAGTCGCAACATTCCGGCGCCTGTTCGCGTACACTGAGGGAGAATTCAGAATGTCCAATTCACCTAACAAGCACATCCTTCAGGACTTGTGGGAGGAAACAGGAGCACCCGGCGTAAACCCATGCAGACACAGGCAGAACGTGCAGATGCGGCACAGACAATGACCCAAGCGGGAATCGAACCCGAGACCCTAGCGCTATGAAGCAACAGTGCTAACCACTGTAACTACGGATATGAAGGGTGGGGTGGCGGCGTGGGGGAAATAGGATGGAGATGGGCATTGAGGGGGCGGCTGCAGCTGATAGATGCATTGGCCCCACTTTAATGGACTGCCATCACCGAGCTCAGATAAAGCCTTCTCTCCTTTAAGCCTTCCTTGACTGCAACCAGTCTTTCCTGAAGATCCAGCCAGCAGTTTAGCCTTGGCAGTGGAAGAAGGCCATCAGATCAGTGAAGCAGGCATTATGAAGGAAAGCAGAACAAGACACTTGTTGGCATGGCAGAAGGAGGATCTCAGATCACTGCACGGTAGTGACAACTTCCTGCATGTTCACCTCCAGGCAAAGCATTAAAAGCAGAAGGTCCTCTTCCCCCGGGACAGAAGGACAATACCTCCCACCTAACCAAGCCAGGATGGAGATCGCAGATTTGGCCAGCAGTCATGGGGTCATCCAGAGAACTTAGCTGCATTGCCATAAGTGTGTGATTAACCTCTGTTCAACCAAGATGAGTACCCCATACCTTGGGTGAACAATTGGATAAGTGTGAGGGTGCAGCTGTTGGGCAGGGAAAGCCCATTCAGTAGTGGCAATCTCCTATGAAAGGAAAGGATATAGATTTTAGTCAACGGTTGTGAGTTCATAAGTGGCAACCCTTGCAAGGTCACTTCAGAGTGCCTTAATATCAGGCACATGTGAATGCCACTGAAATGAACAGCCTTGATGCCATGCACTTACACATTGTGCCTGTTGTACAACAACTAACATTCCTCTTACTTGTGCCTGCAGAAAAGTGCCCACAATGTGAAAGGGCCAGACCAACAGGGTTCCATTTCTTGCTATCCTCACGACCATGGAAGAGGATACTCTGCAACCAGATCGCACAGTGGTTAGCACTGTTGCTTCACAGCGCCAGGGTCCCAGGTTCAATTCCCGGCTTGGGTCACAGTCTGCACGTCCTCTTTGTGTCTGTGTGGGTTTCTTCCGGGTGCTCCCGTTTCCTCCCACAGGTCCCGAAAGACGTACCATTAGGTGAATTGGGCATTCTAAATTCTCCCTGTGTACCCGAACAGGCGGCAGAATATGGTGACTTGGGGCTTTTCAAGTAACTTAATTGTAGTGTTAATGTAAGCCTACTTGTGACAATAAAGATTATTATTATTAACTGGCAGGCAGTATGGTGGCTTATCGCAGATGGTGAGGTAGTAGTAAGTGCACAAGAGGATGCTCATGACCATGCATAAGGTAGCCTTCGACAAGCATGAGAAATAATGTTCTTGTGTCCTTTACTGTACATGCATTGATCTGAACACTGTTTGGAAGAGGAAAATCTTTTGATCTCTGTGGTTTCTTAAGCAAGTTATCTACAGAACAGAGAATGGGGGACAATGATACACCTCTGAGAACAGGAGGAGGAGCATGCTTCAGAGGGTTCAGCATTACCTAATTTCCCCACAGTTGCCACCAATGCCGATACTATAACATAATAATAATTATTATTATCTTTGGCTCTTTCAGACAGATTGCCTGGATCAGTGCAATAATAGATGCATTGGATGCCCCCCTGAAGGGAGCATCTGTCACTTCCTTGATGCAAGATATGCTGCTGATTGGGAAAGGCCAAACATTTTGATGAGGGAAGGGCTGTGGATGTAGTTTATATGAACTTCAGTAAGGCATTTGGCAAGGTACCACATGGCAGACTGGTACAAAAACTAAAATTACATGGGATTCGGGGTGGACTGGCTGGATGGATATAGAACTGGCTTGGTTATAGAAGACAGAATAGAGATCTGTAGTGAGTGGTGTTCCGCAGGGATCAGTGCTGGGATCTCTGTTGTTCGTAGTATATGTGATGCACTATCAATTACGACGAGACGAGAGTAGAGTGTAATCGAGACTTTATTACGCAGAGGTGTGTAGCCTCCCGCAGCTGCTGTTTGTCAGAGGATACAACAGGATATAGATGGTTTGGAGTTTTGGGCACAGAAATGGCAGGTCGAGTTTAATCCAGACAGATGCGAGGTGATGCATTTTGGAGGATCAAATCTCAGTATGAATTATACTGTAAATGGCAGAACCCTTAGGAACATTTACATACAGAGCGATGTGGTCGTGCAGGTCCACAGTTCCCTAAAAGTGGCAACACAGCTGGCCAAGGTGATTAAGAAGGCATGTGGCATGCTTGCCTTCATCAGCCGGGACTAATTTCATCAGCTGGAAAATCACATTGCAGCTATATAAAACCTTGGTTAGGCCGCATTTGGAGTATTGTGTGCAGTTCTGGTCCCTACATTATCCGAATGGGGCGGCACGCTAGCAGAAGTTAACACTGTTGCTTCACACCACCAGGGACCCGGGTTCGATTCCAGGCTTGGGTCACTGACTAGGTAAAGTCTGCATGTTCTCCCCTTGTCTGCATGGGCTTCCTCTGGGTGCTCTGGTTTCCTCCCACGGTCCAAAGATGTGCGGGCTAGGTCGATTGGTCATGCTAAATTGCCCCATAGTGTCCAAACATTAGGTGGGGTTGTTGGGATGGGATGGAGGTGTGGGTTTAAGTAGGGTGCCCTTTTAGGGATCGGTGTAGACTCGATGGGCCAAATGGCCTCCTTCTGCACTGTAAATTCTATGACTTCTAAGAAGGACGTGAAAGCTTTGGAGAGTGCAAAGAAGGTTTACCAGGATGTTGCCTGATCTCGAGGGTGTTGGCTGTGAGGAGAGGTTGAATAAACTAGGACTTCACTGAAAAGACGGAGGCTGAGGGGAGACCTGATAGAGTTTTAGAAAATTATGAGAGGCATAGACAGTGTGGATAGTCCAAGGGTGAGTCAATTACAAGGGGGCACAGGTTCAAGGTGAGAGGGGGAAAGTTTAAGGGAGATGTGCGGGGTACGGTTTTCACGCAGAGTGGTGGGTACTTGGAACGTGCTGCCAGAGGATGTGGTAGATGCAGGCACATTAGCAACATTTAACAGGCATCTAGATAGATACGTGAATAAGGAGGAAATAGAGAGATATGGACAGAATAATGGTAAAAGTTTTTTTTTTAGTTAGAGCATCATGATTGGCAGGCTTGGAGGACTGAAGGGCCTGTTCCTGTGCTGTGCTTTTCTTTGTTCTATTTTCAGTGGGACCCTGGAATGAACTCGAGAAGTAGAAGGGGCAGAGTGACCTGCAATATGAATGGGGCTCAGCTCATGCGTTTTTGTGCCACAAAGATCGGTGATATTCTCTCAAGTGAGGTGCAGGCTTCAGTGACACTGCTGCTCTGTCATCTGTAGGTAGTGCATGCTGTGTGTACACCCTTGCTAGAGGGTACTTTATTCTTTACGCTGGAGCCTGCTTGCAGTCTCCTCTGTGTTCTTCTGTATCTTATCCATCCTACGGCTCCTGAGGTTATTGCTGATGAAAGCCCTATGGCTGCAGCACCCTCCCTCTTAGCTGCTCCTGCTCATTTGAGGACTTCCTGTTGAGTAAGATGTGACTGATCCCAATATTTCAGATACGTCCTTCCAGGTACGTCCTCCAACCAACCCCACCCATCAGCTCCTTTCAATGGACTCAGCCAGATGGCTCGACCCAAAGCCCTGGCACCTGATCTTGTGCTCTGGCCTGCAGAATGGATGCTCAGGTAGTGGAATCACATTCTATTAATGAAGGCTGCTGGTTGACCTGGGGGGAGTCTTGAACACATGGAGGCCATCTATCACATCTTGCACCTGGGGGATTCCAGTAATGGCCAAATCCTCTGCACGCTGCTTCACATGACAGGTGCAGAATGCAGCACTGACATGACCTGTCACCTTGCTACCTTTATATACATGCTGAGGGTCTGACACACCATGTTCCATGCACATTTTGGAAAATTGTAATGGGTCTATAAAGTCCTGATCAATTGCCACGTGTACAGAGGTACAGTGAATAGTATTTTTCTGAGAGCAGCTCAACAGATCATTAAGTACATGAAAAGAAAAGGAAATAAAAGAAAATATATAATAGGGCAACACAAGGTACACAATGTAACTACATAAACACCGGTATCGGGTGAAGCATACAGGGGTGTAGTGTTAATGAGGTCAGTCCATAAGAGGGTCATTTAATAGCTTCAAGAACTATTTTTTCAGATCCCTGCTGTGGTCCCACCAGACGTGCCGTCCTTCCCTCATAAAATCTGTACCTGGTGTGATAACTCAGTTCTGATAATGCTCCATGGGATTTTACACCACCCGCCAACCCCAACTCCCCCACAAAGGGGTCAGAAAAATAAAATAGTATTGAAACTGCATGGCCTCGCTTGTTCATAACAATTAAAAAACTCAAAACTTCCTAAATTACTTAAATATTTACTACAATTTTTAGTCTAACATTATACGTATGTTGGATCCTTTTCAATGAAAAATTCAAATTAAATAGTTCCGATCAGCTAATACTGATTTAATGTGGGAGAAATTCTCAATAAATCCTGCCACATGACTGGTTCTCAAAAAACATTTGTTCTTCAATTTACTTTTTTTTTTCAGTTTGATGTATAGCATTATTTTTTTTAAATAAATTTAGAATACCCAATTCATTTTTTTCCAATTAAGGGGCAATTTAGCATGGCCAATCCAACTACCTTGGCACATCTTTTGGGTTGTGGAGGCGGAACCCACGCAAACACGGGGAGAATGTGCAAACTCCATACGCACAGTGACCTGGGACCTTGGCGCCGTGAGGTCGCAGTGCTACCATTGCGCCACCGTGCTGCCCTTTGATTGAAAGCTATGAAATGTAAAAACAAAAGTTTTGATTTTAGTGTCTGCTGCTGCCTTTAACCATTTTTCCTGCATATAAAATATTACTTAGGACATCCATGCTTTCCATAAAATTGTAATGTGAACAGATTGTTCTATTTTTCAAATCTGATTCCGAGCTTGCCAGACAGAAATGTAAACCAATTCACTCTTATCACTACTTTCTAAAGTACAGCAATAAACGGTTTACGATTGCATTCAGACCTTAAACCTTACACAGGTTTTACTTTCAATTGATCCACCTTGATGTAGTTCACAGATTTACAATGTCAGTGTTAGACTTTTAAACACAAGTGAACTTCTAAGCTTGGTGAACAAGACTTTCTTCCAAGAATAAAGTTATGTGCATCTCCTCTCAGGAGTCACCAGTAGATGCAGTATTCTTCAAAATGTGAAACCATGGTGCATGTCATTGTGATGAATTTCGATGCCCTTGTCTCAGCTAGTAGCACTCTTCAGTCAGTGCAGTGTGAAGTCAAACCTCTCGCCAGGATTTCAGCACAAAAATTTAAAATGTTCCTCCAGTGCTATTCTTAGTGAATACTCCATCATTGGAGACTCTTGTTTCTCACTGGTAAAGAACTGGGGTCAATTCGGTTCATTGCATGGTAAGATAGCCTGCTGATACTCAACGATGTGGTTTATAGTTCTGTGAGGTATGTGTACTCTGGTGAAAGGCTAGATTACATTTCTTTAACACTATATAACTTATATGTGCAACAAAATATTTTTTGTTTCTTTCTTGACTTCATGCTTTAATAATTTCGTTAATATTTTCTTTATCTGCACGGTAGCACAGTGGTTAGCACTGTTAATTCACAGCACCAGGGTCCCAGATTCGATTCCCGGCTTGAGTAACTGTCTGTGCAGAGTCTGCACATTCTTTCCATGCCTGCGTGGATTTCCTCCGGGTGCTCCGGTTCCTCCCACAAGTACCGAAAAATGTGCTGTTAGGTAATTTGGACATTCTGAATTCTCCCTCAGTGTACCTGAACAGGTGCCAGAATATGGTGACAAGGGGATTTTCACAGTAACTTCATTGCAGTTAATGTAAGTCTATTTGTGGCAATAATAAAGATTATTATTATTCATCCCTTTCTCTTGTGAAGCACCTATTTCAAGATGGAGAGTGACAGAGTTGATTTTGAGACTAGGGTCCTGAATCTTAATAAAGGAAACTACGACGAAATAAGGTGGGAATTGGCTATGATAGATTGGGAAACATTACTCAAAGGGATTATGTTGGATAGGCAATAACAAACATTCAAGGAGTGCATAGGTGAACTGCAACAACTGTTTATTCTTGTAATGATAATCTTTATTGTCTGAAGTGGGCTTACATTAACACTGCAATGAAGTTACTGTGAAAAGTCCCTAGTCACCACATTCCGGCGCCTGTTCAGATACAACAGAGGGAGAATTCAGAATGTCCAAATTACCTATCAGCACGTCTTTCGGGACTTGTGGGAGGAAACCGGAGCACCCAGAGGAAACCCACGCAGACATGTTGAGAACGTGCAGACTTCATCCAGTGACCCAAGCCGGGAATCGACCCTGGGTCCCTGGAGCTGTGAAGCAACAGTGCTACCCACTGTGCTACCACGCTGCCCAAAAGGAAAACGGGAAAGCTGGTCAAACTATGGCTTACAAGAGAAATTAGAGATAGTGTTAGATCCAAGGAAGAAGCATAAAATTGGCCAAGAGACACAACAGACCTGAGGATTGGAGCAGTTTTGAATTCAGCAAAAGAGGACCAAGGGATTGATTAACAAGGAGAAAATATGAGTGCGAGAGTAAGCTTGCAGGGAACATAAAAACTGACTGTGAAGGTTTATATAAGTATTGAAGAGAATATGATTGGTGGAGACAAATGGAAGTACCTTACAGTCAGAAACAGGGAAATTTATAGTGGGGAACAAAGAAATGGTTGACCAACTAAGTACATACATTGGTTGTCTTCACAAAGAAGGACACAAATAAGATATGAGAAATGTTGGGGAACACAGGGTTTAGTGAGAGGGAGAAACTGAGATCAGTATTAGTAGAGAAATAGTGTTGGAGATATCGATGGGATTCACAGCTGATAATTACCCAGAGCCTGATAATCTACATCCCAGAATACTTAAATAATTGGTTCAAGAAATAGTGGATGCATTGGTGGTCATTTTCCGGGATTTGATAGATGCTGGAACAGTTCCTATAGATTAGAGGGTAGATAATGTAACCCCACTATTTAAAAAGGGAGATAGAGAAAAAAAGGGAATTATAGACCAGTAAACCGGATGATGGTCTTGGGGAAAATTCTAGAATCCATTATCAAATATTCTATTGCAGAGCTTTTGGAAAACAGTGGCAGGATCTGACAGTCAGCGTGGATTTATTAAAGGGAAATTATGTTTGACAAATCTACTGGAATTCTTTGAGGATGTAACTGGTAGAGTTGACGAGGGGGAGTCAGTGGATTAGGCTTATTTGGCATTTCGAAAGGCTTTCGACAAAGTCCCACATAAGGGATTAGAATGTAAATTTATATATATATTTTAAATAAATTTAGAGTACCCAATTCATTTTTTCCAATTAAGGGGCAATTTAGCGTGGCCAATCCACCTAGCTTGCACATCTTTGGATTGTGGAGGCGAGACCCACGCAAACATGGGGAGAATGTGCAAACTCCAAATGGACAGTGACCCAGATCCGGGATTGAACCTGGGACCTCGGCGCCGTGAGGCAGCAATGCTAACCACTGTGCCACCGTGCTGCCCTTATATTATATATTTATATTAATGATTTAGATGAGGATACTAATCTCCAAATTTGCAGGTGATACAAAGTTGGGTGGGAGGGTGAGCTGTCAGCAGGAAACAGATCATTCAGTGTGATTGGGCAAGTTGAGTGAGTGGGCAGATGAATGGTACATGTAGTATAATGTGAATAAATGTGAGGTTATCCAAATTTGGAGAAAAAAACAGGAAGGCAGATTATTACCTGAATGGCCATATGTTAATTTTTTAATTAACATTTTAAAATACTTTTCTTTTCTGCCTCTTTTTTTCTCTATTCCTTTGTTTCACTTTCTGTATCTTGTTAGGTCAGTATGAGATGAACAATAACCCAAATTTGTACATATCAAAACTTTATTGATTTTTGTTATTTTTAAAATGGCTTTCTGATGAACCAAAAGATGTGTACTACAGGTCACATGACCACAGGACTGGCCCTTTGTTCTAGAAGCTTTTTTGTAACAGCAGGTTACAAGAGCAGAACTTCCCTTTCAGCCTATGGAATTTCACACCTAATTATACAGACCGCATGTAAACATGAAACCATGGGACTCATAGTTCAAAACTCGTTGGGCAGGATTCTCCAATGCCGGCCCGTATGGGAGAATTGCCGTTCGCGCCATTTTTTTCCCGTGGCAATGGTCCGACGCCGGCCACCACGGCCAGGCCGCCGATTCTCCGGCCTTGATGGGACGAGTGGCCGCGCGGAAATGGCAGAGTCCCGCCGGCGCCGTTCACATCTGCTCACAGCCGGCAGGAGCTCTGCACGTAGGGTCGGGGGGCGGCCAGTGGGGGCGGGGGGGGGGGAGAGAAGCGAAGCGCTCCTTCACCGGGGGGGGGGGGGGGGGGGGGGGGGGGGGGGGGGGAAGAGATCCTCCAATGGGATCTGGCCCACGATCAGGGCCCACCGATCGGCGGGCTGGCGTCTTCAGCCCCGGCCCTATTTTATTACGTGGCCGGCCCTGCGCATGCGCGGGTTGGCGCAGGGCAGGGAAGGGAGCGTCAACCGCTCCAGCGCCGTGCTGGCCCCACAGTAGTGCCTGCGCCCGTTTTACGAACAGTCTGCCTCCATTTCGGAGAATCCCCACCGTTATGCCTACAGAACTGTAAACAGACTCATCTCTTACCTGAGACTTCCCAGGTCAATTTCAAAAGGGGACCATTGGGTAGGACAATGGACATCTATTGAATCTTGATAAGATTCCCCTCTCGTGGAGTCAAAGGATCTGTCTGGACAACGGCTTCCCAACACAAGAACCTTGATATGAATGGTAACTCGTTCAACAGCTAATGGCTGGGACATTATCAGTCCTGAAATTAAAGCCAGTTTCAGACACTGGATAAACATCCCTTTTTAATTAATTGTGGCGAATGGTCACATGACTCAAGTGACAACATTTTAAATCTCTATTTATTTGAGAACTGATAATTCCTCAGACTGCTGTTTTAACACCAACTGCAAAGGTTTCCAGCAACCCGGCTGAGCAGCCGGTTACCATCAACTTCACAAAGACTGTTTGCTTTTAAAAGTCTTTGATCAACGCATGCCAAGCAGCCTCAGCACAGAGAGTCCATCGTAATGCAGTGTAATTTGTTCGATGAATTTTCTTATTGTTGTCTCCAACCACAAACGCATTGGGTCTGAATTCCACCTCAAATGAAACATCCTCTGGACTATGACTTGTCAGAGCTAGAAGTCATGTGAATCATATTAATTTCTGTGGTTCTGGTACTGTTACAATCAATAGTTGTAAAACTATTTTTTCTATTCCCCCCTTACTGTTTATGTGTGGTGGAGTAGGACATTCCAAACAGCTCTCCCAACATTTTGAGTGCAAAATAAACTAAGCTTCTGAATATAATCATGACGTGAGTTTGCTGCAAGTAAATTGGATCACACATACTGAGTATTTGGGAAAACATGCTGCAGCATACTTTAAAAATAATTCAAAACCCCTTCTGCTAATAGACAGTAATTCAAAACCCCTTCTGCTAATAGACAGTTGGTGAGAGGAAGGAAATAGTTTGCCAGCTGTCTCTTTGTCCATAAGAACCCAATTGAATTCACCCATTTCAATTTACACTTCCTTTTCAGTCAGTGTAGTCAATTTCAAAATTGATCAACCTGATTGGTTGAGATACACAGTTGCTTGCCCTAGTCACTCTGTTCTGACATGCCTAGTTTCCCTTGCTGTATCAACTTGCTCAGCAAATTGCCGCACAAAATAATTTAATAACCTAAATGTACAATGGCAATTCTAACTAACAGCAGATATATCTGATTCTCAGCTACAGCAAAACCAAATAGTTATGACACTTAACAAAAACTTTATTCCAGAAAATAAGAATCTCAAATTTTTTACTAAGTTGAATCAGATGTATATCATTGATAGCCTGGGTAAGGTAGTAATAGATTCAGTGATTGATCTTCAGAGATGCCCAAGCAGACATTCACCAAGTAAAATCTGATAGCCCCCAAAAATTAGCACAAAGATATGGGGCGGGATTCTCCCCTATCCGGCGGGGCGGGGGGGGGGTCCCGGCAGGACGGAGTGGTTTGCGCCCCGCCGACTGGCGTGGAAGGCCTTTGGCGCCACACCAGTCGGGGCCGAAGGGACTCTGCTGGCAGACGAGAGTCCGCGCATGCGCGGGAGCGTCAGCTGACGTTATCCCCGCGCATGCGCAGGGGGTTCACCTACGCGTCGGCCATCGCGGAGGCGGACACGGCCAACCTGTAGGAAAAGAGTGCCCCCACGGCACAGGCCCGCCCGCGGATCGGTGGGCCCCGATCACGGGCCAGGCCAACGTGGGGGCATGCCCCGGGGCCAGATCGCCCCGCGACCCCCCCCAGGACCCCGGAGCCCGCACACGCCACCAGGTCCTGCCGGTAAGGGACCTAGTCTGATCCACGCCGGCAGGACCGGCAAAAAACCAGCGGGACTTCGGCCCATCGCGGGCCGGAGAATTCGGGCAGCCCTGGGGCCCATTGAGTCACGCCGATCCCCGCCATTCTCCGAGGCGGGCGGCGTGATTCACGCCTCACCGACTTTTGGAGGGCCGGAGAATTCGGAGGACGGCTGGGGCGGTCGGAGAATCCCATCCATGATGTGCGAGCAACTCGGGTCCATTGAATAGGTGCTCAGTAGACTATGGGAATACCTAGTGAGGGTTTGCAAATTTAGTCGGAGGGTGCAGGTGTACTCAGGGTGGGAAGGATCTGGGGATGAGGGGGGGTGGAAAGCTCATGGGTACCCAACCCCACCCCAAACGACTTCCCAAAGCTCAGAGGTTATGGATCTTTAACTCTGTTTCTCTCCCCCCCGATGCTACCAGACCTATGAGAATTCTAATTTTTTTCTGTTTGTATTTCACTTTTCCAATATCTGTAGTACCTTGCTTGTCTGTTGTATGAAGTAACGTACTTTAAAAAGAGTGACAATGGAGAGGCAGTATAATCTAGAGGTTGCTATTTTAAGGGTGGTATGAGAGCAGAGGGGCCTGTTAGTACAACTCTTTGAAGGTGAAAGATTAACAAGCACATGTAATACATTGCAATAAAGGTATTGAGTACAAAACAGGGAAGTCCTGCTCAACTTTTACAAATAGTTGGGCTTCGGCAGAAGTATTGTATACTATTCTTCACACTGTCATTTAGGAAGGACATCAAGGCCTTTTGAAAAGATGCAAAGCTGGCGTAAAGTCCCACGATGTGGTTCATCGTACTTGTGGTGGTTCTTTCATAGACCTAGCCAATTATTCACTCCACTACTCTTGGCTCATATTTTGTTTTCTCTTCAAATCTATATGTAGTTCTGTTCTTAAAAGTTGCTAGCGAATCTAGTTCCACCACCCATTCAGGCAGCACATTTCAGAATGCACCGATTTACTGCGTTAAAATAAATTCACATGCTGTTTCTGGTGTATTTCCAACCGTCAAAGCTGATATTTTGCTCCTTTCTTGTGGAATGTTTAAGGGGAGATGCAAGAGGTATCCAATTTATTACGGGTTTTGGTGGAACAAGTAGGGAGAAATAGTTTCTTCTAACTAGGTCAGTAATCAGAGGTCATCAATTTAAATTGGTTGGCAAAAGAACTAGAGGAGAAACAAAGAGAAATGTTTAACAGAGTTAAGATCTGCAACACACATTTCATTTCACTACCTCAGAAGCGGATTCCATAGGAACTTAAGAGGAATAATTTACAGGGTTACAAGGAAAGAGTTCAGGTGAGGGACTAGATTGGATAGCTCTTTCAAAAAGATGGCACAGGTTTATATCTTGGGGGGGGGGGGGGGGGGGGGGACGACAGAATATCAGTGTAGACACTGGACTAATGATCCAGTGGCCCACATTAAGCTCTGGGCACACAGGTTCAAATCCCACCGTGCCAGCTGGTGGAATTTAAATTCAATGAATAAATCGGGAATCTAAAGCTAGTCTCAGTTATGTCGGGTGCCCATCAAGCCATTATTGATTGCTGTAAAAACCTATCAAGTTCCCTCATATAATTTAGGGAGGAAAATCTGCTCCCTTACCTGGTCTGGTCTAAATGTGAATCCATACCCACATGTAGTTGACTCTTAGTTGCCCTCTGATATGGCCTAGCAAGCAACTCAGTACAAGGGCAATTAGGGATGGGCAACAAATTAAATAACAAAAAATATGCGAGCCCCAATGGCCTCCACCTGTGCTGGCAGATTCTGTATTCCACCACACAAATTTGAATACTTGGATTTATGTAGTGCCTTATGGAGTAGAAAAACCTTTTCACCCAGAGGGTGGTGGGAATCTTGATGGCCAGAAGTGATGGGCTGAAGGACCTCTTTTGCTGCAAAATTCTGACTCATAGGAAAGCAAGCAGCGCAGACAGTGCGACACTCCCTCTGGACTAATGCACTGGATTGGGACTTGAACCCGCAATCTTGTGCCACCAAACTAAGGCACCTTTCTCTCCCTACAGATGCTGAGATTGAACCTGCTGAGATTTTCCAGCATTTTCTCTTTGGTTTGAGCCACCTGACAAATGACTGTCAGTCACAGGGGCAAAATGCGGGGGGGGGGGGGGGGGGGGGAGAAAGAGAAGACTTTTCAAAAATCCAAATATGTCATTTTATTCAACTTTTGAAATAGGGCGGGGCGAAATTCCAAAGGGAACACGTTTCTCGGAGCATGACGGCAGGCGCAATCTGTGGCAGCGCTCCTTTTGCTGTAATTACGGTAGAAAGGTACCTGACTGACAACCTGGATGACGTCATGCAGTCAGCGGCCGGCCAGCGTTCGGAAGCGGTGCTGCTGCTCGGCAGCGTCTCAGGGAGCAAACGGTTCACCGGCCAGGAGGACGACGGCGAAGGAACGTTCGCTTTCCAGGCGGCAAAACAGAAGTAGGGCCACAGCAAGGAGAGGTCGCATTCCCCACCGGCCGTCCTCCCAAAAAGAGTTGAATTTAAAAATAAGAGGACGGTGATAGCTAAGGTGGGTGCGCGAGCTTGCGCGTTTCGGTTGGGAGCGCGAGCGGCCGCTCGAGCTTCTTCCCTCAACTTCGACTCCAACTAACATGGAGGCGTGAGGAAGGAGGCAAGCCTCCCCACCTACCCCGACAACAACAATAACAGAACATCAACACCGTCCGGTCAGCATCCGTCGCAAACTCGAGAGGGGAGGAGGAGGAGGAGGAGGGAATGTTTTCAGGGAAAGCGCCGCCGGCGCGGAGCAGCTTCTCGGCGTTTCTCCTCCGTCCTTTTGCTTTCCTATGGAGGAGCTGGAGTTTTTAAGAACCTGCCGCTCGCTATGCCCAAGCCGAACAAGGGCAATGGAGAACTGCCCCTGCCACCCGGCTGGGAAGAGGCGACCGACTACGACGGGAAGCTGTACTACATCGATCACAACACGAAGCAGACCAGCTGGGTAGATCCCCGCGACAGGTGGGTAGGCCCCGGTTAGCAACCCAAACACAGCAGCCGCCTCACTTGCCAAATAAGGTCCTACCGGTTGGAGCAGGGCGCGTGCGCGACACACCAAAGATGGCGTGGCTCCTGCGCATGTCTGATACCGCCGGGCTAGTGAAGAGCCTGCGCACGCGCGGCATTCCTCTGTCGCTCACCCCATTCCTTGGTTCTGAGGCCGTTCCAGTGCGCGCCTGTTTTACGTTCCTGGCTTGCTTGCCTGTAGAAAAAGAAGCGCCGCAATTTAAAGTGGAAGGGTAACGAAGGTTGCAAGGAGTTTCCTATCGCTCAAGCCGAATCAAATCAGATTGACTCACCTGATGAAGGAGCTATGCTCCGAAAGCTGGTGATTCCCAAAAAACCTGTTGGACTTTAACCTGGTAAACGTCTTACTGTGTCCACCCCAGTCCAATGCCGGCATCTTCACATCATATGCAACAAAGTAGCTGTCTGTCACAAACTAACCCGCTGCCGGTGATTGAAGTGATGTGTGGGTTATATCGTTTTGCAGTTTGACTGCTGAGTAGATTTACATTTTCTCCAACTGACCAAGATACCACATGTAGACCAGATGCCCATTACTTCTCGGGCATCTCCACTAACATTTAAAACAAATGGTCTGTTTATTATCAAATTGTTGTTTGTGGAAGCTTGCTGTGTGAAAATTGTTTGCAGTATTTCTTGTGTTGCCCTGGCTCCAAATTTGGGTATGTTCAAAATATTTAGCCCTCCATTCACTCCAAATACTTGTGTAGCAGTTGATTTGACCAACTAATCCCTCCCCTTTATCCCCAGAAAAAATATTTATTCTCTGCAATCTGGTTGTAAAGTTGTCACCGTTGCAGATGAGGATGGGCTGCTTTCCCCTTTGATGAGGAGACCGGACTAGTGGTGATTTAACCTGAGGATCACCACACCTCAGGCGAGGGGCAAGGTTGAGAAGGCCTAACCTTCATGGATAACCTCAGCTGGTATGGAATTGACCTCTCGCTGGTGCCTTGCTCTGCATCACAATCCAGCTGTCCAGCCAACTGAGCTAAACCGGCACTGTTCAAGACTCCAACTTAACTCCTTTAAATTCACAAGTGTAGACTTGTCGCCTTCATCAACATCTCGGGAGCTCATGGGTTTCTTTGTAAGATTAAGACCATCTGTTCCCCTGTGTCTGCTACTTCCTGTCTTTTTCTTCCCCACGATAGAACATAGAACATTACAGCGCAGTACAGGCCCTTCGGCCCTCGATGTTGCGCCGACCTGTGAAACCCCTCTAAAGCCCATCTACACTTTTCCCTTATCGTCCATATGCCTATCCAATGACCATTTGAAAGCGTTTAGTGTTGGCGAGTCCAATACTGTTGCAGGCAGGGCATTCCACGCCCTTACTACTCTCTGAGTAACGAATCTACCTCTGAGATCTGTCGTATATTTATCTCCCCTCAATTTAAAGCTATGTCCCCTCGTGCTGGACATCACCATCCGAGGAAAAAGGCTCTCAATGTCCACCCTATCTAATCCTCTGATCATCTTGTATGTCTCAATTAAGTCACCTCTTGACCTCTCTAACGAAAACAGCCTCAAGTCCTTCAGCCTTTCCTCGTAAGATCTTCCCTCCATAATAGGCAACATCTTTGTAAATCTCCTCTGTACCCTTTCCAATGCTTCCACATCCTTCCTATAATGCGGCGACCAGAACTGCACGCAATACTCCAAATGCGGCCGCACCAGAGTTTTGTACAACTGCAACATGACCTCATGGCTCCGAAACTCAATTCCTCTACCAATAAAAGCTAACACACCGTACGCCTTCTTAACAACCCTCTCAACCTGGGTGGCAACTTTCAGGGATCTATGTACATGGCCACCGAGATCTCTCTGCTCGTCCACACTACCAAGAATCTTGCCATTAGCCCAGTACTCTGTTTTCCTGTTATTCTTTCCAAAATGAATCACCTCTCACTTTTCTGCATCAAACTCCATTTGCCACCTGTCAGCCTGGCTCTGCAGCTTATCTATGTCCCTCTGTAACTTGTAACATCCTTCTGCACTGTCCACAACTCCACCGATGGCAAATATTAACTGCGGACACTGCTTGCCCTAGTTCTAAAGACCCTCTAATTTTTCACTTTAACTTTATTGAAGCGTACCTGTGACAATAAGCGATTATTATTATTATTTTTCTCTTATGCTTTTGCCCACTCGTTATCCTGCTCACAAGGTCCACTTAAAAATAAAAGGTCATACAGCTCATCCAGTTTGTTCCATCATTCAATAATATTATGGCTGAACTTTTCCATCAACTTCAAATGTGGGATTTGTGATGTTTTGAATGAAGATTTAAAAAAATATAATTTTAGCCCTAAATGGCTTGTCTTATCCTAAGACTGTGCCCTCAGTCCAAATCTTTCATCCAAGGGTTCCAAGTTGATTTTTGCTAGCAAAGTGGGTAGTCAGTCAGGAAATTTCCCAACTTGCCAGCCCTGCCTTGGTTAAAATTTATCTTGGGTCACATGATTTTTACTCACTGGGTGGTGGTGGTTGCATGTGTGGGATGGAGTGAAGCTTGTTGACCTCAGAAGCAGAATAAGAGAGTAGGTGGCCCCATTGAGGCAGGGGACTGTCGAGGGCTGGTTAGAAGGCCTGTCTTGGTCTCTGGGACTTTGTTCCAATTGTTTCAGAAGCTGTTAGACACACTAGTCCTCAGCAACCTCCCATTCCCTATGACCACACGTGCTCTCCACGCTAACTCATGTCATGATAATTGTACAGTAAGAAGTCTTACAACACCAGGTTAAAGTCCAACAGGTTTGTTTCAAACACGAGCTTTCGGAGCACGGCTCCTTCTTCAGGTGAAACTGTTGGACTTTAACCTGGTGTTGTAAGACTTCTTACTGTGCTCACCCCAGTCCAACGCCGGCATCTCCACATCATGATAATTGTAGCCATTGAAACTCGGCTAAGTATTCATTATTACATAATAATAACCCTTGGTAAATGCCAGCAAATAACTCCATTGGAAGAGCATGAACAGGTAACTGTTTATTTTTCTAACCTGCAGCAGATGATCTGTCAAATAGAACAAATTTTTTTTTAAATCTCCCTGACAACTACAACCTATTTCGAAGTTTAAAGACCAGTAAGAAGTCTTACAACACCAGGTTAAAGTCCAACAGGTTTGTTTCAAACACGAGCTTTCGGAGCACGGCTCCTTCTTCAGGTGAATGGAAAGGCTTGTTCCAGAAATGTTTATATAGACACAGTCAGAGATGCCCCGGAATGCGAGCACCTGCAGGCAATCAAATCATCAAAGATGCAGAGAGAGAGGTAACTCCAGGTTAAAGAGGTGTGAATTGTCCCAAGCCAGTTCAGTCGGTAGGCCTCTGCAAGTCCAGGCTTGTTGGTGGGGGCCGAATGTAATGCCACATGAATCCCAGATCCCGGTTGAGTCCGCATTCATGCGTGCGGAACTTAGCTATAAGTTTTTGCTCAGCAATTTTGCGTTGTCGCGTCTCCTGAAGGCCTCCTTGTAGAATGCTGACCCGGAGATCAGAGGCTGAATGTCCTTGACTGCTGAAGTGTTCCCCAACTGGAAGGGAACAGTCCTGCCTGTTGATAGTCGCACGATGCCCGTTTATTCGTTGTCGCAGTGTCTGCATGGTCTCGCCAATGTACCACGCTTCGGGACATCCTTTCCTGCAGCGTATGAGGTAGACTACATTGGTCGAGTCGCACGAGTATGCGCCGCGTACCTGGTGGGTGGTGTTTCCACGTGTAATGGTGGTGTCCATGTCGATGATCTGGCATGTCTTGCAGAGATTACCCTGGCAGGGTTTTGTGGTGTTGTGGTTGCTGTTCTGAAGGCTGGGTAATTTGCTGCAAATTACGTTGCAGCAAAAAACGAAAATTGCAGCAAATTACCCAGCCTTCAGAACAGCAACCACAACACCACAAAACCCTGCCAGGGTAATCTCTGCAAGACATGCCAGATCATCGACATGGACACCACCATTACACGTGGAAACACCACCCACCAGGTACGCGGCGCATACTCGTGCGACTCGACCAATGTAGTCTACCTCATACGCTGCAGGAAAGGATGTCCCGAAGCGTGGTACATTGGCGAGACCATGCAGACACTGCGACAACGAATAAACGGGCATCGTGCGACTATCAACAGGCAGGACTGTTCCCTTCCAGTTGGGGAACACTTCAGCAGTCAAGGACATTCAGCCTCTGATCTCCGGGTCAGCATTCTACAAGGAGGCCTTCAGGAGACGCGACAACGCAAAATTGCTGAGCAAAAACTTATAGCTAAGTTCCGCACGCATGAATGCGGACTCAACCGGGATCTGGGATTCATGTCGCATTACATTCGGCCCCCACCAACAAGCCTGGACTTGCAGAGGCCTACCGACTGAACTGGCTTGGGACAATTCACACCTCTTTAACCTGGAGTTACCTCTCTCTCTGCATCTTTGATGATTTGATTGCCTGCAGGTGCTCGCATTCCGGGGCATCTCTGACTGTGTCTATATAAACATTTCTGGAACAAGCCTTTCCATTCACCTGAAGAAGGAGCCGTGCTCCGAAAGCTCGTGTTTGAAACAAACCTGTTGGACTTTAACCTGGTGTTGTAAGACTTCTTACTGTGCTCACCCCAGTCCAACGCCGGCATCTCCACATCGAAGTTTAAAGAGTGAGAGATTTAAAAAGCAAAGTTGTGACACTTAAATGGACTTTTATCTGCCCTTCAAGAGTGTTTATTTTCAACAATTTTTGACTCCCACACTGCGGAACAAAACCATCATAACAGCCAAAATTGAATCTGTTTGAACTCAGCACCGAGTTCAAATAGCCCTGCTGTGTGAATCACTCCACCCTCTTTCGCCTACCAGCAAAAATAAGATTTGCTGGAAATAGAGATGGAACTTTCACATTGGTCCCGCATACCATTTTTAAAGTTCACTCCGCAAAAGCTTTACCCCGCCCATGGTCTCTGGATCAGATGTTAGCCATTAGGCATGAGATAAGGAAAAAGGTCTTCACTCAGGGTTGTGAATCTTTGGAGCTTTTTACCCCAAAAGGCTCTAGATGTTCAGTCCTTGTGTCTATTCAAAACTGAGATAATAGATCTTTTGAACCTAAAGGAATTAAGTGATTGGAGCAAAATAGGGAAGGGGAGTTGTAAAGTCAGATCTTCTTGAGTGACAGAACTGGCTTGATGGGCTGTATGGCCTATTCCTGTTTCTAATTCTTGTGTTCTTCGGTCTGGTCAAAAAGCCTGGATATATTACAGTCAGTCGCTTCATTAAGTCATTGATACAGATTGTAAATAGTGGAGACCCAAGCACTGATCCTTGCAACAGGCCACTAGTTATACATGGCTATTCTGAAAATGACTATTTATTCTCGCACTACTAATATTAACCCCCAATCACATGGCCTCTATTCTTGACATTTTATCCAATATCGTCTAAAGATCCAAATATACTACATCCACTGATTCCCTATGTTCTATCCAGCTAGTTATTCTCTCAAAAACCTTAATGGGTTTGTTAAGCATTATTTCCCTTCATAAAACTGATGGCTCTGCCTCATCTGTTAATAATAGCTGATTTCAGCATTTTTTAAACACTGAATACAGGCTAACTGTCCCAGAGGTTCTTCTTTTCTCTCCCTCCTTTCACAGCAACGTTACATTTGCTACCTTCCAATTCATGGGGACCATTCTGGAATCCCGGGAATTCTGGAGGATCAAAATCAATGTATCCATAATGCCTGCTACCTCTGCTTTTGAAACAGGATAATTTGTTGGCTTCTTGTCCCATTAATTATTTTTGTGCTTTTTATTATGCATTATTTTAACTTCCTCACTCTCACTAGACTCTTGGTTCACCACAATTTCCAGTTCTTTACGTTGTCTACAGGTTCAAGATATTAGTTTAGTATCTTTGTAATTTCCTTACCCCCCCTTTATAATTTCTCTAGTCGCTGCCTCTGAAGAGACACACATTTTCTTTAACCTCTTATTTTATGTACTGAACTTTTACAAAAGCTCTTACGATCTGTTTTTATATTTTTTGCTAGTTGTGTCATTCTATTTTCTCCCACAAACAATTTCTTGGTCATGCTTTTCAATAATTTTCAAACTTTCCAAATCCACAGGCTTACTATTTTTCCCCATATTATCTATCTTAACCAGTTTGCATCACTTTCACAGATCACAGAATGTACAGTGCTGAATGAGGCTATTCGGCCCATCGAGTCTGCACCGGCTCTTGGAAAGAACATCCTACCCAAGCCCACACCTCCACCCTCCCCATAACCCAGTAACCCCACCCAACCTTTTTCAACGTGAAGGTCTGTTTAGCATGGGCAATCCACCTAATTTGCACATCTTTGGACTGTGAGGAAACCGGAGGAAACCCACGCAGACACGGGGAGAACGTGCAGACTCCGCACAGACAGTGACCCAAGCCAGGAATGGAACCTGGGACCCTGGAGCTGTGAAGCAATTGTGCTGACCACTATGCTATCATGCTGCCCGTTGCAGACTTTGTATGTCCTAGCTTGCTTTCCCACCAGCTCTCATGACTCAATTCTCATTAAACTGTTGACAACCCAAGTTCCCTTCCTGGGTTGCGGGCTAGCTGACATTGTAAACTATTCCTTCTTTTTGCAGGTATTAGTCTCTCCCTTTAAGAGCAGCATCACCTTCAAAATTCCAACCCCAACCTCTTTGTTATTATAAATAGCCCATCTCCAGCCTTTCATTTCCCTCAAATTTCTGACTTTGTTGTCATCTCCCAAATCCATGCCAGAACCCCATGTTTGAATTAATAATCAGGTTTCCATTTTTACTGTAGCACTGAATTATCCCAATCATAGTCACAAAAGACACAGCTCTAATATTCCAAACTTGGGAGTTGTGGCCGACAGTGAGGATGAAATAAATTGACCACAACAGATCACAGGCTAGCAGAATGGACAGACAAGGCAGATGAAATTTAATACAGAGAAGTGTGAAATTATATATTTCGGCAGAAGGAATTGGAAGAGGCAATATAGACATAATGCCACAGTTCTGAAAAGTGTACAGGGACAGAGGGACCTGGTGGTTCATGTGCATAGATCTTTGAAGGTAGCTAGACATATTGAGAAAGCAGTTAGCAAAGTATATAGAATCTTGGGCTTCATAAATAGAGGTGGAGTAAAATTTGTTATCTGGCACTCTACCAACTGACATGCTCTAGTAACTAGAATTCTGGGGTTGGGTCTGTCGAGTCTGTTATTTGATTGGAGATGTCTCTCATCCCTCAAAAAATGGTGCTAACACTTACCTGTCCCATTCTCACACAGTTGTGAATAATTGTCAGACTCACTGATAGTTATGGCGGCCTGCCGTCATTCCAGATCCTCCCACTACTGCAGCACCATGCTCCCTTGGCACCGCTCACACAATTCACATGCACCTGCACTTTTTGGGAAGCCTCCACTCCTGCAAGATCACCCAGGAGTTTTTTGATTGTATGAAAACACAGAACTTCCCAGACATCATAGTTAATCAGTAAATTTGATTAACCACTCCCATTCCCAGAGCTTGCCAGGTCACATTTTACTGTATTGAGTACAAGAACAGGGAAGTTATGCTGAACCTGTGTAAAGTTCTGGTTAGACCACAGTGGAGTATTGGATCCAGTTCTGGTCACCCACACTTTAGGAAGGATTTACCAGACCTTGAAGGGAGTGTAGAGGAGATTTACCAGAATAGTTCCAGGGATGATGGGTTTTAGCTAGAAGATTCGGTTGGAGAGTTGTTCTCCTTGCTGCAAAGGAGATTGAGGGATCGAGGTATGCAAGATTTTGAGGTTTTAGATAAAGTAGACAAAGTAAAGCTGTTCCCATTAGCTGGTGGTACAAGAACTAGGGGATATATAGATTTATGGTTTTGGACAAGAGGGGATATGAGGACATTTATTTTGACACTGCGTTGTAATGGCCTGGGACTCACTATCTACGAGTGTGGTAAATCAGAGATGGTTAACGATTTCCAAAGGAAATTGGATGAGTACTTGAGCAAAACAAACTTGCAGGTCTACATGGCTAGAGCAGGTGAGTAGAATTGACTGGATTGCTCTCCAGAGAGTAGGCATGAGCTTGATGGGCTGAGCCATCTCTTTTTATGCCATTATGACTCTATAACCTTCGTTATTGGACATCCTGCATTTTGTTTCATTTTCCTCCTTGATCTCTTTGCGTCTTTTCAGACAATAAACCACTCCACCTTTCTTCAGTGGTCTTCCTCCACTCTCCAGTTCAGTGCCCTTGCTTGGTTCCAATTCACCTTTTTCATCTTGTTTGGAGCATATTCAGCAATGGCTTTTCTTCCTGCACCTCCACCATTACCTTTGGAATCCACAAGGATCTATGCATGTCCACTTCTGTTCTTTAACTACATATCTGATATTCCATTCTGGAGGACTCTAATTGCCTCTAATAATCCTACCAAAGTCATAACCTCACACTATTCCACACTATTCCATCTGCCATTTCTTTGCCCAAGTCCATTTTCAGCCTCCCTGCTTCCTCAACACTACCTGTCACTCTACATATTTTTGTATCATCTGCAAACTTGGCAACAATGCCCTTAATTCCTTCTTCCAGATCGTTAACGTATATTGTGAATAGTTATGGTCCCAACACTGACCCCTGTGGAACACCACTAGTCACCCGCTGCCATCCTGAAAATGACTCCTTTATCTCCACTCGTCTTCTGCCGGTCAGCCAATCCTCTATCCATCCAGTACTTTGCCCGTAACACCATGGGCTCTTATCTTATTTCATAGAACCTATAGTGCAGAAGGTGGCCATTCGGCCCATCAAGTCCGCACCAGCTCCTGGAAAGAGCACTCCATTCAAGCTCGTGCCCCTACCCTATCCCTGTAACCCAGTCACCCCACCTGATCTTTTTGGACACTAAGGGCAATTTAGCGTAGCCAATCCATCTAATCAGCTCATCTTTGTACTGTGTGAGGAAACCGGAGCACCTGGAGGAAACTCACGCAGACACGGAGAGGACGTGCAGACTCCACACATAGTGACCAAGCCGGGAATTGAACCCGAGACCCTGGAGCTGTGAAGCAACTGTGCTAACCACTGTGCTACCATGCTGCCTCCTGTATGGCACCTTGTCAAAGATCTTCTGGAAATCCAAATAGATCGGGCCCACTGGCTCTCCTCTGTCTAACTTCCTCCTTTCCTCCTCAAAATTCGAACAGATTTGTCAGGCATGACTTCCCCTTGATGAAGTAGTGCTGACTCAGCCCTATTTTACCTTGCACTTCCAAGTACTCTGCCAACTCATCCTCATTAATGGACTTTAAAATTCTGCCAACAGCCAAAGTCAGACTAACTGGCTTAAAGTTTCCCGTCTTCTGCCTCCCTCCCTTCTTAAACAGGGGTGTTACATTAGCCACTTTCCAGTCCTCTGGGACCCTCCCTGACTCCAGTGATTCCTGAAAGATCCCCTCAAACTCTCCAGCTTTCTCCTTCAGAGCCCCTGGAGTGTAAGCCATCAGGTCCAGGTGACTTATCCACCTTCAGACATTTCAGCTTCTCTTTAGTGATGTTCACTACACTCACCTCTGCTCCTTTACTCTCTTGAAGTTCTGGTATGCCGGTGGTGCCTTCCACCATGAAGACTGATACAAAGTACCCATTCAGTTCAACTCCCAGTTATTTTTTCCCTATTACTACTTCTCCAGTCTCATTTTCCAGTGGACCAATGTCCAATCTTGCCTCTCCCTTATCTTTTTCATATTGAAAAAAAACTCTTGCAATCTTATTTTATATTACTAGCTATCTTACACTCCTATTTCATCTTCTTCCCATGTTTTTGCTTTTTTAGTTGTCCTCTGCTTGCTTTTAAAGGCTCCCAATCATCTGACTTCTCACTAATCCTTGCCACATTGTGTGCTTTTTCTTTTGCTTTTCGGCTGTCCCTGACTTCCCTTGTCAGCCATGGTTGCTTCGTCCTCCCCTTTTTCCTCAGCTAATCTTTTACCATTAATATATTGGTAAAACATCTTTGGGTTTTCTTTAACTTTACTTGCAAATCTTTTTCATGCCCTCTCTTTGATTTCCTTATTTCCTTTTTAACTTCATCCCTGCACTTCCTACACTCGTCTAGGCTATCTGCAGTGCTTAGTTCTTTGTGCCTATTGTATGCTTTCTTTTTCTGTTTGATCATCCCTATATTCCTCTAGACAACTGAGGGGGGTCTAGATTTGACAGTATCACTCTTATTTTTCGAGACGACATGTCTTCTTTGGCCAGTCTATCTCAGCCAAGGTCCATCTAATTTCTGCAAAATTTGCCTTCCACCAGTACAAAATTCTTGCTCCCACTTTTATCTCTTTTCAATGGGCGGCATCACTTTTTGACAAATCTGCATGTTAGAGCTTGGCAGTAAGCCTCACTCTAACGTGCAGATTCCCGAGATACCTTGGGCTTTGGGATTCAACTCCTCCTCAGAGACCCTGTGCCAGCCTGGCACTGCCAAGGTGGCATTTTGGTTTTTTTGCGCGCACGATCGGGCCAGGGTGGGTGTGTGTGGAGCCGGGGACCCTCCCATTGTGCATTTGGGCTGGGGGGAGGAGGTAGAGGAATGTTTCAGGGGACTCAGATTGGGATGCCATTTTCTCTCTCGCTGCAATGGGGAGCTCACCGGAACTGTACAAAGTGGGGCTAAGTGTGGCCTCGGCCACGCGTTCCTCATTCAGGTCCCTCAGCGTTGAATAACCATGTGTTTCTCGGCACTGCGAGCACTGGGAAAAACTTGACTAAACGCACTCACTAGGGGACTATATTCCTTTTTGAGAGAATCGCGCCCTTGGTCTAGAATTGCAGCTCCTCTTGTTGGGTTTGTCACTAATTAGTTGAAAAACTTTCTTTGACACACTGCACAAATTTTTCTCTCTCCATTCCCTTATATTGTTTGAATCCCAGTTGATATTGGGATAGTTAAAGTCTCCTACTATTATTGCCTCTTACAGGCAGAAATTTGCCTACATATTTGACCTTCTATCTCCCTTTCACTATTTGGGGGTCAGTAGTATACCCCCAGTCGTGTCACTGCCCCTTTCTTATTTCTAAGCTCACCTATTTAGTTGACCCGTTTAGTATATCATCCCTTCTCACAACTGGAATTGATTCTATGACCATTAGTGCTACTCCCCCTCCTTTTTTATCTCCCACATTTCCTGTCCGAAAACTCTGTATCCAGGCTATTGAACTGCCAATTTTGCCCCTCTTTTTGCCAGGTTTCTGTGATAGCAACGGCATCTTGCTGCCCTGTGTCTACCTGTGCCCTTAACTCATCTAACTTGTTTATAATACTCCTTGCGTTGAAGTATAAACAGTTCAACTCCACCATTTTCCCTTGCTGGACACTTTTTAACCTTTGCTTCTCCTGTAATTCCAGCTACATCTTTTATGTCACTAGCTGATGTTCTACCTCCATTTTCCTGATCTGAATTTGACCTATCTGATCCTACTCTGGGATCCTATCCCCCTGCCACACTAGTTTAAATACTCCCCAACAAGCGAAGAACTAGCAAAAGCCTCCGCAAGGACATTGGTCCCTGCTTTGCTCGGGTGCAACCGGTCCGGTTTGTATAGGTCCCACCTTCCCCAGAACCAGTCCCAGTGCCTCAAGAATCTGAATCCCCCCCTGGCTACACCATCTCTCCTGCCACACATTCATCTGATCTATCCTCTTATTCCTGCTCTTTCTAGCGTGTGTAACTGGGAGTAGTCCTGAGATTACTACAATTGAGACCCTGAATTTTAGTATATCTCCTAACTTCCTGTACTCTGCCTGCAGTTCCTCATCCCTTAGTTTATCTATGCACGATCGGGCCGGGGTGGGTGTGGGTGGAGCCAGGGACCCTCCCATGGTGCATTTGGGCTGGGGGGAGGAGGTTGAGGAATGTTTCAGGGGATGCTGTTTTAAATCTCCCAGATCCTATCGTGTTCTTTTTTTTCGAGTATCCAATTCTTTTTTTTTTCAAATTAAGGGGAAATTTAGCATGGCCAATCCACCTACCCTGCACATCTTTTGGGTTGTGGGGGCGAAACCCACTCAAACAAGGGGAGAATGTGCAAACTCCACACAGACAGTGACCGAGGGCCGGGATCGAAATTGGGACCTCGGTGCCGTGAGGCAGCAGTGCTAACCACTGCGCCACCATGCTGCCCTCTATCGTGCTCTTTTATATCTCCCAGCTCCCGTTGCACTCTTTTAAATCTCCCGGCTCCTCTTGAGCTCTTTTAAATCTCCCGGCTCTTTCTTTTTTAGATCTCCTGCCTCCTCATTTAGAATTTAGAATTTAGAACAGTACAGCACAGAACAGGCCCTTCGGCCCTCAATGTTGTGCCGAGCCATGATCACCCTATTCAAACCCACGTATCCACCCTATACCTGTAACCAAACAACCCCCCCCTTAACCTTACTTTTATTAGGACACTACGGGCAATTTAGCATGGCCAATCCACCTAACCCGCACATCTTTGGATTCATGCACTCTTTTCCTCTTTGACTCTGGCCAACTCCTCCCTCGTCCCTTTGTAGTTACCTTTACTCAATTGTAATACAGTTACATCTGATTCCAGCTTCTCCCCCTCAAACTACAGGGTAAATTCTACCATATTGTGGTCACTCTGCCCCCTAAGAGTTCCTTCACCATAAAATCTCTAACTAAGTCTGCCTCATTACACATCGCCAAATCCAGAATTGCCTGTTCCTTAGCGGGCTGTACCATAAGCTGCTCCAAAAAATCATCTCGTAGACATTCCACAAATTCATCTTCTGCCCATATGGCTATCCTTTCAAAAGGGTACATATCCTTGAATATTTAGATCCCCGGCCTGATCCCCTTGAAGCCACATTTTTGTGATGTCTGCAACATCGTACATGTGTGCTACAAGCTCATTTACCTTGTTTCGAATACTGCGCGCATTTAGGTACAACACCCTCAGTCCTGCTTTGACTGCTCCCTTTTCATAGTTGTCCCATTTTCTGCTGTGCCTGAAGATAGAATCTTGCTGCTTTCTATACACTGTTCCACTACTTGTTCTGGAAACTTTACTAAACTCTCCTGAGTCTTTCCCCTTTTAACTAGTTTAAAGTCCTCATCATTAGACTTCCTGCACTCCTACCTTCTCCTTTAACTTTGGTCTTCTAATTTTCCATACAACTAACTCCACCCCCCCCCCCCCCCACTCTGGAAGCTCCAGTTTCCTCCCACAGTCCAAAGACATGCAGGTTAGATGGATTGGCCATGATAAATTGCCCTTAGTGACCAAAAAGGTGAGAAGGGGTTATTGGGTTATGAGATAGGGTGGAAGTGGATTACGGGTATAGGGTGGATACGTGGGTTTCAGTAGGGTGATCATGGCTCGGCACAACATTGAGGGCCGAAGGGCCTGTTCTGTGCTGTACTGTTCTATGTTCTATGAGGGCTTACGTGGGTTGGTGCAGACTCAATGGGCTGAATGGCCTCCTTCTGCACTGTATGTTCTCAGTTCTTGTGGTGACCTCTTTACCTTTGATTCAATGTCCATTGAACAATTGCCAATCTTGGTTTTTGTATGCAAAATAGTTGGTGGGAACCAAGAGTAGAAAAAAACACATGAAATAAATGGTTTAGTTCTCACCAGCTATTTTGCATCTTTCAACCAATCTCTTCCAGGAATCTTTAAGGGTCTGTCATTGCCTCAAACCAGTTTTTCAACTCCATTTGGAATTCCGTTTCCATGTAAATACACCACGCAGCACGGTAGCATTGTGGATAGCACAATCGCTTCACAGCTCCAGGGTCCCAGGTTCGATTCCGGCTTGGGTCACTGTCTGTGTGGAGTCTGCACATCCTCCCCGTGTGTGCGTGGGTTTCCTCCGGGTAGTCCGGTTTCCTCCCACAGTCCAAAGATGTGCAGGTTAGGTGGATTGGCCACGCTAAATTGCCCTTGTGTCCAAAATTGCCCTTAGTGTTGGGTGGGGTTACTGGGTTATGGGGATAGGGTGGAGGTGTTGACCTTGGGTAGGGTGCTCTTTCCAAGAGCCGGTGCAGACTCGATGGGCCGAATGGCCTCCTTCTGCACTGTAAATTCTATGTCTAAATTCTATGTCTAAAAAGTGTGAAGTGAGATTTTAAAAAATAATTTCAGCTGTAAAAGTATATTATCCAAAGCACATTGCCGAGTGGCACGGTGGTTCAATCCAGGCCCCGGGTCACTGACCATGTGGAGTTTGTACATTTCCCCCCATGTCTACATGGGTCTCGCCCCCCAGAGGTGTGCAGGGTAGGTTGATTGGCCACGCTAAATTGACCCTTAATTGGAAACAAATTCAAAGCATGCTGCGCTCTTGGGAAATTATAAAATATATGTTAGTTCTGTGATTCTCCATACTGGATTTCATTGTTATTTGGTGATGTTCATGATTTGGGCATGGTGTTGGTTTCTTGTGTGATGGGTGGCACAATTCAAGATGTTGGCCCATGAACCTCATCTGCAAGAAATCACTGAGCTGCGAATGCCAATTGTATTTCTCAATTCAGCTCGCTAGTTGAGACCTTGGGGATTCTGTCCATTTCCAAAGTTGAGGTAGCCTGTAGGTATAAGTAGCAGGAAAGATTGGCAAACAAATGGGATACAATCCTGGTCTGCAGAGGTTTGTGTATCACTTCTCTTTGTAGTTGCACAGAAATTAAACCAAAAAAATATTGAATTACCATTTTATGTGGGAGATTCCCGGTGTTTCCTTCAAAGAACATCGGTTAAGCTGCCGAAGACTTGCACAACACAAGCTTCCATCTTTTGATTAAAATTTTGCAACATCTGTTCGGGACTAATATTATGCATATTCAGAAATTACATAATCACAGTTTTGCATAAAAACGGAAGAATTAGGAGCAGGAGTAGCCCATTTGGCCCCTTCAGCCTGCTCCACCATTTAGTAAGATAACGGCTGATTTGATTATAACCTCAATGTCACATTCCCCACCTACCCATGGAAATCTTTTACCAGCTTGCTTATCAAGAATCTATCTACCTATGCCTGAAAGGTATTCGAAGACTCTGCTTCCACCACCTTTTGAGGAAGAGAGTACTAAAGGCACTCATCCCTCTGAGAGGAAAAAAGCTCCTCTTATCTCTGTCTTAGTTGAGCGACCCCTTATTTTTAAACTGTATTTTGCAACTGATGCACCATGGGGGGAATATCAGATGCAAGCGATAGCAACTGGAAATCTCGTCTTTCCCCATCCACATTGATTTTTTTTTTCAGCCAGAAATTGGATAGTCAATTTCTTCCCTTATTTGTCTGTAGGTATTGATGCTTTGACAGACTACATTTTGAGGATTAGAGATTGGTATGGTCACTGACATATAAAGGGAAACGCTGATACATAAAGGGAAATATCTGTACACTGGAAGTGGTGCAGCGAAAGGCCACAAAGATGTTGCCAAAGAAATAAATTATGAGGCAAGGTTAGAAAGACTCAAGACTTGGAAGAAAGCTAATGATGGACGCCTTTCTGTGGCATACAAGATATATAAGTAATAAATAAGAGTCATGGGGATACTAAGCTGAAACATATGTCAGTCACAAGTGTGCTGAAACATAAATAGATAGACTTGTAACTAAATGATGGGGCAGTTGAGACCCATTGCCTGCAATTCCTGTCCCACATGGGAATGCCAGTGCACAACAACATGTGCAAGAAGTTTTCTAAGCTACTTGGCCTCAGGATTTCTGCGCTGAAGAGGGGCTGGAATCACTGCAGGACATATAGGACACAAAATGTCCTATATAGCAGGTTGCCCCATTGTCATGGACAGTTGAGCAGGATAGTAAGTGAGTGGCCAGCCAGCAGGATAGCAAAATTTGAATGCAGTGCAGAAATCCTCTGGGAGTTTGATGTACACAAATCTATTTTCCATGCTGAATACTAGTGCAGTAAGTACAAAGCAAATCTTCAGTACTGTGGGGCAATTTACACTGCACTTCTGAATCAAAATCTTTAACTTAATTAGTGGATTCAATACTGACCTCTTGGGCTCCACTTCTTCCCATTCCCTCCTTCTTGACAGTTCATCCAACAGGTACTTATTGTTTTCTTTAAAAAACAAATGAAGTGGAGAACCTCACGTTTATCCACATTATACTGCTGCCATGCATTTGCCCACTCACTCACTTGTCCAAATAACACTGAAGCATCTCTGCATCCTCCTCACAGCTCACCTTCCCACCCAGCTTTGTGTTGTCTGCAAATTTGGAAATATTACATTTAGATCCCTTATCTAAATCATTAATATATTGTGAATAGCTGGGTCCTACCACCGATCCCTGAGGCATCCCACTAGTCACTTCCTGCCATTTGGAAAAATACCTGTTTATTCCTACTCTTTGTTTCCTGTCTGCTAACCAGTTTTCTATCCATCTTAATACACTACTCCGAATCCATGCGCTGTAATTTTACATGCTCATCTTTTATGAGGGACTTTGTCGAAAGTCTTTTGAAATGCCAAATAGATCATATCCACTTGCTCCACCATGCCAATGTTGGTCGTTCTGGGTGAGTGTGCTTAACACTCACTTTGGCTCTGTTTCTCGTTCTAAGCTCTGGAGTCACCAGGTGCCGTTAAGACACCGCCACAAGCTTCAAGGTGAAGTTCAAAGCAATAAAACCGTACACCAATTAGTAAGTCCAAACAACTAGAGTTTATTATAATACAATTATAATAACTACCCATGCACATGCTAAAGGATTAAACTTACTCCTACCGCTAAACAACTAATACTTATCTCGAAGGAACTGCGAGGTCAGGGAACAAGGCCTCTTGCTCTGCTCTGGTCTGCAGACTTCGGATTGCTATCAATTGCCAAGGGTGTCAGGAGTGCCTATGTCTGGTAGCGGTCGTCGTCGTCAGGCACTTACTTGTTGGTGGCTGCTGCTCGACGGCTGTAGTAGAAGACAGGAGCCCGGAGACAGGAGACTGAACCATGTGTGGGACCTTTCTTTTATAGGTCCCAGGGGGTCCGCGCCCCTTTGGGCGGACTCCCTTACCTGCTTGGAATCGATTGGGTCTCTTCCCAATCGATATGTTTGAACCCCCCAATCATAGGGCAGTTCCTTGGTTGCTGGGGCGGTTCTTGGGACCTATTGTTTTGGGCTTCTCTGGCGCCACTGGGTCTGGCCTTCCATAGAATGTATCGATTTGTGCTTAACTTGTGTCCATTGTATCTGGGACTCGCCCGGTATTGCCTCATTAGTATGTTAACGGGTTTTCTTTCACAGTGCTGTCTGGTCTCTGCAGCAGTCAAAACCGGTTTCTACAGTCGTCCCAATACACAATCGCCTTGCAAGCTGCTTGCTTTCCAACATGTCCATTTTCCCTGCATTCCTTGCAATCTTCCATTTTGTGTTGGGCAGTGGCCACCCCAGGTGGCTACACCAACTCTACTAGTTATATTTTTGATGAATTCCAGTAGATTTGTGAAGTATGATTTTTCTTTCATAAATCCACATTGACTCTGTTCTATCCTGCCACTATTTCCAAGGGCTGTGCTTTTTAATCTTTTACAATGGACTGTAGCATTTTCCCCACTACCGATGTTAGGCTGACTGGTCTAGAATTCTGTGCTTTCTCTTTACTTCCCTTTTTAAATAGTGGGGTTACATTAGCTACCCTCCAATCTGTAGAAACTATTCCAGAGTATAGTAAGTCTTGGAAGATGAACACCAATGCATCCATTATTTCTAGGGCCACTGTCTTAAATACTCTAGATCAGTGCATCTCAGACTATCTGATGTGGCGTACCGGCAGTTTTTTTTCAATGTGCTAGGGACCGGTGAGCGAAACAAGCCAATCCAGGATTACTGTCTCTTTCTTTTCTGGAAACACTCCAAGCACCGGCAGACGATGGCTTGCGTACCGGCACCGGTACGTGTACCACACTTTGAGAAGCACTGCTCTAGATTATAAGGTCCTGTGGGCCTTCAAACCCATCAATTTCTCCAAAACTATTTCCTCCTAAAACTGATTTCCTTCAGTCCCTCTCTCACTAAACCCTGTGTTCCCCAACATTTCTGGTACGTTATTTGTGCTCCTTTCTGAAGACAGAACCAAAGCATGTATTTAGTTGGGCAGCCATTTCTTTGTTTCCCACTATAAATTCCCCTGTTTCTGACTGTAAAATATCTACATTCTTGTTCACCAATCTTTTTCTCCTCACATTCCTATAGAAGCTTTTACAGTCCGTTTTTATGTTCCCTACAAACTTACACTCGTACTCTATTTTCCCCTTCTTAATTAATCCCTTTGTCCTCCTTTGCTAAATTCTAAACTGCTCCAAATCCTCAGGTCTGCTGTTTTTTCTGGCCAATTTATATGCCATATATTCCATGTGACCCATGGTGTGGCTATCTTTCCTGTTTTATTTTTGTGCCAGACAGGGATGACTAGTTCTTGCAGTTCAGCCACATGCTCTTTGAATTTTTGCCATTGCCAATCCACCATCATCCCTTTAAGTAATTTTCTCCAGTCAATCATAACCAACCTATGCCTCATGCCATCGTAGCTCCCTTTGTTTATATTCAGGATCCCAGTCTCTGAATTAACTACGTCGCCCCATCTTGTTAAAGAATTCTCTCATATTATGGTCGCTCATCCCCAAGGGGCGTTGTGCAACTAGATTTCAAATTATTTTTTTCCAGGATGGCCTGTTCGCTAGTTGGTTCCTCAATGTATTAGTCCAGAAAACGATCCTGTATACATGCCTGGAAAACTAAATGGAAAGAAGTACAAGTGAATCAGTATTTCACCTGGAAGGAGTTTTCGAGGGTGGCGCATGTTCTGACTCTTCTGCATTTCACAGAATCTTGCACAGGAAGCTGCCTTGGGAAGAGAAGAGGAGTAATTGAGCAGTGGAAAGGGTATTGAGGAGGAAACAGATTTTAATGTTGGATGGGGAAGATATGTTATTGTTATAGGTGATGAATGGTGAAAGATGACCAGTTGAATATGGAGGCTACTGGGATGGATAGTGAGGTCAAGAGAAACTGTATTGTGATTCTGGAAGGGAGAGGATTGGGTGAGAGCAGAAATGCAGGAAATGGGACAAGCAGTGCCCTCAACCAAGTATTCCCCTCCTCTGTTGCTGACTGGAGCTGTTATCAATACACTAGTATTTCCTTGAGGAACCATATTAAATACATCAGGCAATTAGCCAAAGGCAGATCCATGCTGGTTGTTGGTTCACTTCTCTTTCTGAGTGTTTCTGAATTTTATCCCATATTAAGACATCTTAAATGTTTATCTCTGCCCGCATAACTTTTAAGAATTAATGTTTTGCTTGACAGGTCCTTTTTTATTTCATGGCTTGTTATACAAAATGCAACTTTTGAGCAAACTTAAAACTAACTCCTTTCAGGAGAGTTTTCTTCCGTTACTTAAAGTAGTTGCTGAAAATATCAAATACAGAAGGAAAACTGAAAAGACTGGCAAATTCTAAGAGTTTTTTTTAAGTAAAAGCAAACTGGAATAAGTGGAAATAATAAAGAATTTTATAAACACATAAAAAGTGAATGAACTGTTGGGGGAGATGGCTCACCAGGGGAAGGCAGCAGTAGCCAGGTTCATGGCACCGTGGCTAGCTCTTCTGTACAGAAGGGCGGTAAAAAGAGTGGAAGAGCTACAGTCATAGGGGATTCAAATGTAAGGGGAGTAGATAGGCGGTTCTGTGGTCGAAAAAGAGACTCCCGAATGGTATGTTGCCTCCCAGGTGCTCGGGTCAGGGATGTCTCAGATCGGCTGCAGAACATTCTGAAGGGGGAAGGTGAACAGCCAGTTGGCGTGGTGCATATAGGCACCAATGATAAAGGTAAAAAACGGGATGAGGTCCTAAAAGCAGAATTTATGGAGTTAGGAGCCAAGTTTTAAAAGTCCAACCTCAGAGGTAGTAATCTCAGGATTGCTACCAGTGCCACGTGGTAGTCAGAGTAGAAATGAAAGAATAGGCAGGATGAATGTGTGGCTTGAGAGATGGTGCAGGAGGGAGGGGTTCAGATTTTTGGGACATTGGGACTGGTTTTGGGGGGAGGTGGGACTACTACAAATTGGACGGTCTACACCTGGGCCGGACTGGAACGAATGTCCTTGGGGGTGCTTTTGCTAACACTGTTGGGGAGGGTTTAAACTAATGTGGCAGGGGGATGGGAACTAAATGAGGAGGTTAATGGACAGTAAGGAGGTAGTAACTAAAGCCTGTAAGGAACTAGATCATGAAGTTAGCAATACTAAGGGAAAGAATAGGCAGGGAGCAAATGATGAACGCAAAGGGACTGGTGGTCTGAGGTGCATTTGTTTTAATGCAAGAAGTGTAGTAGGTAAGGCAGATGAACTTAGGGCTTGGATTAGTACCTGGGAGTATGATGTTATTGCTATTACTCAGATTTGGTTGAGGGAAGGGCATGATGGCAACTAAATATCCCAGAATATCGATGCTTCAGGTGGGATAGAGAGGGAGGTAAAAGGGGTGGAGGTGTTGCATTACTGGTCAGAGAGGATATCACAGCTGTGCTGAAGGAGGGCACTATGTAGGACTCAAGCAGTGAGGCGATATGGGCAGAGCTCAGAAATCAGAAGGGTACGGTAACAATGTTGGGGCTGTACTACAGCCCTCCCAACAGCGAGCGTGAGAAAGAGGTACAAATATGTAAACAGATTATGAAAAGATGTATGAGCAACAGGGTGGTGGTGATAGGAGATTTTAATTTTCCCAACATTGACTGGGATACACTTAGTGTTAGACGTCTAGATGGAGCATAATTTGTAAGGAGCATCCAGGAAGTTTTTTCTAGAGCAGTATGTAAATAGTCCAACTCGGGAAGGGGCCACACTGGACCTGGTGTTGGGGAATGAGCCCGGCCAGGTGGTTGAAAATGCAAATGAAATGAAAATCGCTTATTGTCACGAGTAGGCTTCAATTAAGTTACTTTTCAGTTGGGGATTACTTTGGGAATAGTGATCACAATTCCGTAAGTTTTAGAATACTCATGGACAAAGACGAGAGTGGTCCTTAAGGAAGAGTGCTAAATTGGGGGAAGGCCAACTGTACCAAAATTCGGCAGGAGCTGGGGAATGTGAATTGGGAGCAGCTGTTTGAAGGTAAATCCACATTTGATATGTGGGAGGCTTTTAAAGAGATGTTGATTAGAGTGCAGGACAGACATGTCCCTGTGAAAATGAGGGACAGAAATGGCAAGATTAGGGAACCATGGATGACAGGTGAAATTGTGAGACTAGCTAAGAGGAAAAAGGAAGCATACATAAGGTCTAGGCGACTGAAGACAGACAAAGCTTTGGAAGAATATCGGGCATGTAGGACCAATCTGAAACGAGGAATCAAGAGGGCTAAAAGGGGTCATGAAATATCTTTAACAAACAGGGTTAAGGAAAATCCCAAAGCCTTTTATTCATATATAAGGAGCAAGAGGGTAACTAGAGAAAGGGTTGGCCCACTCGAGGACAAAGGAGGAAAGTTATGCGTGGAGTCAGAGGAAATGGGTGAGATTCTTAACGAGTACTTTGCATCGGTATTCACCGAGGAGAGGGACATGACGGATGTTGAGGTTAGGGATAGGTGTTTGATTACTCTAAGTCAAGTCGGCATAAGGAGGGAGGATGTGTTGGGTATTCTAAAAGGCATTAAGGTGGACAAGTCCCCAGGTCGGGATGGGATCTATCCCAGGTTACTGAGGGAAGTGAGAGAGGAAATAGCTGGGGCCTTAACAGATATCTTTGCAGCATCCTTGAACACAGGTGAGGTACCTGGAGGACTGGAGAATTGCTAATGTTGTCCCCTTGTTTAAGAAGGGTAGCAGGGATAATCCAGGTAATTATAGACCGGTGAGCCTGACGTCAGTGGTAGGGAAGATATGGTATTGGTGAGACCGCACTTGGAGTATCATGCAGTTTTGGTCCCCCTATTTGAGGAAAGATGTAGTGGCATTGGAAGCAATTCAGAGGAGGTTCACTAGATTTATTCCAGAAATGAGGGGTTTGTCGTATGAGGAGAGATTGAACAGTTTAGGCCGATACTCTAGAGTTTAGAAGAAAATGGGCTTATCAGTGATAGGCAACATGGTTTTATGCAGGGAAGGTCATGTCTTACCAACTTAATAGAATTCTTTGAGTGAATGGCTGTAATTTCATATACATGGACTTCAGTAAGGCATTTGATAAGGTTCCCCATGATAGGCTGATGGAGAAAGTGAAGTCTCATGGGGTCCAGGGTGTACTAGCTAGATGGATAAAGAACTGACTGGGTAACAGGAGACAGAGAGTAGTAGTGGAAGGGAGTTTCTCAAAATGGAGAACTGTGACCAGTGGTGTTCCACAGGGATCCATGCTGGGACTACTGTTGTTTGTGATATACATAAATGATCTGGAGGAAGGTATAGGTGGTCTGATTAGCAAGTTTGCAGATGACACTAAGATTGGTGGAGTAGCCAATAGTGAAGGGGACTGTCAGAGAATACAGCAGAATATAGATAGATTGGAGAGTTGGGCGGAGAAATGGCAGATGGAGTTCAATCTGGGCAAATGCGAGGTGATGCATTTTGGAAGATACAATTCAAGAGAGAACTATACGGTAAATTAAAAAGCCCTGGGGAAAATTGATGTACAGAGATCTGGGTGTTCAGGTCCATTGTACCCTGAAGGTGGCTGCGCAGGTCGATAGAGTGGTCAAGAAGGCATACGGCACGCTTTCCTTCATCGGAAGGGGTATTAAGTACAAGAGTTGGCAGGTCATGTTACAGTTGTATAAGACTTTGGTTCGGCCACATTTGGAATACTGCGTACAGTTCTGGTCGCCACATTACCAAAAGGATGTGGATGCTTTAGAGATGGTGCAGAGAAGGTTCACCAGGATGTTGCCCGGTATGGAGGGCGCTAGCTATGAAGAGAGGTTGGGTAGATTAGGATTATTTTCATTAGAAAGATGGAGGTTGAGGGGGGACCTCATTGAGGTTAACAAAATCATGAGAGGTATAGACAGGGTGGATAGCAAGAAGCTTTTTCCCAGAGTGGGGGACTCAATTACTAGGGGTCACGAGTTCAAGGTGAGAAGGGGAAAATTTAAGGGAGATATGCGTGGAAAGTTCTTTACGCCGAGGGTGGTAGGTGCCTTGAACGCATTGCCGGCGGAGGTGGTAGAGGCAGGCATGACAGCGTCATTTAAGATGTATCTAGACAGATTCATGAATGGCAGGGAGCAGAGGGATACAGATCCTTAGAAAATAGGCGACAGTTTTTAGATAGAGGATCTGGATCGGCGCAGGCTTGGAGGGCCGAAGGGCCTGTTCCTGTGCTGTAATTTTTCTTTGTTCTTTGATCCTTGAATAGTTCAAGACCAAGGATGAATAGAGAAGAGAAAAAACTCATGCAGGTTGAAGGGATTGGTGGATGTGTTAAATGAAAAAATAATCTCTGCTTTTGTATGGATGTGGTAGGAAATGAAATGGCAAAGCTGGAGGAAGTGGACCATAAGGTGGGATAATTACAGAGAAGGGACCAACCGGTATTGGAAAAGTAGAACTTGGAAATGTCTTTGGGCCCTGATGACCCACATCCTGGAGTGCTGAAGGAAATGAAGTGAAGACTCTAGCTACAATATTTCGAACCTCACCTTTGAATGTGACAGTTGGTACAGGGAATGAGAAGAAAAGGAATGTTGAGAAAATAGACTTACTTCTGTTGTGGGAAAAGTCTTGGAAAGGTTTATAAGAGATAGGATGTATAATCATCTGGAAAGGAATAATTTGATTAGAGATGGTCAACCTGGTTTTGTGAAGGGTAGGTCGTGCCTCACAAACCTCATTGAGTTCTTCGAGAAGGTGACCAAACAGGTGGATGAGGGTAAAGCAGTTGATGTGGTGTATATGGATTTCAGTAAAGCGTTTGATAAGGTTCCCCACGGTAGGCTATTGCAGAAAATACAGAGGCATGGGATTCAGGGTGATTAGCAGTTTGGATCAGAAATTGGCTAGCTGATAGAAGACAAAGAGTGGTGGTTGATGGGAAATGCTCTGACTGGTGTCCAGTTACTAGTGGTGTGCCACAAGGATCTGTTTTGGGGCCGTTGCTGTTTGTCATTTTTATAAATGACCTGGAGGAGGGCGTAGAAGGATGTGTGAGTAAATTTGCAGATGACACTAAAGTCGGTGGAGTTGTGGACAGTGCAGAAGGATGTTACAAGTTACAGAGGGACATAGATAAGCTGCAGAGCTGGGCTGACAGGTGGCAAATGGAGTTTAATGCAGAAAAGTGTGAGGTGATTCATTTTGGAAGGAATAACAGGAAGGCAGAGTCCTGGGCTAATGATAAGATTCTTGGTAGTGTGGACGAGCAGAGAGATCTCGGTGTCCACGTTCATAGATCCCTGAAAGTTGCCACCCAGATTGAGAGGGTTGTTAAGAAGGCGTACGGTGTGTTAGCTTTTATTGGTAGAGGAATTGAGTTTCGGAGCCATGAGGTCATGTTGCAGTTGTACAAAACTCTGGTGCGGCCGCATTTGGAGTATTGTGTGCAGTTCTGGTCGCCACATTATAGGAAGGATGTGGAAGCATTGGAAAGGGTACAGAGGAGATTTACAAGAATGTTGCCTGGTATGGAGGGAAGATCATATGAGGAAAGGCTGAAGGACTTGAGGCTGTTTTCGTTAGAGAGAAGAAGGTTAAGAGGGGACTTAATTGAGGCATACAAGATGATCAGAGGATTAGATAGGGTGGACATTGAGAGCCTTTTTCCTCGGATGGTGATGTCCAGCACGAGGGGACATAGCTTTAAATTGAGGGGAGATAGATATAGGACAGATCTCAGAGGTAGGTTCTTTACTCAGAGAGTAGTAAGGGCGTGGAATGCCCTGCCTGCAACAGTAGTGGACTCGCCAACACTAAACGCATTCAAATGGTCATTGGGTAGGCATATGGACGATAAGGGAATAGTGTAAAGGGACTTTAGAAGGATTTCACAGGACGGTGCAACATTGTGGGCCGAAGGGCCTGTACTGCGCTGTTATGTTCTATGTTCAGGCGTCTCGAGAAGATCACACAAAGGTTTATTTGATAAACAAAAATAAAGGCCACAATGTGGCATGCAGCCGGGACTATCAATTATGCCGGTGCCAGTTCAGGCCCACTTTTAAGTACAAGATTCATGTGTCCCAGCTGCTAAACCTCCGCTCCTCAGTGGTGGAGCTCCTATTCCACGAGCCCCACGGGGAGATCATTGGATTATCCCCGTGGGTCTCGTAAAGGTATTACGGAAAATATTATGCCAGATAGTTTCAATGTATTACAGATCAAATATATGTTTTATATTGGCTAACGTTTTATTTTCTGAGGAGATGCTTATTTTCTAAATAATCTGCTCATTTTGTAATACTGTTAGTGACGCCTTACTTCAATTAAATTATACTTGTGGCTAAATAAGAGTTGTGATAACCAAATAACCTGCTGACACTCCTCTCTAATTGTGAAAGTCAGAAATGTGCCTGTATATGAACAAAGTAGACATGCAATCCAAGTATGTCTGGAATGTAAAACACCCAGATTGATTTTATCACTACTAGAAACATATTTGCAGAACTAGAACAATGTAAATAATGGGCTTCAGGTTTATTGAATCAGTGGAATGTGACAGATGCTGTGTTGCAGTATGCTTGCACAGGGTGCCCAAAGTAGAATTTTCAGAATAACACATTCTCATACACTTTGGGAACTGCATGTGACCTTGGATTATGTACTATAATTTAAAGGATGTATACCTTGATCTAATCTTTTAAATTATGCCTCTTAAATGTATTCTTTTATTAATACATTTGAAAAATTGGGAATTATCTAAATGTCTACTCGCATGCATACATTTTCTAAATGTTACTATGAAGTTTCCAACTTTGGGGGCTTTTGAAACATGGGAAAAGATACCAAAAATGGCGGGTGTGGAGGATGTGCAGTGTTGCTAGAAATGCCGTAGACCGGAGAAAGATTTTAGTGAAAGATTAATTAGGTGTTCCTCGAAATCTTGGAATTTTTGGATTTGTAATATATGTGCTTACCAAGATTTTGTCAGTGGTATTGATAACCTACAGATGTTCATGAAAAGGTCAAACAGTTTCTGGGAATATTTTGTTTAGAAACAGAAGAACTGTCTGTTCTCCTTGGCAGTATTTTTGTAAAGATTATACTCCCACTTTATCAGATTCAGTTCAATACTCCTGGTGGTCGGAATGTTACCAATTTGGACAATCCAATAAATGCTATTTTGAAGATTATTGAAGATTTTTCGACAAAATTGCAGGCTGTGCTAACCTCCTGGTTTAACAAGGAAGTTGGAACACCTGGATCTTTTGTGTCTGTTGTTCAGCGTTTGATTCATTTGACTTCACTGGAGGAAAAGTTGTAATGTTACATTATAATTATTGAAGTTGAGGAAAACAAATTGGATATGGATTTTTAAAATCCAAATTGTGTGACAAATTGGATTTGTGGCTGAAACCAACAGAGTTAAACATTTGGGGAAAAATCTGGAAATTTCCCTCGACTACAAAGAATAAAGAAAAGTACAGCACAGGAACAGGCCCTTCGGCCCTCCAAGCTCGTGCCGACCATGCTGCCCGTCTAAACTAAAATCTTCTACACTTCCTGGGTCCGTATCCCTCTATTCCCATCCTGTTCATGGATTTGTCAAGATGCCCCTTAAATGTCACTATCGTCCCTGCTTCCACCACCTCCTCCGGCAGCGAGTTCCAGGCACCCACTACCCTCTGTGTAAAAAAACTTGCCTCGTACATCTCCTCTAAACCTTGCCCCTTGCACCTTAAACCTATGCCCCCTAGTAATTGACCCCTCTACCCTGGGGAAAAGCCTCTGACTATCCACTCTGTCTATGCCCCTCATAATTTTGTAGTCCTCTATCAGGTCGCCCCTCAACCTCCGTCGTTCCAGTGAGAACAAACCGAGTTTATTCAACCGCTCCTCATAGCTAATGCCCCTCCATACCAGGCAACATGCTGGCAAATCTCTTCTGCACCCTCTCTAAAGCCTCCACATCCTTCTGGTAGTGTGGCGACCAGAATTGAACACAATACTCCAAGTGTGGCCTAACTAAGGTTCTATACAGCTGCAACATGACTTGCCAATTCTTATACTCAGTGCCCTGGCCAATGAAGGCAAGCATGGCGTATGCCTTCTTAAGTACCGTCTCCACCTGTGTTGCCCCTTTCAGTGACCTGTGGATCTGTACACCTAGATCTCTCTGTATTTCAATACTCTTGAGGGTTCTACCATTCACCTACCTGCATTAGACCTTCCAAAATGCATTACCTCACATTTGTCCGGATTAAACTCCATCTGCCATCTCTCCGCCCAAGTCTCCAAACGATCTAAATCCTGCTGTATCCTCTGGCAGTCCTCATCGCTATCCGCAATTCCACCAACCTTTGTGTTGTCTGCAGACTTACTAATCAGACCAGTTACATTTTCCTCCAAATCATTTACATATACTACGAACAGCAAAGGTCCCAGCACTGATCCCTGCGGAACACCACTAGTCACAACCCTCCAATTAGAAAAGCACCCTTCCATTGCTGCTACTCTGCCTTCTATGACCTAGCCAGTTCTGTATCCACCTTGCCAGCTCACCCCTGATCCCGTGTGACTTCACCTTTTGTACCAGTCTACCATGAGGGACCTTGTCAAAGGCCTTACTGAAGTCCATATAGACAACATCCACTGCCCTACATGCATCAATCATCTTTTTGACCTCTTCGAAAAAGTTAGTGAGACACGTCTTCCCCTTCACAAAACCATGCTGCCTCTCACTAATACGTCCATTTGCTTCCAAATGGGATGTAGATCCTGTCTCAAAGAATTCTCTCCAGTAATTTCCCTACCAATGACGTAAGGCTCACCAGCCTGTATCTGCCTGGATTATCCTTGCTGCCTTTCTTAAACAAAGGAACAACATTGGCTATTCTCCAGTCCTCCGGGACATTATTTGAAGACAGTGAGGATCCAAAGATTTCTGTCAAGACCTCAGCAATTTCCTCTCTAGCCTCCTTCAATATTCTGGGGTAGATCCCATCCGGCCCTGGGGACTTATCTACCTTAATATTTTTCAAGCCGCCCAACACCCCGTCTTTTTGGAGCTCAATGTGACCCAGGCTATCTACACACCCTTCTCCAGACTCAACATCCACCAATTCCTTCTCTTTGGTGAATACTGATGCAAAGTATTCATTTAGTACCTCACCCATTTCCTCTGGTTCCGCACATAGATTCCCTTGCCTATCCTTCAGTGGGCCAACCCTTTCCCTGGCTACCCTCTTGTTTTTTATGTACGTAAAGCTTAAATCTTTACGTACATAAAGCTTTTCCAACCCAATTTGATGCTCGGGCATTCCATGCTTGTTTTGACCAAGCTAGGAAAGAAGGTGTCAGTCTCCCAAATATTTGTGTGCGCCCCACTCAATCGAGAGATGAGTGAGTTGTTTTTGTAAAGAATGCTACATTTTCGTATGAACGCAACAGGAGAATGAGAGAACAAGGTCAAATGGAAAATTACAGTGTATGCGATGATGGACAGATTTGGAAATACTGTCAAGGAAATTATGGGAAATGGGTTTGTGACCACTCTTGGAAACGGCCTACTACTGGTAGGAAAACAAGTAAATGTTGATAGGGCTTTTAAAATGCTTGTTACTAATGCTTGTAGTATTTGTAACAAATTGCTTTTGTTACTTGACTTGAAGCCCGCTTTTGCAGTAGTGAAGGAATCGTGGGCATCTCAGTTATCTGATGCTGTGTTTGCTATACCAAATTATTGTTGCTTTAGAAAGGATAAAACTGATTGACGTGGAGGAGGGGTGTTGCTTAATGTTAGAAGGGCATTTACTTTATTGTTGTCATGATATGCAGACATGCAGATAATGATATACAGACAGGCAGCTAATGTATATAGAGAACAGGACATGACCAATGAGCAGGCAGGCGCTCAGAGGTGGTATCTCACTATAAAAGGCACAGGGCTCTCGCTCTCCGCCTCTTTCCACTGATGAACATCTACAGAGTGAGTCAGGGTGTATGTACAGTATCACACCTCTAGCACGTGGCTAAGAGCTAGTCTGGTTCAGTTAGACAGAGTAACCACACATAGGTTGGCAGAAAGTCGAACTCATAGAGAACTGTGCTAACTGTGCTACTGGTTCAATAAATCAGATTGAACTAACTTCAAGGTCTGGAGTATCTTTTGGTTAAAGCTGCATCCAGTTGCAGCCTGTGTTATCCCAGAGTACATAACACATCAATTGTCTTTTTTATGGATGAATGATATTGGATTTGAAGATTGGGCCACTTAGTCCCCCTAACAATAGAATAATAGAATCCTTACAATGCAGAAGGAGGCCATTGGCCCTGCACTGGCCCTCCGAATGAGCACCCAACCTAGTCCTAATCCCCCGCCCCTCATCCCCGTAACCTCATACCCCCATCTAACCTTTGGATGCTTCGGGGTAATTTAGCATGGCCAATCCACCCTGCACATCTTTGGACTATGGGAGGAAACCGGAGCATCCAGAGGAAACTCATGCAGACATGGGGAGAATGTGCAAGCTCCACACAGTCACCAAGGTCAGAATCAAACCCGAGTCTCTGGCACTGAGGCAGCAGTGCTACCCACTGTGCTGCCATGCACAATAACTCTGGAGTGGTTTACCTAATTCGACCCAAGAAAATGATATCGTACTGCAGAATTTATTTGGTCTACCGGGTGATGAAAAGAATGATTTTACAATTGTTATGGGTGATTTGAACCCACCTGCAATTTTAAAAAATATAAATTTAGATTACCCAATTATTTTTCCAATTAAGGGGCAATTTAGTGTGGCCAATCCACCTACTCTGCACATTTTGGGTTGTGGGGGTGAAACCCACGCAGACAAGTGGAGAATGTGCTAACGCCACACGGACAGTGACCCAGAGCCAGGATCGAACATGGGACCTCAGTGCCGTGAGGCAGCTGTGCTAACCACTAGGCCACCCTGCTGTCAACGAATCTACCTGCAATTGACTGGCAGGTCTTTCAGTAGAGACCACAATATGATGTTCTGATGGATGCAATTCTTGGTGGATTTACACAGCATGTCAAACAAGCGACTCGGGAGATGCTGTATTACATCTGGTTTTTGTTTCTGATCCAGCGTGTTGGGTTCAATAATTTAAAAAATGTGAAAATGCAACTGGTTTATTGAACATAATTATGTTTACATAAATAACAGAAAATAGTGAAGAACTATGCTGTTACCATTCTTTATATAGATAATGGGCCACTTCATGCATATTTTGATCTTCTACATTTGTTCATTTGTTTTCCTATTTTGTTGAAATTTTAGGACCGCTTGGAGACTGGTCACAACATCGTATTAATTGACCTTAACTTGGAGTTAAGGCAAGAAAGTGTTAAATTTTCAAAACCTGACTGTTTAAATGGTAATTGAGATTATTTTCAGGAACCATTGCAAGAGAAAGGTTGGGCTGCAACTCTCTCATGTGATGCAATCGGTGATGTGGGGCAGCATGGTAGCATTGTGGATAGCACAATCGCTTCACAGCTCCAGGGTCCCAGGTTCGATTCCGGCTTGGGTCACTGTCTGTGCGGAGTCTGCACATCCTCCCTGTGTGTGCGTGGGTTTCCTCCGGGTGCTCCGGTTTCCTCCCACAGTCCAAAGATGTGCAGGTTAGGTGGATTGGCCATGATAAATTGCCCTTAGTGTCCAAAATTGCCCTTAGTGTTGGGTGGGGTTACTGGGTTATGGGGTAGGGTGGAGGTGTTAACCTTGGGTAGGGTGCTCTTACCAGGAGCCGGTGCAGACTCGATGGGCCGAATGGCCTCCTTCTGCACTGTAAATTCTATGTCTGAGCACCATATTCAGTAGTGATTCACAGAATTTCTACAGTGAAGAAGAAGGCCATTCGGCCCTTTGAGTCTGCACGGACCCTCAAAAGAGCACTGTACCCATGCCCAATCCCCTGCCGTATCCCCATTACCCCATAGCCCCACCTCACCTTTGGACACTAAGGGACAATTTAGCATGGCCAATTCACCTAACCTACGCAGTGGGAAGCAACCAGAGCACCTGGAGGAAACCCACGCAGACATGAGGAGAACGTACAACTCCACCCAGACTGCCTTTGAGGCTGTTAGAGAAAGTGTTCCAACAAAAATATGGTGTCACAAATTAAAACTACTCTGGAAAACAAAGTGCAAGAAGCAAAGAGACAACAGCGGTTAGCACAGTTGAGAGTGCAGAGGACTGAAGCAAATTTTATATAATAGGTCTGCAAACAATCTCAAACCTGAAGTGTGACAAGCAGTGCTGAATTTTGAATGTACAGTTACAGAAAGTAGGGACAGTAATCCATCCTGGAAGTGAGTGAAGTCCAAACAGAAAGTTAAAAATCTTACTGGCCCACTTTAGTCCAGTAATTGGGAGAATCACTGATAATGTCCAAAAATGTGCTCAGATATTTAATAATTTCTATTCAACAGTCCTTGCTGTCAAAGATTTAGATCCAGTCTCGTTTGCCTCGGTTGTACAGCTGATTGATTGGAGACCGTAAACTCCACTCCTAATGGTCTTCAACAAAGGCTATTCTGATGCAAGAATTTTGCCTCTCCTAGACCAGATACGATACCTTATTATGTTCAGGAAAAAGGGAGATTTTTTTTAATTGTGTCTGCTTTGCTTGAAAAGTTCTCTTGTGTACCTATTTTTTAAAAAGGGAGCAGAAAAGGTGCTGAGAATAATTGGCTGGTCAGTTTGACTTGCCACATTGGAAAATTAATGGAATATTGTGTTATAGAGACCATCTGGACTTTTTGTGGTCTTTTTGGGAACAAACTGTTTGGCTTAATCCCCCAGGGATTCGTGTGCCACAGTTACTTGAAGTTTTAGAAGATTTGACTGCTATAGTTGACAGAGGCCAATGGTATGATGCAATTTACTTGGGCCTCTTTTATTTGTGGCTTATATTGATGACACTGTCAGCCAGATTCAGCATAGCACAGTTTTGAAATATGTGGATGACATTAAAATTTATCTGGAAGTCAAGAAAATAACCTGGGCTCTTGAACTCCTCTACACTGAACACTACTGTGGTGTAATGGTCCAAGGAGGTACCTTACCGTTAAGTGTGTTCAGTTTCCCATTTTGGCCATAATAATCCTAATTCACAGTATTATATCGATGGTCAGCCTTTAGCACATTCATCCATTGAAAAGGATTTGGGTGTGACTGTTACAAATTACGAATCATGTGGCTCAGGCAGTACATCGGACAGAAAATGTTTTACGAACGCTGAATGTATCTTTTTTGAGTGGGATGTTATAGTGTTTATCTTAAACTCTATAAATTGCCGGTATGCCCACATCTGGAGTGTGCATCCACCGTTTCGAATCCACACCTTTGAGACAGTATGCACCTTATCGAGGGAGTGCAAAGATGTGTTACCAGGAAAATGAAAGGCATGAGGGGAATATTTTGTGAGGAGTGTTTGGGAATTCTTCGATTACAATCTTTATAGAACAATTTTTTTTGATTTAGTTGAAGTTTATAAATTGATACATGGTGTGTGATTTTCTGTTCTAGAGTCTGTAAGTACTCCCGCTAGTGGAAAATTGGAACATTTTTGCGCTGCTACCAGGAGCAGTATATTGGCCTTTTTTGCGAGAGAATTCGAGTACAGGAGCAGGGATATCTTTCTGCAATTGTACAGGGCTTTGGTGAGGCCACAGCTGGAATATTGTGTGCAATTTTGGTCTCCTTATCAGAGGAAGAATGTTCTTACAATCGAGGGAGTGCAGCGAAGGTTTACCAGACTGATTCCTGGGACTGATGTATGAGGAGAGATTGAGTTGGATAGGATTGTATTCGCTGGAGTTCAGAAGAATGAGGAGTATCTCATAGAAACCTATAAAATTGATAGGGTAGGTGTAAGAAGAATGTTCCCAATAGCGGGGGTGTCCAGAACCAGGGTTCACAGTCTGACGATATGGGGTAGAGCATTTATGACAGGTGAGAAGAAATTTCTTTACCTAGAGAGTGGTGAGCCTGTGCAATTCGTTACCACAGGAAGTAGTTTTGGCTAAAACACTGGATTCAAGAACAGTTAGACATAGCACTTGAGGTGAAGGGAATCGAAGGATATGGGGGAGAAGGGGGTATTAAGCTATTGAATTGCATGATCAGCCATGACCATAATGAATTGTGGAGCAAGCTTGAAGGGCTGAATAGTTGTCTCCTGCTCCCATGTTTCTTTGAACCTGGAGTGCGCCAGGATGTATGCGTCGTGCACACTGCTTGCATTGTGCATAGACGTGCATGATGTCTAGCTGGTGATTGCACACCAACTGCACATTCATAGAGTAGAATCCCTTCCTGAGGGCGACATGTGTGCCATCAATAACATCCTGGACCTGGGGCATGCCTATGATGGCAGCAAATCCAGCAGCCCTGGCATCCTGGTAGGCCTGGTCCAGGTTAAAGTGGATATAGGTAGCGGCCAGGGCCCATAGGGCATCCATGACGTCTTGGATGCACTTGTGCAAAATCCTACACATGTCCCCACTCAAGCCCTGGAATGAGCCAAAGGCATAGAGGTTGAGGGCAGCTCTCAGCATGACAGCCACTGGGAATGGGTGTCCTCCTCCTAGCCTTCCCGGTGCCTGGTCCGCCACCATCAGGCACAGGTGGAGCATGCTCTCCTTGATGAGGTGGAGTCGACGACCCCACTAGTGTTCCGACAGCTCCTCGAAGGACAAATGCTGACTGTAGAAAAGTGGCATGATGTGGAACTACTTTCAGAACTCCTCTTCAGCCTGGTGGACAGCTGGCAATTGAGCCTCACTGGCCCCTGCTATTCTGCAGCAAGCTCCTGTCATGCAGGGTCTCCCTGGGCTGGCCCTTGCGCTCTCACCACTGCATCCACGATGGCAGCAGCAGACAGGTAGATAGCTAGCATGGCAGGCTGAGTTCCATATTCCATTTCTGTGCTGGGGGAGTGGTGAGAGACAGAGTCTGTCAGCAAGGTGATGCTTCCCTTGATCATCCAAACTCCCCAAATTACATGTTCATCCTGAGTTTTACTGCTCTGCTTCCCTCACAATTCCCCTCCCCTCCCCCCAAGCCCCTTCTAGATCATGTACTTGACATTGCAGCCATGCCCCTATCAGTGACTTGCACCTGGCCCTTGATGTGGGAAGCCTTTATTCTCACCACTGGTCCCTGTCAAATGGAGTACTGGTGACTGCCGCAACAGGTGTTAGCGCTGGGCTCTGACCCCTGTTCCTGGTTCTCCCAGTGAGGTCTACTGTGGGTGTCCTCATTGAGTGAGCCGTGTGCCCTCCCACCAGAATGGTGGCAGCTGGTTGTGTGGTGAAGATGTTCCTACTGTGCACGCATGCAGCTCTATGTTACGAGACTGAGGTATGGGCAAGTCCTACAGTTGGGGGTCACTGTGGGCTGTGTGCCTTTGCTGGGAGCATGGCTGCGGTGTGATGTGGAGCCTGGGTTTAACACAGGTTGTGACAGGGAGCTGTCTGGGTTTCCTGGGTGGGTCTGTGATCCATACACTCATATAGGTTGACCTGCAGGGCTTGGAGCGATCATCTGAACCTTAGGAGTAGGTTAGCTGATTGTCTCACTAATAAGGCTGTTAGTCTGGGTAGGGCTATGTGCCAGGGTGGGTTCCAGTGGCCACCGGTGCATGTGTCTTTTTGTGGGGTTAGCTCTGTTAACTCCCTGCTTCCTCTGTTGTGGAGCTGTGCATCTAAGGAGTGCAATGAGGAGTCTCAACACCTGATGATCCAGCAATTGAGTATGGCCACGCTCATTCCCTTGATTATACCATAGATAAATGAGGATTTCCAGATGGCGGAGTAGATGGATATCTACATGATCAGGAGACCTCAGATAATTTCCAGTATACTAGCAGCAATCAACACTTTAAACTGACGGGAGCTGTAAGTGAACACCTAAGGGCTGAGTTGCTAGTCTTTTACAGCAGCAATGGTAGGTTCCGCCACTGTACCCAGATTCCAAGGGGGACAACCCAAGCCCACAACCTTGCCACCAAGTTAGTCCCTGCTAGTTCCAGAGCTCCAGGCATTTACACAACCCAGCAAGCCCAAGGACAGTTTAAAAGGTTTTGCCTTCCTGTTCCCTCTCAAAGGCCGTGGTGTCAGGACTCCATTTGTAAATACTTGCAATTCATGCCAGCATGACTCCCATATTGTGCCTATGTGTTTCGCACTGTATGGCAATGAAGATCAATAAAATAAATAAATCAGGGCTTTATTTTAAAAACTGATAGACAAAGTGGCCATTGCAAAATTACGATGCAAGCCTTGGAAGGATACTTGTTGCAGAATCTCGGGTAATTCTCTGTCGGGATTACTGGTTGTTTTTACTGCTGACCACAATCTCTCCCTCTTTCTATTTCTGAATGCAGAAACTTCTGGGTTGGTAAGCTGTGAAAGGAGGCTTAATTAGGCAGATTCTGAGTTGCCATTGAACTTTAGGGGTGAGATGCTGGTGGTTTGGCTGAAAGATGTATACGAAGTGTAAATGTTGCAAATCAAATTTGCATTGAAGTCATATTGTTGATACCACATGGTACCATTTTGAGAATTATGCAGGCAGATGAGGTTTGTCATGTTGGCTTGCATAACATGTGGACACATCATTTCCATAAATGAATATTTTCACTGTTCTGGAGTATGATCGAGGACTGAGGTCAACTGTATTGCTCCTATAGGCACCCTGACTGAGGTAACATTCAACACAGATCAAACATTTATATAAACTTACATGCCTGTCGGCAGAGGTGAAAACAGGAAGTTTAGAATAACATTTGTCTGATTCTCCCTTCAAATTGGATTGGTACAAAAGCAATCAGAAAAAATGTGATCAAAGACCAGATGTTGGGGCAATTCCAATTTTGGGAAGAGATGCAAAGGTGAAAGTTGAGCCATGTGTGAATTTGCAAATAATAAATACGCTAGTACAGGAAATAAAACTATCTATGGACAAAGGACTACAATGTTCAGCAGGTTTATCCAGAAAATAATTACTGCACTTTGGTACAGCATTGAGGTGTTTAGTTACTCTAGACAATGCTGCACAGTTCAATTCTGAGTTTAAGCCAACCTCCTCACATTCACTAAGCTGATTTAATATTTTAATTTAAAGTAGAAAGTGGGAAGTGTGTGTGCGCAAAAATATAATTTCTTCAAAATGATTTGCCTGATGATGCTCTCCCTGGAATCTAGTGAAATATTTGGTTCACTAACACTGTCATTGTGGCTATTATAGTAATTTTGCTGAAAAGAGATTTCAGATTTTAATGCCATGAAACGAAGCATGTCTGATCTGTCTTAAGAGGACCATGTGAGATTTAGTGGCTGTGTAATGCTGTTCCAATCACCTCTGAAAATCCTATTAATCACATTTTTCTCTGATTGTTCTGTGTTTGTGTGATAGGATAAGCAATCACTTAACCTCCAGGGCTAATATCTCCATTACTATTCATTAAAGTAGATCATTAGAATGCACTCTTTTATCCACTTGAATTAATTTTGAACAGCATGATATTAATATTAAAATACTAGAATACAAGAATTGCTGCAAAGCTGTGCCATAGATTAATTTTTTTTCTATATTTTTGAGCATGGTATTAATATTTCTACTTTGTGTATTAATTTTTATTGTATATTGTGTACTAATTTGTATTGTAGTATAAACCTAGACAAATTTCATGTTCTTGATACAGCCTGTGAAATCTTAAATATTGAGCACGTAAGTTGCAATGAGCTTAATTGTTATTTTTTTATCTATCTTGTTTAATTTTGTTCAACGGTCCCAAAACTCAGTACTATTCTGTGACTGTAAGCAGCTAGTTCCCAAGATTTAGTTAATACAATAATGAAATATGTGATAAAAGTATATTAGCCAGGTTGACTTTTTGTTCTACTACGGGATCTCACTTGATAACCTTAGAGTTTGGCAGCTCATTTTACACTTTAATTTGCTGTGCACATTAGAACTAGCGAATGTGCTGATTGTGCACAAAATTTCAACAATTTTGTGAATTGGTGCTAATTAAGTGAGCTATAACTTTTGCTCGTGCTTCTAAAATTGCTTCAAGGTGTGAATGAGTCCAACACATTGGCCTAGTGATGACCCATATTTTGCAGTATTTAACAGGTAGTGTGTAAATTTACTGAGGATTTACTTAATTTGCATATCATGTTAGTTTCTAACTTATTTGAAGCTGGAGTTAAAGCACTTGGGTGTTTGGTAGGGACAAAGGGAAGAGCAAAGCAGCAACTGGCTAAATGAAGTTATCAGAGCGAAAATAACTCCATAGGTGTACAATAAAGGCTTTGTTTCCACTACTGGAGGAAGCAAAGATGTATGGACAAAAGGAGACCACAGACTGGGACATTTGAGAGCAGAGGAGATAGATCGTGAGAACTCATGACAACCCAAGGAGTGTCAGTGGCACAGAAATGCTAACTGCTTTCACCTCACTGCAGAATGGTAGATATGCAGATTTTGTTTTAGCAAATAAATGCTCTCCAGTCTGTCTGCTCCTGCAATCCGACCTAAAGCTAAGAAGCAATATTCAGATAACACAATAAAGTAAAAGAGTGAGTAACCACTGCACTAATTTTCTAAACTGTCGGACAGTACTCGTAAGTCTACCTCCAATTACCTGTTCTCCCTTTTTGTCACTGGCACCTTGTCCAATGCATGAGACACAGAATATCGAGTTGTATGGTTGTTTAGTTTTAGTGTTTATTGTTTTATGGCCTTTCTGTTTTTATCAAAAAGTAAATGGCCCAGGATAAGAACATGGACATTGTTAAACATATTTCTGTAATGATGATTGTAAATGCCATGTATCACAGCAAAAGCACATGCATTACTTTTAACTTGATGTAAGTGAATTTCATTGCCACAATGAAAATCATTGGACAAGCCAGGTGGGGTGTTGTTTGCACAACTTTGGGCCATAACTTCCAGAGTCCCCAGTGTCGGATTTGGGGGCTGCCCCAAAGATATGCTCGGGAATCATAGAAACATACATAGAAGCAGGAGTAGGCCAGTCGACCCTTCAAGCCTGCTCTGCCATTCATTATGATCATCAAATTCAATACCTTGATCCCACCTTCCCGAGATCCCCTTAGCCCCAAAAAAGAACAAAGAAAAGTACAGCACAGGAACAGGCCCTCCAAGCCTGTGCCGACCATGCTGCCCGTCTAAACTAAAATCTTCTGCGCTTCCAGGGTCCGTATCCCTCTATTCCCATCCTATTCATGTATTTGTCAATGTGCCCCTTAAACGTCACTATCGTCCCTGCTTCCACCACCTCCTCCGGCAGCGAGTTCCAGGCACCCACTACCCTCTGTGTAAAAAAGAACTTGCCTCTTACATCTCTAAACCTTGCCCCTCGCATCTTAAACCTATCCCCCCCTTGTAATTGACTCCTCTACCCTGGGAAAAAGCCTCTGACTATCCCCGCCAAAAGCTATGTCTAATTCCATTTTGAAATCAAATAACATTTTGGCCCCAACTACTTTCTATGGTAGTGAATTCCACAGATTTACCACTGCTCTGGGTGAAGAAATTTCTCCTTACCTCAGTCCTAAAGGTTTATCCCTTATCCTCAAACTATGATCCCCTAGCTCTGGACTCCCCCACCATTGGGAACATTCTTTCTCAATCTACTCGGTTTAATTTGATAAGTTTCTATGAGATCCCCTCTCAGTCTTCTAAACTCTAATCTTAACCGACATAGCCTCTCCTCATATAACAACCGCGCCATCCCAGGAAACAGCCTGGTAAACCTTCGCTGCATTCCCTCCATAGCAAGAATATCCTTCCTCAGATAAGGACACCAACACTGCATACAGTACTCGAGGTGTGGCCTCACCAACGCCCTATACAATTGCAATAAAACATCCTATTCCTATACTCAAATCCTCTCGCTATGAAGGCCAACATATCATTTGCCTTCTTTGCTGCCTGCTGTACCTGCGTGCTTACTTTCAGCAACTAATGCACGAGGACACCAAGGTCTCGCTGAGTGTCCACCTCTCAATTTCCGCCCATTCAAATAATAATCTGCTGTCCTATTTTTGTTACTGAAGTGGATAACCCCACATTTATCCACATAATGCATATGCCCACTCACTCAACCTGCCCAACTCCTGCTGAGGCATCTCTGCATCCTACTCATAGGTCACCCTCCCACCCAACATTGTAAAAACTGCAAATTTGGAGATAATACATTTAGTTCCCTTGTCCAAATCATTAAAATATAATGTGAACGTTGGGGTCTGAGCATTGATCTGTGTGGTGCCCCACTAGTCACTGTCTGCCAATCGAAAAAATACCCATTTATTCCAACTCTTTGCTTCCTGTCTGCTAACCAGCTTTCGATTCATCTCAATGATGTGTTATGTACTCTGGGATAACACAGGCTGCAACTCGATGCAGCTTTGACCAAAAGATACTCCAGACTTTGAAGTAAGTTCAATGTGAGTTATTGAACCATTAGCACAGTTCTCTAAAGAGAAAGAGCATGTGTGCCCTGTCCTTTTATATATGGGTAGTGTCACCTCTGGGTGTCTTGACTGCCCATTGGTCGTGTCCTATTCTATGTGTTCATTAGCTGTATGCCTGCATGTCATGACGTCTCTGGTGCTCCCTCTAGTGTTTACTTAGTTGTAGTGTATTTACAGTGATGCATATCACCACACACCCCTTTTTTTGTGTTACATATTTTCTGTACTTGGTTAAAGAAAATTGAACAAAATAGGTAGACAAGTGATGACATGTACAAGTCATGATGACAGTGATGATTATACAATACCAAATAATATTTATGAGTCCAAAGTTCATGAATTTATATGGTCGAGTGGCTTTCTTGTTTTGTTATTGAAGTGTCGATGTAGATGTTGTCATTTCCTTGTGAACACCGTCAGCGTCCCTGTGCTTAAGGAACCAAGGAGGTGTTCAAATGGTGAAATCACTTCGTTGTCTGATTTGGACTCTCTTTTTTTCGATGCTTGTGGTCGCGATTCTTGATGTCAACTTTCCTGTCTGACCTGGACTTGTGTCTGTGTTTGCGGTATAGATGCCGTATGTCAACTGCCTTGAAATCTGGTCTGCTTGTTTGTAGTGGAGCAAATGTGAATTTGTAAGATGCGTTATCATGCCATGGTATGTCTGCACACTTGCCATTGTCTTGAGCTGTGCTGTCACAGTGTCCAGCATTTCCAGAGTTGTACCATGTCGTACCAGTCATTGTTCCAGTGTTGTTGTTTTTGTCGTGCTTGGTGTTGACGTTGGTGTCTTTGGTACGCTTCTTGTTGTGTTTGTTGCGCTTCTTGTTGTGTTTGTTGCACTCAATGACCACACCGAGTGGAGAATTCGAGTCCTTCACAAAGTTACTTGTGTCAGTGTCCTTCGTGGTATCTGCTGTTTCATTGAGCGTGGCATCTCGGATTCCTCGGCGCTCCCCGTCTGGAGTCATGTCCGGTTCACTGGAATCATCTTTGGCTTGTCGATGCTCCCCGTCTGGACCCCTTTCTGGTTCACCTGAATCACCTTTAGTTTCTTGATGCTCCCCATCTGGAGTCATTTAAAGTTCTTGTGGAGAAGCTAGAGTAGATGACGTTTGAATTAACGTGGTGTCACTGGAGTCACTAGTAGCCTCAATTTGATTGTCGAGTGCCTCTGTACATACTAGCTGAGATCTGTCAGTCTTGCTGAGATGTCGCCCATCTTGTATGGGAATTGTGAAGCTTTTGTCACTTGCCGCACATACAGTGGATAGACCTTCAGTGTCTTCTTGTCGGTTAGATGAGCTGGGCAGACTGTCAGAGTCTTCTTCTGGTGGCTCAAATAATCTGGGTAGACTGTCATAGTCTTTTTGTTGTTCACGTGAGCGTGGTAGACTGTCATAGTCGTCTTGCTGTGCACTTGAGTGTGGCAGACTTGCATCGTCTGCTGCTGGTTGCTCAGATAAGGTTGCTAAAAGCAAGGACTACGCTCTGGAGTCTTGCGTTGCTTCAATCGTGGAGTCTGTCAACGAGCTCGCTGTGGAGGCTTGTATTACTCTCTCAGTGGAGTCTGGTATCGTTCCCTGTGTGGAGTCGTGCAGTGGTCTCGCTGTGGAGTCTTCCTGTGTTCTCTGTGTGAAGACGTGCAGTGGTCTCGCTGTGGAGACTGTCATCGCTTTCTGTGCGGAGTCGGGGACTCTTCGTGGTGCGTGGACCACTCTCTTGGCGTCAGGCTGCTCTCTATGGGCTTGTACCGCTCTCTGTCTCTTGGCGTCAGGGTGCAGCAGAATCCATGGGTCAGGATGTCATCTATGCTGGGCTGAGGATCCTCAAATCTGAAAAACTCGTCCATGACTGTCGGATGCTTCGATGTACAACACATCTCGTTGCGGTTCGGATTTGGTACCGAGGTCGCCACGTCCAATGATGCAATGATGAAGTCTGAGTCGTAGTCTTCAAAGACTAAATCATCTCTTGGGGCGGTGCTAACTGCTTGTTGCAGGGTTCTGCGGAGGTTACTTTCAGCTACTGGTCGAAGTTCGGGCATTGTGTTGTCGTCCAGGTGAAAGAATTGTGTTTTCTGGCTTTAAATTTTTTTTCCACTATTTTCAGACATTTCCCCTTTAAGTGGGCATTGTCCGGGGCCTCTGACATCATGACACTTGTGACATAGAGCGAAGGAATGGATTGCGCATGCGTAAATCGCTTTTCCTTTACTTTGCGCTTGCGGAAACACCGTTTTGCTGGTTCTCGTCGTCTTGGGAACTGCACATGTGTGGCTCCTTGCGCAAGATGGCTGCCAATCAAATCTGCCGTTTGCCTCTGCTGCAAGCCTTACCTTTGCCTCATGGTGAGTATAGGCACCGGTTTTACCGATTTCTTTTGTGTTTACCTCACAGTAGTTTTCAAACTTGTCCAGGACTGTCTGGAAGTCTCTCTTGTCCTGCCCTTTGGAATACTTGAAGGAGTTGAAGATTTCTGTTGCACTTTCACCCGCAATGGTGAGTAGAAGATCTATTTTCTCCGCATCGGCCCCGTCATCTAGGTCAGATGCTACCATGTAAATCTCAAATCTCTGCTTGAATGCATGCCAGTTGGCACTGAGATTGCCATGGTACCTGAGCTCTGAGGAACTGGAATCTTGATCACCTTGCCTGGTACCATGATGTGTTATGTACTCTTGGATAACACAGGCTGCAACTCGATGCAGCTTTGACCAAAAGATACTCCAGACTTTGAAGTAAGTTCAATATGATTTATTGAACCATTAGCACAGTTCTCTTTGAGTTTGACTCTCCTGCTAATCTTGGTGTAGTAACCCAGTCTAACTAACCAGTCTGCTCTAAGCCACGTGGTGGGTGTGATGCTTCTGATCTGCCCCTATCCTTCTCTTTGAGTGTCGCCTGTGGAAAGAGAAAGAGCATGTGTGCCCTGTCCTTCTATGTATGATTGTGTAATGCCCCCTTGTGGTAGTGTCACCTCTGGGTGTCTTGACTGCCCATTGGTCGTGTCTTATTCTTTGTGTTCATTATCATAGAATTTACAGTGCAGAAGGAGGCTATTCGGCCCATCGAGTCTGCACCGGCTCTTGGAAAGAGCACCCTACCCAAGGTCAACACCTCCACCTTATCCCCATAACCCAGTAACCCCACCCAACACTAAGGGTAATTTTGGACACTAAGGGCAATTTATCATGGCCAGTCCACCTAACCTGCACATCTTTGGACTGTGGGAGGAAACCGGAGCACCCGGAGGAAACAGACGCACACACGGGAGGATGTGCGGACTCGACACAAACAGTGACCCAAGCCGGAATCGAACTTGGGACCTGGAGCTGTGAGCAATTGTGCTATGCACAAAGCTACCGTGCTGCCCTAGACATTAGCTGTATGTCTGCATGTTCATGACGTCCTCTGGTGCTCCCTCTAGTGTTTACTTAGTTGTAGTGTATTCACATTAACCCCTTGAGTACTTACAGTGATGCATGTCACCACCACCCCCCTTCATCACACTCTAGACACTGCCCGCAATCCCATGTGCTTTAATTTAGATAGTAATCTGCTGTGTGAGACCTTGTCGAAAGCCTAAATAAACCACATCCACCGGCCCTTGTAAATGGACTCTAGCAACTTCCCTACTATTGACATTGAGCTCACTGGTCTATAGATCCCTGTTTTCTCTCTACGTCCCTTTTTGAATAATGCCATTATATTAGCTACCCTCCAGTCTGTAGGAACCATTCCAGACTCCAAAGAATTTGGGACAATGACCACCAATGTATCTACTATTTCCATGGCCTCTTCCTTAAATACTCTGGGATGAAGATTATCAGGCCCTGGAGACTTATCTGCCTTTAATCCCATTAATTTCCCCCAAATCTTTTCTCTACTAATACTAATTTCCTTCAGTTCCTCACTAGAACACGTGTTTCTCAGAATTTCTGGTACGTTATTCATATGTTCCTTTGTGAAGACAAAAGCAAAGTACGAATTTAATTCCTCAGCCATTTCTTTGTTTCCGTTATGAATTCCCCCGTTTCTGACTGTAAGGGGCTTACATTTGTTTTGTCAATCTTTTTCTCTTTACATATCTAGAACCTTTTATAGTCAGTTTTTTGTTTCCCGCTAGCTTACTTTCATGTTGTATTTTCCCCACCTTAATAAATCCCTTGATCTACCGTTGCTGAATTTTAAACAGTTCCTCGGGTCCAATACTTTTTCTTGCTAATTTGTATGTCTCTTCTTTGAATCTAATACTATCCCTAATTTCCTTGTAAGCCACAGTTCCTTTTCTACCCTTGTACCACTGTCCTTCCTTTCAATGTTTCCCAGTCCATCATAACCAACTCATGCCTCATACCACATCATAATTACCTTTATTGAGATTCAAGAGGCTGTGGCATAGTGGTATTGTCACTGGACTAGTAAATGAGAGACCCAGAGTAATGCTCTGGGGACCCAGGTTCAAATCCACTGTAGAGGATGAAATTTGAATTCAGTAAAAATCTGGAATTAAAAAGTGTAATGATGATCATGAACCATTGTTGATTGTCAATAAAAACCTATCTGCTTGACTCATGTCCTTAGGGAAGGAAATCTGCTATCCTTACCTGCCTGGCCTGCATGTCACTCCAGACCCACAGCAATATGGTTGACTTTTAACTGTCCTCTCAAGGACAATTAGGATAGGCAATAAATGCTGGCATACCTGCGACGCCTTCGTCCCATGAACAAACAAAAAGAACTTGGGCTCAACTACCTCACTATCCACCGTGATAAAGAATTCTATCATCCCCAATGGTTCTCTCACAGCTAGATTGCCAATTAATTCTTTCTCATTGCACAATGCCCAGTCCAAGATGCCAAGATGGGCTATTCCTTTGTTGGTTCCTCAACGTATTGGTCCAGAAAACCAATATACATGCCAGAAATTCCTCCTCTATTGTATTGACTAATTTGACTCACCCAATCTATCTGCAGATAGAAGTCCCCTATAATCACGGATGTTCCTTTATCACATGGATCTCTGAATTCCTCTCCAATGCCAGTCCCAACATTACCATTACCGTTTGGTGGTCTGTATACGACCCCTACAATTGTTTTTTGCCTCTTTCTTAACTTGACCCATACAGGTTCCACATCGTCTGTGCTATTAACTTTCTTCAATATTGTATCAATATCGTCTTGAATCAACAGTGCAACTCCACCACCTTTTCCTTTCTGGCTGTTCTACCTAAAAACTAAATAGCCCTCAATGTTTAGTTCCCATCCTTGGTCACCATGGTGATCCCAACCATATCATACCCCTTTACATCTAACTGCGCAACTAATTTGTCCATTTTATTTTTAATGTTCCGAGCTTTCAGATACAAAACCTTAAGGCTAGTACTTAATGTTCCTCATCTCATCCCCACTATTTCTTTTTTAAAAAAATATTTTTATCAGGGTATTTGTAATTTTTTATAAAAATAACAATAACAGCGACATAAACATGGCACAATAAGCATTTCCACCCCCATCACAATCTCCAACACCCCCACACCACCCCACCCCAACAATAAAACAACAGTCTGGCCCCTCCCCTTTTTGGAATTCTGGTTTCTGCTGACATTTAATTTTCCCCGAGAAAAGTCGACGAACGGCTGCCAACCTCTGGTGAACCCTAGCATTGACCCTCTTAAGGCAAAACTTATATTTCTTGAGACTAAGAAACCCAGCCATGTCAATAACCCAGGTCTCTGCACTCGGGGGCTTCGAGTGCCTCCACATTAATAAGATTCGTCTCTGGGCGGCCAGGGAGGCAAGGCCTCTTTCACCCCCTAAACTCCCTGCTCTTCCGACACTTCCAAAGATCGCCCACCCCCCCGGATTTCGGCACCACCTGTGTTTTGAACACTGTGGATATCGCCTTAAGCGAAACCCTGCCAAAACCCTCTGAGCTCCGGGCATGCCCAAAACATGTGGGGCATGATTTGCTGGACTTCCCGTGCACGTCGCACACCTGTCCTCTACCCCCGAAAAACTTGCTCATCCGGGTCACCGTCATGTGTGCCCAGTGGACTACCTTGAATTATATCAGGCTAAGCCTGGTACATGATGAGGATGTGTTAATCCTGTTTAGGACATCTGCCCACAGACCCGCCCTATCTCTCCCTCCAGCTCGTCTTTCCACTTGCCCTTTAGCTCCTCCACCAGAGTTTCCTCCGATTCCATAAGTCCTTGGTAGATGTTTGATACCTTCCCCTCTCCCACCCAGGTACTGGAGACTGTATCCCCCCATGGCGGCAGCAGTGGGAAGGCCGGAACCTGCCTTCTCAAAACGTCTCGTACCTGCAGATACCGAAACCCATTCCCTGCTGGCAATTCAAATTTATCCTCCAAGGCTTTCAAGCTGGGGAAGCTCCCGTCTATAAATAGACGCCCCATCCTCCGAATTCCTGCCCTTTCCCATCTCCGAACCCACCATCCAGCCTACCTGGAACAAACAGAATGGTTATTGTAATCGGGGTCCAAACCGATGCTCCCTCCCTCTCTTATATCTCCTGCACTGCCCCAGATTCTCAGAGCCGCCACACCACCGGTCTTGTGGAGTATCGGGCCGGCGAGAACGGGGAGAGGGTGCCGTTATCAGTGCTCCCAAACTTGTGTCTTTACATGACGACGCCTCCATTCGCTCCCACACTGACCCCTCCCCCCTACTCACTTCCTAATCATTGCTATATTTGCCGCCCAGTAGTAATTTCAAAAGTTCGGGCAGTGCCAATCACCCCCCCTCCCCCCGGACTGCGCTTCCGCAACAACTTTCTTCACTCGTGGGTTTTACCAACCCCAACAAAGACCAAAATAACGTTATTCACTAGTTTAAAAAGGCCTTCGGGATGAAGATGGGAGGCACTGAAAGACGAACAGAAATCTGGGGAGGACTGTCATTTTCACGGTCTGTACCCTCCCCGGCCAGTCATAGCGGAGCATGTCCCATCTCTTAAAGTCCTCTTTCATTTGTCCTATCAGCCAGGGTAGGTTTAACTTGTGCAGTGCCTCCCATTCCCAAGCCACCTGGATTCCCAAATATCGAAAGCTCCTTCCTACCATTCTAAACGGCAGGTTTCCCAGTCTCTTCTCCTTCCCTCTCGCCTGGATCACGAAAATCTCGCTTGTCCCCATGTTCAATTAATACCCCAAAAAAATACCAAATTGCCCTAAGATTCGCTCAACTTCCCCATCCCCTCCAACGGGTTGGAGATATACAAGAGCGTAAAGCGAAACCCGGTGCTCCAACAACTCTCTTCCCCCCCCCCCCCCCCTCCCCCAACCAACCTTTTCCAGTACCTAGAGGCTCTTAACGCCATGGCCAGTGGCTCTATGGCCAGAGCAAACAGTAGGGAGAGGGGACACCACTTGCTCATCCCTTGGTGTAGTTTAAAATCACCCGACCTCAACCGGTCCGTACGCACAACTAGCTACTGGGCCTGATAGAGCAAACCGCACCCAGTCAACAAAGCCCTCACCAAACCCAAACCTTTCCTGCACCCCCAGGTAATCCCAGTCCACCCGATCAACGTCTTCTTCGCATCCGTTGCGACCCCACTTAATCTCCCCTCCTTCTGAGGGCATCATAATACATTTAGGAGCCTTCGACTTGGCCATGAGTGCCTGCCTATTACAAACCCTGTCTGGTCTCCCCTATCACACCCCAAGGACACATGCCCTATCCTTGTGGCCGATATCTTAGCCAGCAGTTTGGCGTCCACATTCAAGACAGAAATTGGCCTGTATGACCTGCATTGTTCCGGATCCTTCTCCCGTTTCAGGATCAATAAAATCAAGGCCTACGACATTGTTGAGGGGAGGACTCCCTTCACTCTTGCTTCATTAAATGCCCTCACCAGTAGTGGGCTCAATATCTCAAAAAACTTCTTAGCGAATTCCACAGGGTAGCCTTCGGGCCCTGGGGCCTTGCCAGATTGCATGCCCTTCAACCCCTCCATTATTTCTTCAATTTCAATTGGGGCTGCCAGCCCTTCCACCAGATCCTCATCCACCCTCGGGAACCTCAACTGACCCAAGAACTGCCTCATCCCCTCCACCCCAGCTGGGGGTTCCGACTGATATGATTTACTGTAAAAGTCCTTAAACACCTCATTCGCTCTTGCTGGGTCCAGGACCGTGATCCCACCTCTACTCTTTACTCTCCCTATCTCTCTGGCCACCTCCCTTTTTCTGAGCCGGTGTGCTAACATTCTGCTTGCCTTTTTCCCATACTCACAGATCGCCCCCCTTGCCATCCTCAGCTGTTCCACCGCCTTCCCTGTAGTCAACAGCCCAACTTCCACCTGTAACCTATGCCGCTCCTTCAGTAACACCACGTCCGGGGCTTCCGAGTATCTCCTGTCCATCTGGAGTATCTCCCCAACTAGCCTATCCCTCGCAGCTCGTTCCACATTTTCTTTGTGGGGCCTGTATCAAGATCAATTCCCCTCTGACCACTGCCTTCAAAGCTTCCCAGACCGTTGCTGCAGAGACCTCCTCGTATCATTTGTTTCCAGGCAGTTCTGGATGGACTTGTTCACCCGCCCACCGACCGCTTCATCTGCTAACAACCCCACATCTAGCCTCCATAGCGGGCATTGTCCTCTCTCCAAACTAACCCGTAGATCCACCCAATGTGGGGCATGATCCGATACTGCGATTGCCAAGTACTCAGTATCCGCCACCCACAGTAGTAGAGCCCTGCTCAGAACAAAAAAGTTGATGCGAGAGTATACCTTATGGACATGGGACAAAAAAGAAAATTCCCTCGCTCTTGGCCGTTCAAACCTCCATGGATGTACTCCCCCCGTGTATTCCATAAACCCCTTCAATTCCTTTGCTGAGGCTGGCACCCTCCCTGTCCTGGATTTTGACCAGTCCAATTCCAGATCAATGACTGTGTTAAAATCTCCCCCCATGATCAAGTTATGGGACTCTAAGTCTGGGATCTTAACGCCGACTAGCCATCACCCTTTTTAGGCCAGCGCCCCCAGCCTCCTTGAGCCGCCCTCGGGCATCCACCGTCCCCGACATCCTATTTGTCCCCAGTTGCAGTTCCTCTCCCGTCGGCAAAGCAGCCCCCCCCCCCTCCCTGCGGTAACAGCACCAGAAACCCGACCCCCCCCCCCCCATATCAAGCTCAAGCTGATCACCTGCTCGCTCCCCACTGTGCTTCCGTGATAGCTCCTGCCCATAGCACCAAACTGACTGTCTCCCCATTGTTCTCTGTCCTCCCCCCACACACCCCCCCCCCCCCCCCCCCCCCCAAACTTGGACAGACATATTCAAAGCATCACATTCCCCAGTAAACAAACAGTAGAAAAAACAGTGGAAAAACAACCACAGAACCCACCCCCCACCTCCATCCAGCTCCCAGTAAAACAAAGTTAACTTTAGACCCCAAAACAGTCCCATATTGCACATAACACTACTTATTCAAACCAGCTCAAAGGTGATTATCAACAAATCGCCATTGCAGTACTCTCCCCAAAGCTCCAGTGCCTTTAGCTCACATACAGTCTTTTTACCCTGGTGAAAGTCAATGCATCGTACGGTGTTTCAAAGTAGAATTCCCGGTCCTCATATGTGACCCACAGACGCGCTGGGTACAGCATCCCAATCTTCACCCCCTTCTTAAAGAGGGCTGATTTTGCCTGATTAAACCCGGCTCACCTCTTGGCCAACTCTGCGCCCAGGTCTTGATAAATGCGCAGCTCACAATTCTCCTATCTGCTGCTCCGCTCTTTCTTGGCCCACCGCAGAATGTGTTCCGTGTCTTACCAGTGCATACATACCACCATCGCCCCCCGCGACTCGTTCGCTCAGGGCTTCTTCGCAAGGGCTCTATGCGCTCTATCCACTTCCAGGGGCTGAGGGAAAGCCTCAGCTCCCATCAACTTCTCCAACATGTTCGTCACATGGGCCATCGCATCCGATCCTCACTGCCCTCGGGAGGCTGACAATTCTCAGGTTCTGCCTCCTGGACCTGTTCTCCATGTCCTCCAGCTGCATTCTTTCCTGGCGGTCATTCATCATCTCCACCTTGGTCTCCAACATGGTTATGTATTCCTCGTGCTCGGACACCTTTTTCTTCACCTCCTGGATTCCACATCCTTGAATTTCTTGATTCTGAACCACCTGATCAATCAAAGCCTTAATCGGGTCCAGTGTGTCCTTCTTAAGCTTGGCGAAGCATTCTTCAAAAAACTTCACCAGCTGCTCCGTCGACCACTGTGCCGTCTCCCCTCGGCCCGCTTCTCCGCCATGTCTTCCCGCATTGCCGGCTCTGCTTGCGTCTTTCTTGTAAAACTTTGTCTTCTCACACGGTCACTTCTGGTCCAATTCTCCATGCACTGGAGGGGGACTTCTCATCGTCTCACTCATCCAATAAAATCCGGATAAAAAGGTCCAAATGTCCATCACAGGCAGGAGCTATCAAACGTGCGACCTACTCCTCCATGGCCACCACCGGAAGTCCCCACTATTTTTTAGTGTGTCCTTATCTGCGTTTGGCCCTTGATTTCTCTACCTATCACTTTTCTTATTCTTCTTGCTGTCTTTTTCTCTTTTCCTTGACTCCCCCTGATATGAATCCTTACATGGGTTCGCAGTCCCCCACACACACACACACAGGACATCAGTCCCGGTCCTGCCCAGGTGTAACCTATCCAGTTTGTACTGATCCCACCTCCCCCGGTGCCTCAGGAATCTGCAACCCTCCCATTCTCACCATCTTTGCAGCCATGTGTTCATCTTATATATCCTGTTGTTTAAACTCTGACTAGCATGTGGCACTGGTAGTAATCCTGAGATAACTACTTTGAGGTCCTACTTTTCAACTTGCCTCCTAGCACCCCATATTCTGCTTTTAAGACTGTATCCCTTTTTTACCGATGTCGTTTGTACCAAACGTACCATGACAACTGGCTGTTCACCCTCCTCCTTCAGAATGTCCTGTAACTGCTCTGAGACATCCTTCACCACAGCACCAGGGAGGCATCATACCATCCTGGAGTCTCTTCTGTGACCACAGAAACGTCTATCTATTTCCCTCGCAATCGAATCCCCTGTGACTACTGCATTTCTACGTCTTTTGCTTATCTCCTGTGCAGCAGATCCAACCATGGTTGTACAAATTTTGCTGCTGCTGTTATCCCCTGAGAGGCCATTCCCCTCAACTGTATATCTGTTTTTCAGGGGAATAGCTACAGGAGATTCTTGGATTTTATCCCTTGTACTCTTGCTCTGCCTGATGGTCACCCATTCCTTTCCTGCCTGTGGAATCTGAGCCTTCGGTGTGACCACCTCTCCACACGTGCTATCCATGATACTCTCTGCTTCATGGATGCTCCACAGTGTCCCCAGACGCCACTCCAGTTCCAAAACTCCAGGCTTCCAGGAGTTGCAGCTCGAGACACATCCTGCAGACCTGCTGGTCCTGGGAACTGGAATCGTTCCTGGTCTCCCACAAGCAGCAAGAAGAGCAGACCGGGGCTTTGAGTTCTCCTATTATTTAAATTAATAATTTTAATATTAGACAACATTAAGCAGGACCCTTCTTCTTTGCACTTTGCTGTTATAGGATATTATTCTTAGGCACAGTGGTTAGCATTGCTGCCTCACCGCTCCAGGGTCCTGTGTTCAATTCCGGCCTCGCGTGACTGTCTGTGCGGAATTTGCACTTTCTCCCTGTGCCTGCGTGGGTTTCCTCCGGGTGCTCCGGTTTCCTCCCAAAGATGTGCAGATTAGGTGGATTGACCATACTAAATTGCCCCTTAGTGTCCAAAAGGTTAGATGTGGTTCTGGGGATAGGGTGGACGCATGGGCTTAAGTAGGGTCTTCTTTCCAAGAGCCGGTGCAGACTTGATGGGCTGAGTGGCCTCCTTCTGCAGTGTAAATTCTAAAAAAAAGAATCACAGAACGATATCTTTACAATTATAGCCAATCGTAGTAGTAAATACCAACCCAACTGTACTCGCCCAAACAGCTGTTTAGATTTCCTTAGGAGATGTAAATTTGCACTCCACTCCTTCATACAGTCTTTTCAATTACTAGTTCTGCTCATAGATTCGTTTTTTCTTTACTCCTTAATCCTCCTAGCCTTGTTATCTTATTTAGTTATTTAAATTTCAGTTATTTAACGAAGGTGCCTAATTTCAGTTACTCACCATCCAATCAGCTTACCACTTTCTGGTGAGGTCACTCTTGGATTTTGGATACTCAGCTTGCTGTCTGAACAGTGGCCAAAGGTCCGGTGCTGTCCACTGCCCAAAATTGAGTGAGAGTCCTGAGCCTCATGCTCTCTTATATCCTCCGCTCTCAGAAGAGTGTTCCTCACAGGTCCGATGCGCTCCACTGCTCGAAGGTGAGTCCCACGTCAGGGTTCACTCAGCAATTTTCCAGAACGGCTAACTTCATCTGGACAATTGCGCTGGGCTGGGAACCATCCGACAAAGCGATTCAAATCACTAACTTCGGATCATTCTGCTAGTTTTACATTCTTAGTTACTCTGAAACAAAAACAGAAGATTCTGTAAGCACTTGGTGAGTCAGGCACATATTTGGGGTTCTATTTACTGAGTACCATCAGTTCAAGTGTGGTAGTACTGATGTCTGTAAAACCTCACACTTTGACCAGTTTATTAATCAAACATTTTACCAGATGCCTTTCTTTGCGAGATAAACACAGGACAAATAAAAGTTTATGATTCAACCAAATTTATTATTAAGCATAGTAAAACAGTCACCCCCCTTTAAATTATTCCAAATAATAATAATCCCTAGATTCTTAATACTACCTGTGCTGATGAACTCCATCGAGCTGCGGGTCCAATTCTGTGTCTCGGTGGTCTCAGGGCCTTCGTCCGCGAAGGTGGGTCTCGCATGCTGCATCCTTCCATTTCTGGTCGGTCGTCCAATTTTATAATATAATCTTTATTATTGTCACAAGTAGGCTCACATTAACACTGCAACGAAGTTACTGTGAAAATTCCTTAGTTGTCACACTCCGACTCCTGTTCGGGTACACTGAGGGAGAATTCAGAATGTCCAAATTACCTAACAGTACGTCTTTCGGGACTCATGGGGGAAACCAGAGCACCCGGAGAAAACCCACGCAGACACGGGGAGAATGTGCACACTCCGCACAGACCCAAGTGACCAATCATCCCTGGTACCTCTGCACCAAGTTGTTGCTGGGGTTGGGTAGGGGGGGGTCCTGGCTGATCGATCTTTATACCCCTCTTATACCCCTCTTCGTGCCTTTCCAAAAAGTTCTCTGGCCCTCAGCCAATGCGTTCTTCAGGCAGGGTCGCAACACCCAATGGAGTTGCCGATTGCAACTCTGCAGGGACCCACCCCCAGGGATCCATTACTAGGTGTATTGTTCGCATGTAACCTTACTCCATTTATGGTACCTGGGTGCCAGAAAGTTTAATTTTATTTGAGCAATCTACAACAATCGATCCATTTGAATGGGACCAATTATCTCCTGATGAGTTGTTGACCAGGCAAGCCCAGACATGTCCTGGCAGTCTGTCGGTGTTCAGTATATTCAAACCTGGTTTGAATTCCCATTAGGCTAGCTTGGAGCTGACGGTTTAATTTAAAATGTCCAATTCTTTTATGTGTCCAATCTTGTATCGGGCCTAAAATTCAGGCCGCTTTCCATTTTACAACAGTACCTTTTGAGAAAAAGCAAAACATGGTGCAAGGAAATAAACTGCACAACACAAAACTGATGAATGCAAATTGTTTCTATTTGAACGTGGACCGTAGCCATTTGTTTATTTTTTAAAACTTCAAACAAACCTAATTTAGCTTGTTAGGCTAGTGTGAAGCATTGAACCGCTCAGACCTTACAGCTGCTGAATACATTTTACAGATGTGTTGATTGCCCTTTCCTCTTTTCTGAGAATGATCAATATTAATCTTTAGATGAAGTTTCATTGAGTGTCACATAGAGCTCGAGCCAATCAGTGGTTCTTTCCTCTTTGAAAATCTGTAACAAGTTACAAACTTTTCAACTGTGAGCAAAGGTTACCTGAATACACCACGAGTACTGCAGCAAATGCAGAAACAAAGGCCACTGATAATGCAACCTCATGACACAATTGAGTGGAAGTAGCTACTCATTATTACTAAGTGAAATCGATCTGTATCAGCAGCCTAACATACTTCTCAATTAATATGCCATTCCAGTTCATTGACTCAGGAGCATGCTGCTCTTAATTTCGGGTGAAACCATGATCATAGAATTTACAGCGCAGGAGGCCATTCAGCCCTTTGAGCCTGCACCGGCCCTTGGAAAGAGCACACTACTTAAGCCCCACACCGCTACCCTATCCCCTTTATCCCCGTAACCCAACCTAACCTTTTTGGACACTGCGGGGGAAATTTACCATGGCCAATCCACCTAACCTGCACGTCTTTGGACTATGGGAGGAAACCGGAGCACCCGGAGGAAACCCACGCATACACTGGGAGAACGTGCAGACTCCACACAGACAGTGACCCAAGCCGTGAATCGAACCTGGGACCTTGGAGCTGTGAAGCAACTGTGTTAACCACTATGCTACCACACTACCATGAAGGTGGTTGGCCCAGGATGAAGCTAGCCCATTGCACTTGGGGTGTGCTGACGCCTGCAATGTCCCCAGATATGCGATACCCGACTGCAAAATTTGTGGATTTGTGAACTCGTGTTTTTGTTGGAAATATGTCTTGGATGATATTGACTTAGCACCTCACATTTTGAGTCCAGCAGTACTAGTTTAAAAATTACAACACGGCAAAAGCTAATTGTGCCACTATAAATTGTTCTCAGTTTTCAAAGCACGTCTGCTTGTTGTAGTCATTAGGATATCATTATTTTGTGCTTCACCTCCAACATGAACATAGACAAGTTCAAGCTAACATGAAAAATACATGTTTTGTATAGCCATTTCCTCTAATATAATAGCTATGCCCATGTGTAGTTGTGGAGGATAATTGACTTTCATCTTAATGTTATGTGTTGGCATGTTATTCAGATTGAATGCTGCAGGAAATTTTAATAACTATGATGAGTAGGGCAGCACGGTGGCCTAGTGGTTAGCACAGCTGCCTCACGGCGCTGAGGTCCCAGGTTCGATCCCGGCTCTGGGTCACTGTCCGTGTGGAGTTTGCACATTCTCCCCGTGTCTGCATGAGTTTCGCCCCCACAACCCAAAAATGTGCAGGGTAGGTGGATTGGCCACACTAAATTGCCCCTTAATGGGAAAAAATAATTGGGTAATCTAAATTTATATTAAAAAAAATAACTATGATGAATTGTGGGTCATTTATTACTTTCCAGAAAATTGCTTCTGATTGCTCTACCCTTTTGTTTAATGGTGATTTGCTCTTTGACCTGCAGTGGGTATTTTACTGTTTCCTTCATGTATTATTTGATATGACCAGGTTAGAAGGGGTGAACTGACTCCTCTATTCAATATCCTCGGTTGGCCACAGCAAAGATTTAAGTTTATTTTTCATTACAAAATGCCCGTTTCTAAATTAAGATGTATTTAACTATTTAAGGGTTGAGCAATGGGGAGCCAATCAAAGAAGGTTTTCTTGAGTCAAAGAGCAAATTAATTAATTACCAAGTCCGAGAAAAATAGCAAAAATATGACATCAAGCACTCGACCCTCATGCAGTCATTTGGGCACGCATACATACCTACACACCATGTAGGTATCTGAAATATGGGAAGTTAGAGTCCTCTTGTTTGTAAAAAGGTAAAAGAAAATATGGTTAAGTGACCTTTGATTGTTGTTGATGTGTAGATTTTAAAACACTATTGCCGATTTGGGTGAATTGGATTCTTGGATGCGGTCAGTTGTAGAAGATGCCGCAATTTAATGTACAAGATCTCAGTTTACTAGTAAGTTTCTGAACCAAGCGACGTACTTGATATGTGTCATTTGCAATCTCTCTCCAGTGACTGGGGCAGGTTTGTCTGTTGTGCATTTCCAAGACGTTTTGGGTGTGTCCGACTGTGGCAGCCATCGTTTCAAGATCCAGTACTTTGATTAATGTCTCTTCTGTAGTTGTAAGTTTCGATGATTGTCTAAATGATAGGAATGTCTCTCTTTTCATGCTCCCCTGAGGGTGATTTTTTTGGTTTCTTACCTTCACCATAAAATGCCGCTTTGCATTTTTAAGGAATTTGCTCTGTCTCAATTCAAATTGCAAAACATCCAGTCAGTTGAAAGTTCAAAAATCAGCCATAACCTCCGAGCTTCCCAGCGTCCAATTTGAGGCGATACTGCAATGAGGAATCCTTTTGAGGTTCACAGGTAAGGGTTTGCATGACAATTGGCCCGAAGTGCAAACTTCCTCTGGGCAATTGCCCTGGGTTGGGAAACATCCGAAAATACAATTTTAAATCACAAACATCGGATTGTTGTGCCAGGGTTACAACAGTAATTATCCAGAAAATGTTAGAAGAATTAAAACCGTTCTGACTTCTGGGTAACTATTATAAACACCCAGATTAGATCAATCCCCACAGAATAAGTGGGGGTTACTGGGCTACGGGGATAGGGTAGAGACGTGGCTTGAGTAGGGTGCTCTTTGTAAGGGCCGATGCAGACTCGATGGGCCGAATGGCCTCCTGCGCTGTAAATTCTATGATTCTAACTCTTCTCTCTAGCCCGAACTCTGTAACCCCTTGAGTTCCGAAGCCCTCCCCACACCAACCCATGGGCTCGTCCCGACCCACCCAACTCCCTGACATCTGAAAGCCTATCCACTTATCCTAGACACTTACCATTTTGCTGGACCTATAAACCTACCTGTTTTATGGCACCTGGTGACATAAAACGGGTGTGGCCTCTTTGAAATCGACGGAGTTTAGGTCTTCGAGGAATCTTTTGTTGCATGTCCCAAACAATTCCAGCAATTAGAAGTGTCAGCGCAGTTTTCAAGGGTATGTAAGTAGGTACTTATTTCTTCTAATTCTGTGGACCATCTCTTTTCAACGCTAGTCAGAGGTTGCAGCGCCATATTTTCAAAATAAAGGGGCATTGCCTTGTGATATATTGTTATGATATTTGTAAAAACCTAAGAGCTAATATGTGAATATATATCTCTGGGTGTTACATTCATTCTTGCACTAGTCATGTGGCAAATAACAATCAGTCCAGCAGCCAAATGGAAAGGAATAAGGAATATATTCAATGAACCTCCATCATCTTGAGTTTTAGGTGTGATTATTTCTAACTAATGGGAATCAGAAGACGTTTATGTTGTGATATTTATTAAGCCCATTTTTCTACAGGGTGTGCTTCGTAGCTGGATTGATTGGATTCACAGACTATATAGCACTTATAATTGCCGATATTACATACAAAGTTTTGTTTGTGTGTACTTGTTATACGTAAACAAAATGTGACTGTACTTACTTTCCATGATAAAACCTTTTTTTTTGTTGCTTCTGACGGTTTGATCAAATCCTTTCGGGGAAGTTATGCAGCCACAACTCATAACATTATTCTCGGCACAGGAAATTCCAGGTCCCTCTGTAGTGTCTAGTGTGCTTTTTACGTTACACTTCAAAGTTTTAAAAAAGGTCATTTCATGCTAGTTTCTTCAAACCTGAAGCGCTGAATTTGCAATCTGCAAACATTCCGTTGGCACGGTGGCACAGTGGTTAGTATTGCTGCCTCACAACTCCAGGGATCCGGATTCAATTCCAGCCTCGGGTGACTATCTGTGTGGAGTTTGCACTTCCTCCCTGCGTTTGCGTGGGTTTCCTCCGGGCACTCCGGTTTCCTCCCACAGTCCAAAGATGTACAGGTTAGGTGGATTGGCCATGCTAAATTGACCCTTACTGACCAAAAGGTTAGGTGGGGTTACTGAGTAACGGGTATAGGGTGGAGATGTGGGCTTAAATGGGGTGCTCTTTCCGAGGGTCGGTGCAGACTCGATGAACTGAATGGCCTCCTGCACTGTAAATTCTATAACAGTAATTAAACTGTAAATTCTCTCAGAATATGTCTGTTATGTAGCATTTAACCCTTGCGAGCTTACATGAAATTGGAAGGCACAATTGTACCGTAGTGGTAGAATGATATACTGTTTCACATCGTATAATGCTTTTTTAATTATAAACCAGCACATCATGCAGAGCACCCTGATGGAACAACGTATTTTTATTACAATCAGTCGGTAGCTTAGCACTGCTGCCTCACAATGCGAGGAACCCGGGTTCATTTCTGACCTCGGGTGATTATGTGGAGTTTGCACACCTCCCCGTGTCTTCGTGGGTTTGTCCTTGTGCTCCGGTTTCCTCCCACAGTTCAACGATGTGCAGGGTAGGTAGATTGGCCGTGCTAAATTGCCCCTTAGGGTGAGGTTGCAGGAATAGTACTAGGGATTGGGCCTAAGTAGGGTGTCTTTCAAAGGGTCGGTGTAGACTCGATGAGCCAAATGGCCTCCTCCTGCCATGTAGGGAGTATATGATTCTATGAGGAATGTGCTTTAACTCATTTTTTCCTGGAATATAAACCCTATCATTATCTTAGTACAACATCTGACTGCTACTTAAATGTATCTGGTGTTCTCAATTACCCTTTCTTTTTTTAAATTAATATATGGGATGTGGGCATTGCTGGATAGGCCAGCATTTATTGCCCATCCCTAGTGACCCTTCAGAAGGTGGTAGTGGGTTGCCTTCTTGAACCGCTGCAGTCCTTGAATGTGTAGGTACACCACTGTGCTGTTGGGAGGGAGTTCTAGGATGTTACCCCAGCAACAGTGAAGGAACGGGATGTATTTCCAAGTCAGGATGATGAGTGAGTTGAAGGGGAATCTCCAGATGGTGGGGTTCCCAGGTATCTGCTGTTCTTGTCCTTCTAGATGGCAGTGTTTTGTGGATTTGGAAGGTGCTGTCTAAGGAACTTAGTGAAATACATCAGTGCATCTTGTAGATGGTACCCATGGCTGCCACTGTTCATCAGTGGTGGAGGGTTTGTTTGTGGAAGGGGGAACAATCAAGCGGGCTGTTTTGTCCTGCATGGTGTCGAGCTTCTTGAGTGTTGTTGGAGCTGCACTCATCCAGGCAAGTAGAGAGTATTCCATTACACCCCTAACTTGTCTCTTGTAGATGGTGGACAGGCTTTTTTTTTTGGGGGGGGGGGGTGGGTGAGTTACTCGGCGTGGGATTCCTAGCCTTTGACCTGCCCTGGTAGCCACAGTATTAATCTGGTTCACTTTCTGATCAGTGGTAACCCTCAGGATGTTGATTGTGGAGGATTCAAAGATCGTAATGCCATTGAATGTCAAGGGGCGGTGGTTAGATCCTCTCTTGCAGGAGATGGTGATTGCTTGGCACTTGTGTGGTTCGAATGTAACTTGCCACTTGTCAGCCCAAGCCTGGCGATTGCGCAGGTCTTGCTGCATTTGGACACTTCTTTTTGCCTAAGTTTATTCAAATATGTTTAAGAAAATCTTTGTCACTTGGGGGATAAACATTTTTTAAAAATCACACTACATTATTGAGGGGAAAAATATTAGATGAATATAAATAATGGCAACATCTGCCCAAACATTGGAGTCACAGAGACAGATGGTTGTGGTGTTTGAAGGTCAGTCATCTCAAACTCGGGACATCACTGCAGGAGTGTCCTAGGCCCAGCCATCTTCAGCTGCTTCATCAATGACCTCCCTTCCATCATAAGATCAGAAGTGGGGTTGTTTGCAGATGACTGATAATATCCAGGCTTGGGCTGACAAGTGGTAAGTTACATTCGCACCGCATAAGCGTCAGACAATGGCCATCTCCTATAAGAGGGGATCTAACCATCGCCCCTTGACATTCAATGGCATTACTATCGCTGAATCCCTTACAATCAACATCCTGGGGGGTTACCATTGATCAGAACTGGACTAGCCATGTTAATACTGTGGCTACCAGGGCAGGACAAAGGCACGGAGTCCTACGGCAAGCATTTCACCTCCTGACCCCCCCCAAGGCATGTTGACCATCAACAAGGCTCAAATCTGGAGTGTAATGGAATACTCCCCACTTGCATGGATGAGTGCAGCTCCAATAACCATCAAGAAGCTTGACACCATCCAGGAAAAAGCAGCCCGCTTTATTGCTCTTCCTTCCACAAACATTCAAACCTCCACCACCAACAAACATTGGCAGCCATCTACAAGATGCACTGCAGTAACTCACCAAGGTTCCTTTGACAGTATCTTCCAAACCCACGACCGTTACCATCTAGAAGGACAAGAGCAGCAGATACCCTGAGTGCCCACCACCCTGACTTGGAAATATATTGCTGTTCCTTCACTGTCTCTGGGACAAGATCCTGGAACTCCCTCCCTAATAGCACAGTGGGTGTACCTACATCTGAAAGATTACAGCGGTTCCAGAAGGCAACTCACCACCACCTTCTGAAGGGCAACTGGGATGGGCGATAAATGCTGGCCTAACCAGCGACGTCCACATCCCGTAAATTAATTTTTTTAAAAACTCACAATCTTTAAAAAGTACTTGGATGAGCCCGTGAAATGTCCTAACATTCAAACTATGGACCAAATGCTGGGAAATGGGATTAGTGTAGATGAGCATAGTTTTGTTATGTCGGTGCAGGCTTGATTGGCCAAAGGGCCTCTAATGTACTCTATGATTCTATAATCTGTGGTATTGGTCGGGTTCAAGTGGGTGGTAGGCTGCAGTCAGAAGTTTCTGCTGTAAACAGGACTGGATACCACAGACAACAGAGTTTTGGATGACTACTGGCTCGGAATTTCCTCTTTTTTTTGTTTTCTCACTGCTTCTGATATGTACTTGCTTTCGAAGGATGTTGCACCCTCTTTTATTTGGCAGTAGTAGGTTTGGCCACCTTGGTGAGGCTCTCCCATGACTCAGTCAATATCAGAGCACCTAATCAAAGCCTTCAGTGTCCTTGATGTGGAGGAAAGAAGCCATCCCCTATGGACAAGCCCTCCGTATACACAGGATCTGCTCAGACAAGGAGGAGCGCAACAGACACCTACAGATGCTGAAAGATGCCCTCGTACGAACGGGATATGGCGCTCGACTCATTGATCGACAGTTCCACCGCGCCACAGCAAAAAACCGCACCGACCTCCTCAGAAGACAAACACGGGACACCACTGACAGAGTACCCTTCGTCGTCCAGTACTTTCCTGGGGCGGAGAAACTACGACATCTTCTTCGCAGCCTCCAACACATCATCAGCGAGGATGGACATCTTGCCAAGGTCATCCCCACACCCCCACTACTGGCCTTCAAACAACCCGCGCAACCTCAAACAAACCATTGTTTGCAGCAAATTACCCAGCCTTCAGAACAGCAACCACAACACCACAAAACCCTGCCAGGGTAATCTCTGCAAGACATGCCAGATCATCGACATGGACACCACCATTACACGTGGAAACACCACCCACCAGGTACGCGGCGCATACTCGTGCGACTCGACCAATGTAGTCTACCTCATACGCTGCAGGAAAGGATGTCCCGAAGCGTGGTACATTGGCGAGACCATGCAGACACTGCGACAACGAATAAACGGGCATCGTGCGACTATCAACAGGCAGGACTGTTCCCTTCCAGTTGGGGGACACTTCAGCAGTCAAGGACAGTCAGCCTCTGATCTCCGGGTCAGCATTCTACAAGGAGGCCTTCAGGAGACGCGACAACGCAAAATTGCTGAGCAAAAACTTATAGCTAAGTTCCGCACGCATGAATGCGGACTCAACCGGGATCTGGGATTCATGTCGCATTACATTCGGCCCCCACCAACAAGCCTGGACTTGCAGAGGCCTACTGACTGAACTGGCTTGGGACAATTCACACCTCTTTAACCTGGAGTTACCTCTCTCTCTGCATCTTTGATGATTTGATTGCCTGCAGGTGCTCGCATTCCGGGGCATCTCTGACTGTGTCTATATAAACATTTCTGGAACAAGCCTTTCCATTCACCTGAAGAAGGAGCCGTGCTCCGAAAGCTCGTGTTTGAAACAAACCTGTTGGACTTTAACCTGGTGTTGTAAGACTTCTTTCAGTGTCCTTGTAACGCTTTCTTTGACTGTCATGAGAATTCACTGTTCAAGCACTCCTTGTTTGTCAAGGATTCTGGCTACATGACCAGCAAAACTCAGTTGTTATTGTTGCAATATGGTCTGGATACTCAGCATTCCAGCTCGGGTGAGGACATTGGTGTCTGCGAATTTGTCCTGCTACCTGATCTTCAGAAACGTCCAAAGGGAGTTCAGGTGAAATTGATTGAACTTCTTGGTATGATGCTGGTACATAGTTCAATGCGTATATCAGTTGCAGATGTCCGCCTGTTCCTGTGTGCTGTCTGCATCTTTCTGAAAATGGAAAATTCAAGCTTTCACATGTAGGTCAACGTTAAGGGAAATAGCAACAAAATGCATGTTTTATTCAGCACAGGATACTCCTGAGAGATACTGCACCAGAATGTTGACAACCTCTTGGGCTTTTGGAATGTTTTTAATGTGGCATGAAAAGTCAGCTACTGCACCGTAGTATTTTAATTTGGAGTCAGCTCTAAGTTAATAACTGGCTCTGGGGTCTCAACCTCAAAAGGAATTTTTCACCCACCACCTCTCTTTCAAAATCTGAACTTCTCCTCTCGTTTGCCAGTACTTCCCTGCATTTAATTATTGCATTGGCACAATTGACAAAACCATACCTCAAGAAATTATCTTTATATGCTTTGTTCCTGAGTTAAGTTTCTTCTTTGTAGGCTGTGAACCAGATGCCCTGAAGCTCTGTACAGAGTTGGCACTTCTCTGTCCAGCTCTCTCTAGCAGATTCTGTTATGAGATCCTGTCCAAAAGGTAAACTGTCTATTTGAGTCTCTGGCCGTCTCATATTTAAAAAAAAACATTAATTTTATAGTTCACTTCCCTTGCTTGCTAGCAGCTGGAAAATGGAAGCAACACTGCTCCGTGATTTGGCGCCAAAAGTATGTACCTGAAGAGTCCTTGACGTCAAGTGTGCGTGCAGGGCATATGACCTGCTCCGTGATGCCATTTCTGGCCCGCAAGACTCCACACAGTCTCATTTATTTTCCTTTTAAAGCCGGTGGCGGCTGTTGGGTGATTCTCCCGTGATGGGGACCACTGTGGGAACAGCGGAACCAATTGCCCTCCCGACACCTGCCCGTGACCCACCCATGGGTCGCGACCTGCACTTTGCAAAAGCTGTCCTAGATGTTGTCAAGCTTCTTGAGTGTTGTTGGAGCTGCATTCATCTTGGCAAGTGGGGAGTAATCCATTACACTCCTGAGATGTGCCTTATAGATGGCGGACATGCTTTGGGGAGTCTGGAGGTTAGTTACTTGCTGCAGGATTCCTAACTTCTGACCTGTTCTTGTAGTCATTGTATTTATATGGCTAGTTACATTCAGCTTCTGGTCAATGATAACACCCAGGATGTTGATAATTGGGGATACAGCGATGGTAATGCCATTGAATGTCGAGGGACAGTGGTTGGAGAAGATCATTGCCTGGCACTTGTGTGGCACATATGTTACTTGCAATTTCCCAGCTGTCATGTGAGAGTACCTTTAAGAAAGAGGTGTTTAAGAAATGTACCTTTAAGAAATGGGTGTTTATCAGTGATGTCAGAGTGTGGGTGGAACTGGGCTGTCTGTCAGCTTTTTACTTTCGTTTTAGGCTGTTTGCTGCAGGGTGTGTTTTAGTTTCTTTTTCAGAGCTGTGTAGCTGCAGTCACAGCCAGAAGGTGTATGAGTCTCTCTCTGTAATCTAAAAACTGTAAATCGATCCTTTGGTGATTTAAAACCAATAACTGCCCTCAGTAGTGACTTTAACCTGATATGCTTCTGTTAAAGGTTATGTTTTTAAGTCTAATGGATGTTAAAAGGAAAGCTTAAAGGATTACTTAGTGTTGTATTCTTTGGGGGTTGTATTTGAATTAATGGTTGCTAATATGTTCACTATGTTTTAAAAAGGTTAACTTGAGTTCATAGAATAAACATTGTTTTGCTTTAAAAAATACTTTACCATTTCTGCTGTACCACGCCTGTTGAGTGGGTCATGTGCTCCCCATACCACAATCTATTAGAAGTTGTGGGCCAGGTGAACTCCATCATACACTTTGGGGTTCTCTAAACCCTGGCCCATAACAAATTGGGGGCTCGAGGGGGATAAAAGTCTATCTATTGGATTGGCTTAGTGAACTTAAAAACAGTGAGGGGTGAGCATATAGTGGTTGCTTTTCAGGTGTGGTATTTTAGTTTAAGTAGGGAGTGTGTTGTGGACAATGGCTCTTTCAGAGGCTCTGAAGTTTTTTGGGGTGGAGACGGTCACACACAGTATCTTACGGACAGAGACTAAAAGCAGACTGTTAGATTTGGCAAAAACATTGCAGTTAATATTACCTGACAAAATGCGAAAAGACGAGGTCATTATGGCGGTGGCTAAGCATTTAAAGTTGCCTGAGATACAGTCTGACTCATTAGAAATGGCAAAGATCCAGGTGCAGATTAAGCAATTTGAACATGAAAAATAATTAAAGCAGCTTGAATATGCAATGAGAGAAAAAGAAAGAGAAAGGGAGATACAGATCAGGGAAAAAGAAAAGGAGAGAGAAGAAAAAAACAAAGAAAGAGATAGAGAGGAAAAGGTAAGAGATAGAGAGGAAAGGGAAAAAGCAAGAGAGTTTAAACTTCAGAAAATGGCTATGAAACATAACAGTCAGTTAAAATTGGCAGATGCAAAGGGAAATGTACAGTTGGAGGATAGTAATGAGGATAGTGAGAAAGAGCGTCATAGTCGAAGGCTTGGTGGGGATCTATTTAAATATGTCCAAGCATTGCCAAGGTTTGACGAGAAGGAGGTGGAAACCTTTTTCATTTCATTTGAGAAGATAGCTAAACAAATGAAATGGCCACAGGACATGTGGGTATTACTGATTCAAACAAAGCTGATAGGTAGGGCTAGTGAAGTGTTTGCATTTCACAACCTGGGTTTGGTTCCAGGGGTACTTGGGTCACTGTCTGTGCGGAGTCTGCATGTTCTCCCTGTGTCTGCATGGGTTTCCTCCGGGTGCTCCAGTTTCCTCCCACAAGTCCCGAAAGACGTGCTTGTTAGGTGAATTAGACATTATAAATTCTCCCTCCGTGTAACCAAACAGGCATGGAGTGTATCTGGGATGTATGAGGAGGTGAGAAATCCATCTTGGGTGCATATGAACTAGTGCCAGAAGCTTACAGACAAAGGTTTAGAAATTTAAGGAAAGAATTTGGTCAAACATAAGTTTGAAAGGCTCAAGCAGAGTAATTTTGGTAGGTGAATAAGAACTTTGAAAATAGACCAAACGTATGAAGCTCTCAGAGAAATTATACTTTTGGAGTAGTTTAAAAAATCAATTCTTGATGTAGTGAGAACTCATGTGGAAGAGCAAAGGGTTAAAACTGTGAGATTAGCAGCAGAAATGGCAGATGATTATGAATTAGTTCATAAATCAAAGCTTGGTTTCCGACATCAGCCTGTGAGAGATAGAAACTGGGGACATGAGAAATACTCAAGTGGTAAAGGTAAAGGTGATCTGATGGGAGATAATAAGGAGAGTGTACCTCAGATTAAAAAAGAAATCCAGGAGGGTGGAAAAGAAATGAAAAGTTTCAAATGTTATCACTAATAAACTAGGCCATGTAAAGTCACAGTGTTGGTGTTTGAAGAAAAGCACTAGGAAGGCTGATGTGGTAAAACAGCATAAGACAGTGAGTGGGGTTTGTTAAAGTGGGAAAGGAAAGCCCAAGTGAAGCGAAGGAGGTGCAAAAGATTGTACAGCCTGGTCAAGAGGCGATTGATAAGAAAGTGTCAGATCTCTTTGAAGAATTTACTTGTGTGGTTAAAGTTTACTCGCGTAGGTCAGGTGAACTCCACGATACACTTTGGGGTTCTCTAAACTCTGGCCCATAACACAGCCCAAAACTGGATATTCATGATTTTGCTGAATTTGGATATGGACTGTACCTGAGGAGTTGTGAATCATTCAGAACATGTTGCAATGATCAACGAGCATCCCCACTTCTGGCCTTATAATAATCCTTATTAGTGTCACAAGTAGGCTTACATTAGCACTGCAATGAAGTTACAGTGAAAATGCCCTAGTCGCCACACTCCACGCCTGTTTGGTTACACTGAGGGAGAATTTAGAATGCCTAATTCACCTAACAAGCACGTCTTTCGGGACTTGTGGCAGGAAAGTGGAGCACCCGGAGGAAACCCATGCAGACCAGGGAGAACATGCAGACTCCGCACAGACAGTGACCCAAGTGACCTCTGGAATCAAACCCGGGTTGTGAAGCAACAGTACTAACCACTATGGTACCATGCTGCCCTTACGGTGGAGAGGAAGGTCGTTAATGAAGCAACTGATGGTGGTTGCGTCTCGGACACTACCCTGACAAATGCCTGCAGTGATGGTCTGGAAACAAGATGATTGACCTCTAACTACCACAGCCATCTTCCTCTGTGCGAAGTATGACTTCAAACAATGAAGACCTTTTCCTCTGACTCCCCTTTATTTCTGTTTTGCTCGGGCTTCTTGATGCCATATTCAGACAAAGGCTGCCTTGATGTCAAGGACTGTCACTCTCACCTCACCTCTGGAGTTCACCTCTGTCCATGTTTGAGCAAGGCTGTTATGAGGTCAGGAGCTGAGTGGAGAACCCAAACTGAGCGCCAGTAGGCAAGTCCATTATTAATCAAGTGCCGTTGCGAGCACTGAAGATGACCCTTTGCATCACTTTACTGATGATTGAGTGTGCAATGATGGGGCGGTAATTGCTGTTTGGATTTGTCCTGCATTTGCGGATAGGACATACCTGGGAATGTTTCCACATTGCTGGATAGAAGCCAGTGTTCTATCTGTACTGGATCAGCTTGGCTAGGTGCGAGCCAATTCTAAAGCATAAGGATTCACTACTATTGCTGGAATATTTTCAGGGCCCAGAGTCTTGGCAGCCCTCCTGTTAATTGTTTAAGTGCCCACCACCATTCATGACTCGATGTAGCAAGATTGCAGAGCTTATATCTGATCCATTGGTTGTGGATTGCTTGGCTCTGTCTGTCATTTGCTGCTGAAACGTTTCGGCACGCAAGTAGTGCTGTTTGTCGTTTCACCAGATTAATACCTCATTTTTAGGTATGCCTGATGCTGTTCCTAGCATTCCCCCCCCCCCACCCCCCCATTCTTCATTGAACCACGGTTGATCCCCTGGCTTGGTGGTAATGGCAGAGGAGGGGATGTGCCAGACCATGAGTTCATGGAATGTGGTTGAGTACAATTATGTCGCTATGATGTCCCATGGTGTCTCATGGTTGCTGTGTCTTGAGTTGAGAATCTTGTCAAAATTATCTCATTTAGCACGGTGATAGCGTCATACATGGTGGTTATTCTCATTGTGAACTTGTAAACACACTAATTAGTAGTCAGGAGAAAGTCACTCAGCCCTGGAGCCTGCTCCGCCATTTAATAAGATCATGGCTGATCTGATTGTAACTTCAGTCCCACATTCCTGCCTATCCCAATACCTTTCACCCCTTGGTAATCGAGAATCTATTCACTCAACCTTAAAAACATTCAAAAAACTCTGCTTCGAATGCCTATTGAGGAAGAGAGTTCCAAAGACTTGCAGCTTCTGAGAGAAAATAAATTCTCCTCATTCCTGGTCTTAAATTACCAGCGTCTTATTTTAAACAGTCACCCCTAGTTCTAGATTCTCCACCAGAGGAAGCATGCTCTCTGCATCCACCCTGTCAATACTCCTCCGGATCATAAAGGGTTTTGATCAAGTCGCCTCTTTCTCTTCTAACTCCAATTTATACAAACCTAACCTCTGCAGTCTTTCCACATAAAACAACCTGCTCATTCCTGGTATTGGTTGAGTAAACCTTCTCTGATCTACTTCTAACTCATTGACATATTTTCGTGAATAAGGAGACCAATACTTTTTTTTATTTGTTTATGGGATGTGGGCGTCGCTGGCTGGGCCATCATTTATTGTCGATCCCTGAGGGCATTTAAGAGTCAATCACATTGCCGTGGATCTGGAGTCGCATGTGGGCCAGACCAGGTGGGATTTTACGATAATGACAATTGTTTCATGGTCACCGTTAGACTTTAATTCCAGATTTTTATTGAATTTTGATTTCACCATCTGTCATGGAGGGATTCGAGTCCGGTCCTGTGAGCATGACTCTTTGTATAATTTGTAAAAAGTTGAGGCCCCAGAACTGATGCTTGTGGCGTTCAACTGTTCACATCGAGCCAACTAGAAAAAGGCGCAGTTATGGGTACTTGGAACTATGATGTTGTGGCCATTACGGAGGCATTGATTTCATTTTGGCAGGATTGGTTGTTGTTCTGGGGTTTTAGATGTTTAAGAAGAATAGGGAGGTAGGTAAAAGAGATGGGGGGAGTGGCACTGTTATTTAAAGAGTGCATCACAACTGCAGAAAAGGAGGTAGTCGAGGAGGTGTTGTCTACTGAGTCGGTATGGGTGGAAGTCAGAAACAACAAAGGAGCAGGCACTTTATTGGGAGTTTTCTATAGACCCCCCAATAGCAGCAGAGAGATGGAGGAACAGATTGGATGGCAGATTTTGGAAAGGGGCAGAAGTAATAGAGTTGTTGTCATGGGTGACTTCAACTTCCCTAATATTGACTGGAACTTACTTATTGCAAATGGTTTGGATGGAGCAAATTTTGTCAGGTATGTCCGGAAGGACAGGAGGGGGAGTCCTAGGGGGGGAGGCCATATTGAGTTTGGTGCTTGGCGACAAACTAGGTCAGGTGTCAGATGTCTCGGTGGGAGAGCATTTTGTTGACAGTGACCACAACTCCTTGACCTTTACCGTAGTTATGGAAAGGGATAGGAACAGACAGTATGGGAAGATATTTAATTGGGGGAGGGGAAATTATACTGCTATTAGACAGCTGAGGAGCATAAATTGGGAACAGTTGTCCTCCGGGAAATGCACAACAGTAATGTGGGGGTTGTTTAAGGAGCACTTGTTGCAAGTGCTGGATGGTTTTGTCCCACTGAGACAAGGAAGGAAGGTAAGGTGAAGGAGCCTTGATTACAAGAGAAGTGGAGCTTCTCGTCAAGAGGAAGAAGGAAGCTTGCATAAGGTTGAGGAAGCAAGGATCTGGCATGGCTCTAGAGGGTTACAAGGTAGCCAGGAAGGAATTCAAAAATGGACTGAGGAGAGCTAGAAGGGGGCATGAAAAAGCGCTGGCGGGAAGGATTAGGGAAAACCCCAAGGCGTTCTACACTTATGTGAGAAATAAGATGATGATCAGAGTGAGAGTAGGGCCGGTCAGGGATAGCGGAGGGAACTTGTGCCTGGAGTATGAGGATGTTGGGGATGCCCTAAAGGAATATTTTCCTTCAGTATTCACTAGAGAGAGGGACCTTGGGCGGAATTCTCCCACCCCCCGCAGGGTCGGGGAATCGCCTGGGGCCGGCGTAAATCCCGCCCCCGCCGTGCCGGGAATTCTCCACCACCCCGGGAATCGGCGGGGGTGGGAATCGCGCCCCGCCGATCGGCGGGCCCCCCGCGGCGATTCTCTGGCCCACGATGGGCCGAAGTCCCATCGCTGTCAGGCCTCTCCTACCGACGTGTTTAAACCACATCTGTGCCGGGCGGGAGCAGGTGGCGCGAGCGAGCCCCGGGGTCCTGGGGGGTGGCGCGGGGCAATCGGACCCCGGGGGCTGCCCCCACGGTGGCCTGGCTCGCGATCGGGGCCCACCGATCGGCGGGCGGCCCTGTGCCGTGGGGTCACTCTTTTTCTTCCGCCACGGCCTCCACCATGGCGGAGGCGGAAGAGACCCCCACCACCGCGCATGCGCCGGTGGTGACGTCAGCTGCTGACGCTCCGGCTCATGCGCAGGCTCACGCCGACCAGTGAAGGCCTTTCGGTCTGCCGCGACGCCGATCGGCGATGCGCCAAAGGGCGTTGGCGCCAGTCGGCGGAGCGGGAGCCACTCCTGCGGGGGCCTAGCTCCTAAAGGTGCGGAGAATTATGCACCTTTGGGGAGGCCCGACACCGGGATGGTTGGTGCCATTCCACTACGCCGGGACCCCCCCCCCCCCCCCCCCGCCCCCCGCCGGGTAGGGGAGAATTTGCCCCTTGTTGCTCATGAGAACAGCGTGAACCAGGTTCATAGGCTTGAACAGGTTGATATTAAGAAGGAAGATGTGCTGCAAATTTTGAAAAGCATCAGGATAGATAAGTCCCCTGGGCCAGACAGGATATACCCAAGGTTACTACGGAAAGCGAGGGAGGAGATTGCTGCACCGTTGGCGATGATCTTTGTGTTCTCACTCTCCACTGGATTAGTACCAGATGATTGGAGGGAGGCAAATGTTGTTTCCCTGTTCAAGAAAGGGGAAATCTCTGGGACTTACAGACCAGTCAGTCTTGCGTCTGTGGTGAGCAAAATACTGGAAAAGATTCTTAGCGATCGAATTTATGATTATTTAGAAAAACCTAGTTTGATTAAAAATAGACAGCATGGCTTTGTGAGGGGCAGGTAATGCCTCACAAGCCTCGTTGAATTCTTTGAGGTTGTAACGAGGCACATTGATGAAGGTTGGGCAGTGGATGTGGTGTATATGGATTTCAGTAAGGCATTTGATAAGGTTCCCCATGGTAGGCTCATTTAGAAATTCAGAGGCTTGGGCTATAGGGATATTTGGCTGTCTCGATACAGAGTTGGCTGGGCGAAAGAAGATAGTGAGTGATAGTGGATGGAAAGTATTCCGCCTGGAGGACGGTGACCAGTGGTGTCCCGCAAGGATCTGTTCTGGGACCTCTGCTCATTGTGGTTTTTATAAATAACTTGGATTAGGAAGTGGAAGGGTGGATCAGTAAGTTTGCCGATGACATGAAGGTTGGTGGAATTGTAGATAGTGTCGAAGGTTGTTGCAGGTTACAACAGGATATTGACAGGATGCAGAGCTGGGCTGAGAAGTGGCAGATGGATTTCAACCTAGAAAATGTGAAGTGATTCATTTTGGAAGGTCGAATTTGAATGCGGAAGACAGGGTAAAAGGCAGGATTTTTGGAAGTGTGGAGGAACAGAGGGATCTTGGGATCCACATACATAGATCCCTCAAAGTTGCCACCCAGGTTGATAGGGTTATTAAGAAGGCGTATGGTGTATTGGCTTTCATTAACAGGGGGTTTGAGTTTTAGAGCCACAAGGTTTTGCTGCAGCTTTATAAAACCCTGGTTAGACCACACTTGGAAGATTGTGTGCAGTTCTGGCCGCTTCATTATAGGAAAGATGTGGATGCTTTGGAGAGGGTGCAGAGGAGATTTACCAGGATGCTGCCTGGACTAGAGGGCATGTCTTACGAAGAAAAGTTGAGGAAGCAAGGGTTTTTTCACTGGAGCGAAGAAGGAAGAGAGGTGACATGATAGAGGTGTACAAGGTCATGAGAGGCGTGGATAGCCTGAGACTTTTCCCCAGGGTGGAAATGAGAGGACATAATTTCAAGGTGATTGAAGGCAGATATAGGGGAGATATAGGTCATAGGTAGGTTCTTTGCACAGAGAGTGGTGGGTGCATGGAATGCACTGCCAGCAGAGGTGGCAGAGTCAAGAGTCATTAGGGACATTTAAGCGACTCTTGGACAGGCACATCGACAGCAGTAAATTGAAGGGATGTAGGTTAGGTTGATCTAAGATTAGGATAAGTGGTTGGCACAACATCGTGGGCTGAAGGGCCTGTGCTGTACTATTCTATGTTCTATGCTAACTCTCTGTTTCTTTTTAACTGGTGAATCTTGAATCCATGCCAATATGTTATCCCCTAGCCCATGAGCTTTTATTTTCCGCAATAACCTTTGAGTGACAACTTATCAAGAGCCTTCTAGGAATCCAAGTACAGTGCAACCACCAGTTCCTCTTACCCATAGCACAATTGACTCCTTCAGAGAACTCCAATAAATTGGTTAAACATGATTTTCCTTTCACTAAACAATGTTGACTTTGTCTGATTGCCTTGAATTTCTCCAATTGCGCTGCTATAACGACTTTAAGAATGACTATTAACAGTTTCCCTATGAGACATGTTAGGCCAACTAGCCTACAGTTTCCTCATTTTTGTTCCCCTCCCTTTTTCAATAAAGGAATTATATTTACTATCTTTCAATCTAATGAAACCTTCCCCAAACATAGTTTTAATTTTCCAAAATTCTCTATCTCGTTAGCCACTTCATTTAAGACCCTGGGGTGACGTCCATCAGTGCGATGAATGTAGAAATTGTTTTATAATTTATATATGTTGCAGTAATGTTTTTAAAAGCCTGGATTAAGGTGAATATTTGTTGCAATAATATTATTCAAGAACCTAGGTTTAAAGTACCTAGACTGTGTATTTTCTAAAGTTGTAATTATGGAGTCGTAAAAGAGTGAAGTAATTATTGATTTTAACCACTCTGTTACAGATAAAGGTCTAATGGAATTGTGTTTTGATTGCTGGAGATTCCTTGGAGTGGAGATAATTTAGGAGGGAGTGGTGTTTAGTCATAGCTAAGCAGGTCATGGAACTTAGTGGGATACAGTTGATATAATTAATGGGAGGAGCCAGGTCTGTCTGTAGTTTTGCAATCTGTTATAGGATTTTAAGTTGACCAGCACTTTTGCCAAATGCTGTTAGGTTGAGCAGATGTTTACTGGATCAGCTCTTAAAAGAATTTCTCTCAAAGTATCTACACAGCTAAGAAATGAAATGAAAATGAAAATTGCTTATTATCACAAGTAGGCTTCAAATGAAGTTACTGTGAAAAGCCCCTAGTCGCCACATTCCGGTGCCTGTTTGGGAGGCTGGTACGGGAATTGAACCGTGCTGTTGGCCTGCTTTAAAAGCCAGCTCTTTAGCCATGTGTGAAACCAGCCCCAAGAGAGTAACCTGTTTTGTTAACTTAAATTTATAGGTGGCATTTGAAATTGTTCAAATGCAATCTTAGATAAGCTGCCGTTTTCTCCAGCTAAACATTGAGAAGACCAAAGTCTTTGAGCGAGATTTTCTGGCCACCTTATGGCGAGATCCCACCAGCATGAACAGCTGGAAGATCCCGACCTTTAGCTTTGACTCTTCCTATTCACCATACTCTTGCCTCCAATTTCATTCCTTTCTCAAGCTACTGTCTTGGGCTGAACTAAATTATTTGCAGTGCATTCTATTTTTTGCCCCAGCTGGACCTTCAAATTAATTCCCTTCATCACAAAAACCAGTTTCCACCTGTAACATCGCCTAATTTCCATACCTATCTATTTGCTTCTAGAGCCTTTATCCATGCTGTTGTCACTGAAGTATTCCAATGCGTTACTGCCTATCCTCAACCTGATCTCTGTAAACTCTGTGGGGCCAGATCTTATTTTGCACCAATAATAATCACTTCTCATCTATTGACTCCGGCCGCCACCCCCCGCCCCCAACACCTAACTTAAAATTCCCTTCTTGATTGAATCCCTTCATTGTCTTGCCCTTCACTATTTCTACAATGTTCCCTCATCCTAAACGCTCTTCTCAGCTAAACTCTCCATTCCTTGGACTTCTGACCTGTTGTGGAGCTCTTCTCTTTCATCTAATATTTGTGACGTGACATTGCCTTCAACTGCCGAGGCCTACTGTTATGGAATTACTGGCTAAAGCTCGACATTCCCCTTCTTTAACTAAGCATTTAAATAGATGATGAATACTGTGTGAAACATGTTTTTATACAAGATTGATGCTATATGAATATATATTGTTATTCATTAACTAGACCGCTGCTTTTCTAGGTAATATATGCTATTACATGAACTGGACAGAAACTGATTTCTGCAACAGGTTACCGAGATGCGCAATATTAATTCACAATTGGAAAAGACTCGGAAACTGACACGTTTTCTGTTTGTTCTATAGGTGGACCAAACCCCTCTCTTTTGGTGATTGTGTAGGAGATGAATTGCCTTTAGGTTGGGAAGAAGCTTTAGATGCACAAGTTGGAATCTATTACATTGACCACCATACACGTAAGTATGCCAATTATGGAATTATATTGCTTCACCTCAAGTGGAATTTAAAAACCGCGTTGCATTATTCTGCAATCTTTGGTGAAAAAGTATTTGTAAATTGTGTTGCCTTCATTCAGCAAATACCGCAACAGGATTGTGACATAATCAAGCAGCTGCTGCATCGCTTGAAGACTTTCAGCATCTTTGCTTCAGGTTTTAAAATTAATATAAATAGCTTCATGGTTTATTATCTTTCAGAAACAACACAAGTAGAGGATCCTCGGGCTCAGTGGCGAAGAGAACAAGAACGTATGCTGAAAGACTATCTAGTTGTTGCACAAGATGCCCTAACTGCACAGAAGGAAATTTACCAAGTAAAGCAACAAAGATTGGAATTAGCCCAACATGAATACAGGCAGCTAAATGATGTCTGGAAGGATAAATCTAGTTCCCAGACCAGCTGTGAGTACTGATAAACTGTTGCTTTCTGCTTCGAGAAACATTTATTGATTTTTAAATGCAATGTTGCCTTAATAGAGAATTTCATCCACTTATCCTAACGTCCATTATCTATGATAAAGTTTGAGGTGCAGGTCTTCCCACCGTGAGACTTAGAGACTTGATCTTAATGGCAAGGGCTAGCGGCCAGTCGGGAAAACATTTGTTGAAGCAGTGAACTTTGCCTTGCTTTTTTAACTCAGTCCTGTCCCTTCAGGTTTATTGACTAATTGCCAAGTTCCGGCTAAATGACAGCCTGCATTTGTCAGTAGTGGGTTTTCTATTTAAAAGGACCTTGGCAGAGGTCAGTGGCTGCATCCTGGGCTCAGGAAGGAAAAGATTGGAGTTGGGCATTGGACAGCGTCTCCCCAGTTCTCTGCCTCTTCTGTGGGGTGATTTTGAGGTTGTGGTGATTCGCACAGAAGTGCTGTTTATGGCAGATGAGAGGAAGCCCTTAGCCTCACAGAACAAGCAGGCATAGCTGGACTTTGTAAAAGCATGTGTGTGCTCCCTAGAATCTGGATTCAATGCTGCAAGAGGTTCAAAGACATCATAATGGCAGGAAAGGTGAATGTCCTAACTCTTAACTGTTGCATTCTAACTTCCCGAGCATTTTTCTGAATAGCACACATCAGACCATCAGGCCCTCTCTCTATTGGCACTCCTCACAACCCCATCTGAGCCACCAACTCATGCGCGAGCAGCACGGTAGCATAGTGGTTAGTACAGTTGCTTCACAGCTCCAGGGTCCCAGGTTCGATTCCCGGCTTGGGTCACTGTCTGTGCGGGGTCTGCACGTTCTCCCCGTGTCTGCATGAGTTTCCTCTGGGTGCTCCGGTTTCCTCCCACAGTCCAAAGATGTGCGGGTTAGGTGGATTGGCCATGCTAAATTGCCTTTTGTGTCCAAAAAAAAGTTAAGTGGGGGTTACTGGGTTAGGGTAGAGACGTGGGCTTGAGAAGGGTGCTCTTTCCAAGGGCTGGTGCAGACCCGATAGACTGAATGGCCTCCTTCTGCACTGTAAATTCTATGATATCTATCATAATTCTATGTTACTTGCCCATACCCTCATCTGAGTGACATTTCACACTCATCCCCCACAGTCAACTTTTATAAATGTTGTCCTTCTCTCCTGTCCAATCATTTCATTTCTCATGTGCATAGCTCTTGTTTTTCCTCCTTTCAGGAGAAGAGAGCAAAGGCAGAGAATCGGAGTGCCCTGCAAATCGTAGCCACCCTGACCGTTATGGAGGAGGAGGCCACTAACTGCAATGTTAACTTTGAACCCTTTCCTCATGTCAGTTCTAACTCATGCATTTCAAGTGCTACAAGTCTTTCAGGGGGATTCTGGATATGGTGGAAGCCAAGGAGATCTCGGGGAGGACACACACCCTGAAGCCTTATTATAAGTCTCCTGCACTGTCCACCAGCTCAAACACACACACGCACCTTGGTTGGGGCCTCCAAGGGAGATAGCTAGGTTGAAATATGGTACGGCACACATCAAAATAAGCAAAAACTGGATCCTGAGTCAGAGATAACAGAGATAAACATAATAAACCATGAATCCTTGTTTTAGGTTTGCAGGATTTTCCAACCTCTGTTCAGTTGAATGCAGGTGTTGAAGCCAGGGATCATCCACTAAGAGGGCACATCTGGACTAGCAACACAAAGGTCCTGTCAGCACTTCGAGCGGCACTGTGCAGCATTGTCTGGGTCGATTTATACCATATGTGCTACCTCCGAGGAAAGATGAGCCACCTCTCTCTTTCCCACATTCTACCTGCCACCTGACAACTGAGCCTGTCAGCTGAGCCTGTCCTGGTACAGGGACAGGTGGGGCCCTCACAGACTCCAAAACTGAGAGGCTTCCACCAAGGACATCTCATCTGTCAGATCAGGGAAACAAGCAGCCTGCATGTTGCTCTGTTGAAGTCACAGGGGTGGCACCATGTGGTGCCTGTAATAGAAAGCAGAAATGTTGTGCAACAACCAGTTTTGCAAGAGGATTCCCTATGGTGTTCAAAGCAATGTCATCATGTGTGTGAATATTTAAATGAATGAAGTAATTTATTTGAAGTCTCCATTGTCCTGACATTCCCACTGTTGCTTCCTGAATCTTAAATGGATATTAACATTCCACATCTTTGGACTGTGGGAGGAAATGGAAACACCCGCGAGGAAACCCACGCACACACGGGGAGAAAGTGCAAACCCCACACAGACAGTCACCCAAAGCTGGAATTGAACCCGAGTCCCTGGCGCTGTGGGGCAGCAATGCTAACCATTGTGCAGCCATGCTAACAGTTGTGTTGTTGACCCTGGCTCTGGAAATCTGACATTAGTTATTAAAGCCAGAATGCTGGGTTAAAAGCAGAATTAATTGGAACTTTACATATTTACATTATGGATCCGACAGCTCCACGTGAATTTTCTTAAGAGGGACATGATAGAATTGACGACGTGAGATCTTTCTGCACTGTTTGGGAGTCTAAAATATGGAGGCATAGTCTTTGGATAAGGGGTTGATCATTTAGGACAGAGATGAAGAGAAATTACTCAAAAGGGTTATGCATCTTTGGAATTCTCCACTCCAGAGATTTATGGGTGCTCAATGGTTGAGTATATTAAAGATTTAGATAGACATATTTTTGTTTTCTCAGAGAGTAAAAGGATATATGACGCAGGTGGGGAAAAATGGTTGAAACTCAAGAGGGGGCTGCACAATGGTTAGCATTGCTGCCCCACAGCGCCAGGGACCCGGGTTCAATTCCAGCTTTGGGTGACTGTCTGTGTGGGGTTTGCACTTTCTCCCCGTGTGTGCGTGGGTTTCCTCGCGGGTGTTTCCATTTCCTCCCACAGTCCAAAGATGTGCAAGTTAGGTGGATTGGCCATGCTAAATTGCCCTTAGTGTCCAAAAGGTTAGGTGGGGTTACTGGGTTACGGTGATAGAGTGGGGGCGTGGTCCTAGGAGGGTGCTCTTTCAGAGGATCGGCGCAGACTTGATGGCCGAATGGCCACCTCCTACACTGTCGTGATTCTATGATCACCCAATATCATATTGAATGGCGCAGTAGGCTCAATCGGGCGTGTGGTTTACACCTCCACCTATTTCTTGTGTTCTTCCATTCTACATATCTCCAAATGCTAACCACCGGGTATGACTGAGATCATGCTAGGGTTTATGATATGCTGATACTTTTGGCAATTCAGCATCCTCACCCACACCGTAACACACTCCCACGGCAATTAAAATTCTGCTCCTGTTCTTTGCAGCCAATTTCTGACTTTGGTTAATGAGTAAGAGCTCATTAACCTTTTGGTTAATGAGTTTCTCTCTTCTAGTTAATGAATTCCCCATTTTTGAGCCAAAATTTTCGTGTTTGAATATTTTTGTGGTTGTTTTTCAGTGTTCTCAGGATCTTCATCTAGTACTAAGTATGACCCCGACATTCTCAAGGCAGAGATTTCAACAACAAAATCTAGGGTGAGAACAATGATAATTTATAAAATTGTGAATATCAGTTTCTACGAAGTTCTTTGAATTGATCATCACTATCACTTGTAATTCATGTAGTTTACAGCTCTGGAACGCTTACTCATATTGCAGAGCATAAAGGTTTAAACCAAGAATCTAATGAAATCCAACACTTTGCATATCATGTTTTATGGTCACCTAAAGTAAGAATTAGAAATACAAACCTGGGTACCATGTTGGAGGAAAAAACTACACGGAAATCATTCTGTAGCATGGTGGCAGAGTAGTGCTTCACAGCGCCAGGGACCTGCGTTCAATTCCAGCCTTGGATGACTGTGTATGGAATTTGCATGTCAACGTGGGTTTTTCTGGGTGCTCTGTTTCCTCCCACATTCCAGTGAGCAGGTTAGGTGGAGTTATGGGTATAGGGTGGGGGAGTAGGGTTCTCTTTCAGAGGGTCGGTGCAGACTTGATGGGCTGAATAGCCTCCTGTACTGTAGGGATTCTATGGAAATTACATTCTGTGGGAAAAATGCAGAACTTGAACAAGATCAGTAAACAGACTCGAAAATTAATTAGAAAATCAACCCAGGAAGGAGCTGAAGGGCTCAATGCCTTAGTCTCTGCTGGACCTGAATGGTACCTTTAATCTCAGCTCCCCAAGTGCAAAACTATGGGGGACTGACTAGTATATTTTGAAAATGTTTCTCTTATTATTGCTGTTACCTCCCATTGGAATTAATTTATTTAACGGAAAAGCAAAAGTGCTCAAAAGTCCAGCTACAATTTAAAAAAAAAGTTAATATCTGAGTTCTGACTTTTACTGGAACCCAGTCCTGATTTCAATTTTTTATAGTTTTAAACTTCTAACATTTGTTTTCTTTTCCCCCCTTTTTATCAACTCTTACCTAATGATTTATATGGATGTCACAGCCTTCATTGTGTAACTAGAGAATCTCACCATGAGTTCAGCTTTAAACTGGATTTAAATGTGGAATTGCATGTTAGTTTCGGAAATATTGAGCAGATCAAGCATTTAAGATTGAATGGGTATGTGTTCTTTTTTTGGGAGAGGATGTGGAAAAACTATTGTAAATGTACACAAAATAGCTAAATATAGAGAGGAAGTGTATAGTTTCACATCTTTTAATTATCTAATAAATATTTCTTGCTGTAGGGGAAAAACGCAATCTTTACATTATTTTCCCTACAACAGGTGAATAAACTGAAAAGAGAGCTTTCTCATATGAGGCATGAACTTCAGTACAAAGAACAAGGATTTGAAACTCTTAAAGCGTAAGTATATAAGACTAAGACCTTTTTCCAAAAACTATTTTCATGTAAGTAATTTGTATAAAGAAAAGTGTAATATTGAATAGAAATAGTTGTAGCACAACCCATTCCTAATCAAACGCACATTCTTTGGCAACGGGAATTTTAATTAGACCAAATATGGTGAAAAGGCCTAGGATGATTAGGGACAAAAAATAGTTTTATACATGTAGACAGCGGCATGCCTGAAGTATTAAATGAGTACTTTGCATCTGTCTTTATGCCAAGGAAGAAGATGCTGCCAAAGTCATATAGTTAAAGAGACAATTCAGATATTGGATTGGACCAAATGTTGATAAAGAGGAGGTATTAGAAAGTTTGGTTGTAGTTAAAAGTTGGTACCTCACCAGAAACACAAGAGATACACGCTGGATACTGAGACAAGTAAGAGTTAGTAGAGATTATGGAGGCTGTCATTTTCGAATTCTTCTTCGATACAGTGGTGGTGCCAGAAGACTGGAGAATTGCAAATGTTATTTATACCCTTGTTCGCAAAAGTGTGCAAAAATAAGCCCAGCAACATCAGGCCAGTCAGTTTACCATCATTGATTGAAAAGATTTTAGGACTGAAATCTGGCACATAATTAACAGTCACTTAAACAAATATAGATTAATTTAGGCAAACCAGCATGGATTTGATGAAGCAACTCTGAGGGTAATATGGGGTTTGATTCTCCGCCTCCGGCATTGGAGTTCCTGATGCGGCGGAGAATCCAGTGTTGGGTGAAAAACGGAATCCAATGCTCCGATCTTCAGCTGGCGGTGGTGTACAGGTTCGCGCATTGCACCAGTGGGAGGAAGCACCATATACTGGGCTGGGATTCACGTGGGCGAGAATTGGTGCAGGTATTTATAAGCGTGGCCCTAACACGGTAGGCCAAAGGGATAACTCTTTTTAAGGAGGTTTCCCCCAAAGTTCATTGGAGGACCACGCTCACCCACCACAATGCAAATTACAGAGATGCCTCCCTGGAAACCCCCATAAGAGAGGGTGCCTGGAAGCTAGAGAGAAGTCCAGACAAAGGCAGTGAAAAAAGTTACTGCTTTAAAACTTACATGTGCAAGACACCTGCTGGCTCAGGCAGAGGAAGCAGCACCTGTATATTACTGTAAAGAGAAAATCGGTCAGCTGTGTTTAACAGCCCCCCATCACACTGTCAGATCTTTGCCCAAGGTTACAGAAAAGAGCTTTTTTTTTAAATCAATACGGAGTGGAATTTTGATGAAATGATGTAGGTGAATGTTGGAGGAGTACTTGCCCCCAGGAATGGTATGTCTCTTGGTTACCAGACCCGGCAGAAACAGTGAAAGATTTGGCTGGAGCTGCAGTAAAGACAATGACAGTCATGACTACTATGCGTTTACAGGCCAAGAGCTGGAAGATGGGAGTAGGCTGGATAATTCTGTTTGGAACAGACACGTTAAACCCAGTGGTCTTTTTCTGTGCCATAAATTTTCTATATTTCTGTGCTACTCTGGTACCTTACCAGCAGATCGGTATTGAGATAGTTGTGCGTTTGTGATGATTTGGTACTTAGCCACAAAGATACGTTCTCAACATATCAGGAAAAGTTGGGGCCTGTTCATTGAAGTGCACATGAATTTCTAATAGTATTAAAAATCTTATAGTAGAGTCTCTTTCCTTCAGATTTTAATTATTGTTAGACAGTTAAAAATATCTTTTTCACTTTTTCTTTGTTTTATCTGTCTCTTCCTTTCCCTCTCTCTTTATTTCACTTTCTAAATGTGGTATTTTATTTAATCAAATTGCATTTTCTGGTTTAGTCTGTGCATCTCGATGAATATTTATCAAACTGATTGGTTGAAGACACACACCGTTGTTTGCCATGCTTATACAAGACCCAGATTCCTTGTATAGGATGCCGAACCGTGCTGTTTCAGACTTTCAATGACTTTAAATTGTTGCTCAAAAGTGTACATTTGTAAGTGATGCGAATGACAAACATAATTTCTGCACCACAAAATCCAGGCCATTCATCTCACAACTATTGTGTGTGTATTATTCATTAGCTTTCTGTTCTATACTGATTTGAAATGTACAAAATGATTTTAATTGATGGGCAGGATTTTCCAGTCCCATCGGACCTTTGCAGGTTCTTTGTTTCCGACCCACTTGAGACAATTCCAAAAGACTCCACCAATAATTTTTCTTCACAGTCGAATGAACGGATAGAGTCAGTATTAAATGCAACAGAATAGTTGAAAGCATCATTGTAATCTTCTTGTTAAAAAAGATGCAATTCAAATATTTTGGAATTTAAGTGAATATCTTTAGGAATTAATCTAACATCAAAACAACTATTTTTGGCTTTTTACAGTAAAATCTTGCAATTAAATGTATACGATTGGCTGTGCCAGAAAATGTTCAGTAACTTTTGTATCCTCACAATTATTGACTGCTACATGCATTTTCAATGACAGAATTGATCTAAAGATGTCAGGCACTCAGGGAGGATACAAACTTGATGAAGCACAGGCGATTCTGAATGAAATGAAAACCATCAAAAGGGCCATTAGCTCAGGAGAAAAGGAAAAAAGAGATCTCATGCAGGTAAAGTTTTAATGGTGCACAGGTCCAGTGTTAAACTGATTTTGCAAGCTGAAATTTGAAAAGTTAAACCGTTTCAATTTTTAAAAATTAATTTACGGGATGTGGGCATCGCTGGTTAGGCCAGAATTTATTGCCATCCCTAGTTGCCCTTCAGAAGGTGGTGGTGAGTTTCCTTCTTGAACCACTGCAGTCCCTGAGATGTAGTTACACACACTGCTGTTGAGGAGGGAGTTCCAGGATTTTGCCTCAGCAACAGTGAAGGAATAATGATATGTTTCCAAGTCAGGGTGGTGAGTGACTTGGAGGTGCTGAGATTCCCAGGTATCTCCTGTTCTTGTCCTTCTAGATGGCAGTGGTTGTGGGTTTGGAAGGTGCTATCTAAGGAACCATGACAAGTTGCTGCAGTACATCTTGTAGATGGTACATATGGCTGCCAATGTTTGTTGGTGGTGGAGGGTTTGAATGTTTGTGAAAGGGGGAGCAATCAAGTGGGCTGCTTTTTCCTGGATGGTGTTGAGCCTCTTTGTTGTTGGAGCTGCACTCATCCAACAAGTGGAGAGCATTCCATTACAATCCTGACTTGTATCTTGTAGATGGTGGACTTGCTTGGGGCAGGGAATGGGGGGGGGGTCAGGAGGTGAGTTACTCGCCTTAGGATTCCTAGCCTTTGACCTGCCCTGGTAGTCACAGTATTAATATGGCTAGTCCAGTTCAGTTTCTGATCAATGGTAACCCCCAGGATGTTGATTGAATTTATGTATTGATCTTGGATTAGGCAAAGGAGGTGACAGCAGTGCTATTTAAATTAATTACTTTTTATTTTAAAGTGCTAAACTTGTGACTGGAATAGAATATTGCTGGATGGCTGTCCATTATATAGCATGGTTAACTGCCATGGAATTTTTATTTTGCACTTTTGTCTTGCTTTAGTACTTGGAAAGTAATGTCGAACACTTTGGGGTTTGGGGTTGGATACTTGTGTCAAGTTTGTCGAGGGATGGGAGAGTGCTTTGGAAGATTGACGTTTTCAGCTTGTGGAGGGATGTGAGATTGGACAACCTGGCCAGCGGGGAGAGTTGTAGATCAGTGCGAGAGGCCTTAATTTAAGGCAGTAGGACAGATCATCCATCATGGTGGAGGGAGAGGGAATGTATATTGTAGCTGAGGAGGGGAAAGAGCACGTACATCCCAGTGGAGTGAGAGAGCCCATACATCCCAGCAAAGTGGTGGTTGGGAGGGGGGTGTGATATGCATGACAGGAGAAGAGAGGGCGTACACAGTGAGCGATAGAGTACATTGTGGAGGGGCTGGGAAGAGAGGTTATTGTGGCTGGAGCAGGAGGCCACGGCAGTCAATGGGAAGATCAAAGGGTTCTTGAACTGCTCCTGGACCACAAGGAGTCCTAAGAAAGGTGTGCACCTTGGATTTCAGCAACTTCAGTCTCCAAATTGCTTACATAATAACCATTGAGCATACAGGGTGCAAAATTTTAATTTTCAAAAATTTTGTAACTACTTTTAGTATAAATACTGAATTGTTTTTTTTCTCTTCTAGAGCCTAGCCAGATTAAAAGATGGTTTCCGAATTGAAACAGAATTTCACTCTGATCGCTGGGTCAGTCATACATCATTAAGCACAAACCAACCTGTCAGTTGCCAGTTCTCAGAAGTTGGGTCCCAGACAGATGTTTCAGGAGATGTAAGTGTAAACTCCAGTTTGTTTTAGTAAAAATGGCTATTACAATAAGATATGCAAGTAACCTCATAGAGTCTGAATTCATAATCTGCATCTTACGTCTCCAGAGACTTTAAATACATCACCATACTAATTATCTAGGACTCAGAATAATTCTCTGAAATATGAGTTCATTAATGAATCTTCAGTTTACTGAAGAGGTGTTCAGGAAGAGGATCAAGAAAAAATGACATTTTAACACATTACAGTGTATTGTATTCAGTAGGGTGATCTAATTCAAAGCTGATCATTGGTTTAGCAGGTGCATAATAGAATTTCAATTGTGACAAACATTATGTCATAACATTTTCTTCTGCTCAACTTAACATGTGTTCTGTAAAGCAAAAGAGATGTACTTATGTGAATGAGATAGAACCATGAGACAAATGCACTCTCAGCATACCTTATCAAAAGTGCTTAATTAGGCACACTTAAGTGTGATGATTTTTTTGCTATTCACTCTTGAGATGTGGGCGTCGCTGGCTAGGCTAGTATTTATTGCCCATTCCTAATTGCCATTGATAAGGTAGTGGTGAGCTGCTACTTGAACTGCTGCAGTCCATGTGGTGCAGGTAGGGAGGGTATTCCAGGATTTTGACACTGAAGGAATGGCAACTTATTTCCAAGTCAGGATGGTGTGTGGCCTGGAGGAGATCTTCCAGTTAGTGGTGTTCCTGTGCAGCAGTTGCCCTAGTTTGGAAGGTGCTGTCGAAGGAGTCTTGGTGAGTTCCTGCAGTGCAGCTAGTCGATGGTGCACACTGCTGCCACTGCATGGGTGGTGGACGGAGTGAATGTTTGTAGATGCAATGCTAATCAAGCGGATTGCTTTGTCTGGATGGTGTCAGCTTCTTGAGTATTGTTGGAGCTGCCTTAATCCAGGCAAGTGGAGAGTATTCCATCACACACCTGACTTAAGCCTTGAAGATGGTATACAGGCTTTGGGGGAGTCAGGAGGTGAGTTACTTGCCACAGGATTCCTAGACTCTGACCTGCTCTTGTCACCACAGTATTTATATGGCTGGTTGAGCTCAGTTTATGGTCAATGATAACCCCCAGGATGTTGATAGTGGGGAACTCAGCTATAATAATGTCATTAAATGTTATAGGGGAGATGGTTGTATTCTCTCTTGTTAGAGATGGCCATTGCCTGGCACTTGTGTGGCATGAATGTTACTTGCCAGCAGTCTCTGATAACAGCAAATGTAGAGGCTAACTAGTAAGACAGAAAGAGATACAATTACCACTGCCATTGTCCCTACGTCTCACCATTATACAGCATTCTTGCCATCTTGACTCTATTTCTAACTTGACTCTTCCCGTTCTGAGCAATTCGTATGGCTAGATTCACCTTCACTCATTCCCCTTGTGGTTGCTTGATGGCTTTGGCCCATAAATCTCCTGGTACTGGTTCAGGCCCTTTCCACTACAACCCGAGCCATCTGGCCCAGGATGTTGCTGATATTTAACATACTGTCTCACCATGGATTGAATACATAACCAGCGAGGGCCCTACCTGCAAGTTGGAAGTCCTCTACAGTAAAGAAGTTGGTGATCTGTAAGCAGAAGATGTGGTTTTGTCACACTCTCCATATATGAATCTTGTCCTGTCCTTCAGAAAGCACCACCGCATAGGGAAAGTTGGACAGCCTTAAATGCTCTTTCTCGAGGACTGACCGGTACCACATGACAGAATCATTACTGATTAGTTCCAGGGTATGATAGGAACAGATAATGTAATGCTGTAATTCAGTATAATATTCTTGTGTTGTCATTAAGAACACAAATGTGTTCTACAATATCTTCCACTAACGGTAAAGCAATATTATTGGCTTCTATTATTGGCCTGTAATTATTGTTGTGTTTGATTCTGGAGCCATTTTTAACATAGTCTGCATTATTCAGTTTGTTTCCAGCAATAATACTAAACTGGCTGAGAAGGTGAGACTTAGCCTGCAATATGAAGAATCAAAGCGAAGGTTAGTGCTAAGCAAATTTTTTATTATTATTTTTGTCATGTAATCTCACAGCTGTGCCTCAGTTTTTATCACAGTCAGCTCTGGCACAGAAGATTTTGGGTTCCTATCCCCACACCAAGTAAGAAAGCCTAGGTTAATACTTCAGTGGCGTGCTGAGGGAGTGCTATACTCTAGAAGTTGCTGTGTCTCAGATGAAACGTTAACTCAAGACCCCACCTGTCCTATTTTGAAGACGAGTAGAATATTTATCCACAGTGTCCTGTCCAGTATTTATTATAGAATCAACACCACAAAAACATTATCTGGCTTGTTATCACAATCCTGTTTGTGGGAGCTTGTTGTTTGCAAATTGGCTGCTGTGTTTCTACATTAAAACAGTGACTACACTTCCTAGGAGCGCTTCATTGTCTGTAAAACCTGGATACCTGAAGTTGTGAATAGACTATATGAATACAAGTCATTATTCCACAAGACTTTTTACTGCTACAATAAATCGTCAATTAATGACTTTGGAATAGTTTTTAATCATTAGTTTTTAAACATTATCTTGTAAGAATTAAAACAACAAATTTAATTTTTGTAGAACCATTAATGTAGACAACAAGGAGCTTTACAAGGCACAAAGAGAAAACATTGGCTGGATTTTAATCTTGAGGCTTGTTATTTGGAGGGTTAGTGTTGGCAGTTTGTGAGATCAGGAAACCTGAAAGAACAGGTTCCCAAAGACCTGCAAAATGAAATTGCAGGACTCCTTGAAATTATTTTCTGTGGGTGGGAGACCATTCACCTGTGAAGCTTGACTTCATAAGGCCGTGAAAGCAGGTAGGTGTTTTGCGAAATTGTGGAGAGGGCCTTTCCAGACAGTGCTTGGGGGGTGGTTCTGATAGTGGTGTGTGTGTGTATGGACCGATGATGTTCAGGATGGTGGGGTGGAGAGCTAAGGGTTAGCAGTTTGATCATGGAGATACTGATCATCATTGGACCTGAATGGAAGCACCCCTGCTCCTCCTGCTCACAAGCAGTTCTGTGGAGCAGCTTATAGAACCATAGAATCCTTACAGTGCTCAAGGAGGCCATCTGGCCATTGAGTTTGCACCAACCCTCTGAAAGAGCACCTACCTAAACCCATACCCTCACCCTATCCCCATAGCCCAGTAACCCCACTAACCTTTTGGACACAACGGGGCAATTTTGCATGGCCTGCACATCTTTGGATTGTGGAAGGAAACCCACACAGATATGGGGAGAAGGTGCAAACTCGACACAGTCACCCAAAGCTGGAATTGAACTCGGGACCCTGGCACTGTGAAGCTGCAGTGCTAACCACTGTGCCAACATGCAGCCTGGCACTCAGCTCATGGGTTCAGTCCATCTTGCCTTTCTTCAGCAGTTCAGTTCCCAGTGCAAGTAGAACAACTGTTACAATGAAGGCAGACTGTCCCAATATAATACAATTCACTTTTTTTTTAATAGTAATTTTTGTTTCATTTGCAGGATTGCAAATGTCAAGATTGAACTGGCTAAGCTTACAAGTGAGACATGGCCTGGAGTACTAGATGCAGAACGAGACAGGCTGATTCTGATAAATGAGAAAGAAGAACTGTTGAAGGAACTGCAGTTTATAAACCCTCGTAAATGGGCACACAATGAGGTTGAGCGCCTGGAGATGGAAAGGAAACAATTGGCAGAAGACCTTCAGGCTGCAAGGGACACACAAAGCAAAGCACTGACAGAAAGGTTTGTGACCCAGTTTGTTGAGATAATCCAGCATTGTGAACAATAGCTGAATTGAAATGTTTTATAATATTTGTATGTGCAAGTAAATTAATGAGTAGTTGTACATTGCATGAGGGAATTTAGGAAAGATTGCTCAATTGATCCGCACAGGAAGAGTTGGGAATAGTAGAAACACATTGATGGCAGTATATATTGAACTATCCAATAACTATTTTGTGCTATTCTTCAACAATGAGGAAGCAGAAGATATTAGTTGATATCCTTTACGGATGATCATGAAGAATCCATTTAAAGTAAAGTTTGTCCAGTTTTGGTATATAAATGACCATTGGTTGGTAAGATCTGGCAAAGTAAAGCTGATCTTTACAGTGAGCATGTGCCTGCACTGTTCAAATAGCTCCAAACCTCATTAATGAAGGACTTGAAATTTAGCGAGGACTGGATAAGAATACCAACATGTTCTTACTGAGCCAAATGGCCTGTTTCTTTGCTGTAAATACAGTGCAATGCATTGATTCTTATTTGTACTTAATTTATAAATGAGATTTTTTCAGTTTTCTGTGTTTTGTAAATGCTTCATAAGAATTTGCTTCACCGGAAAAAGGCCATTAAATACCTGCTCTGCCCGCCAGTAAGAGTGTGGCTGACCCTGAACCTCACTACAACTTCCTGTACTATCCCCATATCCCTTGATTTCCTTCAAATTCAAAAATCTTGAATACACTCAACAACTTGGTATCCTCTGGAGTAGAAAATTCCAAAAGCTCGCAGTCTTTTGAGTGAAGAAATTTGGTCTCAGTTTATGCCTAAATAGGCAATTTTTTATTCTGAGACTATGGCTGGGATTTTCCAGCCCCCCAGGCTGGCAGGAAATTCAGGCCAATGACTCCTTGCTCCAGACTTATCAAACAGCCGATCCATCTTCACAGCATCTACCCTGTTAAGCCTCTTTTTTAAAAAAAAAATAAAAAAATGTTTCAATGAGATCACACCTCATTGTTCCAAACTCTCGGAAATATATAGGGCCAGTTTAATCAACCCTGCCATCCCAAGAATCAGTGGCGAACCTTTCTTGCAATCCCTCTACAGCAAATATATCTTTCCTTAGTTGAGGAGAAGAATTAATGTTGCAATTTATAGTAAATTCTTGCATACCGGGTTGAAATCAATGTGCTGTTAGCTAGAAAAATGAAGTTGATAATATCATGTGTTCTACAGGTTAAAGATGCATAGCAGGAGAAACAACTTATTGAGGGAGTTAGAAGAAGCAACACGCTTAGCCTCTACATTGCACTCGCAACTACAAAGGTGAGTTGTTTGTGAATGTATGTACAGAGTAATTATTGAAATAAGCTGTAATTTTCGATGGAGTGGCACTTAAGGCAAATCCTTAGCCTGGAGATCCTTATACAGGAGATCCGATCTCGCTTGACCTTCGGATTCCTGTAGGTTTGGGAGTTCCTGTTTTGGGGGAGGGAGGGGGTAGTCACATGGGAGAGGTAGTCAGGGGGTTGGGGGAGTCCCTTGCGGAATCGGGGGTGATGGGGGAATCCCGTGCGGGTTGGTTGGTGTAGGTCTGTGCAATAGTTGCCCAGAATTTAGAATAGAAGAGGTTTTAATTCTTCTAACTTTTTCTTGGAAACTATTGATGTAACCGAGCCGAAACCATCCAAAGTTTGCAATTTAAATTGTATTTTTAGATGGTTCCTAGTCCATAGAACATTGCAACGCAGTACAGGCCCTTCGGCCCTAAATGTTGCGTCGACCTGTGAAACCACTCTAAGCCCATCTACACTATTCCCTTATCATCCATATGTTTATCCAATGACCATTTAAATGCCCTTAATGTTGGTGAGTCCACTCCTGTTGCAGGCAGGTTATTCCACATCCTCAGTACTCTCTGAGTAAATAACCTACCTCTGACATCTGTCCTATATCTATCTCCCCTCAATTTAAAGCTATGCCCTCTCGTGCTAGCCATCACCATCCGAGGAAAAAGGCTCTCACTGTCCACCCTATGTAATCATCTGATCATCTTGTATGCCTCAATTAAGTCACCTCTTAACCTTCTTCTCTCTAACGAAAACAGCCTCAAGTCCCTCAGCCTTCCCTCATAAGATCTTCCCTCCATACCAGGCAACATCCTGGTAAATCTCCTCGGCACCCTTTCCAGTGCTTCCACATCCTTCCTATAATGCGGCGACCAGAACTGCACGCAATACTCCAAATGCGGCCGCACTAGAGTTTTGTACAGCTGCAACATGACCTCATGGCTCCGAAACTCAATCCCTCTACCAATAAAAGCTAACACACCGTACACCTTCTTAACAACCTATCAACCTGGGTGGCAACTTTCAGGGATCTATGTACATGGACACCGAGATCTCTCTGCTCATCCACACTACCAAGAATCTTACCATTAGCCCAGTACTCTGTCTTCCTGTTACTCCTTCCAAAATGAATCACCTCACACTTTTCTGCATTAAACTCCATTTGCCACCTCTCAGCCCAGCTCTGCAGCTTATCTATGTCCCTCTGTAACCTGCAACATCCTTCCGCACTGTCCACAACTCCACCGACTTTAATGTCCTCTGCAGATTTACTCTCTCATTCTTCTACGCCCTCCTCCAGGTCATTTATAAAAATGACAAACAGCAGTGGCCCCAAAACAGATCCTTGTGGTACACCACTAGTAACTGAACTCCAGGCTGAACATTTCCCATCAACCACCACCCTCTGTCTTCTTGCAGCGAGCGAATTTCTGATCCAAACTGCTAAATCACCCTGAATCCCATGCCTCCGTATTTTCTACAATAGCCTACCGTGGAGAAACTTATCAAACGCTTTACTGAAATCCATATACACCACATCAACTGCTTTACCCTCGTCCACCTGTTTGGTCACCTTCTCAAAGAACTCAATAAGGTTTGTGAGGCACAACCTACCCTTCACAAAACCATGTTGACTATCCCTAATCAAATTATTCCTTTCTAGATGATTATAAATCGTATCTCATATAAACCTTTCCAAGACTTTGCCCACAACAGAAGTAAGGCTCACTGGTCTATAGTTACCAGGGTTGTCTCTACTCCCCTTCTTGTACAAGGGAACAACATTTGCTATCCTCTAGTCTTCTGGCACTATTCCTGTAGACAATGACGACATAAAGATCAAAGCCAAAGGCTCAGCAATCTCCTCCCGAGCTTCACAGAGAATCCTAGGATAAATCCCATCCGGCCCAGAGGACTTATCTATTTTCACACTTTCCAGAATTGCTAACACCTCCTCCTTATGAACCTCAAGCCCTACTAGTCAAGTAGCCTGTATCTCAGTTTTCTCCTCGACAACATTTTCTTTTTCCTGCGTGAATACTGACAAAAAATATTTATTTAGCACCTCTCCTATCTCCTCGGACTCCACGAACAACTTCCCACTACTCTTATCCTAGTCTTTCATTTATTCCTGACATACCTATAGAAAGCTTTAGGGTTATCCTTGATCCTACCTGCCAAAGACTTCTCTTGTCCCCTCTTGGCTCTTCTTAGCTCTCCCTTTCGGTCCTTCCTAGCTAACTTGTAACTCTCGAGCGCCCTAACGGAACCTTCACATCTCATCTTGACATAAGCCTCCTTCTTAAGGGGCTGCTTTAGCACACGGCTAAATCGCTGGCTTTGAAAGCAGACCAAGGCAGGCCAGCAGCACTGTTCAATTCCCGTACCAGCCTCCCCGAACAGGCGCCGGAATGTGGCGACTAGGGGCTTTTCACAGTAACTTCATTTGAAGCCTACTTGTGACAATAAGCGATTTTCATTTTCATTTTTTCTTCCTCTTGACAAGTGATTCAACTACTTTAGTAAACCACGATTCCCTCACCCGACCACTTCCTCCCTGCCTGACAGGTACATACTTATCAAGGACACGCAGTAGCTGTTCCTTGAACGAGCTCCACATTTCAATTGTGCCCATCCCCTGCAGTTTCCTTCCCCATCCTATGCATCCTAAGTCTTGCCTCATCGCATCATAATTGCCTTTCATCCAGCTATAACTCTTACCCTGCGGTACATAGGTATCCCTTTCCATCGCTAAAGTAACCGTAACTGAATTGTGGTCACTATCACCAAAGTGCTCACCTACCTCCAAATCTAACACCTGTCCTGGTTCATCACCCAGTACCAAATCCAATGTGGCCTCGCCTCTTGTTGGCCTATCTACATACTGTGTCAGGAAACCCTCCTGCACACATTGGACAAAAACGGACCGATCTAAAGTACTCGATCTATAGCGTTTCCAGTCAATATTTGGAAAGTTAAAGTCCCCCATAACAACTACCCTGTTACTTTCGCTCCTATCCAGAATCATCTTTGCAATCCTTTCCTCTATATCTCTGGAACTTTTCAGAGGCCTATAGAAAGCTCCCAACAGGGTGACCTCTCCTTTCCTGTTTCTAACCTCAGCCCATACTACCTCAGTAGACGAGTCCTCATCAAACGTCCTTTCTGCCACCGTAATACTGTCCTTGACTAACAATGCCACCCCTCCCCCTCTTTTACCACCTTCCCTGAACTTACTGAAATATCTAAACCCCGGAACCTGCAACAACCATTCCTGTCCCTGCTCTAGCCATGTCTCCGAAATGGCCACAACATCGAAGTCCCAGGTACCAACCCATGCTGCAAGTTGACCCACCTTATTCCGGATGCTCCTGGTGTTGAAGTAGACACACTTTAAACCACCTTCCTGCCTGCCGGTACACTCCTGCAACCTTGAAACCTTACTCATGACCTCACTACTCTCAACCTCCTGTATACTGGAGCTACAATTCAGGTTCCTAACCCCCTGCTGAATTAGTTTAAACCCTCCCGAAGAGCATTAGCAAATTTCCCCCCCAGGATATTGGTACCCCTCTGGTCCAGGTGTAGACCATCCCATTTGTTTAGGTCCCTCCTACCCCAGAATGAGCCCCAATTATCCAGGCATCTGAAACCCTCCCTCCTGCACCATCCCTGCAGCCACGTGTTCAACTGCTCTCTCTCCCTATTCCTCGTCTCACTAGCACGTGGCACGGTTAACAACCCAGAGATAATAACTCTGTTTGTTCTAGCTCTATGTTTCCACCCTAGCTCCCTGACGTCTCTATCCCTTTTCCTACCTATGTCGTTGGTGTCTATGTGGACCACGACTTCGGGCTGCTCCCCCTCCCCCTTAAGGATCCCAAAAACACAATCCGAGACATCACAGACCCTGGCACCTGGAAGGCAACACACCAACCGCGGGTCTCTCTCGTTCCCACAGAATCTCCTATCTATCCCCTTAACTATGGAGTCTCCAATGACTAATGCTCTACTCCTCTTCCCCCCCCCCCCTTCCCTTTTGAGCAACAGGGACAGACTCTGTGCCAGAGACCTGTACCCCATGGCTTACCCCTGGTAAGTATCCCCCCCACCCCCCCCCCCCCCCACCAGTATCCAAAGCTGTATACTTGTTACTAAGGGGAACGACCACAGGGGATCCCTGTACTGACTGCTTCCTCCCAGCCCCTCACCATCACCCAACTATCTTCATTCTTCGGAGTAACTCCATCCCTGAAGCTTCTATCTATGACCACCTCTGCCTCCCGAATGATCCGAAGTTCATCCAACTCCAGCTCCAGTTCCCTAACACGGTTTATGATATTCACTTAACCTCTTAGGTTAGAGGAGGTGGAAGGGTGGGGGGCACAACAAGTGTAGTGTCTCGGGTTTAGCAACCGCCCAACTTGTATACAGGTACTACACACCTTCCCAGAAATCCCCACAGCCGACTTCCGGTTTCCTGCTGCTCTGAAATTAAAAAAAACTCAGAAAAAAAAGTTAGTTAAAAAACAAAGGCCGCTTCTCCTGTAAGGTAAGTTTTTTAAGCGGGAAAATTACCTTCCTGACAGCCCCCTGGTTACTGCTCTCGCTGCTACCGCTGAACAACTGAAGGCCGCTTCTCCTGAAAGGTAAGTTTTTAAAGCGGGAAACATACCTTCCCGACAGACCCCTGGTTACTGCTCTCGCTGCTACCGCTGAACAACTGAGTCCAGGGCAATTGCCTGGGGAAATTTGCACTTCCAGTCAATTCCTTTGCAAACCTTACCCTGTGAATCTTGTACGACACCCTGGGAGCTCATAAGTTATGGCCCAATATGGGACTCAAAGAACCTTGTCAAGTACAGCACCTATTAATTATTCAAAACTCTGTTAGACAAGTTCTTTTATGAGTTCACTGAATCTATGCCGCTTCCATTTTACATTTGCGGGACAATTATTAAACTGTGTGCTTTGTTCACAATTAACAAAATGCTTGTTTTCCCACAGGCTGTGTTTTAATTCAGTAAAGATTTTTGCATTTCATTGTAATATGGCATGCCAATAAATGTTTTTTTTTTTCTTAGCCTCTCAACCAGCACTCTTTCATTGTCATCTGGAAGCAGCAAAGGGTCATTGACGTCCAGCCGTGGATCTCTTGCTGCATCTAGCCAAGAGTCTTCAAGTTCTGTTAGTTTTACTGACCTGTATTATGATCATCCAGAACAGACAGTAGACTTCGACTACCAGTATAAACTAGATATCTTGCTTCAAGAGGGCACTTCGGGCAGTAGACCAGCAGGCTCCATAACGACAATTCATGAAAACGAGGTGGTCAGTTCTCGGAATGGCTCCCCATACATAGATACTTGTGGAGTCTCGAGCAAAATTCACACACGGAGATGTTTGTCTGAGACTCCTAAGTCTTTGACTTCGTTGTCACCTAGGTCGTCCTTGTCCTCCTTATCACCCCCGAGTTCTCCTGTGGTAATAGACCCTCATTTTTTGGTTCCTTCAGAGGAGCCCCCTTTTAACGATGCCTGTACAGACTTTGAAGATACAGGACTGCCTGCTAATATTGCTAACTTTGGTTTACATATTGAAGATGATCAGATTTCTTCAAGATCTATACCACCAAATAAGGTTTTGCCATCTTGTTTAAACTTGGAATCTGAGAATGGATCGGAATCTGGACCTTTTAGCCATTCATCAAAAGCACTCGGTGAAGAGTTGGGGATTTCTACGAAAACCAATGAAAGAATAGAAGGTAAGGTGTACAAATGCTGACAATGTCAGTTGTGCTCAAGGGTTAGGTCACTAGAAGCTCTTTATTCTGAAAAATTCATTCTGCACTGTTTGCTTTCTGCAGCACAGGTTTAACTTTAAAATAGCATTTTTTGGACCTGTTGCTACAAGCAGACCAGAATGGAAAAACATGAGTTGCCATTTCTTGAATGTGATCACACTTGCCAAGTAGTTTGGCAGGTCCCATGACAGCAATCCAGTCTGTCGATATCATGCAAAAAACTTTGAATGCAAGATGACACATTTAGGTGGAACACAAGTATTTATTGGTTTGGTACATGAAGAATACTTTGCTTAGCACTAATTAAATATCCCTCTGGGTTTGGTGTCATGTTCCAAGGTTTGATTTTTTTTTTTCCATTTTTGTCTAAATGTGCTGAACATGTGATATTTCAAAGTCTGATATAATGGAGTCCATAAACTTCTGACTACAGAATTTTATGTTTGCAATACCAACTTTAAATTGGGTTCCAGATGAAAATGATACTTTGACCAGTTACCATAAATAACAGTAAGTCATCAGTTATTTTGAACATTTGTGCCAACAGCACAATTGCCGAATATATTTGTTTTATGCAATGGTTTTACCATGCTTAGATACATTGGGCGTGATCCTCCGTCCTCGTTAGCTCTCGCTCAAGTGAAACGAGGCCGGTGAATAGCGGGAGAGGCCAAAAACGAGAACTGCGCCAGGCGCCAAACAGTTTGCGTTGCAACTGCCTCCTCCCATAGGCAAAATCAGGATCTCACCCTGGCGAGGCGAGAAACCAATTATCGCCCCATAAACCCAATTTCCATACAATTAACGGGAGCCACCCAACATTCAGCGGTATCCCCAGCAAGTGCTCACTCTGGCACCGATTAGTACTCCTTTGGAAAAACATGAACCTTACTGAAGGGCTTCTGTGGGGAGTCGAGGAGGGAAGTAGCCATCTTTGCTTGCAGGCAAAGAGCCTGGGGGTGCTGGGCTTGCTGCCCTAATGCTCGGTGGGAGTTGGGGGACTCTCTGCAGGGGTGAGCCGCCATAGGAGTGTGGCGGGGGTGGGGGGGCAATCACTCGTGGCATCACCATGCTAACCCCTGGATTGTTTACCCGTTCCGGGGGCAACCCTTGCCTCTACCCATCTGCACCATCGACTGCCCATAACTCCCACTGACTGCCGAGGCTTCTGGCCATGCGGTTGAAGGCTATTGCTGATAGGGAAGTGAGCATTTCACACATCCCAATTGGATTCCCGTAGGTGTGCAGGCCATGTAGTAGGTGGGCGTAATTGCCAAGCATCCCAATCACACCTTGAAGCCTGGACACTGGACGTGAACATTGCGGGAGGCAACACCACACATACAGCAGCATCCGAACACCCAGGGAATGGGAGACAGGTCTGGCGACATGTCCATGGCCGGAGGGTGGGTGGGTGCCATGGGGAGGGAAGATGGCTGAAGAGATGGGCCAAGGGATCGAAGGTCGGCGCACGGTGGAAGAAAGTGACCTAGGCATCATATTGGTTGTGCACAAGGGTGCTTGATTTGCTTTATAATTTCCCACTGTCCTGCACTCAGTGATCCTCAACCTGCTTGGTCCTCCTAGCTCTACCACTACGTCTAGGTGTTCCCCCAGGATAAACATCAGAGGTGAAAGAAACCAGCTGCCAACCTCGTCCCGTGGCCCTCGATGCACCTGGCGGGCGTCTGGGGATTCTGAGGCCGAATATCCTTGGCGCACTTGTCAACAGCACATGCACAGCCATGCCGTCCTGTCCTATGTGCTGACTTTGAGACACTGCCTTATCAGAGGGGTGGAACTCTGGGGAGCTGATGGCCACCATCCCCACTCCATGGGACAGGTCTAGGTTGGCACCCAGCACCCCCTCCTCCCGGTCGGTGCCTATAGAGCCCTGGGGTTCACCTTGGGATGGAGGGGCAGGTTGTTCAATCCCCAGCTGCCCCTACATCATCTGGCTCTGCCAGCCCTGGCGGTCCCCCAATGTCTGCACCATCATGTTGACGCCCTCGGCAATGCTCCTCAGTGACTGGGACATGCTCTGTAGTGCCTCGGCATGCCCACCTTCAACTGGGAGAAGCTCCGCGGCGCCTTGGCCATGCCCATCTGAGAGCGGGATATGTCCCGCAGAGCACTGGCTCATGTCCCCCAGTGAGTCGGACATTCTGCCGAGGACCTCAACCACGGTCGCCGCCGACTGCGTGACGCCTTGGACACTTTTACTAATGGTGCCAATGTCGTGCACCAGGCTCTCTACTGCAATTGTCACCCTAGCAGTGTTGGCCTCGGTGCCACACATTGCCGGCAACATCTCCAGCGCCCGCAGCCTCTAGGATCCCTCCAAGCGGCTCTGGATCTGCTGGAGTGACACTGACATCCCCCTCTGAATGTTCCGGCTGCACCCTATCTTATCAATCAGCTCCAGGTATGTCTGTACCACAGGCTCTGCATCAGGCTGGGTCCCAGCTGGGTCCTGGGATCCAGCAGCATTTTGACTGCTGTCTCACCTTGGGGTTCCTGCCTCCACCTGATGTGCATCATCAGCAGTGTGGTGCTCACCAGATTGTGAACCTGATGCCTGACCACTAACATATCCCACCGAAGAGTGTGTATCTGCACTGGTGGGAGTTGGGGATGACAGCTATGCCGTGACTGTGACGGTTGCATCCTTGAAGTCTCTTCCGAGGTGTTCTCCTGGGAGCCAGGAGAGGGTGCCGCCTGGGATGGGCCGGTGCCGTCAGCTGGAGGACATGCGGGAGAATGGACCTGTGGTCAGTGGGAGAAATCGGTCAGTCAGTAAGGCAATAACAGCTCACGTTTGACAGGTCCTCCGGGTGGTGCCTGGTGGTTCCTCACCTCTGCGACGTCCGCCAGCCGCCGCATGGGTGATCGCCCTGTTGTCGGTCACCCCAGTTACCTCCACGGCACTCTCCTCGAAGGAGTTGAGGATTCTTAAGTCTGGCACATCTCCGCCAGTCGGGGTCCTCTCCCAATGATTATGGGAGAGCTTTTCCTGAGGAGACACAGAGGGGGCATCGTTAACCAAGCATGGTTCACAGTGGTGGGAAGGGGGGTGTTAAGGGAGGGTTGAAGGGGGAGGGAGTGGAGGGAGGGATGGGGGTCGCAAGGTTGAGTTGGGGGGGGCGTTGGTGTTTACTCAATTGTGCTGTCTGGTGTTGACCTTTTTCTGGCACTGATGGCCAGTTCTCCTGGTCACAATCCCCGAGCTCATAGCTGCCGCCATCTCAGTCCAGGCAGCACTGGCTGCCCTGTGGCTGACTCTCCTGGACCCTCAGGGGAACAGGACATCCCTCCTGTCCTCCACGGCCTCGCTAGATCTGCGCCAACGAATCTTGGGGCTGGTCTCCACGGCGTCATTTTTGCAAGCTGCCTGGAGTTGGCTGAGCAAGTGCAACTTAAGTGCTGCTCGACCTTGTTAGCTGCGTGCTTGCGAGTGCAGTTCTGGCAGATCAGCTGGTAAGCCTTCATTTCCAGCAAGAAGCCAGTAAGGCCTCGTTAAGTGAAACAATTAATGTTGAATTACATTGCCGGCCTCACTGGGCCGAGCGTCGGGAAGCTTGCGGTAATTCCCACTCGCTACCGCACTTCGAACTTTTTCTGGAGAATTACGCCTACAGTGTTTAGATCTTTTGTCAGAAAAGAATTAAAAGAAATCTCTTTTTCATTCCTGGAATATTGAACACACCAAGAGTTAACAGGAATGGGCCAATCTACTGTTGGGAAAGCATAAAAGGTTATGTCCGTTTTAAGATTTTATCAGGATGTTTCTCACGGGACTCTCCTATTCTGACACAATGGCCATGTCCTGCCTTTTAGGACATCAGTTGTTTTTTGCTTCCTGCAATGGAAGCCTGGCTTCCTGCGTTGTTTTCCCTCTCGTTGAACTCTAATTTGGGGATTTTCACCTCCTCCCCAACCCCCCTCCCCATCTGTTCTGAAATTCCATGTCTTTGAGTGCGTTGGGCCTGTTAAAACTATTCACACTTTTTCTGATGAAACTTTACCAAATAACCAGTACAACCACTGTAGGAAATGATTCAAATGCACAATTAAAATAATTAAGTGAATGCATACTTTCATTACCATTTCTAGATATGTATTCACTTCAGATAGGATATATATGCGTGATGATTGGAAGATGTTAGGAAAATTGGATTATAAATATAGTGGGCAATTTAAGGGTCAAAAGCCTGGGGTTAGAATGTGTTTGTTTAAAAGGAATTTTGTTCTGCAGGCCTGGGTGGTTTTAACAGCCAGCAGATGAAATTGACGAAGGAATATGTTTTTCAGTCTGGGCTAATGCATGGTGGTTTGCCTGGAGATGTCCCTGGGTAGTTGATGTGCTTTGCAGCTTGCAGAGATGAGTTTCTTCAGCTTTGGAAAGGAGGTATTGCTGGGTGGAGCCAACAAAGGCATAGAGAGACATTTTTTGAAAACGTTAGCGAGACAGTTGGTGGAGAAACCTTGGAGAGCTGAGTTGAATTCTGATCTGCCTGATGCTGAGTCCACAATTCTCCCACAGTAAGATAGACTGAGATTTGTATGTTTATTTTCTTGTTGTTTAATGGAAAATTGAGTAGTAGTATTCAAGGTATATATTGTAAGCTGTTCTTTTTGAATGTGAAGTTAAAACTTTTAATATTGTAGTTATAATAAAGTATTGTTTTAAAAAACAACCAAGCCCTATTTCTATATGTAATTACTCCTGGGGCGAATCATTCTTTCCCGCAGTCTTTCAAATAAACTAAAATATTGGTGTTTTTGTCCACTGTTGGGTCTGGTCTGGGAATGTAATAATATGTATCTAGCAGTCTGCTGATTTAGGACATCAGCTAATCTATCGTCAACCAATAATGGTCATGCCCCATTTGCCCATAATAATAATAACCTTTTATTGTCACAAGTAGGACGTTACTGTGAAAAGCCCCTAGCCGCCACATTCCGGCGCCTATTCGGGTAAGCTGGTACGGGAATTGAACCCGCGCTGCAGGCCTTGTTCTGCATTACAAACCAGCTGCCTAGCCCAATGAGCTAAACCAGCCCTAGGCTCATTATGACAAATCAGTGGTATCCCAAGGTTGACAGATCTTGGCCAACTGATATTCACTGTGGAAATAGCCTTCATTTACTTATTTGGTGGTTGTGCTATTCTTTGATATAGTACAACTCAGGAACATTTGGTGGACAATGTCATGTTAAAGCTAAATCAGGTGAGCTTCACAGTAACTGGGGAGTAAATATTTATTGTTTCTATTTTTGTGGAAGATCTTTTGCTTCTTTCCAGTGATTATTAGGAGCCTCTTGCCTCAGGGCTTTAACAGTCAATTATTCAAAGTTTAGGCTCCCCAGCCCCACACATTATGCTCTAAGTTAATTTCCTGCTATTTTTGCAGGATATTCTGGATATTGACTAAAAGGAAAATGAATAGTTGTATCTGGTATGTTGTGAGTAAGTACATAAGAAATGGGAGCACAAGTAAATCATTTGGCCCTTCAAGCCTGCTCTGCCATTCAGTACAATCATGGCTGAACTGACTCAAATCCACTTCCCACACGAGGTTGATTCCTGTTTCTGTCAGTTAAAGACAGCCAGGCTTTTCTTATTTTTGCTCCCTGATTTTGTTAGAAGACTATTATTGGATCCCATAGAATCCCGATAATGCAGACGGAGGCCATTCAGCTCATCGAGTCTGCACTGACCCTTTGAAAGAGCACTCTACCTAGGTCCAATTCCCCGCCCGATCCCCGTAACCCCACCTAACCTACACATCTTTGGATACTAAGGGGCAATTTCAGCATGGCAAATCCACCTAGGCTGCACATCTTTGGACTGTGGAAGGAAACTGGAGCACTTGGAGGAAACCCACACAGGGACTAGGAGAACATGCAAACTCCACACAGTCACCGAAGGCTGGAATTGAACCCAGGTATCTGGCGGTGAGGGGCGATAATGCTAACTACTGTGCCATCATACCTTGACGATCATTCAAATCCTTGTGGCCACCTTGTGGTTTGGACATGGGCAAGTGAGAGAAATAAAAAGTAATAGGTCTTGGCAATCCACATGACGAGTCCTAGTACGATTCATTAGTGTATTTAATTTTCATTGGGGATGTGGATAAAATTTCTGAGACCGCATGTGTCGCTCATTCTTTATTTCCTTGACCTCCTAGGTTTGCCTAGAACCTTTGGTATTGGACTCTTAACAATTATATTGGGTAGGGATCACAGAATATTATTAGCAACAGTGATGAAATATGTTCAAGTCCGTATGGTGTGCGACTTTCATGGAGACTTGAGAGGTAATCTTAGATATATTTTTCTGATGCTTCTGCTGTTGTCCTTGCTGGTTGTAGTGATCACAGGGCAGGGAGGTTACTGTCAAAATAACCTTGATGAGTAGCTGCAGTCCATCCTCTCGATCATACATTCTGCAGCCACAGTATACTGTGATGAACGGGATAGTTGCTGAGCACAGTAATAGGGGATCAAATACGTTTGTCTGATCTCAGTGGGTGTTAAGTTCCTTGAGTGTTGTTACAACAACATCTATCCAGATAATTATTGAATAGTCCTTCATAGTTAAACTGCGTAGACGGGGAGGATGCTTGCTGGACCATAATAGCCACTTACTGTGCTGCAGAGTCTACCTGATCCTCTATCCAAGGTATTGATATGACTGTTCCAGGTATTCTGGTCAATGGTAATATTTTCTGTAATTCTGGCCAAATGCTGTGCTGGACCAACTCTTGACTGATGGATAAACCAAAGGGTTGTGAAAGTAGTGATTTCTGCAGATCCCTCTGCCAAATCACCCCTTGACATTCAATGGCATTACCAGCGCTGAATCCCCCACTATCAACATCTTGGGGGCTACCATTGACCAGAAACTTAACTGGACTAGCAATATAAATACTGTGGCTACAGTAGGTCAGAGGCTAAGAATCCTGCAGCAAGTAACTCACCTCCTGATTCACCAAAGCCTGTCCGCCATTTGCAAGGCACAAGCTACTCGCCTGGATGAAAGCAGCTCTAATAACACACGAGAAGCTCAACACCATTCAGGACAAAGCAACCTGCCTAATTGGCACCCCTTCCACAAACAGTCACTCCACCGCCGACGCACAGTGGCAGCCGTATGTGCCATCTACAAGATGCACTGCAGAAATCATTAAGACTCTGTAGACAACACTTTCCAAACCCACAACCGTTACCAGCTAGGACAAGGACAATAGACCTAGGCCACCAACTGAAAGTTTCCCTGAAGTCACTCACTATCCTTGACTTGGAAGTATATCACCATTCTTTCACTGTCGCTGGGTCAAAATCCTGGAACTCCCACCCTAACAGCACTGTTGGTGTAACCGAGACAACGGTGGTTCAAGAAAGAAACTCACCACCAGCTTCTTGAGGACAATTAGGGATGGGTGATAAATGCTGGTCTAGCAAGTGACCCCCATATCCTGTAAGTGAATTTAAAGAAATGAACTAACTAATAAAATCTTGTGAATTTGGGAATAAGTTCCTCTAATAGTTCCTTCAATGGTTGGACTCCCTCTCTTTAGTACTGAAATGTATGCTTTCCCATCACTGGCTGATGCCACTGCATCCACTTCCATCTAAGAAGCTTTCCATTTACCCGCAGTGTTAGAGTAATAGGATCAATCTAGCCTGTTTTTAGATTAAACAGAGAGTGAATACCAGAATTATTGGTGTTGGGCTCTTCCACATTGTATACTTGTAACATCTTAGTTGATCTATTTCTTTGCAAACTAGACGTATATCTGCGCTGCTTTATCAAATGCCCTCTTGTCACTATAAAAACACTCAGTCTTCTTAAAGCAACTTGATTCAGGAGTGTGGTTGCCTCCACGTCAGTAATATTAAAAGGGGGATCAAGGGTTATGGGGAGAAGGCAGGAGAATGGGGATGAGAAATGTATCCGGCATGATTGAATGGCAGACCAGACTCGATGGGCGAATGGCCTAATTCTGCTCCTATGTCTTGTGGTCTTATTCCCCTTTAAGCATTACTGACTGAATACCTATTCTGTACCTTTTTGTTTTGTTAGCGGCTGTGATGAATGTGGGAAATGTTTCTATAAATTTTATTATATATATAGCTGTTGCGGTAATGTTATTCATAGAATCATAGAATTTACAATGCAGAGGGAGGCCATTTGGCCCATCGGGTCTGCACCGGCCCTTGGAAAGAGCACCCCATGCCTCCATCCTATCCCCGTAACCCACCTAACCTTTTGGACACTAAAGGGCAATTTAGCATGGCCAATCCACCTAACCTACACATCTTTGGTCTGTGGGAGGAAACTGGAGCACCCGGAGGAAACCCACGTAGACATGGGGAGAAAGTGCAAACTCCACACAGACAGCCATACGAGGCTGGAATTGAACCCAGGTCCCTGGACTGTGTGCTGCTTGGGTTTTTTTTTTTAAAATTCCTTTTAAAAAAATTCCATTATAACAATACAATACCATAATATACCACCAATACATAAATATACAACAATCAATACTCAACAGCCCCACGAAACCCAACTCATCATATAACTAAATCCCCCCCAAACAGCTGATTAAGACTAACTCTTTGTAAAAGGAAATTAATGGCTGCCATGTTGAGTAGAACCCTTCTACCAAACCCCCTAATGATGTACTTGACCGTCTCGAGATATAAGTATTCCATTAGGTCACTCAGTCAGGCCAAGGCACTGGGCGAGTAGGAGAACTCCACCCAACAGTACCCACCTCTGGGCTATCAACGAGACAAAGGAGAGGACATCCGCTTTCACCCCTGTCTGCAGCAGTCGAGTCCGAAACTCCGAAAATGGCCACCAATTGACAAGGTTCCAGATCGATAACAAGAATCTCTGATATCGTGATGAAGAAGGAGACCAAAAGCTTTCAAATTTAGGACATAACCAGAGCATGTAGGTATGATTCATCAGCCCCGAGAACAAGTCTTGCACTTATCCTTCACCCCTGAGAAAAAAACACTCATCCTTGTCTTGGTCAGATGTGCCTTGTGCAGCACCTTGAACTGAATCAAGCTGAGCCTAGCACATGATGACGTAGAGTTGACTCTGTGAACAGCCTTACTCCACATCCCCCATATCCAAAACCGGACCCAGTTCACCCTCTCACTTCCTCTTCACCTCATCGAACAGAACCTGCTGCACTGATGGGATCTGGCTATAAATGTCCGAAATCATCCCCTCACCTGCATTGGCCAAAGATAAGATCCTATTCCAGAGAAAGGGCGAAGGTGCCAAGGGAAATTAAGCAAACTCCTTATGCAAGAAATGGTGAACTTGGACTGGTTGAGGTTATTCATGCCAGCCTGCCTTCTCGACCTTACCACTTGCCTGAGGTGTGGTGGTCTTCAGGTTAAACCACCACCAGTCAGCACCCCCTTCAAGGGGAAAGCAGTCTGTGGTCTTCTGGGCTATGGGAACTTAATGTGAACCTGGAAGTATCTAAATAAATTAGTCCTCGAGAGTTGGGATTTGTCCAACAGCTCCTCAAAACCGGCAAACTTACCCTCCACACACAGGTCCCCAAAACTCTCCAGACCCTCTTCTCCCTGCCCCCTCCCACCACCAATCGGAACATCTAATCTAAAGCCACTGGCATAAAGAGACGATTACTACAAATAGACGCTAACAATGACATTGAGTTGAGTTTAAAATGTTGCATAAACTGCCTTCAAATCCTGACTGGACCACAACCGGACCCTGGATAAATTTTGCATCGCAAAATGAAAACGAGGCAGTTAGTAAAACCCCCGGGCTAGAACCCTACAAGAGCTCGCCTCCATCTGCCCCCATATTGATTCGTCTCCTTGAGCCACCCCACTACTTTTTCAATATTGGCTGCTCTCTCTTTCTATCTCTCTGTCAGAATGAAGGAAGCTATCAATTTGTTGACTCTGACAAAAGAAACGGTTTTGGTTAAAAATGGGGAGACGCTGAAAAAGAAATAAAAACTCTGGGAAACAGCCTGAACCCTGCCCACCAAGGACAGGGAGAGGTTATCCCACTTCTGCAAGTCAGTTTTAACCCCATTCACCAGACTAGCATAGATTAATTTATGAAGCCTTGGGTATTGCAGTAATTTTTTTTTTAAATCCTTGTTTAACTTGCAAGCAGATGGTGTGTCTGAAAAAGGTGCAATTAGGATGTGATAGAAGTGAGATTATTATTTATTGCAATCAGGTATTTGTATATAAAGAGAGGCCTAATAAAAAATTTTGTTCTGGAGATTCCCTGGAGAGTAGGTAATTTGAGAAATTGAAGGGGATTCTCCGATCACCGACCCCAAAATCCCGTTCGGCGATTAGGCGGAGAATCACCATTTCTGATGAAATCGGTGGCGGCGCCACTTTTGGAATGCTTTACCTTCTCCAAAGCGCCGTATTCTAGGAAAATGCCGTATGCTGTATCGACGGCCTCAGGATGTGACTTGAGGTCCCTCCCCCACCCGATACTCCGCCCCCAAACGGACGAGTTCCCGACAGCGTCGGTCGCGTGTGCTATAATTCGTCGGGAACTTGGCATAGCAGCTGCGGACTCAGTCCAGCGCCGCCACAGTCGGGGGAGAGCTGATCCATGGGCGGGGGCACTGTTGGGAGGTGGTCCAGGGCTTGTGAGCAGGCCAAAGGGGGGCACTGTTTTGCAGGCCGTGTCCGCGTGCGGCCGGCACCATGTTGCACGGTGCGCATGCACAGCCACGGAGCCGACAATTCTACGGCTGTTTCGGCAGCTAGAGCCTGGTGCTTCACATTGCCTGCCTGCTAGCCCCCACCAAATGGAGAATGGGTGACCGTATTGCGCTGAAATTTCGGTCGTACGGTGGCGTCAAGACAGAGCCTGAAAATTGGAGAATCCAGCCCATTGTGTTTCTATCACACGGTATGTTAGTGGGCTAGAGATTATGTAATTAATTGGAGGAGTAGGGTCTGTAGCAGGCAGTTTAGCTTTTAGTCTGTCAAAGACAGAAAGACTTGCAGTTTGCGTCTGTAAAAATCTCTTTTACTAAAATAACCCGACACAGAGGATAACAAGCATCCCTGTGTTTGCTAACTTTATTTATAAGTGGCTTTTGATGACCTGTGATAGACTTTGGTTAATTGGAGCTGGAGACAATGTAGGTTAGTAGTAAAAAGGGTTTCCTTTTATTTTAAGAATTGTTTCACTATTAATTGAAAAGCTGCTTTCTGTGATATTAATGCGTTAGATTAGATTAGATTTAGATTTATTGTCACGTGTACCGAGGTACAGTGAAAAGTATTGTTTTGAGTATAGTCCAGACAGATCGTTCCATACATAAAAAAACATAGGATAAACACACAATGTAAATACATAGACATCGGGTGAAGCATACGAAGTGTAGTGCTACATAATAGAGGAGATGCGTGGAGAGATCAGTTCAGTCCATAAGAGGATCATTCAAGAATCTGGTAACAGCAGGGAAGAAGCTGTTTTTGAATCTGTTAGTGCCATAGCAAGCTGTGATACAGCCAGATAGGATGCTTTCTATGAAATATCTGTAAAAGAGTCAATATGGACATGCCAAATTTCCGTAGTTTCCTAAGGAAGTATAGGTGCTGTTAAGCTTTCTTGGTCGTATCGTCGACGTGGCCAGACCAGGACAGATTGTTGGTAATGTGTACACCTAGGAATTTGAAGCTGTCAACCATCTCCACCTCGGCACCATTGATGCAGACAGGGTGTGTACGGCACTCGCTTCCTGCAGTCAATGGCCAGCTCCTTAGTTTTGCTGACATTGAGGGAGAGATTTAATCCTGTGTTAAGAATAAAGTTTGTTTTAATATAAAAGATATCTCATGACCTTCAAGTTTTGCTTATGTCCCAAAACATTGTTGATCTACCTGCTTTGACAGGTACCTGCTTAAACTGTTCCAGTAGCATGATTTTGTTGTCTTTTGAGTGATCTTGAGTTTCAGGGGCGGCATGGTGGCTCAGTGGGTAGCACTGCAGCCTCACAATGTCAGGGGTTTCCTCCCACAGTCCAGAGATGTGCAGGTCAGGTGGATTGGCCATGATAAATTGCCCCTTAGTGTCCAAAGATGTGTAGGTTAGGTTACGGAGATGAGGTGGGAGCTAGATAGGGTGCTCTTTTGGAGGGTTGGTGCAGACTCAGTGGGTTGAATGGTAGCCTCCTGCACTGTAGAGATTCTATGATTCATCCACTGAAGTTGTAGAGACAGCTAGATTGTTTAACTATGTTGTTCTTCTTACACTTCCTTGGTGTAAGAATTGTTCAGTTTCCAACATGTTTTGTGGCCCTTACCACAGTTCTTGCAAGTATTTGATTGACTCTAGTTTTCCCCTGTTGAGTGTCCAACCTGTGTACAACGGTGACATGGTTGCGCCTTTGCAGCCTTGTTCCTTGAGGTATCCATTTTGTGGATCTTGGCTCCAGCCCCTATCTGTGAACTTTTCTCCTGGCAAACTCCATGATTCCCACAGCAGCTTTCAGAGTTAAATTACTCACAGTAAGCAACTTCGTCTGAATTGCTTCACTGCGTAACCCACAAACCAGCCTGTCTCGAAGAATATCATCAAATGTACCAAATTCATAATATCTAGATAATCTTCTTAAAGACACTATAAACTGTAAACCTTCTTCTCCTGATGGGCAGCACGGTAGCATTGTGGATAGCACAATTGCTTCACAGCTCCAGGGTCCCAGGTTTGATTCCGGCTTGGGTCACTGGCTGTGCGGAGTCTGCACATCCTCCCCGTGTGTGCGTGGGTTTCCTCCGGGTGCTCCGGTTTCCTCCCACAGTCCAAAGATGTGCAGGTTAGGTGGATTGGCCACGCTAAATTGCCCTTAGTGTCCAAAATTGCCCTTAGTGTTGGGTGGGGTTACTGGGTTATGGGGATAGGGTGGAGGTGTTGACCTTGGGTAGGGTGCTCTTTCCAAGAGCCGGTGCAGACACGATGGGCCGAATGGCCTCCTTCTGCACTATAAATTCTATGATAATAGTGGAATCTGAGCTTTTCTGTAATCAGTCACAGTTTTGGAGAGACATGTCCCTCTAAGATATTCATTAATTCACTGATGGACTTGCCTCCTGATTTGCTAGATGAACAAGATTCTATTGCATTATAAACATTTTATGGCTGACTGAGCTGGGAAATATTGCAATCTTGGGTCCTCTGGTGATTGATTAGCTGTTATAATGAATTCCATGTTTCATAATCCTCATCAAGCATGTCCATAGCGCCCGTTTTCCCCGCCAATTTTGGATCCCGGTTCCTAGGGTCTACGCTTCCTCCCTTCTGGTTGTGTTGGAAACAATAGCACAAGCAATCCTTTTAACAAGTAACTAGGAAATCTTTCCCTTTTATGCCTAAATATTTTGACTTTACGCCCAAGTAGTACTCGTGCAGAGTTCAAAATGTCCGTTCCCGCAGCCCATGTAGCTTCGCCATGTGCACGGTCCCTACAACCCAGCCCCAACTTACTTCAAGCAAGCAAGTCTTCTCCGACTGTCGGTGGTCTTACTCTCAGTTGCTGTTGAAAACATTATTTTAGACCTTCTGTATTGGCAGCAGTGCGTCGCTCGATGCTTGTGTGTGTGAGAGAGTCGGTCCCGAAAATCTTCCATTGCTCCCAACGACATTTGACAAGTAATCCACAAAAAATCATCTTCCAGCGATTTTCTCCGCCACAATCCTCGTCGCGAGTTTTCTCTACTGTTATATTTCTTTGTTACCTACACTCTGGATTCTTATAAAATATGATGAAAGATTTATTAAGCGTGTTGCTCATCCAATCAAGATGGTGATCTGCTCAAAGCCTACAAGGAAGGGATTACCAGAAAACTACAGGCCAGTTAGTCTAACCTCAGTGGTGGGAAAACTATTGGAAGCAATCCTGAGCATTAGAATTAATTTGCATTTGGAGAGGCAAGGATTAATCAAGAACAGTCGGCAAGGTTTTGAGAAGGGGAGGTCATGTCTGACCAACTTGGTTACATTTTTTGAGGAACTGACCAGGTGTGTAGATGAGGGAAATGCATTTGACGTAGTCTACTTGGACTTCAGCAAGGCTTTTGATGAGGTCCCACATGGGAGATTGATAGCGAAGGTTAGAGCCCATGGGATCCAAGGAAGTATGGTAAATTGGATCCAAAATTGGTTGAGTGGTAGTACACTTGCCTTTATTAGCTGAGGCATTGAGTTAAAGAGCAGGAAGATTATGCTGGAACCGTATAAAAAGTTGGCTAGGCCACAGCCAACTTTTGTGTGCAGTTCTGGAATCCACATTATGGAAGGGATGTGATAGCACTGGAAAGGGTGCCGAGGAGAATTACCATGATGGTTCCTGGGCTGGAGATTGGATAGATGTGGATTGTTTTCGTTGGAGCATAGGAGACTGAGGGGAAGCATGATTGAGATGTATAAAATTATTAGGGTCATAGTTAGAGTAGACAGGAAGAAACTTTCCCTTTGGTCGAAGGATCAATGACCAGGGGGCATAGATTTAAGGTTAGGGGCAAGAGGTTTAGAGGGGATGTGAGGAAAAGCTTTTATACCCAGAGGATGGTAGTAGTTTTGCACACTAACCTCTGTGTAGGATGTTATCAAAAACTTTCTGAAAATCCAAACTCACCACAGCCACTGGTTCTTTTAAGTATTTTACTAGTTACGTCATCAAAAAACTCCAGTATGTTTGTCAAACATGATTTCCTTTTCATAAATCCATGTTGACTTTGTCGTTTCCCGTTGCTGTTGATATTTTCTAAGTGTCTGTCCTGGTATCCCATTCTTGAAAATAGATTAGTGCTTTCCCTACTGTAGATGTCAGGATAACCAGTCTGTAATTCCCTGTTTTCACCCTTCCTCGTTTTTAAAATAGTAGGGTTCATTTGTCACTCTCCAGGCTAGGTTTCAGGGGATCAGGAGGTGAATCACCCACTGCAGAATTCCTAGACTGTGACCTGCTGTTGCAGCCACATTATTTATGTGGCTCGTCTGCTTAGGTTTCTGGACGATGGTAACCCCAGGGTGTTGATGGTAAGGGATTCCGTGATGATGCCGTTGAGTGTTAAGGCGAGATGGTTGGATTCTCCCTTTTTTGAGATGGTCATTGTTCGGCACTTGTGTGGCACTTGTGTGGCACTTGGGTAGGGAAGAACTCCCCTTCTTCTCAGCTTCTCCCCTTTCTTTCCTGTTGGGTTTGGCTACTCCATCTTGCTCAAATGCCCCTTCCCCCCGATCCTCCCTCCCTTCCCGCCCTTCTATCATGTGTTGGCTACTTCCCCCTGGCTCTTGGCTACTTATTTGTTTATTTGTTGGCCACAAGCAGGTGTCGGATCAGTCAGGGGAATGGCTCCCATGTTTTGTCCAATGAATTGAGAAAGGTCTTGGGAATATAGATTGGGATGCATCTAAGTAGGAAGAGGTACGTGGGCAGCATGTTAATTTTGATCGTCAGCACTCTCTGCAGGTCCTCCTTACTTCCTTTGTCAGACTGGTCAGGTTCCATTTGTGAATCTGCGTCCAGTCATGAGCGATTTGGATCCCCAGATCGCGGAATTTGTGGCAGTCCCATCCGTGCTGCCCCTCCCCCTTGTTGGTTCGCTGGGAAGATCTCACTTTTGCTCACGTTGAGTTTGTAGCCCGCGAAGGCACCGCACTCTCTCAGGAGCACGATGATTCCTTCCAAGCTGCTTTGTGGGTCTGTGAAGTAGAGGAGCAGGTCATCCGCATAGAGCGAGACTGTGCTCTCTGCCTCCTCTTTGGATCCCCTTCCAGTTCTTTGCTGTTCTGAGTGTGATCGCTAGTGGTTCAGTCGCTAGGGCAAACAGCAGCGGGACAACGAGTATCCCTGCCTGGTGCCCCTGTGCAGCTGGAAGTACTGGGAGCTGGTTTTGTTCGTCCGTATGCTCGCCATGGGAACGTTGTAAAGGAGCTTCACCCAGTGAACCCTGTTCCAAGCCCGAACCGCTCCAGTACCTCTGAGGTATATGAAATGAAATGAAAATTGCTTATTGTCACAAGTAGGCTCCAAATGAAGCCACTGTGAAAAGCCCCTAGTCACCACATTCCGGCGCCTGTTCAGGGAGGCTGGTACGGGAATTGAACCGTGCTGCTTGCCTGCCTTGGTCTGCTTTAAAAGCCAGTGATTTAGCTCTGTGCTAAACTAGCCCCTCAAATCACGGCCTTTAGTGACTCCCAGATTGTGGAGGGTGAGACCGCCCCATTTTGATGTTTTTTTGTATATTCAGCTATAGTCTGTGATACTTTCTCGCTGAAGACCTTGTCGGCCAGTAGTGCAGTGTCCAACCTTCATGTGGGGTGTTGGGCACTGCCTGACTCCAACATCACATCCATGTAATGTGGAGCGTGGTCAGAGATTCCGATTGCGGAGTATTTCGCTTTGACCAGCCCTGGAAGCACCAGTTTCCCCACCACAAAGAAGTCGATTTAGAGTACACGTGCACTGGGGAGAAGAAGGAGAACTCTTTCTCCCCTGGATGGGTGAACCTCCAAGGGTCCACTGCTCCCATCTGCTCCATTAAACTTCCAAGTTCCTTCGCCATGATAGAGGTCATCCCTGTTTTGGGGATCGACATGTCTGTCCTTGGGTCCTGTACACGGTTAATGTCCCCCTCCGCATGATCATTTGGTGCGTCGCTATGACGGGGATTTCCGCCATGGTCTTTTGAATGAATTTCGAGTTGTCCCAGTTGGGAGCCTACACTAACGAGTACTACTGGTGCCCCGTCTAGGGCCCCGCTGACCATGTCGTACTGTCACCCTGGGTCCGTAACCGTCTGTCACCATAAATATCGTCCTCTTATTGATCAGTATTGCTACACACCTGGCCTTCGTCCAGTAGCAGGAATGGTAGGTCTTTCCACCCAGCCCTTCCTTACCCGCAGTCGGTCCTGTTCTCTTGGGGGTGTCTCTTGGACGAAGACTATGTCGGCATTCATGCTTCTTAGGTGGGTGAAGACTCTGGATCTTTTCACTGGGCTGTTAAGTCCCCTGACATTCCAGGTGACTATCCTGGTGGGGGGGGGTTTTCCTCCCCCCGCTCCTGTGGGATTAACCATACTTACCTGGTGGAAGCGCACCTGCATTCCGGGGTTTCCCTTTATTAGCGAGCCGTCCAAGATGGCCGCTGTCGCTGCTCTCCCCATGTGGTCGGGTCCCTGCGCTCCGGGGTTTCCCTCTGTCCAGGGGGCACCCAACAAGGCGCCAACAGTGCGTCCGCCACATGGATCTGCTGTTGCTCTGTTTCGGTCCCAACAGCGTCGCCAATACTGTGGGTATTTCTATTTATCTTAGTGAACCACAAGCCTTCCCTTATATCGATCAAATGACCACACAACCAGTTAGTTAGTTCAAAAGATGGTTTATTTACATACACAAGAGTTATCTCAACATGCAAACACAATATCTACTATGAGTTAAACTGCACCTATCAGCTACCATAACCTATACTTAACTTCGGGGCAACCGGCACTGTGCAAATGGATAAGGCCTTTATCTGGATTTCACTTGGCTGATTCAAAGAAAGTCTCTGTCTCTGCTGGGTTCATCGATCAGGTAGTGATCGTTGGTCTTGAACTTAGCTGGCTGTTCCTGCTGCAATTGGGCTGGCATAGGCCGGATCCAAAAGAGACAGAACACATGGCTGTGCTCTCTTTTATCCCTCTGGGATTTTGCGCTATTTGGGGCGGTCCTTAACCTTGGACCCAATAGTTCGACAGGGCTCTGATCACTGTCTTCGATTTCGGCCAATAAAGGGGCAGGTGTCTTGGTAGCTGGGCGGGTCCTTAGCGGCCATTGACCTTGGCAGTTGTGCTTTGAGTAAGGGGAGTGGCGCTGATCAGTCTTTGGCTGTACTGGTTGCTTGATTGGAGTTCTATTGTCCTGGGAAAATGGTAAAATGCAAACGAGCGGGGGTTTCGATCAGGTCTGGTTACCTGTGTTTCAGATACACATAGGCTATGTACTTGTCTGAGTCCTGGGTTGGCCATAATTCCCATGGTCCTTTGCAGGTGGCCATCTTAGATTGCCACATTCCATCCTTTTGTTCCTGAACGCGAAGCGTGATGGATCACACTATTGATCACTGTTCATTCTTGGTGGACCGGTCACCCTTGGTCAAGGCAAAGTTCTACTCTGCTCTACCTTATGGTTTGAGACATTCACCTAATATTTCATTAATACATTCAAAAATTAATTCATCTCTAACGGTTACTCTCATTGAGGCCACTATAAAACATTTAATTTATCCGCTCAGTTGATCTCTAGCTAACGCTATCTAAGCTACTCATGCTGCTGGTGAATATCAAAGAACTTGTATACAGTACAAAATTTAAAACAGCAGCATCACATTTCTACTTCATCCTAATAAAGTTAAAGAGCATGGTTTATTTTTAGCAGCGATTGGCACATGAGTTTAATTTTGTTGAATTCCAAAGAAGGGGGATCGGACTGTATATATCGGGGAGCAGGAGGCTTTTGCTCGCCATTTACGGAGTCGGAGTGTCTGAATGACACTGCAGATTATTGCAATTACTAGAAGGGCCTGTACTATGTATGAAAGGGGGTTCCATTTGGCAATGTTTTCGCACCAGGTAGGGGTTTTGATGTCTGTCTTTCTGCGTGGTGTAGTGTCCGGGCTGGTGGTGGCCTGTTATGTGGTAGTGTTCGGGGCTGGTGTAGTGTTTGTTACAAAGGTTCATGGCACGTGCAGTTGCAGAAGTCCAGCAATGATCCAAATGCATGTCAGCCGTCCTTGCTTCATCCTGTGTCTTCTATTTTCCGTGTAATCCTGGGGGTGCAAGCATAGTGTCTGTTATTATCTTTGGTTAATATCTCGTTTTAGTAGTCTTTCTCTCCTTACTCCAATTACCCGTTATGATTGTCACCATGTGTGACTCCCTCATTTTTTTTTTTCGAAATACCATTTTGGAGAGACAACATAGAACATAGAACAGTACAGCACAGAACAGGCCCTTCGGCCCTCGATGTTGTGCCGAGCAATGATCACCCTACTTAAACCCACGTAACCCGTATACCCGTAACCCAACAATCCCCCCATTAACCTTACACTACGGGCAATTTAGCATGGCCAATCCACCTAACCCGCACATCTTTGGACTGTGGGAGGAAACCGGAGCACCCGGAGGAAACCCACGCACACACGGGGAGGACGTGCAGACTCCACACAGACAGTGACCCAGCCGGGAATCGAACCTGGGACTCTGGAGCTGTGAAGCATTGATGCTAACCACCATGCTACCGTGAGGCCCCAAAGAAATCCAAAGAGACAAGAAATGCAAAAAAATTTTAAGTACAGACTCTCGCAGCTTGTGGTCGATGCAGGGAGTGGTCGGACAATTTCTTCGACCAGTCTTTTCTTTACTTGCAACCAGTGGTGTTTGAGACTTATCTTAACCAGCCAAATTTCAGGGCGGCCAGTTTTATAGAGTTTCGTCCCACGGTTCAGAGGTAGTTCGCGTGTAGCAGTATGTATAGCAGCAGTGATTCGCAACCAATTGTGTCATATGTGTAAATAGCATGTGGAGAACAACCAGGAGGTCGCGGGGGGTAAAGGAAAGAAGGAGTGAGGGTATCGAACGTGGCAAAATACATTCTTTATTCCACAACCAAAGAAAGAGTAGAGCAGGTGAAACTAAGGGCTTACCAAAGGCAACGCAGAGTATAGAGAACCATTCCAGAGCATATGAAGTGACGGGAACATGAGGTGCGGGAGAAGAATGGGTGGAATCCCTGGGTAGGCCGGGGGTCAGCGCTGTTACTCCACTACCCGAGCTTAACTGACCGGATAAATTTGGGACCTCAGGTAGGGCGGGGATCAATTCCGTTACTCGCTACCTGGGTGGGCGGGAAGAGTTTGTAGTCGTATGGAAACCTGTCAAAGACTGGGAGAACAGTGATCTGTTTCCCAACAAACGTGTGCCTTTAACTGTCATTGGGTATCGTACCCTCGAATCAGAAGAGTAATTTTGTGTCTAGCGACATGAATTAAAACCATGTGGTAGAAGAAGAAGAAGGAAAAATGCGGGCAGGCTCCATCAGAACTTTGGACGCCTTAATACTTAGGCGGTGTCTCTTTCTCATCATCTGGACACCTCGGGGTTCTGTACCAAACAGTGTTGTAAAAGCATTACCAAAACGCGAGTCAATATCTGAATCATCACCATCTCCCGGTTGCCAGACTCGTGTCTGCCGTTTCTGTGCCTTGGCGCCGTGGGCCGTCGGATGGTCTGAAGCGTCGTGCCTTACTAGTCTGCAAGAGTTGTTGCGGTGCCAAAGAGGGGCTTGTTTGTCGTGAGGCGTAGGGGCGGTGGGAGTGGAGGGCAAGTTACTGTGGTCGGGCGGTGGCTGTGGCGGTGGCTGGGGGAGTGCATATAGGGGGTTAAAGATATCTAGTCATGGTTCCGGGGGCTGGGGCGACTGGGGGCAGAGAGATCGCATCAGTGTTCAGGGATAGTAATCAAATTCGGGAGACTCTCACTGTCGTCGGAGTGAAGTTGAAGATGAAAGTCCGTACCTGTGGGCGAAGACAAGTTCGGGTCTGTGGGCGTGGACAAGGGATAAATGCCAGCATGGCTGGGGGAGGGTTGGCGTAGGGGTTGGACTTGGTTGTCGATGGGCGGGGCGTGATTGTCTCCTATTGCCAGAGAGATGTGGTGGGAGTGGCTACATTGTGATCCATAGACTTTGAGTTGGTTGATGTGGAACCAACCAGTTTTACCGTTTGTGTGCGTTATCTTATACACGGAGGGGCTCACTTTGTCTGAAATGGAGTAGGGTCCTGCAAATTTGGGGGGGGGGGGGCAAGAACTGGGGTTGTAAAGTGAAACCATTACTTGCTGACCGACTGAAGGGGGCCAATGTAATCAATTTGCAAATTTGTCCAAGAGCCATTCACGGGTCGGGTGTGACATAATTGTCCTTTCTTTGAGTAACGTTCAGGATTGTTCTGAGCACAGATAAGGCAATTCTCTACCTAATGGGGTACATCGCTTTTTCAATCCGGCAACCAACACAAAGGTCTTAAATGGGCAATGGTATTGTCGATCCCCTGATGTCCCTGTCCGTCATGAAATTGGTAAATGAGCTGATTTCTGTCTTGGTGGGGACCACATAAATTCCATCTTTTAAAACTATGCCATCCTGTACAGTCAGTGCGTCCTTCCATTTATCATAGGAGGCTGTTTGAGGGTGTCATCTGCTTTTTGGGCTTGAGATAGATCTTCAATATTGGTCTGGGAAACCTGGACTGAATGTATCGGTTCGCTTTCGGGTGGCTGCCAGAAGTGACCATGGCATGATCCTGCTTTGGCTATGGCGTCTGCCTTTACATTTCAGGGTGTGGAGGAGCGATGATGGCTTCTTACTTTAACGATACTGTATGTGCGATCTGAGGCTGTCTTGAGAATGTGCTTTAACAAAGGGGCAGAAGGTATGGGTTTTCCATCGGCTGAAACAAAACCTCGAGATTCCCACAGGGGCAGGAATTCTGTTAAACTGTTGCACACATACAGGCTGTCGGAGTGTATGTCTGCGGGAGTTGGAAAAGAGTCGGGGTTCTGAATTACATAGGCTATGGCTGCGAGTTCTGCTGCTTGTGAATCCAGGTGGCCGGCCAATTTTAGAGAGATCTCTTCTAGTGGGTGTCCCTTCACGTCTTCCACGTAAATTCCACAACCAGTAATTCTAACTCCATTTTCGATTGTAATATGAATCCATAGACGGCCAGCAAACGCGGTCGGATGTTCCCCCTTCTTTTGCCTGCAGTAATTTAAACCCTCGACTGGATCTCCTTTGTTATTCCCAATGGCATCTAATATGGCTGTTTTCATTTCCTATAGGGTTCCTCCTCCTACATTTTGGGGTTCTGGCAAAGCTGACCTTACGGACTGGCTAAGGCTCATAACTATTAGCTTTACTTCCTCTCACCTAGACCGTACATAACCTTTTGTTGGCGCACCTCTTCAAAGAAGCTGTGCGGGTCTGCGGTGGGTTGGAATGGACTAATTTTCATGCAAGCTTCTCTTAATTGGGTGATGGATAGTGGGGTGGTGTAAACAATATCAGGCTCCTCCTGATCCGATGACCTGCGTTGCGTGGTAACCAGATTCATGGGGATCGAATTGTGAGTAGGGGTGTGTGCTGCCTGTGCAGTCGGTGCTGCGGGTGCTTTTTTTGGAGCGTGGGGGCTCGATTTTGATTTCCCGTGTCCTCCACGTATCTTTGGGCGCTTTCGTTTAACTCTTGCCAATTGGGAGCATCTTCCTCATCTATATCCTGCCCGAAAGTGTACCTGAAGCCATTCTGTACTGAGAGTAGCGACTGTAACTTTTCTATCTTCTGTCGGCATTTAGCATGGTCAACGGTACTCTGCCTCTGCTGCTTAGTGGAGTTGTGGAGCACTCTCAAAGCTGCTTTTATATCTGCGCATTTGCTAGTTAGCTGGGCGACCTGTTCTGTTTCTTCTCTTACCAGGACTGCACGCTGTGTATCTTGGTAGGCTTTATCATACTGGGTCTGGAAGCTACTAAGGTGAACTAGACAAGATTGATGTGCGCGTTTTACATCGGCCATTTCCTTATCCTTAGCTTCTAACTGTTCCCGGAGTTGCTCAATTATCTTCTCGCTATTGTTACTGTTTCCCTCGTTCTTTTATTCCTTCTCAATTAACTGCCTACATAGCGTCTTCATGACCTCCTCTGTGCCTCGCAACTGTGCCAAACAGGACACACTATTGCTCTCGGCTTTCTGACTTTCCCTACATTTTTCTTGTGGAGCTCACTTAGGTTCTCCCACCAAGTCTGTCCTATCTTTCCTGGACCTGACTCATCATTAGCGCAAAAATTTGACCAAAGGGGCCATCCTTTCCCTTTTAAATATTTCCTTAACTCTTCCTCCCATATGGGGCATTGCTGTGCTCTGTTGGTCGCTGCGACCTCGGGTTCCTGTGGATTCATCAATCTTTCCATTGCTTTAGTGTCCATTACTTCTCTTATCTCTTTCTCTACTTTCAATTTGGGACAGGGGAATAAGGCGCCGATTTGAACAGCGGGTATGGCTTAAGCTATTTTCTGGCTCACAATCCCTCGATAGTTGTACACAATTCTAACGAGTTTACCTTACTCTTCCTGTTAGGTATGCATGCGGGTTAGTACACACTTCCGAAATTCGGTTATTTGGTCGATATGGGACTTGGTTCTTTCTCTTTCTCGCAATTTCATTCAAAGTTTGTGGGTTCTCTCGGAGTGACAAAGTCACTTCTAATCGAGTCCCGTCAGAGTTCGCCAATAATGTTGCTCTGTTTCGGTCCCAACAGCGTCGCAAATACTGTGTGTATTTCTAGTTATCTTAGTGAACCACAATCTTTCCCCTATATCGATCAAATGACCACACAACCAGTTAGTTCAAAAGATGGTTTATTTACGCACACAAGAATTATCTCAACATGCAAACACAATTTCTACTATGAGTTCAACTACACCTATCAGCTACAATAACCTATACTTAACTTCAGGGCAACCGGCACTGTGCAAATGGATAAGGCCTTTATCTGGATTTCACTTGGCTGGTTCAAAGAAAGTGGCTCTGTCTCTGCTGGACTATCGGTCAGGTAGCGATCGTTGGTCTTGAACTTAGCTGGCTGTTCTTGCTGCAATTGGGCTGGCACAGGCCAGATCCAAAAGAGACCCGGCTGCCCTGACCGGCCTGCAGACGCCGCTGACACTGCCCCCAGCCACCACGAGGTTCCCACGGGTGCCGCCATCTTGGGGCCCCGGCTCCACATGCGGGTCCTGGGCGCTGCCATCTTGGGGCCCCAATTCCACGTGCGGGCCCTGGGCGCCGCCATCTTGGGCCAACACGGAAGGCCCTGCCAGCGATTACTCTGGCACCGAGGATGATCTGGAACTCTCGCCACGACTTGCTTCCATCACACTCGACCAGTCGCGACCACGCACGCTCACCAAGACTACGACAACGATCCAGCTCAACGGGCATGAGACGAAATGTCTACTGGACTCCGGGAGCACGGAAAGTTTCATCCACCTCGACACGGTAAGACGCTGCGCGCTCCCCATCCACCCAGTCAAGCATAAGATCGATTTGGCCTCGGGTTCGCACTCCGTCCAGATCACCGGGTGCTGCATTGCGGACCTCACGGTCCAGGGGAGGGTTTTCAAAAACTACAAACTCCTCATTCTCCCTCGTCTATGCGCTCCGGGCCTGGATTTCCAGTGCAACCTGCAGAGCTTGACCTTCCAATTCAGCAGCCCTATTCCCCCCCCTTACTGTCTGCAGCCTCGCGTCCCTCAAAGTGGACCCCCCTTCCTTGTTTGCTAATCTCACCCCAGATTGTAAACCTGTTGCCACTAGGAGCAGACGATAGTGCCCAGGACCGGACCTTCATCGGGTCCGAGGTCCAGAGGCTCATTAAGGAAGGAGTCATCGAGGCCAGCAACAGTCCCTGGCGAGCCCAAGTGCTGGTAGTTTGGACTGGGGAGAAAAACCGGATGGTCATTGATTACAGTCAGACCATCAACAGGTTTACGCAGCTGGACGCGTATCCTCTACCCCGTATTTCTGACCTGGTTAACAGGATCGCGAAGTACAAAGTCTTTTCCATGGTGGACCTTAAGTCTGCCTACCACCAGCTCCCCATCCGCGCGAGTGACCGCAAGTACACCGCGTTTGAGGCAGATGGCGCCTCTACCTCTTCCTCAGGGTTCCATTCGGTGTCACAAATGGGGTCCCGGTCTTCCAACGGGAGATGGACCGAATGGTCGACAAGCACGGTTTACGGGCTACCTTCCCGTATCTCGATAACGTCACCATCTGCGGCCACGATCAGCAGGACCATGACATCAACCTTCAAAAATTCCTCCGAACGGCGAAACTCCTTAATTTAACCTACAATAAGGATAAGTGCGTGTTTAGCACCGATCGCCTAGCCATCCTTGGCTACGTAGTGCGTAACGGAGCAATAGGCCCCGATCCCGAACGCATGCGCCCCCTGATGGAACTCCCTCTCCCCAGCTCCCTAAAATCCCTCAAACGCTGCCTGGCCTTCTTCTCCTATTACGCCCAGTGGGTCCCCAACTACGCCGACAAAGCCCGCCCCCTCATCCAGTCCACCTCCTTTCCCCTGTCGATGGAGGCCCGCCAGGCCTTTAGCCGCATCAAAGCGGATATCGCAACGGCCACGATGCATGCTATCGACGAGTCCCTCCCATTCCAGGTCGAGAGCGACACGTCTGACGTAGCTCTGGCGGCCACCCTAAACCAAGCGGGCAGACCCGTGGCCTTCTTCTCCCGGACCCTCCACGCTTCCGAAATCCGCCACTCCTCGGTGGAAAAGGAGGCAGAGGCCATAGTTGAAGCTGTGCGATTTTGGAGGCACTATCTGGCCGGCAGGAAGTTTACCCTCCTCACAGACCAACGGTCAGTAGCTTTCATGTTCGATAATACACAGAGGTGCAAGATCAAGAACGACAAGATCTTGCGGTGGCGGATCGAGTTGTCCACGTACAACTACGATATCTTGTATCGTCCTGGGAAGCTCAACGCAAAGCGGTCTCTAAGCTGGTGCCTTGCTGCTTTTCCCTCAGGATGTGTTATGGGGTGGGGGAGGTGCTGTGCTGTCGCTCCTTGCCATGGGCGCTTTATCGCTTCCCCTGCTGTCGCTGTTCAAATCCGCACTCCACGACAAACTTGTCTGCCTTGGCAGGGGCTGTGAAAAAGTATCCAGAGTTTACTGGGTACAGCATACCAAACCGTACACAGTTCTTGTACAGTGCTGCCTGTGCCTGTTAGATTCTGCCCGCCGCTTGGCCAGGTCAGCCCCAATGTTCTGGTATATTCTTATTTTGTGTCCTTCCCAGCTGCAGCTCTTGGACTGCCTGGCCCAACACAGGATTCTTTCTCGTTCCTGGTACCATTGCAGTTTGGCTATTACTGCCCTCGGTTGTTTCCCGGCTTTGTGTTTCAGTCGCAGCAACCGGTGTGCCAGTCTATTTCTGGTGGCTTGGGAAAATCACCCTTCCCAACAAGTTGCCCAGCATCTAGGCCACATAGTTTGTGGGTCCCTGCCCTCGATTCCCTCCAGTAGGCCCACTATCCGCAGGTTTGGCGTCCTTGAGCTGTTATCCTGGTCCTCGATTTTACCCCTCAGGCAGCCCTGCGACGCGGCCAACCTCGCCACCTCTTTCTCCAGTGCCACGATCCGATCACTCTGGTCGGTTACGACTTTCTCCAAGTTCTTGATGGTTGCCTCTTGGGCTTCCAGTCTCACCCGCACTGTTCAGGGTTAGCTGTATTTGTGCCAGAGTTTCGGCCACCCCATCCTTCACTATGTACTGAATGTCTGCTTTTATATCCAGCTGGTGCTCCCTCAGTGCGTCCGTGAAGGGTGCCTTCCAGCTCCCCAGTGGAAGAGAGGTTTGTTCGTGGTTGCCTGCTCTTCTCGCTCCACTGCCTCGTTTGCTGGTCGGCTTGTCTGATTGCTGCAGTTCCTGGCCCATTCCACTCCTGGTCTCTGTTCGGCCTCTATTTTGTTTCCCCTTCTTTCCTCCTTCCACCGTCTTACTAATGTTTGGGGAATGAATTGCCAAGTTTTCTGGTGAATTTACGTTAAAAAGTGGCTATTTTTCGGATTCATGGAAGGAGGGCCACCTGACGTGCGACTGCTCAGCACATCGTTGTCACCAGAAGTCATCTGTGCAACTTATTGTTAATTAGATTGGAGCACTAGCCTTGGTTAGGTAACGCATTTCATTGAGACCCCCCTCATAACAATGAGGGATGGATTCAGATATTGTGTATTTGGGATGGCAACTTGGTCACCTGAATGTGTGTTCTAGCATCAGAGGTCAGGCTGCACCAGCGATTATGCAAGTCGGGCAGAAACCACAATACGCCATTACAGTTGCCATAGGTAAGAGATTGTGAGCTTCATTATCTTGACCTGTTGATCGTTAATGTCTTCAATCTTACATTTCAGTGAGAAGGGAAAAGGAAAAATGGATCTAGGTCTCCATGCAGCCATTCTGAGGATCATGATACAATGGAGGAAATGAAGGCGGGAAAGGTGACCCCAAGCTTAGCTCCAGGTGGAGGGTCTGCCTGAGGTCCAGGGTCAAGGGAAGCCAGAAGAACGAGAAGGTCAGGAGGAGAGACCCAGACAATAGAGGCGACACACAAGTCCTTGGATATACCTATTTAACAAATGAATGAGAGACCGTGCTGCACACATCTGTGCGTGTTCTGAGCTCTGGTAGATCTTCATGAAGAACTGATGCCCCATGGAGGTGGAGACTATCCCCTCCCAGTGGCTTTAAAGATGCCGCAGTGCTCAATTTCTTTCCCTCTGGGTCTTTCCAGGGATCCATAGGAGACCTGCACAGCACCTTGCAATCTTTAACACACAAATGCATAACAAAAACTTAAATGCCCATTACAGCAAGGCACAGCAGTATGTGAGGTTTGCTGTGAGCGAAGGTTGTCAGGCTACGTGATTCACTGGCTTTGCTGCTATCTCCGGCATCCCTTGAGTGAAGGGTGCAATCGACTGTACCTACATGCCTTAAGGGCTCCATGACAACAACCCCTAATGTTTATAAACCAAAAAGGCTATTGTTTCACATATCAACCTGCACTGCAAAAAGAGGAACCCTTCCCGGAGTGTGAAATGAAGGTGGATGCAAAATCTTCAGAGAATGAAGCTCAGGAGTGCCGGGAACCTTGAGGGTTATGAGAGTCAGTTTGAAGGCAATGATGTTATCGAGAAAGTAAGATGTGAGAGACATGCCTGTGACACGTATTTAATCGTTGCCAGATTCCAGGAGGAGTAAAGTGAAGGCAAGGGAAGATGGACACAGTTATCCTGACCCTCAGTTTCATCTAAAGCGATGTCTAGCGATTGCTTGAAGAATTCTCACTTGCGCTTTCTCGCCTCACAATTCAACAGGCCACGATCTCTTAAGAAGGGAAGCAGTGCTCCCTGTATGCGCTTGCTCTGGGAAGTGGGTCTCCACTCAGCAATGAAAACGATCCTAAAATTTGAAATAGTCGTCGGCACAAAAATGAGAAACGAGTGGGTAGTGAGATGAGGGCGTTGTGGGGCATCTCCGCCACCTGTCCATGTCTTGACCTTTGGCACTACCATTGGGGAGATCCAACTGCTGCTGACCCCTCAAGCCTTCTGAGCTGCCCTTACAATGATGTTTCAAGAGGAAGAAGAGTCAGAAGCCCATAATCTAATATTGGATAAAAGAATTCCTATGGTGGAGAAGGAGGCCATTCGGTCCATCAATCTGCACCAACCCCCTGAAAGCGCACCCCATCCAGGCCTACTCCCCTATCCCAATCCCACAACCCCATAACTCCATCTAACCTGCACATTCCTGACACTAAGGGGCAATTTAGCATGGCCAATGCACCTAACCTGCACTTCTGCTGTGGGAGGAAAGCGGTGTGCCCGGAAGAAACCCACGCAGTCACGCCGAAAGTGCAAACTCCACACAGTCACCCAAGGCCGGAATTGAATTTGTATCCCTGCCGCTGTAAGGCAGCAAGCTAACCACAGTGCCGCCCTAAACACTTCCTAAAAAGTGTTTAACACACCTCCCTCACATCAGACCAAGCTATCTTCAGTGAGATTGACATCACATGTTAAGGATTATAAGACTGCGTGTGGATCACTGTGATTGTCAGGATGTGTTGAACTGATGGATCTGTGATCTGTACTGAGACAATGCAATCTCCCCTTCCCCACAGGTGTGATCCCTGTCCTCCCCAACAATCTCTAATCTCTTTGAATTCACTGAGGGTAGTAAGCCTGTCCTGAATGAAGACAAAAGAATGGCCTGTGATGAGAAGTGATGGAGCATAGATTGTGAAAGGTGCATGCCCTTTGTGTGTGATGAGCCCTCCCCAGCAGTTTTGAGGATGGAGTGTGAGCACCATGACCGATGAGATGGTGGTAATGTGAAGGTTTCTGTGTGACAAGCAGTGGTGATATTTGTACCTTGCTGATGGTTGTGTGAGATTCCTGAAGAGAGTAACCTTTTGGGCACATGATGCCATGATAAACGTTTGATATTGCGGGGAGTTGAGGATAACAACCTGGCGGAGCGGATAAGATTCTTCACCCTCTTCCGGCACTGGAATGCGGTTGCCGGTTGCCTTGAAGTCCTTGCGATGGCCTAGGCTGGAGGAGTGAGGCTTGTGTGCTTTTTGGAGCCATTCCTGGAGATATAGGGTGTTCCTATGTGTGCCTGCACTCTCTGATAAAGACCTGGAAGGCGTTGTGGCTGAAGTGGGGTGCTGCTGCCTTATTTTGGCTTGTAGCCTACGTTCTTTGACTCAAAGACATTTCTATGGGTGTCCTGGAGGTAACTGGGCTGGAGAGAGCAAGATGAGCTCTGGTTGTGCTTACGTATGGCGCACGGACTTGGCCCACTTGGTAACAGCAGGGCAGATGAATCAGTTCTTGACCTGCAAGGTGATTCCTCTATGCATAATCAAATAGGTCCCAAGCACGTTTCCCACCATTCCGAGCAATGGGATCCATGCCACCAAACCCACCCACCACCACACTTAGCCTCTAAAAGAGAAAAGTCTACTCACTGGTAATGTAAATGGAAGTTATTTTTTTAGAAATGCTGGTCAAAGCAACCTGAATGCAGTTACTGAATGCATATCTCCACCGAAATTTTCTCATGAATGAGAAATGCTGTCTCCCCCATATTACAATTTTTTTTATTACTGAAAGGGAACCTCATTGTACCATTGTAAAGGAAATTCTGCAAAGAATGCTTGCTCCCAGCCCTTCTCTGGTCAGTATTTTGAACCTTCCTTAACAGTTCCAAGTTTTGACTTCTATTTTCTTAGGTGCTGCAGCGCTTCAGGTTTTAAAACTTTGTATTCAATGTTCAGGAATGTTCATGTTCAGTGCCATCACATTTCTTTAATGTTGATGGACATGCTGCATCATTCTAATGTTTTCTCTCTCTTTTATATTTCCAGCATTTGCAATGTTCTTCCTTCCTCAAAATTAAACCAAATGACTGTAATTCTGTTCAGAAAATTTAAAATGATATTGATAAATGTTATCTCCTGCTACTTTTCAGATGCTTGCACTCAAACAGAGATGTCTGGACCAGTAATCCATCACAAAATTGCTTGTGTTTCCGCAGCCGTATCAGACGAGTCAGTGGCAGGTGACAGTGGTGTATATGAAGCAGTGAGAAGGTATATAAAGCACATTCTCCAGGATATTCACTTTTTTTAAATGGAAAAATTATTTCCTTTTGTCCTGTCCTCTTTGCACTTGCAAACCCATTTTTCAGTTTTGAAACTTGGCAGTTTCTGTATTCTATTTTGTCACCAAATTCCTGCAACAAAATTGCAAGTACAATTACTGAAAAATGCAAAATAGCTCATTGACTTAAAAGGATGTGCAGTTTGTTCTTACTTGTTATATCTAACTCTAGATCGTGTGAGATAGAAGATGTACTTTTTGATGATGAAATTGAAGCACTAGGAGCTTCCCGACTCCAGATTGGAATGAAGTAAGATCTGAAGTTCTCTTAATATTGTCAAAAAGATTTTAAAATTACTGGCAACTTAAAAACTGCAACTTTTTTTTATTTTTACAACTGAACTTGCCAAAAGTTCACTTGAGTTGTAACCAAAGGAGAAGCATTCTGAAAAAAAATCTTTCCTAAGTATCATTAGGGAATTTGAAAAGAAGGAGCAGCCAAACAATTGAAATGGCAATTCAGTGAAAAGTTGGAAAAGCGTGAAGGTCAAGAGAATACCTAAAGGCCCCAACTAAACTGGTCAAACTGGTTTGCTTTACAGCTCATTAGAATTGAAATGTGTTTCTTTTACTGCATTGGGGTGGCATGGTGGCACAGTGGCTAGCAGATTCAATTCAGGCCCTGGGTGACTGTCTGTGTGGACCTTTTCTCTGTGTCTGCATGGGTTTTCTGCGGATATTCTGGTTTCCTCTCTCAGTCCAAAAATGTGCAGGTTAGATAGATTGGCCATGCTAAATTGCCCCTTTGTGTCTAGGGATGTGCAGGTTAGTTTGTGGGCTAGGGCGGGGTAAACAGGGGAGTGGATGGGCCGAAAGACCTCTTGCAATGTAGGGATACTATGATTTTTCTATCGTGTTTCATTCATTTGCATAACATTTGGTAAGCTGTTACTACGCTTTGCAAAGTTTCTTGCTTAACATTAAATGTCCTTATTTTGGCAGGTATGATGACAAAAGCAAAAGATTTGCAATATTTATTATTCAGTTGAGCAATTTAGCAGCGCTCTCATTGCCACAGAACCGTACACTGTAAGTAGAAACAATCTTTGTTTTGCAGGTGAGCACGATTTGATCACCACCTACTATTAAAACTTTTGATCTTGCAAGATCGATTTAAGATGATTGAAGAACAGACTAGGTTGGCTGAAAGGTTATAACTTGTGATGACTTTTGAAAGTGAATACACTTCAAAAAGATTTACATTTAAATGATTTACCTTCCCATTCCTGTAGATAGTGCAAATTGTTGAATGCCAATATTTATGTTTTTCTATACGATTATATGAATTTGGGAGTAAAAATGAAAGTTGAAGTTTAGCAAGAAAGTTAAACTACTCCTGGCCGCCAGGATTTAACTGACTGCAGAGAGAATTAAGCCAAGTGGCTAGCCGAGCAGCTTTCCCTGTGCGGCCTCATGTCAGGCAGAGGCACAGATCCCTCCTGAACAGGCCATTCAGAAAGAACCCCGCCCCCCCCAAAAAAGTTGTTACTCCCCCTAGTCTTACTGCCCCCTCCTTACCCCACAACCCATGGTTCCTCAAACTCTTACTGGGATTCCCAAGACCTCCACTTTCAGTCCCGATCCAGAGCTGAATACCTCTTCAATCCTGGAGTGTAGTACTGACAGTGGCCACTATTCCTGGTGGCACTGCCAGCATCTAATTGGCCAGCAGCTCTCTGAGGCAGGACTTCTTGTGCCCTTTACAGGGTGGGCTCCCTTGATTCTAGCCTAACAGGTAGGGCTCACAGAGCCACATAAAATTCAGCCATATAATTTAATGGATGTTTCCATTGTGTTCTCAGTAGTATTGATAAGCACAAAGCAGTTTGTAGGAATTGGTGAGAGATATTTGATATGATTTCATGCCTACCATGTAAAAGTCATGTTCTGGCTTATTAATGGAAATTCTTTACATTTGTTCATGAGAATCTCATTAAATCTTCTCTGAAAAATAATTGAAATGTGACCATGACATAATTTCTCATGGATTCTGATGTAGAGATTTCATCAATGTTTGTTCAAAGTTTTTTTAAAATGAGCAATATTTAGTGAAAGTCTCAGGTTACTGCTATTGTGCTGGAGCTCGGTCTCCAAATTAGATTGGCAGAAATGCCAACGACCTTGCAGAGCAAATGTGGAGAACTCAGTCAGCTGTAAGTAATATCAATACAGATGGATTAATGGTACAATCATGTGATGAATAGTAATATTACATGAAACAGGCTACAACAAAGCCAGAGGCCAAAACAAGAAACAAAGTTATTTGCAGTTAGTTGTAATGGGGCTGGAGATCCAACTTAGAAATAGGTTACCAAAAACGTTTTTTTTAACTTGGCTATAAATAGGTTGAAGTAGTTGTGCTAGGCAGTCTAAATGCCCTGAAATTTTGCCTACAATACTTCTGGGCTCAAGTGGGAGAGAAACTATGACAATGAATTATTTAGGATTGCAAATTTCGGTCAGTCCAAGCCTGCACATCTTGCAGGAAACTGAACCAACTGTTGACAATTAACATTAACAAATTGTAGCAAATGCTTGTCAGTCTCAGAGTCATTACAACACAGAAGGAGGTCATTCGGCTTGCTGAGTCCAGGCCACCTCTCTGTCGAGCAACCCAATTGGTCAGATTCCTCACTCTAACTCCATAGCCTTGCAGGTTTATTTCACTCAAGTACCCATCCAATTTCCTTTTGAAATCATTTAATTGCCTCTGCTTCCACTACACTTATAGGGAGTAAATTCTACATCATTACCATTTGTTGTGTAAAAAACCTTCGTTCCCGCCTCCCATCCATTGAGTTTGTCTATACATCTCGCTGCCTTTGGAAAGCGGCCAGCATAATCACGACCCCTCTCACCCGGGTTATTCTCTCTTTCAACTTCTTCCATTGGGCAGGAGATACAAAAGTCTGAGAACATGCACTAACAGGTTCAAAAACAGCGTCTTCCCCGCTATTACCATACTCCTGAATGACCCTCTTCTAGATGGAATTGATCTCTTCATACATCTTCTCTACTGAGTAGTACTACACTCTTTATGCTTAACCCGATATCTGTGTCTATGTATTTACATTGTGTATTTATTCAAGTCCTATGTTTTTATCATGTATGGAATGATCTGTCTGGACTGTACGCAGAACAATATTTTTCACTGTACCTCAGTACACGTGACAATAAATCAAATTAAAATTCATACATATCTTACCCAAATCTAAATCTGTATCTTCTAATCCTTGTCCCACAGCTAATGGGAACAGCTCTTATTTGTCTACATTATCTAAATCTATCACACTTGTACACCTCTATCAAATCTCCCCTCAATGTCTCTTGCTCCCAAGAGAACAACCCTAGCCTCTGCAACCTAACCTTGTCGCTAAAATCCCTCAATCATTCTGATAAATTTCCTCTGCACCTTCTCAAGAATCCTTGCATCCTTCCTAATGTGTGGTGACCACAACTGGATGCGATAATTTGGTTGTGACCTGACCGGGCTTTTATAAAAGTTCAGCATAACATCCCTGCTTTTGTACTCATTATCCCTATTTGTGAATCCCAGGAATGCGGCCAGAGGCTCCCACCCCAGATAATCTGTTTTTGTGATGTAGATTGAGGGATAAATGTTAGTGAGGACATCAGGGATAACTCCCTGCTCTTATTCAATGTAGTCCTATGGAATCATTTACATCCACATGAGGCAGAGTCTCCAGTAAACATGGTAACTGGAAAATGGCATTTCTAGCAGGGCAGTATCCCTGCAGTACTACACTTAGCCTAGCTGTGGAGGTGAACCCACTCCCGCCTGATGTAGAGATAATAGCGTTACCCATTGAGCCATGACTAACATCGAGGAGACACTAGAGAAATTTAGGCTTAATAGCCCTTAATCTTAAAAATAATCTTGCAGGAGAAGATGCAGTATGCTAATAAATGGCTGGGGAACAGGAATCCAGAACATGACTGTAAATTAAACTGCGATAAAGACAAAGGGATTGGGTTTAAAAAGGAAAAGCTTTTTTTGGGATTGATATCCATATTTTATTCACGTACAATGCAAGATGATTTTGTGGGGTTGGAGGGCGGGGTTGTGCAAACAAAGACAGCGAGTTTCCATAAAATTCTGAGGATTTTCCTTCGATAGCTGTTGTGAAAGAGTCCAAGTGTGATTGTTTTATGGGAGGTTTAAATGCAGAGTGCCAGGTAAATGCAATGAGTTTTACTGCAGGTGAGGATTGACACCCTGACCCAGAAAGAAAGAAGACAGATTTCTCCAAACCCTGTTATCCCGCCCACATTTAGAATTAATGCGTAAATTCTCCAGCCTGGTGCTGAGCTTCCCAAAAGCTCCTTCCAACAAAAGGACCAAGAGAGAGTGTAAGTGGAGGGCTTCAGGGTGGGGATCTGTGCTCACTTCTCGATAGAAATGGGAACTGAGTCTCTTAGTGGATGAATCTGAAAAGCTACTCAATTTAAGTTTAGTTGAGAGAAGAGAGAAGAGTCGGATTGATTGGTGATGACCCACTGTCCCGTTATTCAGCTTCAGTATTGTCCGTGTGATGGTTCCAAATTACAGCTAACCATCTGTTTGCGATGTCTGTCAACCTTCCAGTCCACTCTGCTTCTCACTCCTGGGCCATACATTCTCCTGTATCTCTCCTCACATAGGCCTTTTTCATAAAACTTTTTCTGTTTGCGATCCTGCTGATATTACCCAGCAGTTGAGATACCTATGTTAATTTGAGGATGTGCCGCCCCCCTTTTTATGCCAGCCCGTGACTCACCTGCGGGTCGCGACCCCCACTTTTAAAAAGCCTGGGGCGCGATTCTCCGCACTCACGACGGGGCGGAGAATAGCGGGCGCGTAAATTTTTACGGCCACGCTGGTCCGATGCCCTCCCGCTATTCTCCCCCCCCCCCCCCCCCCCAACGCCCGCCTCCCAACACGAATCGCTGCCCGCCATTTTTTTACGGCGAGCAGCTATTCACCCCTGGCCGATGGGCCGATTTCCAAGGCCTTTACGGCCGTTTTTATGAACGTAAAACACACCTGGGTTGACCGTTCGTAAAAACGGCTGTAAAGTCCCGATCTTGGGAACCATGGCATCGATTGGCACGGCAGTACCACGGCCGTGCCAAGGGTGCCATGGGCCCGCGATCGGTGCCCACCGATCGCGGGCAGCGGGTACTTACCCCGTGCACTCACCCCGTGCACTCTTTCTCCCTCCGCCGCCCCGCTGTATCCAGGCTGTATTAGGGCGCCTGAGGGGCATACCGGCCCGCGCATGCGCGGGTTTCACGCATATGCGTGATGACGTCATCCGCGCATACGCGGGTTGGAGTCGTCCAATCCACGCATGCGCGGCTGACGTCATCTGACGCATCAGCCGTCGCTAACTCTGGCTAGCGGGCTTAACGAAATTCGTTAAGCCCGCTATGCCGGAGGTCACGGCCGCGCGATGCTAGCCCCGACCGGGGAGCAGAATCGGTTCCCGGTCGGGGGGGGGCAGAGGCTGGCGTCAAACCCGCACGTTTTTGACACCAGCTTCCCGAGTCTTCGTGACTCGTGAGAATCGCGCCCCTGGTCTATGCAGAGAACACCTATGTTCCTGCACACTCTTTAGAACTGTGCCATTAAGCCTACTTTTCCTCGCCTGATCCCTTCGCCAAAATGCATCACCTCACACTTCACCTCTCTGTTAAATTCATTCTGCTGCTTAACTTCCCATTCTGTGAATCGAAAAGTAAAAAGTCTTAGAACACCAGGTTAAAGTCCAAGAGGTTTGTTTCAAACACTAGCTTTCAGAGCACTGCTCCTTCCTCAGGTGAATGAAGAGGTATGTTCCAGAAACATGTATATAGACAAATTCAAAGATGCAAGACAATGCTTAGAATGTGAGCATTTGCAGGTAATTAAGTCTTTACAAATCTAGAGATAAGGTAACCTTCGGGCACGCCTTCAGGACGCGTGACAACGCAGAATCGCCGAGCAGAAACTTATAGCCAAGTTCCGCACACATGAGTTGTGGCCTCAACCGGGACCTGGGATTCTTGTCGCATTACATTCATCCCCCACCATCTGGTCTGGGCTTGCGAAATCCTACCAACTGTCCTGGCTTGAGACAATTCACACCTCTTTAACCTTGGGTTACCCCTATCTCTGGATCTGTAAAGACTTAATTACCTGCAAATGCTCGCATTCTAAGCATTGTCTGGCATCTTTGAATTTGTCTATATATATGTTTCTGGAACAAACCTCTTCATTCACCTGAGGAAGGAGCAGTGCTCCGAAAGCTAGTGTTTGAAACAAACCTGTTGGACTTTAACCTGGTGTTGTAAGACTTCTTACTGTGCTCACCCCAGTCCAACGCCGGCATCTCCACATCATGAGCCGAACTGACTAAGGTCGTCAATTCATACCATGCTTAATGTCTGCCACATCTCCAAATTTAGTATCGTTGGTATATTTTACTGTTCTAATATCCACGTAATTTAAATTTATCAACATAGTACTGAAATTTGAGGAACATTACTTCTCATCATTTTGCAGGCTGAAAATAACCATTTACACGACTTAAATAATAACAAGAAATGCTAGAAAAACTCAGGTCGGGCTGCATTCGTGGAGAGAAACAGAGTTAACTATTCAGATCAATGACCTTTCATCAGAACTGAAGAATGGTAAAAACCTAAGAGTTTTTAAGCACGTGGAAGGGAGAAAGGGGCAGGAAGAAGAAAGGAGAATGTCTGTGATAAATTGGAGTAAGATTAAATAACAAAATATTTCATGATGCAACAGCCAACAGTGGTAATGGATACAGTGTGTCCAATTGAGACGTTAATGGCGACAGAGCAATTATCTGATCAAAGAACAAAGAATAGTACAGCACAGGAACAGGCCCTTCGACCCTCCAAGCCTGTGCCGACCATGCTGCCCATCTAAACTAAAATCTTCTACACTTCCTGGGTCCATATCCCTCTATTCCCATCCTATTCATGTATTTGTCAAGATGCCCCTTAAATGTCACTATCGTCCCTGCTTCCACCACCTCCGGCAGCGAGTTCCAGGCACCCACTACCCTGTGTGTAAAAAAAAAAAAAGAAGGGATGAAGAAAGAAACCAGAAAGTATCAACCCAGCAAAACAAAAAAAAAACACCTGGACCATAACACAGGCAGAAGGTATGATCCATAGTTGTTGAACTCAGTGTTGAGTCCAGAAGGCTGTAGAGTGCCGAGTTGAAAGATAAAATGCTGTTCCTTGAGGTTTCATTGAGCTTGAATGGAACACAGTAGTCACCATGGGCAGAAAGCTCCCATGTTGACCTATAAAGACCTTCACTAATGTCACATTTAGGCATGTACATAAATATTTCCTTCACAACAGACAGCAGCAGTCAAGTGGAAAGAGCAAGAGACTTTCTAGCGATGGCTGCTTTCCCATTGGTGCCAGGCATCACTGATTGTACCAACATAGCCATTAAAGCACTAGCAAGCCAGCCAAGGAGCTTCCATCAACCGCAAGGGATGCCACTCCGTAACTGCAGATTATGTGCGATTACAATCAAGGAATCGTGCAGGTGTGCGCAAGGTACCCGGGAAGCAGCCATAACCAAGTCCTCGGGGACTTCCATCTGCCAGTGATATTTATGGGCCTTTGAATGGATGAATATTTAGACATACCCCACGGAAAAATGGCTGAAATCTAAGGCTGGAGGCTGAGCATCATCAGAACAAAAGCTGCACATCAACCAGGTCCACAATTGGTCTGCTGAAGATGAGGTTCTGATGCTTGGATAGATCAGCTGGATCGTTCCAATATGCACTCACCAGAATCTCCCTCGTGGTAATATTCTGCACTCGGCTGAACATTCTGGCCCTCCAGAGAGTGGAAACCATGTCAGACGAAGAATTGAGGTAGACAGCCCGGTCCTCTGATGAGGAGTCAGAGGAAGAGGAGGGTGAGCCGGTCCAAGGTGGGGGACTGAATGCCCATGAGACATGGGAAGCTCTGATCATGAAAGATTCCAGTAGCTGAGTTTCTCCAACTCAATATCACCTTCATGGCTGTTCTCTCCTGTGCTTAGCTCGGTGACATGAACACGAGTGTCATGTATGGGCAATATTATGGATCCAAATAATGTCCATCAGAAGGATTCAAACATAATGAATAGAGACAGCCAGATAATATTTGGAAAATAACATTTATATACACAGTGATTCAATATTCAAATCTCTAAAAATAATAGACATCAAAGTGTGACTAATATCAAGTTTTCATTATTCTTTTCTGGTGCTGCGGCATGCTGCTTCCCTACCTCACTGACAATTCTATTAGGGACAGACTACTGACTGTTGCGTCATCTTGCCTGAGATGACTTAGCAGCCATCCTGTGGTCACCTGAGGCCATGAGGACCCTGATGTGTTGGAAGTCTCCAGAGTGGCAAGTAGCTCATCAATTGTCATAGCACTCGTAGACATCTATGCCAATAGAAAAGGAGTGGAGGAGAGGCTGTGGGCATCAGAAGCATCCTCAGGTGCTCCCCAATGGCTTCAGTAACTGTTTTTACACTGCTACTAGATCCATTTGGTCGTTCCAGCTTTCCTAAGAGGCGCAGAAGCTGAATGTGACTCCAGACTCCTTGTATCTAACCAATCTGGCTCAGATGCCCGGATGTCAGAGAGAAAGCAATGGAGTGCAGGTCAGAATACATACCCAGTATTGTGTCAACTGATCTACTGGGTTTGGCCCTCCATGAAAGTTACCAATCTGCCAGTGGAGGATGCCAGGCATTCTGTATTATGTGTCATCACAAAAGTCTTCTCCAGAATTCTGTGTCATGTGCAACCCCTCTCCATATACTTTGAGCTGGACATCCAGTATCTGCCGCCTGACCGACAACTCCAGATCTCAGCAACTAGGTCAACTCCAGCATCCTCTGACTGCCAGAGGCCTGCTCCATCTCAAATTCTGAAAGTTGTTTGTGTGACTGTGATGGGCTCTCACTAGTGCATCTATCGTTAGAGCCAAGATGCACATATGCACCGAAGGTCATTGGTGCTAGATGCAGAGCAAGGATGTGATGCTGCATGCTCTGAGGCATCCTCTCCCTCCTCGCAGGTGCATATTTGTTCCTCTGGGATGATGTCTGCAGCTGTCAGCATTGCATCTATGTGGTAAACAAGAAAGAAAGTTAGGAGCATCGTCAACTTTCCGGGTAGGTTTAGTGAGAGATATTACATCATTGGAAACATATGAGACATTGGAAATATTATTCAGAGGCACAGTTCCTCCACAATGTGGTTAAACCTACAAAGTCATAAACCAACACAGTAGCACAGTGGTGGGCAGCACAGTGGTTAGCAAAGTTGCTTCACAGCTCCATGGTCCCAGGTTCGATTCCTGGCTTAGGTCCTTGACTGTGCGGAGTCTGCACGTTCTCCCTGTGTCCTTGTGGGTTTCCGCCAGGTGCTCCGGTTTCTTCCCACGGTCCAAAGATGTGTAGATTAGGTGGATTGGCCATGCTAAATTGCCCTTAGTGTTCAAAAAGGTTAGGTGGGGTTACTGGGTTATGGGGATAGGGTGGAGGTGTGTTCTTAAGTGAGGTGCGCTTTCCAAGGGCTGGTGCAGACTCGATGGGCCGAATGGCTTTCTGCACTGTAAATTCTATGATGCACCCATGCTATCTACCCGCCAGCTTTCGCAGCTTCAAGCACCCTCGACTTCCCTGCCCCTTCAGTAATGTTTGCTGTAGTTAAAAAGCACTCTTGGAATCTCACCAACCCGGAGTCTTCTTCCCATCTTGCCTTGACCTATGACCAAGCTGCATTCGTTGGCAGCAAACCCAAGGACCTTCTTCCCGATGGCTGTCAGGATAGGTGAGGAGGGGACACTGTCCCCAGTCCTGGGGCGCGATTCTCCGACCCCCACGCCGGGTGGGAGAATCGCGAGAGTGCCGGGCAATTCCCGCCACGCCGCCCTGGCACCCGCACGCGATTCGCCCCCCCCCCCCCCCAAAAGCGGCATGCCGTGTTTAACGACAGGCCGCTCGGAGAATCCGCGCTCGCCGTTTTTAACGGTCGAGTGGCGATTCTCCGGCCCGGATGGGCCAAGCGGCCTGCCCAATCCGACCGGTTCACGCCGGCGCCAACCACACCTGGTTGCTGCCAGCGTGAACAGCGCACGAGCGCTGCGTGTGTGGCCTGTTTGGGGGGGTGGGGGGGAGGGAAGAGGTTTGAGCACCAGGGGCATGCTCAGGAGGGGTCTGTCCCGCGATTGGTGCCCACCGATCGGCGGGCCAGCGTCTCTAAAAGACGCGCTCGTTTCCCTCCGCTGCCCCGCAAGATCAATCCTCCATGTCTTGCGGGGCGCTCGCGGGGAGGACGGCAACTGCGCATGCGCGGGTTGGCGCCGGCCAACCTGTGCATGTGCGGGTGACGTCACTTAAGCGCTGCCGGCTGCGTCATTTAGGCGGCGCCGCTTTGACGTGGGCGCCAAGGCACGGCGCGCAAAATTGACGCGGTGCCACTCCTAGCCCCCTGGGGGTGGGAGAATAGGGTGCGAGGTGCGGCCTACGACGCCGGAGTGAAACACTCCGGTTTTCACTCCGGCGTCGCCACTTAGTCTCCTGTTGGGATAATCGCGCCCCTGATCTTTTTGAGAGCCTTGTTCTCCCTCTTCTGCAAAAAAGCGGGAGATTGTAATGATGATTCTGTGCTGCAAACATTCATTGAATGGTGTGACAATTGTGTACTTGGCACACTTCGTTCTATGCTCCTTGACATTTATCAGGTGTCGCAATTCCACCACCTCACGACCATCGCCATGCAGAGTGGCATGTGTGCATCATGCTGCCATATGTACTTGGGCCACACACATGACATCAGCGGTTTGTTCAACACCAAGCCGCTGCGACCATCCAGATTGCTTTTGTATTGTTGCTCTGAGGACTTCCCGCCTTTCACTTTGATCTCACAGGGAGCCTTTGGGCCCTCCTAATCCCCTGGATCCATTCTCTGAACCATCTGTAGAGAGGCATATCGTATAAAAGGCATGATTTTCAGTATCTCCCTAAACACTTGCTTTTCATCTAGGATTTCTTTGCTGGCAGAGGTCCAGAATGCTTCAAAACTGGACGAATATTCGTACACATTTATAAACTAGCTTTTACCAACTGCAACAGTGTATAAGAATTCAAAATTTTCACCTTAAATTTACCAGGCGCCTAAACATTGTTTGATATTGCAGCCCAGCTGTTGCTGACTCTGCCGGCAGCCAAAAATTGGCCACGGCACCTATTATGCACCGACTTTCAGGCACTGGAGACAGCGATCCAAAAACTTCTGGATTGGCCTCCCGCCCCATCATTGAGCTACGTAAAGTTCAGCTTATTAACTCTGTCTCCCTTCAAGGATGCTTAACTTTTCCAACATTTTTTGTTCTTACTTCAGATTTCACACAGTATTTTAAGCCACGTTTTAATCCAAGCTGACACTGATCCTCCAATTCCATGAAACTCATTTTTGTTAACCAGCCTTTTGTGTGGTACTTTGTCAAGATGCTTTCCTTCACCATCCTTCTCTGTTATTTCATCAAAAAATTCAGTTAGATTATTCAAATATGATCTGTCTTTTACAAGTTGGTACTGGTCTCTTTCATTAAACTTAAACCTCGCCAAGCCGCTGTTAATTTTCTTTCCCCCGATTTATTGTTTCTAAAATCTTGTCACTACTGATGTTAAACGGACCAGCCTGTAGTTATTAGGAATACCCTTGTGTGGGCAGCACGGTGGCACAGTGGTTAGCAGTGTTGCCTACGGCGCTGAGGACCTGGGTTCGAATCCCGGCCCTGGGTCACTGTCCGTGTGGAGTTTGCACATTCTCCCCGTGTCTGCGTGGGTTTCGCCCCCACAACCCAAAAAGATGTGAAGGATAGGTGGATTGGCCACTCTAAATTGCCCCTTAATTGGAAAAAATAATTGGGTACCCTAAATTTTTTTTTTTTAAAAGGAATTCTCTTGCACCCTTTCTTGAATAAAGGTGTGCAGTTTGCTACTGTCCATTGTCCAACCCTCTGGCACCTCCACCACCATGCCTGCCACCTACTTCCATAGCATTGACTGACTCTTTGCTGCTGAAATACCCCATCCTGCATTTGTTACCTCGCGACGAGACTGATCTAATGTATTCCTGGCCAGCTTCCCATCTTCCACCCTCCACAAACAATTCCTTGAATTTGAAATTCTTCAAACCACATGGATTTGTCGCTTCCTATTTATGTAACCTCCGCCAACCCTACAACCCTTCAAGATACCTGTATTCCTCTCATTCTGAAGTTTTGCGCATTCCTGATCTTAATTACTCCCCGTTGGAGTTTCAGTTGCCGAGGGCATGAATTCTGCAATATCCTTCCTAAACCTCTTTCCTCCTTAAGTTGCTCTGAAAACCCACCTCCTCGACCAAGCTTTTGGTTATCTGCTCTGATCTCTCCTTATGTGCCTCAGTGTCAAACTTTGTTTGATCATCCTCCTGCAAAGTGCATGGGAACTTTATACTATGTCAAAGGTGCTAAGAATGCAAGTTGTTGTTTATGTAAGAGACTGTAGCTACAGAAGTGCCTTGTTAGCATTAAGAGATATTCTTGACATCCTTAATTTTTCTTTAGAGGTCACCATCCCGTTTCTGTGTGGAAAGCAATAGCATAAGTTCCCATTAAGTGTGACTCAATAATTTCAATGGACTGGGAGAGGAACAATATTAGTTGATTTTCCATTGTATTGTATAAATCAAGCCAAGTCTGATGTCCAAACCTGGGCCCCCATTATGAATCCTACTTCCATGAATGACAAGCTTCTGCATGGTGTAACAGCCCTTACTTTTTCTTGACTTCATATTGATGGAATATCAGAGTCCCTAAGTGTTGAAATTCCCATGCATTTGACCTGTTTTGGTTTTTTTTGGTGCAGTTATATCCGTGTGGCCGTGCTCCCATGCTCTGAAAATGCAAGCTGTCTGTTTCGCACCAAAGCATCAACAGCTGCTGAAAACCTCACATTCAATGAAGTCTTTTGGATCACCCTTTCCTTTTCTGCGTTGCTTCAGAAGACTTTGCGAGTTGATGTTTGCTCAGTGGATAAATCTCATCGGGAAGAATGTTTGGTTGGTAACTGTGTTAAATGTTAATGCTTAAGACTGCACCTTTTTTTGAGCTTGCAGTTGGTCAAGAACTTTGGGTTTTTATTGCGAGGAACCAACGTATTTGGCATTCCAGTAGGGTATCCTTGGACACAATTTCATTTGGGCTAGCAATTGGCCATTATTTTTTCCACAATTTCAAACTCTGAACCGTTCCAAAGATGTGCAGGTTAGGTGGATTGGCCATGATAAATTGCCCTTAGTGTCCAAAGTTGCCCTTAGTGTTGGGAGGGGTTACTGGGTTATGGGGATAGGGTGGAGGAGTTGACCTTGGGTCGTGTGCTCTTTCCAAGAGCCGGTGCAGACTCGATGGGTCGAATTACCTCCTTCTGCACTGTAAATTCTATGATAATCTATGATAAGCTTTATGTCTTTTACAGAGCAACTCATGACAGTGTTTCAATTTAGCTCCGTGGGCTAGACAGCTGGCTTGTAATGCAGAACAAGGCCAGCAGCGCGAGTTCAATTCCCACAGTGAGAGTTCTGAATTCTCCCTCTGTGTACCCGAACAGGCACCGGAATGTGGCGACTAGGGGCTTTTCACAGTTACTTCATTGAAGTCTACTTGTGACAATAAAAGATTATTATTATTAATTCTTATGATGCAAGTACAGTAAGTAACCATAGTCCCAGGTGACCATAGGCTGCATTTCCCTTTGAGTGGGAGAGCTGACTGGTGGTGATTTAATCTGAGGATCGCCATACCTCAGGGGAGGGGCAAGGTTGAAAAGGTGGGCCTTCATGAATAACCTCAGCCGGTATGGGAATTAAATGGACGTTGTTGACCTTGCTCTATCCTTGCTGTCTGGCCAACTAAGCTAAACCGGCCCCCCTTAAAATCAGTGAATAAAGAAGAGCTGGTCAAATGCCTGAGTTCATTTCACATCACCACCATAATGTACTTACTGAGAATCTTTGGTTTCAACCAGTAGTTTAGAGTAATCTTCATGTATTAATAATTACTGTTCAGATTTAAATGTTGGTCATGACAAGATCTTTGGCAAATTGGTCATAAACAGCTGATATTGCTCCTATATAATGGCCACATTTCTAGATTTGTAACATTTCTAACAAGGTAGAGTGTGAGGCCAATGCAGGAACAATGAGAAAGCTAGATTAGTTATCTTAATTCTTTACATTATTTACATCCTTCGCACAATGCAAATTCCATCCATCTCCAAGGGATGCTATCCTAGTGTGCAGAATAATCACCACCCTTTTGAAGATTTTTGTGTGGATTTTCTGTTTCTTTGAATCACACAAGAAGTTCAGAAGATAGTAAGCAAAGTCACATTTATTGGCTTATCGGGGTCCTATGATTCTCGGAAATCATAATAGTGAACAGAGGCATTCCCTCGTAGTTAGAATGACAAATTTTGGAGCTGTTTCACTTGTACTGGAACACCATTAAATAGCAATACTGAAAATTAACAGTCAACTGGGTTGGGAAAATGGGCATGGGGGCAAATGCAAAGTGTCAACATTCACAGATGAAGCTGTAACAGACTGAAAGTGGTCTACACTTTCCTAAAGTGGCAGCTGAGTTTCTTACCAATTAAGCTGGATGTAAATATCTAAGAACTAACTTGCCGCAATTATCCAGTACCATGAATATATCAAAGATACCAAACTTTTAGAATCAAAAACTCAAATGGTTCACTTCATTGGATCAACAGAAATTGGGATGAAGCATTAGCTGTTAAATATTGTATTTTTTAGGATTCTCATCATAACAATTTCTCTTGTATAATGCGTAGTGATGTTAATATTTACTCTCTGACCAACAATTTTTTAATATCTTATTTCCAGTAACTTCTGAATATATGTTTTGTCACACCTAATGCATAAATGACAATTTATTTAAATTTTAAACAGGGTGGAGCTCAGATCAGCTTGGCAAATGTTATCAGATGTGGAGAGTGGTCAACACACTGGTACAACCTCCTTAATCTTCATTATCTACAGGAAGAAAGCATGAAACACAATGCAAAAAATGAAGGTGTTCTTCAATCAGAAAGTGAACTCTCCTCAACAGAGAAGAAAGTAGGTCATTAATTTAAATCTTTGCAAGGTAAACCTAGGCGTGACATTAATGCAGTGAATTTCCAAATAAACATCAAATCTTGAATCTCAATTTCAATTATTGCACAAATTCAGACATTTTCCGAAAGGACGTTTTACCAGTCTCTGGCAGATGATCAATATGAGAGACAAAATAGTAAAAAGGCAAAATGACGAGAGAGAGATATTTTGATTGGCTCTGAACATTTAACCAAGTTAATTTAACAGGCAGTAGAAATGGAGCCACTATTTATTCCTGTAGAATCGTAGATGCTGGGAAATCCAGTAGAAATCAATTCCATGGGATCCTGAGCCTCCCATCTGAAGCATTGTACTTTGGAATAGAAGGTAGGGAAGAATATTTAGCCATATTCCAGATAACGTCCCCATCAGAAAACCTGACCAGGCAAGGCCTTGACAAACTGCAGTTGGGTGAACATTTAGAAAGCCTCACACAATTTAAAGCTATGTAAATTGGACCCTCGTAAATATTTTGTTTCCCTCTTCAGACTCTTGTCAAAGACACACTGAAGCTCCCTGAAGTGTGGCAGGTTTGACATTGATGACTGGGAGGAGCTGGCTACTAATCATTCAAAATGGCGACAACCTGTCCATCAAGCTGTGTCACACTTTTGAGTCATAACATTTTAATGATGAAACAAAGTGGCGGCAGAGAAGGAAAGAAAATAAAACAAATTCTGCACTCTGGGATGTACCATCCTATGTGCCCAAAGATCTGTGGGTCAAGAATTGGCCTATTCAGTTACATGAAGACCTGTGGCAGAAAATCCCAACCCTGAGTAGAGGTGAAACTTCAAATCAAGGGACAGATGATGACAGCAATTACTTACTTTGCATTGAATTTCCTTTATCCATACTAGAAGATTTACTGTCAGAAATATTTCAAGCTGATGTGCACAGAGGAAAAGGGGGCCATGCAAGTTAGGTTGTCTGAGAGATATACGGGACTTTCCCAACTGCATCCACAAATCTGCAGAGAGGCTTGTTTCTCTTCGGCAGATATTATTGCTGAAAGCACCTTTACTGAATGATGGCTGCACTACTAACACCTGATGCTATCATCATGAGATGTGCATACTGTCTAATCCTTATGCTGGCAGATTCTTCAGAAGATTTCCAATCGCAATACTGCCACCCTTTGCTTGGTAGTGCATGAAAAATGGCATGTCAGGATGCTGAGGAATCCATATCTGTATGACTGTGAAACGCTACCTTCTCCGGGTGTCGATCAATGTTATGTTCTGCCATGTGCAAGAAATGCAACTTATCAGCTCGAGCCTGACGCTTGTCCAGGTCTTTCTGCATATGGTCGTGGACTGCATCAGCATCTGCAGAGATGTGAGTGGTCCTGGAAATTGTGTAATCATCATGAGCGACTTCTTAGCTTATAATGGAAGGTCATTGGTGAAACAGCTAATGATGTTTGGGCCGAAGACACTGGCCCGAGGATCTTTGGCAGCGATGTCCCCGGACTGTGAATGACTGACCTGGTTTGATTCCAATGAGCGGAGAGTTCCCCCCCCCCAAACAATATCCATTGATTCCAGCTTTGCCATGGCTGTTTGATGCCACAATCTTGTCAAGTGTGGCCTTAATGTCATGTGCAGTCATGAGCACCTCACCTCTTGAGTGTAGCTTTTTTTGTTTGTGTTTGGACCAAGGCTGTAATGAGGTCAGGAGCTGAGTTGCCTTAGTGGAATACAAACTGAACTTCAGTGAGCAGGTTACTGCCAAATAAGTGTCACTTGATAGCACTATCAACAACATTTTCTGTCACTTTGCTTATCGGCTTCAACTCATTCTGCTCGTTCTGCTTAGAGCTAGTCTTATGAGAGTTCAATTTGTAACTGATTCACCTGCTTTCCCTGCAGTATCAATATAATTTGGATCCTTCTGCTTCTCCTATGGTGAACAGCTAAGCACATAGCATATTGCACAGTGGTTAGCCCTGTTGCTTCACAGCATCAGGGTTCCAGGATTCCCAGCTTGGGTCACTGTCTGTGCGGAGTCTGCATGTTCCCCCTGTGTCTGCATGGGTTTCCTCCCACAAAACGTGCTGTTAGGTAATTTGGACATTCTGAATTCTCTCTCCATGTACCCGAACAGGTGCCATAGTGTGTCAACTAGGAGATTTTCATAGTAACTTAATTGCAGTGTTAATGTAAGCCTACCTGTGAAACTAATAAAGATTATTATTATACTTACTGCTGAGACAAATCACAGTTATAGAATAATAAATATAAATATATTAATTTTCCTCCTTTTGAACAACCAATTTTAAAATGATAGAGTTGCGTAATATTATGCAAAGGATTGTGCACTGGCAAATACCTAAACTGTCCTCTCTCTATTCTGCAAGCCTTATGGTTCTATTGCTGATATTTTTCATAGGATTGATGTCTATTCAAAGACCTCGGACTTATGCAATCTTGGAAGGAAGATTAATTTGTCTGACTATCCATGAATATCATTGAAAGAAAAGAGTCTGGTATTATTTTCAACTTATGACTTTTTTTGCAGGATTCTGTGTCTGAGCTACTAGAACAAACAGTTGCAGAACTGCAGGCAGTAGAGTGGAGGCTAGAAAAAAACAGAAACATGTTGACTCTGGGAGAAGAAAGGTACAGTATTATCACATTCTGCAACAAGTGTAGATGTTTACTGGCTTATTTATTTCAAATACAGAATTTGTATATTTTTTCAACTATTTTGGCAGTTTCTCCTTCCTGTTCTGGAGGCTTATGGTTCCTGTTGAAGTATGGTTCCAGAGGCAGGAATTACCTGCCAGTACCTCATGCAAATGATCATTATTCAATCAAAAGACTATTTGATCATGGGGATAACTTAGTATCAGCATGCACAATTTTAGCACGATCAGTTAGAACATTATCAAGAATGGAATCCTGCTTCATTTTTGTTTCTCTCACTTCTTGGCACAGCCCCCTGCCCTCAATCTAGGGACTCTGAGCTCTCAACTACCAAGATATCTGAGATCAGCTAACTGAATGCAGGCCCAGGATCCAAATTTAAACATTTCTGGATATTTTTAGAGTACAATAGTGGACTTCTGGTGGCAGCCATGGGCTGATCGGTTGCACCCAAGGTAGCCCATTGCTTGGAGGTGTTGGCTTTGGCCCTTTTTACCCAGTTAATGTGTGATTTTTGTGGGAAAAGTGAGTGGAGGATGGTGGTTTTTTTCCCCCAGAGTGGCATGTCGGTGGGGTATCACACTCGGCAAAAGTCAGTGAGAGCCCTAGTTCTGGAGTTAGATGGCACGCGTGGTGCAGCACCAGTGGGAAGAATGGTGGGGTGGAAGGGTTGTCGTCGTCTGCCACGCTGCCTGTGGAGCAGTTGATAGATATTATCAAGGGGGGAGTTTTGTTAAAGCGAAAAGAGAAGCAGGGGGACTGGTCCAGCGCAAATGAGGGAGCAGTATGGTGCAATGATCCAAGAGGCTGAAAGGGCGGTGTCAGATCATAGTGACCAGACCGTGCTGTTGGAGGCAGAAATGGCGATGCTGGGGAAGACCTGTAAGGTGGTGAGGGTGGATGACAGGAGAATTCGTTCAGGCAGCAGAATTTGGGTATTGTGGGTCTGCCAGAGGGTGTGGAGGGAACCAGTGCCACAGGCCATGTTTCGAGGCTGTTCGAGAAGTTGGTCAAGGCAGGGGTCTTCGAGAAGGCCCCAGAGGTGGATCATGGCCAACAGTCACTACAGAGGCTGAGAGCTGGGGAGCCGCCATCAGCAGTGATTGTGCGTGTGCGCATATTCCAGGAAATGGATAAGATTATGAGGTGGGCGAAGGCAACTCGAGACTGTTGCTGGGAGGGAAATCGGATCTGGATCTATCAGGACATTGGTGCCGACCTGGCCAAATGGTGGGCAGGGTTCAATAAGATCAAGGCAGTGCTCTTTCAGAGTAAGGTTCGCTTTGCGGTGTTGCACCTGGCCAAACGTCGGGTGACTTTTAAGGACAGGGAACATTACTTTACGAGGCTGGAGGAGAGGGTGACATTGTCAAGGAACATGGGTTGGGGAGGGCTATTGTTGGGAATTTTTGTATGTTTTATGACTTGTGTATATGCTAGTTTTGTAATTGAGATGTTTTTTGCACATGTTTGGTTTTGGTATGGGTTCCTTGGAATTATATGTGTGTGCATTTGGTTGTTATTTGCACATTTCGGTTTTGTATGGGACTGGGTCGATGAGGGAATGGTACAGAGTTTTGGGTTGGAATAAGGTGGTGGAAACAGAGGGGAGGGATAGTTTGGGCAGTTCGGCTGGCGTCCTTTGTCAGCATCTCAGTGATGTGATCTCAGAAACAATAAAATGAGTGCCAAAATATTTAGTGAATGTAGGAAATATAATGCTGTCTCATGTTGAATACAGTATTGCTCATATGAAGGATAAATGAATAGCATGCTCCATTAATGGTTTGAAATATGTAAAGGTGAAGTTGAAAGTGACCTAGGAATCTGTGAACTAAATACTCAATGTATCCAATCAATGCAGAGCAGCAATCAATACCAATAAAATGGTGAACTATAGCTGAAGCAATAGGATATAGTTCAGAGGAACAAATAATCTAACAGCACAGTGCTTTGGTCAGCCAGCAATTTGAGTACTGTGCCCAGATCTGGGGCGGGATTCTCCGACCCCACGCAGGGTCGGAGAATTGGCGGGAAGCGGCGTTATTTCCGCTCCCGCAGGTTTTCGAATTCTCCCGCCGGTAAAAAACCGGCGTTGTGCAAATCCCGCCGGCAGCCTGTGAAAACAGCTGGCGCCGGCGGGATTTCATTTTATTTGCACTGACCTTAAATCTCCGGCCCGGATGGGCCGAAGTCCCGCCGACGTGGCCACGGGTCACGTCGGCGAAAATCACAGTTGATTTAAAACGGCGTCAACCATTGATGATGGTTGACGCCGTTCAGTGTCGGGGGTGGGGGGTGGGTTGCGGCATGGGGGGGGGGGGGGGGGTTGCGGCCATCGGGGGGGGGGGGGGTGGGTTGCGGCCATCGGGGGAGTGGGTTGCGGCATCGGGGGAGTGGGTTGCGGCCATCGGGGGGGTGGGTTGCGGCCATCGGGGGGTCGCGTTGCGGCCATCGGGGGGTTGCGTTGCGGCCATCGGGGGGTTGCGCCCATCGGGGGGTTGCGTTGCGGCCATCGGGGGGTTGCGGCCATCGGGGGAGTGGGTTGCGGCCATCGGGGGTTTGCTTTGCGGCCATCGGGGGGTTGCGGCCATCGGGGGGTTGCGTTGCGGCCATCGGGGGGGTTGCGGCCATCGGGGGAGTGGGTTGCGGCCATCGGGGGGTTGCGTTGCGGCCATCGGGGGGTTGCGGCCATTGGGGGGTTGCGTTGCGGCCATCGGGGGGTTGCGGCCATCGGGGGAGTGGGTTGCGGCATGGGGGGGGGCATCGGGGGGGGTGGGTTGCGGCCATCGGGGGGGTGGGTTGCGGCCATCGGGGGGTTGCGGCCATCGGGGGGGGGGGTTGCGGCCATCGGGGGGTTGCGGCCATCGGGGGGGTGGGTTGCGGCCATCGGGGGGTTGCGGCCATCGGGGGGGTGGGTTGCGGCCATCGGGGGGGTGGGTTGCGGCCATCGGGGGGGTGCGTTGCGGCCATCGGGGGGTTGCGGCCATCGGGGGAGTGGGTTGCGGCATGGGGGGGGGTGGGTTGCGGCCATCGGGGGGTCGCGTTGCGGCCATCGGGGGGTTGCGTTGCGGCCATCGGGGGGTTGCGCCCATCGGGGGGGTTGCGTTGCGGCCATCGGGGGGTTGCGGCCATCGGGGGAGTGGGTTGCGGCCATCGGGGGTTTGCTTTGCGGCCATCGGGGGGTTGCGGCCATCGGGGGGTTGCGTTGCGGCCATCGGGGGGTTGCGGCCATCGGGGGAGTGGGTTGCGGCCATCGGGGGGGTTGCGTTGCGGCCATCGGGGGGTTGCGGCCATTGGGGGGTTGCGTTGCGGCCATCGGGGGGTTGCGGCCATCGGGGAGTGGGTTGCGGCATGGGGGGGGGCATCGGGGGGGGGTGGGGTTGCGGCCATCGGGGGGTTGGTTGCGGCCATCGGGGGGTTGCGGCCATCGGGGGGGGGTGGGTTGCGGCCATCGGGGGGTTGCGGCCATCGGGGGGGTGGTTGCGGCCATCGGGGGGTTGCGGCCATCGGGGGGGTGGTTGCGGCCATCGTGGGGGTGGGTTGCGGCCATCGGGGGGGGTGCGTTGCGGCCATCGGGGGGTTGCGGCCATCGGGGAGTGGGTTGCGGCATGGGGGGGCATCGGGGGGGGGTGGGTTGCGGCCATGCGGGGGGTGGGTTGCGGCCATCGGGGGGGTTGCGGCCATCGGGGGGGGGGGGTTGCGGCCATCGGGGGGTTGCGGCCATCGGGGGGGTTGCGGCCATCGGGGGGTGGGTTGCGGCAATCGGGGGGGTTTGGGGGCAGCGGCGGGCAGAGAGGGGGGGCGACGATGCCGCGGGCCAACGCACCGTCGCCCCCCCCCCCCTCTGTACGCCGCTGCCCCCTACCCTAACCACCCCCCCCTCACCACCCCTACCTCCCTCAACGCCCTCTACCCCCCTCCCCACCACCCCTCCGTACTTACCCCCGCCCTCCACCACCCCCTCTACTCCCCCTCCCCACCACCCCTCCTACCCCCCTCCCCACCACCCCTACCCCCCTCCAACGCCTGTTATGTATTGTTCCAGTAATACGTTACTCGTAGATTAAGTTTAGTAATTATTTTTCTGTGTAAACTCCATCCATTTGAAGCTGCCCAGTAGGGCCTGTGCCTGTGATTATTGAGAACAGTCTTATTGAGCATCTTCTCTAATTTTAATCTTATGTTGACCAGGAATGAGCTGTAATCAAGAGGATATAAAAGTTTTTTTATATCTCCCCATCTCTCGCAACGCCGCAAACCCCCCCCCCCTCAACGCCGGGTCCCCCCCCCCCCTCAACGCCGGGTCCCCCCCCCCCCTCAACGCCGGGTCCCCCCCCCTCAACGCCGCAACCCCCCACCCTCAACGCCGCAACCCACACCCCGTCCCCTCCCTCTGAAGGCCGGTACCCACACCCCCCCTCTCTCCTCCTCCCCCCCTTCCTTCCTCCTCCCCCCCTTCCTTCCTCCTCCCCCCCTTCCCCCCCCCCCTTCCTTCCTCCTCCCCCCCCCCCCCTTCCTTCCTCCTCCCCCCCTTCCTTCCTCCGTTAGTGGGGGGTGGGTGCGGCGTTGGAGTGGGGTAGGGGTGGTGAAGGGGGTAGGGGTGGTGAGGGGAGGGGGTTTGGGGTAGGGGCAGCGGCGTGCAGAGGAGGGGGGCGACGGATGCCCGGGGCCAACGCACCGTCGCCCCCCCTCTGCACGCAGCTGCCCCTACCCCAACCCCCTCCCTTCACCACCCCTACCCCCTTCACCACCCCTACCCCCCTCCAACGCTGCACCCCCACACCTCCACTAACGCCGCACCCCCCCCCCCCACTAACAGAGGAAGGAAGGGGGGGGGGGAGGAGAAGAGGGAGGGGGGGAGGAGGGAGAGAGGAGGGGGGGGAGGAGGAGAGAGGGAGGGTGGGGAGGATGAGAAGGGAGGGAGGGGGGTGAGGAGGAGAGAGCTGGGGGTGTTGGGTACCGCCCCCCCCAAATCACGGGACACCCCCCCCCCCCCCCCCAATGCCGACACCCCCCCCCCCAAATTCCGTTACAAAACCCCCCCCCAAATGCCGACAAGAACCACCCCCCCCCCCCAATTGCCGAACACACCGCCCCCCACAAATGCCGGAAACACACCAAAACCCCCCCCCACAAAATGCCGGAACACACACCCCCTGCCCCAAATTGCCGGAACCCACACCCCCCCCCCCCCCCAAATGCCGGAACACACACACCCTCCCCCCCCCCCCACAGAAAATGCCGAACACCACCCCCCCCCCAAATGCCGAAACACACCCCCCCCCCCAAATGCCGGAACCACACACACACCCCCCCCCCCCCCCCCAAATGCCGGAACACACACACCCCTCCCCCCCCCCCCCCCCCCCCCCCCCCCCAAAATGCCGGAACACACCCCCCCCCCCCCAAATGCCGGAACACCCCCCCCCCCCCCCCCAAATGCCGGAACACACACACCCCCCCCCCCCCCCAAAATGCCGGAACACACACCCCCCCCCCCCCAAATGCCGAGTCTGTCTCTCTCCTCCTTATCCTCCAAAAAACGCCGGGTCTCACCACTTCCGCAGCTGGTGAAACTGACGCGTATCGCGTCAGTCAGCTGCTAGCCCCTCCGGGAACGGAGAATAGCGGCCTTAAAGAAGGCCCAGACGCCGGAGTCATTAACACCGATTTTTCTCGCCGGAAACCCGCGTTACGACGGGCAACGGAGAATCCCGCCCCTGGTCACTGAAACACAGGGGGCGAAATTCTCCGACCCCCACGACGGGTCGGAGAATAGCGGGAGGGCCTTCCCGACATTTTTCCCGCCCTCCCGCTATTCTCCCCCCCCCCCCCCCCACCCAACTCCCGACACGAATCGCTGCCGCCGTTTTTTTACGGCCGGCAGCGATTCACAGCTGTTCGATGGGCCGAAGTCCCAGCCCTTTACGCTGTTTTTACGAACGGCAAACAGACCTGGTCTGGCCGTTCGTAAAAACGGCGGGAACAACTCGCTTTTTATAACCATGGCACCGGTTGGCACGGCAGTACCACGGCCGTGCCAAGGGTGCCATGGGCCCGCGATCGGTGGGCACCGATCGCGGGCAGCGGGCCCGATGCCCGCGCACTATTTGTCCTTCCGCCGCCCCGCAGTATCCATTCGCGGGGCGGCTGAGGGGCATCCCGGCCCGCGCATGCGCGGGTTTCGCGCAAATACGCGATGACGTCATCCGCGCATGCGCGGGTTGGAGTCTTCCAATCCGCGCATGCGCGGCTGATGTCATATGACGCGTCAGCCGGCGCTAACTCCGGCAAGCGGGCTTAACGAAATTCGTTAAGCCCGTGATGCCGGAGCTTGCGGCGTCGGGCTGCTAGCCCGACCGGGGACCAGAATCGGTTCCCGGTCGGGAAGGGGCGCGCTGGCGTCAAACCCGCCCGGGTTTGACGCCAGCCTTACGATTTCTCCCGTTTTGGGAGAATCGCGCCCAGGGCCTTTAGGAAGGGAGTTCAAGGATTTTGACCCAATGACAGTGAAGAAACACTGATAAAGTTTCAAGTCAGGATAGTGTGGGGCTAGGAGGGGAAATTGCATGTGATGGTGTCCCCATGCATCTGGTGCAGTTGTCCTTGGTGGTTGAGGGGAAGTTTTGAAGGTGCTGTCAAAGGAGCTTTAGTGAGTTACTACAGTGCATTTTGTAGATGGTGTATCCTACCACTGTGCATCGGTGGTGGATGGAGTGCTAATCAAATGATCCTGGATGGTGTCAAGCTTCTTGAATGTTGTTGGAGTTGCATTCGTCCAGGAAAATGGAAACTATTCCATCAGATTCCTGACTTGTGCCTTGTAAATGGTGGGCAAGCTATGGGGAATCAGAAGATGAGTTAGTCTCCGCAGAATTCCTGGCCTCTGTCCAGCTCTTATGGCATCGTATTTATAAGGTTGGCCCATTTCAGTTTCGGATAAATGGTAATCCTCAGGAAGTTGATGGTGGGGGATTCAGTGATGATAATGCCATTGAATGTCAAGGGAGATGATTGGATTCTCTCTTAAAGGAGATGGTCATTGCCTGGCACTTATGTGGAAGCCCAACACCTCCATGCAAAAGGCAAAGTTGCAGCATTTGCAACAATCTTTAGCCAAAAGTGCCAAGTGTTTGATCTGTCTTGTGCCACTTATCAGCTCGAGCCTGCCGATTGCCCAGGTCTTTCCGCATTTGGTCACGGACTGCGTCAGTCAGTATCTGAAGAGTTGTGAATGGTGCTGAACAGTGTGCGCACATCCCCACTTCTGACCTTATGACAGAGGGAAGGTCATTGATGAAGCAGTGATGTCCTGTGGCTGAGATGATTGACCTCCAACAACCACAGGCATCTTCCTTTGCGCTAAGTTTGATTCCAACCAGTTTAGAGATTTCCCCTGATTCCCATTGAATCCAATATGTTGATGCCACACTTGGTTATTGCTGAGTAAGTGCCAATTTATATAATTGTCAACGATCCTTTCCATCACTTTGCTGATGCTACAAGAGTAGACTGATAGGATAGTAATTGGCGTTTTCCTGCTTTTTGTGGACACGACATATCTGAGCAATTTTCTACATTGCGGGATAGATGCCAGCCTGGTAGATATTCTGGAACAGCTTGGCTAAGGACAGAGCTTGTCCTGGAGGACAGGTCTACTGCTATAATAATGTCTGGGCCTATAGCCGTTGCAGGATCCGGTGCCTTGAGCCGTTTCTCGCTATCAGGTGGAATGAATCAAATTGGTTGAAGACTGACATCTGTGATGTGGAGGACCTCTGGAGGAGGCCTAGATAGATCACTTGCCACTACTGGCTGAAGATTATTGCAAATGCTGCAGCTTTGTCTTTTGCATGGAGGGGCTGGGCTTCCCCATCATTGAAGATGGGAAAATTTGTGAAACTTTCTCCTGCAAGTAGTTGTTTAATTGTCTACCACCATTCATGACTGGCTGTGGCATTACTATGGCAAAGCTTAGATCTGATCTGTTGGATGTGGGTTTGCTTTTCTCTGTCTATTATATACCTAATTTTTAGGTATACCTGGTGCTGCTCGTGACATACCGACCTGCATTCTTCATTAAGCCAGGATAATTCCCTAGTTCGCTAGTAATGGCGGAGTGGAGGCTATGTCGGGCAATGCAGTCATGGACTGTATTTGTATACAATTTTGCTGCTGCAAATGGCCCACAGTGCCTCATGAATGCGCAGTTTTGAATTACTAGATCTGTTTGAAATCTATCCCATGGTGGTAGTGCCACATGACACAATGGAGGATATTCTCAAGGTGAAGACAGGACTTGCCTCCACAGGGACTGTGCGGTGGTCACTCTTACCAATGCTGTCATGGACAGATTAATCGGTTACACGTAGGTTGGTGAGGATGAGGTCAAGTAGATTTTGCCCTTGTGTTAATTTCATCACCATCTGATGCTGACCCAGCCTAGCAGCTATGTCCTTTAGCACATGGCCAGCTCAATCAGTAATGTTACTATCGAATCATTCTTTCCGATGGACATTGAAGTACCCCACCCAGTCTATATCCCCTGCCCTAGCTAACCTCCAGGAGGTGTTCAACATTGAGGATCACTGATTCATCAGCTGAGGTGGAATGGCAGGTGGCAATGAGCAGGAGTTTTCCTTAGTCACGTTTGACCTGATGCCATAAGACTTCATAGGGTCCAGAGTTTATGTTGAGGACACTCAGAGCAGCTCCCTCCTGACTGTATACCATTGTGCCTCCACCACCTCTTGTGGATCTGTCCTGTTGGTGGGGCAGGTCATACCCAGCGATGGTAATGGTGGTGTCTGGGACATTGCTGTAAGGTATAATTACATGAGTATGACTATGTCAGACTGCTGCTCATGGTTGGGACAGTTCTCCCAATTTTGGCACAAGACCCCAGATGTTTGTAAGCGAGCCAACTACTAACCCTCAGCAGGGTTTGTAGTTATTGTTTCTGGTGCCTAGGTTGACCCTGGGTGATTTGTCTGTTTCATTCATCTTTGTAGAGTTGCAGCGGTTTGATACAACTGAGTGGCTTGCTCGCCCATTTCAGAGGTCATTTAAGGATCAATCAGGTTGCTCTGGGTCTGGAGACACGTGTAAGCCGGACCATGTAAGGATGGCAGTTTCCTTCCCGAAAGAACATTAGTAAACCAGATGGGTTTTTACAACAATGGTTCAAGGTCACTATTACCAAGATTTGCTTTTTAATTCCAGATTTATTAGCTGAATTTCAATTCTACCAGATGCTGTGGTGGGATTTTCCAGGGCCTTCGTTTGGGTCTCTGGATTACTAGTCTGGTGATATTAATTCTATGCCACCGCCTCCCCCGTGGTGTAATTTTGATAAGAGCCACAAAGAAGATTCCTAAAGTCGGAGATCTAAGTTGGACATGAAGATATACAAAATAATGGTGATCAAAGATCTATCTCAACTTACTTAACAACTGGAAGAGTAGGTCAAGGGAGCATTTGTTTAAACTAGTAAAAGGAAGATCTAGGACTGATAATGAATAATTTCTTCACATAATAAGGCTGACTCTATGGTCAGGTATTCCGGATGTTCAGCATTGCTCAAATGGACATGTGACTGATGAACCATAGCTCCAGAGTGCCTGGTTTTCCATCCAGTAAATTAAATGGTGTTCCTGTCCTTGGAATCAGCCCGAATAGTTATCAAGTGGTTGAGATGTCAAATTTTGGCCCAGTCTGGCCTGTCAGGTGGACATAGAAGACTGAACAGCACTATTTTGAAGTTGATCAAGGGAGTTCACCAAGGTTTCCTTGGCAATGTTTATCACTCCAACAACTTCAATATAAATGATTGTCTAATCTGGGCCAGGGTGAAAAATCACGGGTCCTGCTGCATCTCATGTTTCTGGGCACCTTATTCACCTCTGCCTTTTAACCCTCACCTTCAGTCATATTTGGTTCTTTTCCTATTTTGAGATTCACCAATCAATTCATTAATCACAGAAAGATAACTTCCAGTTTTGGGATCTGGTTACTAATATTGTCTGATATATATGCAGCATGGGTCATTAATATTAAGAGCAGCAAGAGTATATCCAGTATTGGTTTGTATGCTGGTGATGATGCTGATCCCACCATGAGTATTAAACAAACTAGAGAGTAGAAATTAATTTCAACAGCATTGTGCGATATTGTTAATTTGACAGAAAATTAAGTTATTAGTTATTTATAACACTATGCAGACGATGGCGGCAGTTCAAACACCGCTGGATCTGACGCGCCTGGTAAATAGCGGGAAAGGCCAAAATCGAGATTTGCGCCAGGTGCAAATTCGTCGGCAATTCACTCTGCCTGCTTCCAATAGTAAGTTCCGGATCTCGCCCACAGATGGTGAGGATATCATTAACCCTCAGTTGTATTCATTTCAATCTCATCAGTGAGCTTGAAGTCAAATGCAGCAGACTCCTGGGAATTGCTCGACGTGCCAGCAAGAAATCACGTGGATATCACTTAGTACTCATTTCTAAAAACGTGAAGGTGGAGTGATGGCTCCTGAGGGGAATTGAGGAGATAAGGAGCCATTTCCATTTTCTATCATGCAACTCGAGGGCCACCGGAGCTGTTGGCCCAGAGCTTAGGGTGAGGTGGTTGGGAGGTTTGGTCGGTGGGCTGTAGCGTTCCAGGTTGGGGGTAGAGGCATTGCGTCAATGAGGCCTTCAAGCCAGCTTTAAATATGTGAAGACCTATAACAGGCAGGCTGCAGCCTGTCTGTTCACCAAACACTTCCAGGACAGAACCTTGCTGTGGCTTCAATGCTGAAAGTCAATTTCACTTCCTTTGACTGTGACCAGCCTCTAGTTTCACAGTTGAAGGCTACTGCAAATGAGATGTTGGCCTTATTAGTTTTGAGAACACTTCAAAACTGCAGATTATGTTAGCTGCTTGCTCGCGCTGGTGGCTGCAAATGCCTGGAAGCTGCTTTGCTATTTGCATCCTTTTCTAAGAATGTTTTCTAAGATACCTGGGACCTGGAATACCGGGCTCAGGGGGCATATGGGCCCAGAAGGCAATGTGGTTCGAAGCAAGAAGGCGCTGCAGGACAACATTGATCCAAATGGGCCACCTGATGACGCCATTGAAGAAATGCTTTTGCAGATTGCTGATTCTTTTGTTGCTGGGGTGGCAAGGACTGCATGTAACTGGCACGTCACCGTGGGTTAAACACGCTGGAAATCAAGGATGTTCAACTTCACCTTGGGCGCCAGTCCCGGGGTTGGCTTGCAACGCTTTCTCCTCCTTGACGGTACCCGAAGGGCTCTGGGGGTTTCCATGGGACGGAGGTGCAGCTGGAGTGAGCTCCAGAGGCCTCCGAGTCATCTGACCTGACAGCTCTCCATTGTCTGCACCATGCCTTGGGCACCACCAGTCATGACGCGGACATCATACTCTATGCCTTCCACTGCAGCCACCTCCCGAGCAGTGTTGGCCTCAATGCCACGCATTGTCAGCAGCATCTCCTGCGACTGAAGCCTTTGGGACTCCTCCAATTGGCTTTGCAATCGCTGGAATGAACTTGACATCCCCTCCTGAATGTCATGGCTCTGGCCTATCATTTGCATCAGCTCTGGGAGTACCTTGTCTAGAAGTTCGACATCTGGCGGAGTCCTGGGATCCAGCAGACCTTTGACTGCTGTCTCCCTCGGTTGTTCCTGTCTCCACCTGATGTGCATCAGCAACTGTGTGGTGCTCACCAGATTGTGCCCCAGAGACTTGTCCACTAATACCGCTGACCAAGATGTGACGCCTCGATGGTTGTCTCCTGGGAGCTCTGCTCCAAGGTGTTCTCTTGGGTGCCAGGAAGCGGGGTGGCGACTCTGGATGGCCCTGCCTCATCAGGTGGAGATCCAGCGAGACAATGGACATGTGGCCAGTGAGAGGGAAGGATCATTTTGTCTGACATGAATTATTAATTTGAGACAGGTCACCTGGCTGAAAAGACAGTACATCCTCACCTATGTGGCGCAGGCCAACCTCGCTGTCAGTGACTGCTCTCTCCTCTGTCAACCCAGCAATCTCCATGGCCCATTTCTCATTGGGGGTGAGGATTTGGATCTCTGGGATTCTGCCCCCAACTTGGCTCTTTCCCATTTATTATGGGCTATCTTCTCCTGCGGGGACAAAAAGAGAGCTTTGTGAGCCGCACGCTTGATGGATCGGGGGGTATATCGCAAGTGGCATGTGTATGGGCACTGCATCTGGGCATGAAGAGGTTGTGCTTGTGCGTGCCAGTTGTTCCTGAGCACCAAGCATGAAGATCGAATGTGGGGAGGGTGTGAGTTGTCAGCCAGTGATTTGTGGGGTGGTGTCTGGGAATTTGAGGGGTAGCGGCAGATCAGATGCCAGGAGAGAAGTGGCAATTTATCCTTGCAGCTTAGTGGAGGTCGTTGGTCTTCTAACATTGGTCGACAGTCCTCCGGGTCATGCTATCCGAATTGGCTGCCACTGCCTCCCAGACGGCATCGCTGACCCTGATGCTCCAACACCCTCTGGGCAACAAGATGTCCTTCTTCGCATCCTTATAGCGCGGAGCAGGTCTGCGCGATGCCATACTTGTGTGTTGACTGGGAGTGGCTGGTGAGGGAGCGCTTAAAAGCAGCTCCCTCTTATTAGCGCCGAGACACAGGCGGAATCAGGTGCAGCGAGACAGCCAGTTATGGCAAGAAGCTCGTGGAGGCTCATTTTCGGCACTTAGTGTTGCTGATTACGGGCCACGATCTCGCCAATGCAGCCGTCAAGAAACATCCTGCCAAACAAGTCAAAAATGACACTTAGAAATGTTTCTGTCAAATCGCACCCGTTTACAATGATTTTGGTGACTGCCTCGTTAACATTTTTCACCATATGTGCATGGTGACAGTAAATTTTTATTTGGGGGGAAAGATTCAGTATTTGCAACCCAGTGTGCAAGAAAACTTTTTCGGTTTGTTTTTAAAAAAAATTTGATTGCTTATTCTGTGTAAGAAAGGAACATTGTCTCCATTGCTGCAGCTTGCATTGTTTCATTGTTGCAGAGTTTTAGAAGGTAAGGAGGGAGGAGAGGGCATGGTTGCATTCACCTGCTACTGCCTGAGCACCCTCCTCCTTTCCAGTTGTTTCTCACCTTGCTCAAGATAACACCGTGAAGTTCTAGTTCTCTGGGAGCAGCTTGTGTACAGCTTGGTCCAGCCTGACACGAGGCTGAGTGATAGCTCTCTGGGCACAAAGAGGCAGAGTTTTAACTTGTGCCTGGGTGCAAAGTTTTGTGTTGTGAAATCAATGGAAATGAAAATCAGACATTTTCTACAATGAATAGCCAATCCTCAATGGCAGTTTTGTCTCTGGGCAGTAAGTTGTAATTCTGCCCTAAAGTAATTTGTATATGGAGCTACAAAATAGTAATAATAACCGCTTATTGTCACAAGTAGGCTTCAATGAAGTTACTGTGACAAGATCCTAGTCGCCACATTCCGGCGCCTGTTCAGGGAGGCCGGTACGGGAATTGAACCCGCGCTGCTGGCATTGTTCTGCATTACAAGCCAGCTGTTTAGCCCACTGTGCTAAATATAGCTCTGAGTTCATATTTTATATTACAAAATATCCTTATCTAATCTCCATTTTTTAATGTAATATTTTTCCATTGAGAGTTTTTGCATTAAGCAACTTAGCACATAAAATGCCATATAGGTGCTACTGAAAGTCTCGGTAAAAACTTCACCCTCCCCCTTTCTGTTTGTCTCATTTTCTGGATGGAACTGTTGTGAGCAGCAATAAAATGTTGCAATCCAGAACGCCAGTGCAATTGATTAGAGAGGTCAGAGCAGATTTTTTAGTGTACAAACGTCCAGGAGTTGCATTCAAATTCCACTGAAGCAGAAAATGTGCTCCTCAATGTGGCAATTTCCAAGAGAGGAGATCATTTATTGCTGGAATTTTGTTTTTTTAAGTAGCAAGCTGGTCCAAACTCGCTAAACCTCAACTTGCAATTGGCTTGTAGAAGTGTCACTTTGCTAGACATGTCTGTTTTCATCTGACTTAATTGATGACCCTAATGGAGTTTATCAAAGAAGTGATTCAGGGTCATTTGGATGTTCTGCAATCACTATCTAGCCTTTCTGACTTAATTGTGGATATGATAAGTTAATCTGGTGTTCTAAATGGCAATATAAGGCTGCTCATCATTTCAGTATATTTATCCTAACATTCCCCACAAATTAATTTTTCAATTTTATCTAAGGGTGTCTTTTGCAGCTGCCAAGCACAGCCACGGTGCATAATAAAGAGAAAGGAAGAAGCAGACGCAAACCTCAACCAGGAAATAGTTTTTTTTGCTTTGTGGTTGGAAATAAGAATGGGAGAACCAAAGACAGGAGAGTTTCTTACAAAAGGAACAAAACTATACAGATTTTTTAATAAAATCTATATTTAGTGCAGTTTATTTGCTTACAGGCCAAGTGTGGCAGAGGAAGGTGACGACAATGAAAATGAATTGGCCAAGGAGGAGGAGGAAGAATACAATGAAGGAATACAGTGGGAAAATGAGGACATTGCTGAGAATGCCAATGAACAGACTGATGATCAGTCAGCACTCCAAGCAATAGTTGCAGAGAAGGTGAATATTTTATTGAAATAATAGATCTATTTGGCTAACCCTCTCATGAACCATTTCAGGAGTACAATTGCTGCCATTTAGAGAGAGCCCAAGGCGCAGGTTGCCTGGTTGTAGAGGCGTAGCAAATGGTTCTGATATGTATTAACATTTGTGAATTATTATGGATCACAGAATTTAGGTTAATGGAATCCGTGAATGTTTGGGGCTATTGGATGAATTACTTTTTTTAAAAATAGTTTTTATTCAGATTTTCACAAAATATCAATAACAGAAAATATTAACAAAAAACAAAAATATTAACAATTAAGGAAAACAACAAAGAACAAACCCCCCCCCCCCCCCCCCATTAAATACAAAAAGAAGAGATTAACACCCGTCATAACCAAAGAACACATGTACACGTCCCTTCAACCCAACCCACCGAAACGATCCCGCCCCCCCCCCCCCCCTGGGCTGCTGCTGCTGCTGCTGGCCTTTTTTTCCCTACCGTTCTGCCAGGAAAGGCTGCCACCACCTGAAAAACCCCTGTACTGATGCCCTCAGGGCAAATTTCACCCTCTCCAATTTGATGAACCCCAATTGTTGATCCAGGCCTCCACGCTTGGGGGCCTCGCATCCTTCCACTGAAGAAGAATCCTCCGCCAGACTACTAGGGACGCAAAGGCCAGAACACCGGCCTCTTTCGCCTCCTGCACTCCTGGCTCCACTGCAACCCCAAATATTGCGAGTCCCCAGCCTGGCTTAACCCTGGATCCTACCACCCTCGACACCGTGCTTGCTACCCCCTTCCAAAATTCCCCCAGCGCTGGGCATGCCCAGAACATCACGGTAGCATGGTGGTTAGCATCAATGCTTCACAGCTCCAGGGTCCCAGGTTCGACTCCCGGCTGGGTCACTGTCTGTGTGGAGTCTGCACGTCCTCCCCGTGTGTGCGTGGGTTTCCTCCGGGTGCTCCGGTTTCCTCCCACAGTCCAAAGATGTGCGGGTTAGGTGGATTGGCCATGCTAAATTGCCCGTAGTGTAAGGTTAATGGGGGGATTGTTGGGTTACGGGTATACGGGTTACGTGGGTTTAGGTAGGGTGATCATTGCTCGGCACAACATCGAGGGCCGAAGGGCCTGTTCTGTGCTGTACTGTTCTATGTTCTATGTTCTATATGGGCATGGTTCGCTGGGCTCCCCGAGCACCTAGTACATCTGTCTTCGCCCCCAAAGAACCTACTCATCCTCGTCCCGGTCATATGAGCCCTATGTAGCACCTTGAACTGTATGAGGCTAAGCCCCGCACATGAAGAGGAGGAGTTCACTCTTTCCAGAGCATCCGCCCATGTCCCCTCCTCAATCTCCTCACCCAGCACCTCTTCCCATTTACCCTTCAGCTCCTCCACCGAGGCCTCGTCTACCTCCTGCATCACTTGGTATATGTCCGAAATCCTCCCCCCTCCAACCCACACCCCCGAAAGCACCCTGTCCTGGACCTCACGTGGGGGCAACAGAGGGAACCCCACCACCTGCCGCCTGGCAAACGCCCTTACCTGCATATACCTAAAAATGTTCCCCGGGGGGAGCCCGAAATTCTCACCTAGGCTCGCAAACTTCCCATCTGCAAACAGGGCCCTCAACCTCCTAACACCTGCCCTGTGCCAACTCAGGAATCCGCCATCGATTCTCCCTGGAACAAACCGGTGGTTCCCCCGTATCGGGGACCCCATCGAGACCCCCACCTCCCACCTGTGCCGTCTCCATTGCCCCAAAATTTTGAGGGTAGCCGCCACCACCGGGCTTGTGGTATCGTTGGAGGGAGCTGCAACGGCGCCGTTACAAGCGCCTCCAAGCTCGTGTCCACACAGGACGCCATCTCCATCCTCTTCCATGCTGCCCCTTCCCCGTCCATTACCCACTTACGCACCATCGCTGCGTTGGCAGCCCAATAGTGCCCACAGAGGTTGGGCAGCGCCAGCCCTCCCCTATCCCTGCCCCGTTTGGATGAATTACTAAAAGGGGAAAAGGAAAATGTAAGAAAAATTCAATTTGGGTAAAATATTTTCAATTTAAGTTCAATATTATAGTAATAACTCTGCTGATAATATTTGAAATTCCTACAGTGCAGGAGGAGGCCATTTGGCTATCGAGTCTACACCAACCCTCTGAAAGAGCACCCTACTCTGGCTCACTCCCCACCCTATCCCTGCGACCTCATGTAACCTTTGGACACGAAGGGGGAATTTAGAATGGCCACTCCAACTAACCTGCACATCTTTGGACTATGGGAGGGAACCGGAGCACCCAGAGGAAAGTCATGCAGACAAGGGGAGAATGTGCAAACTCCACACCAGAATCCCTACAAGAATACGCCTCCATTGCCCCAAGACAGAACTCTGATCACCAAAAACCCCCCTAGTAATTTCTCAATATTGGCAGCCCAGTAATAAATTAAATTGGGTAAAGCTAACCCACCTGACTGTCTATCTCCATGGAGGTACGCCCTACTGATCCTTAGGGTTCTGCCCGCCCATATAAAAGAGGGCATTAATTTATTAACTCTGATAACGAAGGATTTAGGGAGAAAATGGGGAGATGCTGAAAAAGAAATAAAAACTTTGGGAGGACATTCATTTTAATAGTCGGAACCCTGACTTCCAAGGACGGGGAGGTTATCCCACTTTTGCAAATCCAATTTGACCCCATTCACTAGACTATTATGATTTATTTCATAGCGAGACCCACTCATGGGCCTCCCAGATTCCCAGAATAACGAAAGCTAGATCTGGCAAGGCGTAAAGACAACATCCTAGATCGACCGGAAAGTATTCGCTGCTGTCCAAATTCAACTTGTACCCAGAGAAGGAGCCAAAACTGCGAAGTAGCTTAATTATAGTAGAGACTGGGGCCGGGATTCTCCCCTACCCGGCGGGGCGGGGGGTCCCGCCGTGATGGAGTAGCGTGAACCACTCCGGCATCGGACCGCCCCCTTTAGGGGCCAAGCCCTCACCTTGAGGGGCTAGGCCTGCGCCAGAGTGGTTGGCGCTCCGCCGGCTGGCCTTTGGTGCCACGCCAGCCGGGGCCGAAGGGACTTTGCCAGCTGGCGTAAGTCCGCGCATGCATCGGAGCGTCAGCGGCTGCTGACGTCATCCCCGCACATGCGCAGGGGAAGGGGGTCACTTCCGCCTCCGCCATGGTGAAGACCATGGCGAAGGCAGAAGGAAAAGAGCGCCCCCATGGCACAGGCCCGCCCGCCGATCGGTGGGCGGGAGCCGCCTGCTCCCGCCGGTCGGGTAGGTGGTTTGATTCCCGCCGGCAGGAGATGATTGACAGCGGGGGGACTTTGGCCCATTGCGGGGGAGGGACCGGCGCAGCATGATTCCCGCCCCCGCCGAATCTCTGGTGGCGGAGAATTCGGGACACGGTGGGGGCGGGATTTACGCCGGTCCCCGGCGATTCTCCGACCCAGCGGGGGGTCGGAGAATCCCGCCCTCGGTCTCTACTATATAAAGAAGCAGATCATCTACATACAAGGACACCCTATGCTCCCTCCCTCTCCTTCCATTTACCAGAGATCTTAACATATGGCCAACAGTTCAATTGCTAAAGCAAATAGAAGGGGAGACAGTGGACAACCATGTCAGCACTATTGCAAGCAACTTAACATCTGCATTCAAAAGTGAGATGGGTCGAAACGACCCACATTATTAGGGTCTTTGTCCTTCTTCAGGATCAGGGAGATAGAGGCCTGTGCTAGTGTAACGGGCAACGAACCCCGGGGCAAGGAGTCATTGAAAATATCTAATATTAAAGGGACCAACTGTCCTGCAAACTTCTGATAAAACTCAACACTGAATCCGCTGGGGCCGGAAGTTTTACCCGTCCGCATTAACCCAATGCATATCATAATTTCTTCAGAGCCCAACAGGGATTCCATCTCTTCCCATCTCTCTTTCTGTAACAATGCGAAGGACAACCTATCCAAAAACTCCATCATCCTGAACTCTCCTCCGGAGAGATTCTGATAGAAAGTTTCAAAAACCACGTTGATCTTAGTTGGGTAGAAACTAAACTGCCACCTGAGTCTGTTATCTGCACAGCCACTGCCGCCTCAGCTGATGAGCTAAAAGGCAACTGGCCTTCTCCTCGTGTTCATAAAAGGCCCCCCTTGAAGGTCACAGCTGACTCATCGACTTAACTGTTGATAGTAACTCATATTGCACCTGCAACTTTATCCTACTTGCCAGCAACCCCAGGGTAGGGGCAAGCAAGGACTAATGGTCCACTTCAAGGATGGAGTTCTTTCCATGTATGGCTTGTAGGAAATCATCTCCCCCCAGATGACCACCTTAAGGGATTCCCACAACATAGAAGGTGAGATAGATTCACTCTTATTAAATTTAATATATTCCCCAATGGCAGAGGGCATGCTTTCGCAAAATCTTGTGATTGCCAACAACGCCTTGTGCAATCTCCATGGTGGGCATTGGGAGGGACCCAATTCTAGCATCAAATCCACAAAATGCACGGCATGATCTGAAATCACAATCGCCGAATATCCCGCTCTCCTCATCGCAGGGAGGAGAGACCTACCCACCACAAAATAGGCAATCCATGAGTAAACCTGAAGGACGTGGAAAAATAAAGAAAAACCTTTATCCCTTGGGTGCAAAAAACGCCACGGATTTGCCCCCGCACCCCATCTGCTCCATGAAAGCCAACAATGCTTTTGCCACACCTGATGGAGTCCAGAGATTTTGGCCTGGCTCAGTACAACCTCGGGTCCAGAACACAATTTAAGGTACTCTCGAAGATTAGCTGATGCAAATCCAAATCAGGAATGGAGATGTTGAATCCGCCAAAGTAGCAAGAAAGTAGAAAATTATGAACAAGGTTTATTAGTTATACAATCAAACTCTCCACTCCCCAAAGGGTCTCCTTCCTTGACCTGCTCCCAGGTCAAAGTTTACATACTCATGAGGGCTCCTGACCCACCAACCCTTTTCGCAAATTTGTCTAGTCCATTACCTGCAGATGAGTCTCCAATAGAAACATAACATCAGCATTCAAAGGTGAGCAAATAACCTCAACCTTTTCACTGGTCCATTCAAACCCCTTGCATTCCAGGTGACCAACTGAATTTGGGGCCTCCTCCCCCACTGAATCTGAAGTCAGCCATTTCCACCACGAAAGGTCATCCAACAATGATTCAGAGTACAGGTACCAGGCCCATCAAAGGTGACCACCAAACCCAGCAACAAGACAAAACAAAGAATAAACTGTAGTCATGGTCAGAAAACTATCCCTTCTCCCCACCCCCCTTTCCCCACCCCAAACAATGTCACACCCAAATGCACATGGAAACAGTGAGACGAACAAAAAACACCAACCCCTAATACTACCCCACACAAAATAAAAGCGCTAAGCTCATTATCTGAAACCAAACTAATATAATGAGCTGCAGCTACCCCCGCTACTCCTGTTGGCTAACTCTTCAGATAGCAGGTCGACCCCCACCCAGAGTGAAAAAAATACCAACACAAAAAAAATACAGAATATTAAAAAAAGTAAAAAACATACTCCAACAGGAAGCCATCTATTTCCCATAAGAGTTATAGCACAAAAAACAAGCTCCCCACATAACCCTAAGTGCCCCCATCCAAATTCAGCTTACAAAACACTCATCCAACACAAGAACAGAAAAAAAAACGTAAACATGTATAAGGAACACCAACAACTTTCCATATCCTCATGCCCACCCTCACAACCAAAAATCTCACAGAAACCTCCATCAACTCTCACCCAGCTCATGTTTTGTAACAGAAGGTTTCGTCTTAGCGCATCAAAAAAATAGTCTTTCTCCTCAAAGGTTACTCTGAGCTGTGCCGGGTACACCACCCCAAGTTGAACCACTCTTGTACAGGCCGGTTTTAGCCTTGTTAAATGCCGCCAGCTTCCTTGTCAGCTCTGCACTGACATAAGTCTGATAGCGTTGCCTTCCCATTTATAGTCACCATGATCCTTGGCCCACCTCACGACTCATTCCTTTTCCTGGCAGCACCACCTTCCCCCATTTTCTCCACCGAAGAGCCCCAAGAAGCCTCCGGCTCCGTCGACAAATTTGTGCCTTCAATTTTCTTTGTCTTGGTCCTGCTGGGAATTTTTCTAATGTGGGCAATCGCTCCAGTGGTATTTTAAACAAAAAAAAAACCCCGCACCTGGGCGAAAAGGGCTAAAAGATACAGTACCCTGACGGGAGCCACCTTTTGTACGTCTTTTCTCTCTCTTTTCCCCCCCTCCCCTCCCACAATATACCACCACCGGAAGTCTCTCTCTCTCTCTCTCTCTCTCCCCCCACCCAAAGCAACATATTGGCACTACATTGAAATGCACTGCTTTAAGTGTTATTTCTTTTCCCCTACAATGTAATGATATGAAAATAGTAATGAGGGTTAGCAACAGCGTTGCATATTACTATGATTCACAAATTGGTTGGATTATGAGCCTATTATCTCCACAGGTTGATAAAGAGACGAACACCGAGGAGACTGTGGCAACTATTTCTGCTGTACGTCCAAAGGATAGAAGAACCCATGCTGCGCAACAGAGCCCATTTGTGAGAGGCAGCGCTATTATTCGTTCAAAAACTTTCTCTCCAGGCGCACAGAATCCCTATGTGTGTAGGGTAAGAAACAATCTGTGGATTTTGTTCTTAATACCTTTATATCATTTGAAGCAAGTACTTTGCATCAGTGTTCACCAAAGAGAAGGACGTGATGGATGATGAGTCCTAGGGAAGGGTGTGCAGATAGTCTGGGTCATGTCGATATCAAAAAGGATGAGGTGTTGAGCATCTTGAAAAACATTAAAGTGGTCAGTCCCCAGGGCCTGATGGGATCTACCCCAGAATACTGAGGGAGGAAATTGCTGCAGCCCTGACAGAAATCTGTTCATCCTCATTGACTACCAGGTGAGGTCCCAGAGGATTGGAGAATAGCCAATGTTGTTCCTTTGTTGAAGAAGGGTAGCAAGGATAATCCAGGAAATTACAGGCCGGTGAGCCTTGCATCAGTGGTAGGGAAATTATTGGAGAGGATTCTTCCGGACAGGATTTACTCCCATTTGGAAACAACTTGACTTATTAGCAAGAAACAGCTTAGTTTTGTGAAGGGGAGGTCGTGCCTCACTAACTTGATCGAGTTTTTTGAGGAAGTGACGAAGATGATTGATGAATGAAGCGCAGTGGATGTTGTCTGCATGGACTTCAGTAAAGCCTTTGACAAGGTCCTTCATGGCAGACTGGTACAAAAGGTGAAGTGACATGGTATCAGAGGTCAGCTGGCATGATGGATACCGAACTGGCATGGCCACAGAAGACAGAGGGTAGCAGTGGAAGGGTGCTTTTCTGAATGGGGGGGGCTGTGACTAGTAGTGTTCCCCAGGGATCAGTGCTGGGACCTTTGCTGTTTCTAGTATCTATAAATGATTTCGAGGAAAATGTAATTGGCCTGATTTGTAAGTTTGTGGACGACACAAAGGTTGGTGGAGTTGCGGATAGTGATGAGGATTGTCCGAGGATCGGTTGGAGGCTTGGGCGGAGAAGTGGCAAATGGTGTTTAATCCGGCCAAATGTAAGGTAATGCATTTTGGAAGGTATATTACAGATGGGAAGTATACAGTAAATGGCAGAATCCTTAGGCGTATTGACAGGCAGAGAGATCTGGGCGTACAGGTCCACAGATCAACGCAGGTGGATAAGTTAGTCAAGAAGGCATACAGAATGTTTGCCTTCATTGGTCGGGGCATTGAGTATAAAAATTGGCAAGTCATGCTGCAGCTGTACAGAACCTTAGGCCACGCTTGGAATATTGCTTAGAATTCTGGTCGCCACACTACCAGGAGGATGTGGAGGCATTGAAAATGGTACAGAAGAGGTTTACTAGGATGTTGCCTGGTCTGGAGGGTATTAGTATGAGAAGAGGTTGGATAAACTCGGATTGTTTTCACTTGAACGATGGAGGTTGAGGGTCGACCTGATAGAAGTTTACAAATTTATAAGTGGCATGGACAGAGTGGATAGTCAGAAGCTTTTTCCCAAAGTGGAAAAATCATTAATAGGGGACATAGGTTTAAGGTGTGAGGGGAAAGGTTTTGAGGAGATGTGTGAGGCAAGTTTTTTTTTTACAAAGCAGGTGGTGAGTGCCTGGAACCTGCTCTCAGGGAAGGCGCAGGCTTGGAGGGCTGAAGGGACTGTTCCTGTGCTGTACTGTTCTTTGAATACAATCTACAGCTTGCTGATTGTTGTTTTTCAGCTTCTTACCCCACTGAACTGATTCCTTCCCTCATCCTCATCTTTGTTCTCATTTTTCATTTCCCTCTGCCACTTCTCCATCCTCTCACCCATTCCCCCTTATCCCCATCACTCCGGCTCTCCATGGTGAACACAGTCAGCTCGTTCAGCTCCTTTCATTTTGAAAACAGCAGTAAAATTATGCTTCTAAATTTAATAAAAGATAGGTATCATTATTGACAGCCATATGACCAACTGGCTAGCAGGGTCCTTTTTATCCACTGCATCCTACATTTAACCCTTCTCAAGTTTGCTAACACTATTATTCAGCTAATGCATAACTATATTCATGCTTGCAGATAGAGATAAGGAGCGTGTAGGTTGCATGGAGTGCTGTTTTTGTTTTGAATCCTGCTTTTAAAACTAATTGAATGTTATTGTTTATTGCGAGACTAATTGAATACAAAAGTAGGACGGTTATTCAGTTATATAGGGCATTAGTGAGACCATATCTGGAGAACTGTGTACATTATTGGTCTCCTATTTTATTCATTCGTGGGATGTGGGCTTCTCTGGCTAGGCCAGCATTTATTGTCTATCCCTAATTGCCCTCCAGAAGATGGTGAGCTGCGTTCATGAACTGCTGCAGTCCATATGATGTAGGTACACCTTTAGTACTGTTAGTGAAGGAATTGATTTCTAAGTCAGGATGGTGAGTAGCTTGGAGGGGAATTTCCAGCTGGTGGTGTTCCCATGTTCCACTTACCCGCCGGCTCACCATGACCCTTAATTCCTTTACTGTTCAAAAATCTATCTATCTTTGCCTTAAAAGCATTCAATGAGGTAACCTCAACTGCTTCACTGGGCAGGGAATTCCACAGATTTACAACCCTTTGGGTGAAGATGTTCCCCCTCAACTCAGTCCTGAGTCTACTCCCCCTTATTTTAAGGTTATGCCCCCTAATTCTAATTTCACCCGCCAGTGGAAACAACCTCCCTGCTTCTACCTTAACTATTCCCTTCATAATTTTTGATCAGATCCCCCTCTCATTCTTATAAATTCCAATGAGTATCATCCCAGTCTACTCAGTCTCTCCTCATAAGCCAATCCTCTCAACTCCAGAATCTCCAGAAACTAGTGAATCTCCTCTGCACCCCTCCAGTGCCAATACATCCGTTCTCAAGTAAGGAGACCAGAACTGGACACAGTACTCCAGGTGTGGTCTCACCAGCACCCTCTACAGCTGCAACATAACCCCCCGTTTTTGAGCTCCATCCCTCGAGCAATGAAGTTCATTAGCTTTTGAAGGAGGTTGTACCATTTTTTATTTTGTTGTGTCAGGTGCAGCAATCTTAGAATAGTGCAGAAGGAGGCTCAAAGTCTTGTGAGAGTCAGGAAACAAGATTCCCGCAGGCGAGATGTCATTTCTGATTTTCTTCACCCCTCGCCTGTGGCGTAACAAAGTTCCAGTCCAGAAATGGCGGGAACCTCATCTCAGTACATTTTTATAAATTTAAATATAATTATAGGCTTCTACGCAATACGTTCTCCCCTCACTGAATAATCATACCTCGCTGACATGATGTCACATCGACAAGGTTTACAATAGCTTCTGCAAAACTTATGTTGTTAAGAGGAACTGTCAGAGGCGCAAAGGACCCCTGGGGGAGGTGGGCCATGCCTAGGGCAGATTGGATCATAACCTCTGCACCCATTTCGTTCAATTTTTTTGATAATTTATTTTTTGTCTCTTTCACTTTTCTACCTGTTTTCGGATGGCAGTTATTCAGGATCCTGCCATTCATACCTCGTCTCGGGGCATCTTTTGTTTCTTAACGTGTGCCATTACCACTCTCTTTGGAACTGTACCATGAAATCTTTTGTGATTTGTCTTGCCCTCTATCCTATCACAGACCTTCCCTTTCCTTTCATTCTTCTTCCTACCCTCCCCCACTTTCACTTGCTCAAAACGTATTATATTTCCAGTTCTGATGAAAGGTCACTCATCTGAAAGTTAGCTGTTTCTCTCTCCTCTGATGCTGCTAGACCAGCTGAGTATGTCCAGCATTGTCTGATTTAATTTCATTATTTGTTTCTGTTTGTGGAAATAGGCACTGCTTTTTGAAATGTTCTATTTATTTGTGAATCTTGCTGTTTTGAAATTTGAAAATCAGAAATAATTCTTCAGTTTCTTTAAGAACATAAGTGCATGTTATGGGCCTTTTTCTGGCTCAGGATTTTATCCAGTTGTACAGATAGCACTGCACCTGTTCAGAGGCACATCTTGATGGCATTGATCCTGAGCCTGTTTATTCAGTACTTTTGGTGTGTCTTACAGTGACTAGGTCTCCTAAATTGTGTCATTGCTTTTTACACTTAGTGCACAGAGAATCTGGGGGCGTGGTTTGTGTTATCACTCTGGTGGGACAGGCTTGTTAGAGCTGGCAAGGCCTGCTTCATAGAGATGCGCACTGGTGTACTTGGTGGCACGCGCATAGCTGTGTTGCCCTGTTCCGGGTGCTGACTGCGAGATGTGGCATCATCAGAGGAGTGGAACTTGGGGGAGTTGATAGTCACAATCGCCTGTCCGTCGGATGTTGTCACCCAGCGCCCTCGCCTCCTGGTCGGTGTCTATAGGGCTCTGGGGTTCATCTCGGAATGGAGGGACAGCTGGTTCGAGCCTTGGCTGCCCCTGCGTCATCTGGCTCTGCTAGCCCTGCCGACTCCCCAATGTCTGCACCATGGTGTCAACGCCATCGGTGATGCTCCTCAGTGACTGTGCCACGCTCTGCAATGCCCATCTGTGACTGGGACAAGCTCTGCAGCGCCTCGGTTATTCCTATCTGAGACTGGGATATATCCCACAGTATCTCATCAAGGTTCGCCTAGACCAGGACTGTCCCCCAGCGAGTCCGACAGTCAACCGAGGCCCTCCGCAATGGCCGTCACCGAATGCACCACACCTTGGATACCACCGCTAATGGTGCCGACATCGTGCACCAGGCTCTCCACTACAGTTGCCACCCAGCAGTGTTGGTCCTGGTGCCACACATTGCCGGTGCAATCTCCTGCGCTCCTAGCCTCTGGGACTCCTCCAATCGGCTGTGGGCCTGTTTGAGTGTTGCTGACATCCCTCTCTGAATATCACAGCCCCACCCTAACGTTTGCATCAGCTCCAGGCAAACCTATTCCAGAGGCTCCACCCGACTGGGGCTCAGCTAGGACCTGGGATCTATCAAACCTCCGACTGCTGTCTATGGGCCTCATGGTAGCACAGTCGTTAGCACTGTTGCTTCACAGCAACAGGGACCCGGGTTCGATTCCCGCTTGGGTCACTGTCTGGGCGGAGTCTGCACATTCTCCCCTTGTCTGCGTGGGTTTCCTCCGGGTGCTCCGGTTTTCTCCCTCAGTGTACCCAAACAGGTGCCAGGATGTGGCGACTAGGGGCTTTTCACAGTAACTTCATTTCAGTGTTAATGTAAGCCTACTTGTGACAGTAATAAAGATTATTATTATTATTATACTGCCTCCACCTGATGTGCATCTGCAATTGTGTGGTGCTCACCAGAATGTATCCCAGAATCAAGACAACTAATGTTGCCCACCGAAGTGCGTGTCTCTGCGCTGGTGGAGGGTGCGAATGACAGTTGTGACGCATTTATGGTTGCATCCTCGGAGCTCTGCTCTTGAGATGTTCTCATGGGGGGGGGGGACCACGCGGATGGGCCAGCGACCACGCGGATGGGCCGGCGACCACGCGGATGGGCCGGCACCAATAAGCTGAAGGTCCTGTGGGAGGATGAACATGTGGTCAGTGGGAGGGATAGATCAGCATGTATGGCAAAAACAACTCGCGTGTGATAGTCCATCTGGGTGGGGCCCGGTGGATCCTCACCTTTACGGCATGCGCTGACCTCCGCGTTCTATCCTCGGCCAACCCGCTAACCTCCAGGGCCTGTTCCTCGAATGTGGTGAGGATTCTGATGTCCTGCACGCTGCTGCCAGTCTGGGCCCCCTTCTGGACGGTTGTGAGACAACTTCTTCTGCAGGGAGACAGAGAGGACATCATTAGCCGCAGTGTGGTTCACCAAGGTTGAGTCACAAACCTCTACAGATGTGCCATGGAAAGCATCCTATCCGGCTGCATCACAGCTTGGTATGGCAACTGCTCTGCCCAAGATCGCAAGAAACTGCAGAGTGTGGTAAACTCAGCCCAAAGCATCACACAAGCTTGCCACCCTCCCATTGATTCTGTATACACCTCCCGCTGCCTCAGGAAGGCAGAAGCATTGTCAGAGACTTCTCACACTCGGGCTTTGCCAGACCCTTCCATCAGGCAGAAGTCTGAAGATCCGCGCATCCAGAAATAGCAACAGCTTCTTCCCCACAGCTACTAGACTCCTCAACAACTCTCCCTTGGATTGATCTGTTCCCCTCTCGGACACTGTTCACGACACCCTATGCTGCTCTTGCTCATGTCATATTTGCTTGTTTGGCCCTTGTTCTGCACTGTTACCAATTACTTATTTGTCAGTGTACTTTGTCGATTATTCCTTTTGTCTACTTTTCACTGTACTTCGATACATGTGACAATAAAAATCAATCAATTCATCAATCGATCAGCAGACTGCAATACGTTAGCAAATCAATCTAAATTTCGAAAAATTCAATGTATAAGTTTATGCACAAGTGATTAGAGAGGTTCCAGAGAATAGACCGTCATTGCGCTCTCTCAAGAAAAGAATAGCTGTATGTTTTGTATATTTCATACGCTGAGAACTAACAAAAATACTAAAAAGTTTGGTCCTGTGGAATTCTACACGTGGATAAAGTAGGAGAGTCCTAGGACTTTACTGTGCTCTGTCAACTCTATTGTGAAGAAATAGAGTAGGTGAAAACTTATTTGTGGAATGTTCTAACAATCAAATAACAATGATTTTCTTTTTCAGCTAAATCGAAGTGATAGTGACAGCTCAACGTTATCCAAGAGGACTCCTTTTGTTCGGAATGCCATGGAACGGCGCAGTTTGCGAATGAAAATGGTAGGGTATAAAATAAAAGTATTTCTTTCATAAAGGAAAACCAGCGCCAATGTTATGTTATTGTGCCGAAAAACATTTTTTTAAATCTAAACTGTTTTGCTTTAAAATGAATGCAGTAGAATTAAAGAATTGAATCTTTAGTTTCAACAACATTATTTTTGCATTACAAACAGAAATCAGAAGACTCATGGCAGCTTGAGTAGAAAGAGAAATAGAATTAATGGGCTGAATTTTTATGCAGGTGGCCTGTAAATTAGGGCATCATGTCTTTAGCAGTACCTGTCCACCCTTGCCACCACAATTTTATGGGAGACAGTTAAATGAGAAATTAGTTCTCACTTAAGGGCCTCATCCTGCCAATGCTCCGATTTAGTGGACAACAAGAGAGACTTCCACTCAATATTTAGTCTGACAGATTTGACCCTGTGTGCTGCTGGTCTGTGAAAAGGCAAGGGTGTCTCCTTCCTTGGCACCAGGCCGCTCCCCTACAGTTTTGCCTCCCCACATCCATCATTCCCTGCACCTGCCACCCGTAGTACTGCGTGTCAACCCGGTCCTATTGAGATCCTGGACTTCCCTGGGTTAACGGTCATATTGTTTCTTTTCCTACCACTCCTGGTGGCATTGGATGTAGTGCAGAGCTGCTGGCTTCCGATTGGCCTGCAGCTCTATGAAGTGGGGTATCCTCCTGAGACAGACAGAAATCTCACCTCAAACTAATTAAATGGCCTTTACCCAAAAGATTTAAGTGGGGCAAACTGGCCAAATAGAAATGGACTTACCCCCACATTAATTCTGGGGTGTCTGCCCTCAACGTACAATCTATATCAAAAGTTCAGGTAAATAACCGTTCAGCAGAACTTGGTGTATTTTACATATTGTACACACTGGGCGCCAGTGATAGGGTGAGTGAATGTTTTAGCTGGTAGGTTGGATTCTGATCAAGTAGGCCTGGATTGTGTTGAGCTGTTTGAAATTTATTGGAGCTGTACGCATCCAGGCAATAATGATATTCCATCACTTTTCTGATTTGCACCTGATAGAGTTTCATGCTCTAGAATGCCCTCTCTGTGACCTGTTTGTGTAACAATGTTTGTTTCTGATTGTGTAGTATTTATATGGCCTGACCAGTTAAGTTTCTGGTTAAACCCCTGGATGTTGATTGTGGCAGATTCAGCAATGGTATGCCATTGAATGTCATGGGGAGATGGTTAAATTCTCTCTTGTTGGAGATGGTCAATTCCCTGCCACTTGTGTGGCCCAAATGTTATTGACACCTCTCAGCCTTAGTCTGAATGTTGTCCAGGTTTAGTTGCATGTGAACGCTAACTGCTTCGATATCTGAGGAGTTATAACTGGCACTGAGCTCTGCAATATTCAACAAATATCCCCACTTCTGTCCTTCTGATGGAGGGAATGTCATTGTTGAAGCGGCTGAAGATTGTTGAATCTAGCACACTACCATGAGGAACTACTACAATGACGTCCTGGTGCTGAGATGTTTGGCCTGGAACAACAACAGTCCTTTCCCTTTGTGCTTGGTAGGACTCCAACCAGTGATGGCTTCTCCTGCTTATTCATAAATTCATAAGATATAGGAGCAGAATTAGGTCATTCAGCCCATCAAGTCTGCTCCACCATTCTATCATGGATGATATGGTCCTCATCTGTTACCTAGAATGCTACAGACCAAGAGCTGGATTGCAAAATCAGCCAGAGTATCTCCTTCCTGGAACACATAGGAGCAGGAGTAGGCAATTTAGCCTCCCAAGCCTAAACACCTTCAATACGATCATGGCTGATCCCATCAAGGCCTCAACTCCATTGGCCTTCCTGCCCATTCTCCATAACCCGTCAACCCATTACCAATTAAAAATCTGTCTAACTCCTCCTTAAATTTACTCACTGTTCCTGAATCCACCACACTCTGGGATAGCAAATTCCACAGATTCACAACCCTTTGGGAGAAGTAGTTTTTCCTCAAACCTGTTTTAAATTTGCTACCTGTTATTCTAAGATTATGACCTCTCATTTTAGAATGCCCCACAAGAGGAAGCATCAGCTCCACGTCTTCTTTATCTATACCTTTTAGCATCATGTACACCTCAATTAGATCTCGCCTCAACCTTTCAATCTCCAGAGAGTATTGGCCTGTACTGTTCAATCTCTCCTCATACGACAAACCCCAGATCTCTGGAATCAATCTAGTGAACCTCCTCTGAACTGCCTCCAATGCCACTGAAATAAGGGGACCAATGGATTACCATTGACTTCAATTTTGTTGGGGCTCCTCGATGTCAAGCACGGTCAAATGCTGCCTTGATGTCAAAGGCAGGTCATTCTCACCTCAACTCTTTTTTTCCATGTTCAAACCAACGCTGTAACTCAAGCTGAGTGACCCTGGCGGAAAACAAACTTGAGCATGAGTGAACAGATAATTGCTATGTAAGTGCTTCTTGATGGCACTGCTGACAACACCTTCCATCGCTTTTGCTGATGATTAACAGTAGACAGATGGGGCAGTTATGGACCAGATTCAATCTGTCCTTTTTTTGGGGCAAGATATACTTGAACAATTTTCCATTGACGGGTAGATGCCATGCACTGGAATAGCTTGGCTAAGGTAGCAACTAAGCCTGGAACATCAGTCTTCAGTACTACTTCCAGGATGTTGTCAGGATCCATAGCCTTTGCCATATCCAGTTCCCTCAAATCGTTTCTTGATATCATGTGGAGGGATTTGAATTGGCTGAAGACTGTCATCTGTGGTGATGGGGATCTTCAGAGGAGGCAGAGATGGATTATCCATTCAGCACTTCTGATTGAAGATGGTTGCAAATGCTTCAGCCTTATCTTTGTCACAGATATGCTGGGTGGCACCATTTTTGAGAGTGGGAATGTTTGTGGACCACCCTCCTCCCATTAGCTGTTTAATTGTACACCATCATTCATGACTGGGTGTGGCAAGACTGCAGATCTTTTATCTAATCTGTTGGCAGTCTAATCATTCAGCTCTGCCTATCACATGCTAATTCCCTGTTTATCATGCGTATAGTCCTTTGTTGTATCTTCACCAAGCAGGCACCTCATTTTTAGGTATGCCTCATGTTTCTCCTGGCATACTCATGAACTCATTGAACCAAGATGATAGTGCCACACAACATGATGGAGGGAACTCCTCATTGAACCAGGACGGCAGTGCCACACAACACGATGGAGGGAACTCCTCATTGAACCAGGATGGTAGCGCCACACAACACGATGAAAGTATCCTCAATGTGAAGATGGATCTTTGTCTACACAATGACTGTGCAATGGTCACACCTACCAAAACTGTAATGGACAGATGCATCTGCAACATGTAGATTGGTGAGGATGATGGCAAGCAAATTTTTCCCTCTTGGTCCTCTTCCCCTGCCACAGGCCGAATATGTCAGATATATCCTTCAAATCGCAGCCAGTAGTATACTACTTAACCACTTTTGGTGAAATCCCCACCTAGAGTACATCTGTGCCCTTGCTCCCCTCATTGTTTCTTCCAAATGACATTCAACCATTGTTCGAACTCTGGGAGGGTGGTCGGTGATAATCAACAGGTTGTTTCCTTGCCCATGTTTCACCTGGTGCCAGATACTTCATTAGGTCCAGAGTCAATTTTGAGGACACCCAGGGCAACTTCCTCTCAACTGTATAAAATTGTTCCCCCACCTCTGGTCTGATGTGATGAGTATGACCACGTCACGCTGTTGCTTGGATTGGATTTGTTGATTGTCACATGTACCGAGGTACAGTGAAAAGTACATTTGAGTAGTCTCTGGGATTGCCATAGACCCAGGCATAGGTGAGTCCGTGGGAGAGGGGTTGGGATGTGAGAGAGTGGGCAAGGTAGTTGTTAGCAAAGGCAGGTGGGTGGTTGTCAGTGGGCCCGCCCCTTTCCTGATGCCAGGTCCCTCAATCGGGTACTGAGTGGGCGCGCCCCAACCTTCACAGGTGCCCACAAGCAAAATGACAAGGTTTGCTTCTCTCTTTTCCCCCCCCAACTTTCTCCTGCCAGTGGGATGAGGCCTTCCGGGGAGGTGAAGATGGCGGCGCCCACTGGCCGTGCGTGGTCCGGGATGAACATAACAGCGCCCATTGTGTGTAGGTCAGGGGGGAGGTGGCGATAGCGGCAACTGCGCGAGCCTGGCACACCGCGGTAAAGTGCTCCTTTTTGCCACAAGCCTTGAAAATGGCAGTGCGAGCTGGGCAGCGTTGGCGGGGGTGCTTCCGCTGGCCGCAGAAGTAGCATCGGGGACCCCCGGGGTGCGCGGGTTGGCGTGTGGCGCAGGCGTACTGGCTGGGTGAAGCCCCGGCTGGGGCGGCCGTCTGTGGGGTCCACGAGGGATGGGCCGTGCGGTCGGAGGGGTAGGCCTGAGCATTACGTGAGGCAACCGTCATGGAGAGTGCTAGCTTTTTAGTCTCAGCTAGGTCGAGCGTGGCCCCTTCTAGCAGACTTTGGCGTATGATGTCCGACCCAATCCCCGTTACATACGCATCGCGCATAAGCAGGTGGGAATGTTCGGTGGCTGTAACGGTCTGACAGTCACAGTCCCGGACGAGTGGGATTAGGGCCCGCCAGAAGTCTTCTCTGGACTCACCAGGGAGTTGAGAGCGAGTGGCAAGTAAGTGCCTGGCGTTTTCTGTGTGTAGTTTTCTTTGAGAAGCGCCATGGCGTCTGTGTAGGCCGGGGCGTCCTGGATTAGCGGAAACACGTTGGAGCTCAACCTTGAGTACAGGATCTGTATCTCCTGAGCCTCCGTCGAAGGAGTGGTCGCTGAGTTGATATAGGTCTCGAAGCAAGCTGGCCAGTGATTAAAGTCCTTTTTGGCGTCGCTTGAGTGCGGATCCAGCTGCAGGCGATCTGGTTTGATTCGGAGGTCCATCTTTTAGAAAATCTTACTGTAATAAATTGATGCACGATCAATTGTACAAAGACTAAGGTTGGATACAACTGTGGCTTTCTTGCAGTAAGATGTGTGGCCACCCACAGCAGCTGGTGAAATGGCTGCTGAATAGAGGACACGCTCCTCCTACTGGGCGGAGCCAGCAGGCAGGGGCTTCTGGCGAACCTGTAGTACAGGTCATACCTTGCATCACCTAATACAGGTGTAACAGTGGTTTACCACACTTATACAATATCGTTGTTAATTACAGTCAACTAAAAAAGAATTATCAGACAATTTGATGCTTATTTTCTTGGTTTGCTTTGAATGACATTCACAACATTATGCAGAGTTGAGACGTATTCATGCATGTGATCTAATATACATAGGCCAAAAGAATTTGGGATAACAAGGTTAAAAAAATTAAAAATGTAAGTGATATTTGATCATTAAGTAATATGAACTCATTGCTTATAACACTAGTTAAGTTTATATTTAGTTGAATAGCTTATAGACCTCAGTATGATACAAACAAATCTTCTCATTCAATAATTCTTTGAGAATAAAGAAGGATGTTGTTAGTTTACAGTTTATAAATAAGCATTTAATCATTAGATTTCCTCCTGAAAGAAATTCATTATGTAAAGGCAAACATTGTTGTATTTTCCAGCCTTCAATCAGAAGGGTAGGATCTGAAAAGCTGGTGCGAACCTCTTTGGATTTGGAGTTGGATCTACAGGCATCGAGGACCAGACAGCACAGGTTAACTCAGGAACTGGATATCTTGAAGGACCTGAGACAACAAATTAATGAGGCCAAAGCCAGAGGAGAGAGAGAACTGCCTCAGTGGGTAAAAGAGGATGAGAGGTTTCAGACCCTTCTGAAGCAAGTTGAAATCCAGGTATTGGCATTTATTTCTTCGTGTTCAGCTATGTATAGCGGTTAGGAGGGTATGATGTCTTAAAACATGTATATTGCATAATTTTCTTGTTAATTTGAGTTGTAATCGTAAACCTCTGTTTGAAAATATCTCTTGATTAAAAGCAAGTCCCTGACACATTTGGTCCAGGAAGAAGGAAAGTTTTATTGAAATGAGGGCAATAGGTTTTCAAATTTGCCAGGGTCACATCATTAGAAACCAAATTTAAAAAAAAAGAAAAAGCAGGAAAAGATGTGAATGGAGCTAAGATTTGTTTTCAAGGAAAGAACAGTAAACATGCATTTGTAGGGGTTGAATGCTTGATAATCCTCTGTTTGTAAATGGCTTGAGGTGGCAACTAATTTACGGCAATTTTACAAATCAGAGTTTTGCTGTTTGTGTCTTGGATGTTGGGAATATAGTAATTGTTACCTTTTGTAACAAAAGCTAAGGCTGAGATTTTCCAGTCCCACCCACAGTGGACGCCATGGCAGGCAGGAGCAGAAAATATCTTGAGCGAAGAAAAAAGGTTTATGTCAGTAGGAAAACAGGTTCCAATCATCTGCTCCTCACTTAAATGGCGACTCACGTTTCCCACTGTGCAGTGTCAGAAAAATAATTTTAATACATCTGAAATCATGCATACTTATTATATCGGCTGCTCGCTAGTATCATCCCTCACGCTGGATCAATCAGCCATGTCAGCGTCCGATTGAACTGATGTATTTCACAAGTGTAAACTGGCAACCTGCACATTGCTTATGATTTTTGAGGTTCGTTCACCAACCTGTGCAGTGCTCATGGCATCTTGGAATCAGTGCTAGGCTTTGCAGGTAGCACCATATCGCTTTCAGGAGGTGTGTCACTGACGAGGCTCTACCTACCAGAGCAGTGGTCAGGCAGGGGCGGCTTGTGATATGCTGCAGGAACAGGGTTCGGCTGGGAGGGGGAATGTGGCGAAGGCTGCACTCAGACACATCATTAGGAGGGTATCAGGTGGCAGTCTCCTCTGGGCTAGAATGAGGAATAATATAAGAGGGTTGGAGCCAGAATAAGAGGAGGGCAGAGTGATGAAGTGCTTCACTTTGCCCAACACATTGCGATCGTAACATAGGCGCATCAGTCCGGGGGAGTTCTGACATAATACTGGACCACAGGTGGCATACTTCATCAGGGGAGGCATCTGCAGCTTCTAGATGTGGAGGAGGTGGTGTAGGGACATTGTAAGGTCTTATGGATTGGGAGTGTGGGGTCTCGGTATTTCATTGTACAATAGGCCTCAAGATTGGAAGGGTTAAGGTACACGTGTAGCATAGGCACATCCACCTCAATTGATTCACGGTAACACACACATATCCATCACAATCGCATGGGATCAAGGTTTGGAGGAAAAGATTTGATGGGTATCTCAGAGAGGGAAACCTGAATAGTATGCTCTTCCAGGACGTTGGGAGGGTTTCCCAGTCAAACAGGAGTTCCAGGCAGCTCTGGTACCTCAGGACCACCATCTTGCAACCTGAAGTCATGAAGCAGTACAAAATCCAGCTGAGGAAAATCTCAGCTGGTGAGGGCTCTGAAGGCCATTTGGAGGAGAGGTGCATTAGGGTTAGTGGGGGGGGGGGCGCTGATTAAAAGGGCCCCCAGCTTAACTCATCCAGGCAAGTGGAGAGTATTCCTTTACACCCTGACTTGTGCCTTGTCGATGGTGGATAGACTTTGGGGAGGTCAGGAGGTTAGTTACTCGCCATAGGATTCCTCGCCTTTGACCTGCCCTGGTAGCCACAGTATTAATAATGGCTAGCCTAGTTCTGCTTCTGATCATTGGTAACTGACATTGAATGTTATGGGGCAATTGGTAATGCCATTGAATGCCTTGGGGCGATGGTTAGATCCTCTCATGTAGGAGATGGTCATTACCTAGTACTTGTGTGGTACGAATGTAACTTGCAGCTTGTCAGCCCAAGCCTAGATATTGTCTAGGTCTTGCTGCATTTGGACGTGGACTGTTTCAGTATCTGAGTAGTCGTGAATGGTGCTGAACGTTGTGCAGGCATCTGTGAACATCCCCACTTCTGACCTAAAGGGAGGTCATTGATGAAGCACAGTAAGAAGTCTTACAACACTAGGCTAAAATGCAACAGGTTTGTTTGGAATCACTAGCTTTCGGTGCGCAGCTCCTTCATCAGGTGAGTTAGCTGAGCAGTGCTCCAAAAGCTAGTGATTCCAAACAAACCTGTTGCACTTTAACCTGGTGTTGTAAGACTTCTTACTGTGCCCACCACAGTCCAACGCAGGCATCTACACCTCATTGATGAAGCAGTTGAAGATGGTTGGGCTGAGGACATTGTCCTGAGGAACTCCTGCATTGATGTCCTGGAGCTGAGATGATTGACCTCCAACCACCACAGCCATCTTCCTTTGTGTCAGGTATGACTCCAACAAGCAGAGAGTTTTCTCCCTGATTCTCATTGACTCCAGTTTTGCTAGGGCTTCTTGATGCTATTCTAGGTCAAATGCAAATGGCAAGGGCAGTCACTCTCACCTCACCTCTGGCATTCAGCTCTTTTGTCCATGTTTGAACCAAAGCTGTAATGAGGTCAGGAGCAGGGTAATGAAACAGGACTAATTGCAAATAATGGTACCAATTGAGATCCTTGCATTTATCCCTTGTTCTCAGCATGGCAAGTGCCCATTGTGATAATGCAGTCAGGAGGAATTGGGTGACTATTGGGTCACTGGTCAAGCTGCAGGTGCATGTTAAAAGGAGGAGCTCAGAATTTTGCTGCTGGCTGACTCACAGATGAGAAGTCTCAGATCCCTGTCAAATAATCTGTTCCTCACTACACGAGTCCTTAAGTATAGTCTTAGGGTGGAATTCTCCGTTCACGCGCGGCATCGGGAAGGCCACCGTGAACTCGGCCGTGTTTCACAACGGCCTCGGAGGCCGCTCCTCGCACCCTATTCACCCCCCCCCCCCCCCCCCCCCCCCCCCAAGGGGGCTAGGAGCGGCGCTCCGTAAATCTCGGCCACCGGGCCTTGACGCTTGCGACGCATGCATCGGTTGCCGTCTTCCCCTCTGCTGCCCCGCAAGACGTGGCGGCTTGATCTTGCGGGGCGGCGGAGGGGAAAGAGTCCGTCGCTTGGAGACGCCGGTCTGACGATCGGTGGCCACCGATCGCGGGCCAGTCCCCTCCCGAGCACGGACGTAGTGCTCACTCCCCTCTCCGCCCCCCCACAAGCCACAAACGAAGATTTGGCGCCATGTTCACGACGGCAGCGACCAGGTTGGTTGCCGCCGTCGTGAAACGGTCGGGAACGTCAGGCTGCTCGGCCCATCCGAGCGGGGGGTGGGAGAATCGCGGGGGGTGCCCGGCCCTCCCGCGATTCTCCCACCCGGCGTGGGGAGTGGAGAATTGCGCCCTTAGACTGCAGTGATTGAGGACCCCAGCGCCTGGCCTGAAAGCAGTATATCCTTGCACCTGGGCAAAGCAATCTCATAGCAGTTGGTCATATAAGAGAGGGGGGGGGCACCTTGAAACATTTCTTGCACTAGCCAGGATCTCAGTGGTTTGGACAGTGGAACCAAGCCCTTGAACCCACAATCACTCAATAGTCATCGACAGAGATGTGACCTTTGGAGACTCATGCTGACTCATGTATTTTTCTCATTGATGCTGTGGAGAGCAGAGCTTCAGGAATATGGAGGCTGGATGTATTGCTGCCTGCATAATTGCTTACAAGCAAGTGAGATGGCAGAGAAGATTGCGACAGCAGTGGCAGGCTCACCAAAGGGAGGAGCTTCACCTTCATGAGCAATAGGTAGCAGGGCCCCCTCCTAGCACAGGATTAGGTGCATAGATACGTAGGTGGCTCTCAAGACAGGGTGTACAGAATACCATGTATATTTTGTGGATAGGTGAGAGACAGTTTCGCCAAGGCCTCCACAGATCTGGTGGCTCACATCTGCCACATTCTGCATGAGTTGATGCCAGTTTGACTTGGAGGACATCTATTGCCAGTGATTCTGAAAATCACCACTGCTCTTAACTCCTACACAAGAAGCTCTTCCAGGTCTCCACTAGGGATCTCTCAACTTTCAAGTCCAAGTAACCTTCACGCCTAAATTCATACAAGAGGTAACAGACTGTCTTTTGCCAAGGCACACAATTATGTTGGCTTGCTGGCAATCAAACAAGCCCGTATGCCAGAGCATTGGGCTTTGCTGTGCTTTCTGAATTTCCACAGGTGCAGGGTGCCATGGACTGCACTTGTCGCTATAAAAGCTGCCTGGCAATAGGCATTTCTATACGGTAACAGGACAGGCTTTCACTCATTCAATGTATAGTTGGTCAGTAACCACAAGAAGCAGAACATGCAGCTTTGGGCATGATACCCAGAAAGTTGCCATGACTCATACATCCAGAGTAGATCATAAATTCCAGACAGCATTAGCTTCTCAGTAGCAAATGACACACACAAAGGATCTGTGTGGTGGTCACAAAATCCAACCAACAGAAGGTACAAATAATGCTCCATCCGCTCCCTGAACATTGGTAGAGCACACTATTGGCATCTTGAAGATACAATTCTGATGCCGCAATAGATCTGGTGAAGCATTCCAGTACATTCCCCAGAGTCTCACGGATTATTACGTCTTGCTGTGTGCTGCAGAACCTGCACTGCAAAGGAGGGAGGACTTGCCACATGCGGACATGGAGGAGCTCCACGTTCCTCCGATGACGATCCACAAGTCCCTCCGATGAGGACGTCAATGGAAGGGATGAGGACGATGAGACAGGAAGTCGATTAGGCGCACAATTTTCTTTATCCTTTGAAGGCTGATGAAGCCATGGAAGCATGTGTTGCGATGAGGTGCTAATTTAATGGCGGGGTCTCAACATCAGACATCAGAAGGTGCTGTCTCCTCCAGCATTTCTCCATCAACTCAGTTACTACAGTGCCTAGTGTAGCCAGGAGCTGTGCTTCAGTCCTTGGTGGACTCATCGCTGCATCCAGTCTGACAAAGCTCTTCAAGAAAATCTACCTTCAGCATAACACATTCTGTGTAGCTTCGTTGGTGACACCGACAGGTGATACTTGGGCCAAGGAAACTCCACAGGTGTTAATCCATTTTGAGATTACTCTGTCCTGTGTGTCACCTTCTTCTCCATCACATTGACATCGAGCACACTCAATTACGGATGTGGGCCTGCTTTCATCCTCCTCTTTCTATGGATATTGACTACCTGAGGATGACTGTGTTCACACACTTGGCTGCCAAACAATAAAATCCCTTCTCTTCAATACAGACAGTCTGCCCTCATGGCCAGACCTGGTGCTTGTAAATTCCAAAATGCTGAGACACTGTGAAGTCCTTAAGGTCACGCTGCGTTTATAATAAAGAATATATTTCAGCTTCACTACATCCTCACTCCTATCCCATTGCTCTCCTCAACATTGTCTAAAGCTGCGCATCCAGAGCATGCTCAAAACGTCCATTGACCGCTAGACATTGCCATTTGGATTTATCATCACTGACCTTGATAGATGTTTACGTGAAAGGACAAATCTCCAGGTCCAGATGTGTTGTGTCCCAGGCTGCTGTGGGAGGCGGGGGAGGAGATTGCCGGGGCTCTGACCCAAATTTTTAATTCCTCTCTAGCCATAGGGGAGGTGCCAGAGGACTGGAGAACAGCTAATGTGATCCCACTATTTTAAGAAAGGTTGTAGAGACAAACCAGGGAACTACAGACCGTGAGTCTCACTTCAGTGGATGGGAAACTACTGGAGAATTTTCTCAAGAAGAGAATCTATCTCCACTTGGAGAGGTAAGGTTTGATCGGGAATAGTCAGCCTGGCTTTGTCAGAGGGAGGTCATGCCTCACAAATTTGATTGAATTTTGAAATGAAATGAAAATCGCTTATTGTCACGAGTAGGCTTCAATGAAGTTACTGTGAAAAACCCCTAGTCGCCACACTCCGGCGCCTGTCCAGGAGGCTGGTACGGGAATCGAACCGTGCTGCTGGCCTGCTTGGTCTGCTTTCAAAGCCAGTGATTTAGCCTGGTGAGCTAAACCAGCCCTGTGCATGTAACCAAGTGTGTCGATGAGGATAGTGCAGTTGATGTAGTTTACATGGATTTCATGAAAAGCCTTTGACAAGGTCCCACATGGAAGACTTATTAAGAAGGCAAATGCACATGGGTGCAGGATGATTTGATAAGGTGGATTCGTAATTAGCTTTAGTGTCTGGAAGCCAGTGACCAGTGTCGTACCGCAGGGATCCTTGCTGGGGCCCCTATTGTTTGTCATTTATATAAATGACAATGTTGGGGGTAGGATCAGTAAGTTTGCAGATGACACAAAGATTGGCTGGGTGGTTAACAGTGAGGTTTGAGTGTCTTGGGTTACAGGAAGATGGAGACGGGATGGTCAAATGGGTGGATAAGTGGCAGATGGAATTTAACCCTGAAAAGTGTGAAGTGATACAGTTTGGAAGGAGTAATTTAACAAGGAAGTATACTTTAAAAGATCTGACACTGGGACCCAAAGAACAGAGTGATCTTGGAGTGTTTGTCCATAGATCTCTGAAGGCAGAAAGGCAGATTAATAGGGTGGTGAAAAAGGCATATGGGACACTCGCTTTTATCAATTGGGGCACAGATTACAAAAATAGGGAGGTCATGATGAAGCTGTATAGCACTTTGGTGAGGCCACAGCTGGAGTACTCTGCAATTCTGATCGCCACATTATAGGAAGGATGTAATTGCACTGGAGGGGGCATAGAGAAGATTCATCAGAATGTTGGCTGGGATGGAACATTTAAGTTATAAAGAGAGGTTGGATAGGCTTGGGTTGTTTTCACTGGAGCAGAGAAGATTGAGGGGTGACCTGATAGCAGTGCACAAGATTATGAGGGGCAGCGATAGGGTGGATAGGGAGCAGCTGTTCCCCTTTTTTTTTTTTTTGAAGCGTCAGTTACGATGGGACCAAGTTCAAGGTCAGGGCCAGGAGTTTTAGGGGGGATTTGAGGAAAACCTTTTCTACCCAGAGAGTGGTGACAGTCTGGAATGCACTGCCTGGGAGGGTGGTAGAGGCGGGATGCCTCACATCCTTTTAAAAAGTACCTGGATAAGTACATGCCATAATATTCAAGGCTATGGGCCAAGTGCTGGCAAGTGGGATTAGGTGGGCAGGTCAGGGCCTTTCATGCATCAGTACAGACTCGATGGGCCGAAAGGCCTCATCTGCACTGTAGTATTCTGTGATCTGTGGTGATTAAGAACAAGTGATAGATGGTCCTATGGGGCAGGGGGTTGCGTTGGGACATTAAAATGTAATTGTACAAAGGGGTCAAGATTGAGGTGAAGTTCAGTGTCAAGTTGTTGAACTCAATGTCTGATATAATCTTGAGAATTTGCACTGATGAGATGGTGCCAGTGAAGGATTACAGCTTGGTGCAAGTTGAAGTGAATGGTCAATCTGAAAAATTGCAATTATCTGTGCAAAAAGGAAATTTTCCAACACTTTTTGGAAGTGTGTGGTTGAACAAAATTAAACTAAATTGGCAAGCTGTGAACCAATTGGCTGATGGAAAGAACACATAACAGCAACTCATTGAAAAGTCCAAAAATATATTTGAAAACACTTTAGGGGAAATGACCGGAATCGACGCACAGCTGAAGATAAAACCTGATAGCACCCCTAAATGCTTAGTGGCATGAAATGTGCTACATGCTATCAAACCAAAAGTTGAAGTAGAACTTGGCAAATTGATCAAAGATGGAGTGATCGCGAGTGTGACGATGAGAGATTGGGCAATCTCAATTGTCTTAGTTATCAAGACAGCTGGCTCAGTAAGAATCTGGTGATTTTAAAATGACAAACTGTGTTATGTGCCGACCAGTATTCCTTACCATTAATAGAGGACCTATTTTCTGGATTGCTGGGTGGACAACAGTTCAGTGAGAGATTTTTTCCATGCATTTTCCAGATTAAGGTCGCAGCTGAGTCGCAACCTCATCTAACTATTGTAACACACAAAGGACTGTTCAGGTGCCTGCCGTTTGGAATAACGTCTGCATCGGCCCTATTCCAAAAGTCTGTGGAACAAATCCTTAGTGACCTGAACAGTTTTGCCAGTAATTAAAATATCATTCCCAACAACATTGAACAGGAGCACCTGAAAGAATTTTTGGGATTCATCAACTACAATGGAAAATTCAAATCTCAATATCATATTAAAACCACTTCATGCATTATTATGTGAGAATCAGCAATGGGCTTGGACATATGACTACGAAGAGGCATAAAAAGAAGTCAAAAATGACCCTCAGAAATCAGAATTCATTTTGGCCCTTAGTTGAAAATACAACTCGCTTGTGACACCTCACCCTATGAGATGGGTGTAGTTGTCGCTCATACAATGCTACGTAGAGATGAAAGACCAAAAGTATTCACTTTGACAAGTGCTGAACAGAAGTATGCTCAGTTGGAAAAAGTAGACTTGAGTATAATCTTTGGAATCAGACGATTTCATCACTACTTGTGTGGAAGTCATGTTACCTGGTTAACAGACCACAGGCCATTGACAACGATTTTTGGTCCATACAAAGAAATACCGTCTCTAGCAGTAAGCCATTTGCAGAGATGTCCCTCATCTTATCAGCGCATAATTACAAAATTAAATACAGAAGATGGGAGCAACATGCGAACGGCGGTGCTCTATCACATTTACCAATGCGAGATGGAGCCGAATCACAGGAGAACGATGTAAAGAATGTGCACTTTACCCAGGCAGATCGTGTACCTATTACTGCATCTCAAGTGCAAAGACAAGCGAGGTTAGTTCCGGTGATGGGGAAGACCTGGACATGATCTTGAAAGGTATACCACTGGATAAACCGAGGAGGAATCCGGAATTCAAGCTGTACCAAACAAGGGAACTTGAATTAATTGTACAAGACAGGGTACTTGTATGAGGGATCGGAGTTATCATTTCACCATGCCTGCCAAGTCATATACAGGATCAACTCCACAAAGAACATCCAGGAGTTATACAAAAAAAGCTTGCAAGGTGTTATTTCTGGTGGCCAGGTCTAAACTCAAATATTGAAGAAAGGTTAGGTCAATGTCTGACTTGTGCTGAGATACAAAATACTTCACCTCTGCAACCATTTCACCCTTGGGATTGATCAAAGCAACCATGGCAAAGAGTACATATCAATTTCGAGGGGCCAATTGAAGGATATATATTTCTTGCCCTAGTGGATGCATATTCCAAAAAGCTCAAAATAATAATAATTAAGTCAACGACTATTGAAAAGACAATTGAAAGACTGGATGAAGTATTTGCACAGTTTGGCAAGCAGGAACAGCTAGTTGGCAATAACAGGACTCCGTTCATGTCAAAGGAATTTGTGAACTACCTTTGAAGCAATGGCATACAACATGCCTCATCATCCTTCCACAAGTAGAAGAGCTGGAGAAGGGGTTGGTACAGTCATTGAAGAATGGTATCGAAGGATGAAGGACCTTTTAGCTAAAAGTATGAACAACTTTCTCCTTTCCCAAGTTGTTGAATCCAACAAAGAGACAGACAGAAATGCACAGTAGGATGTAAAATGAACACACAAGTTTATTTAGTATACACAACTAACTCTCCTCGCCCCGAAGGGTCACCCTCCCGACCTGCACCCAGATTGGGGTATTTATAGAATGAGGTTACCCCTTGTTCAGGGTAAGCCATGTCTGTTTTACCGGGGAGTTCATACTCCATGGTGGTCACGGCTAAATGGATAGTGCATAGTCCATAACCTCCGAGGGGGTCATAACACATGCAACAACCAAAACTCACACTGGCAGTATTGTTTCTAAAACAGAAGTTGAGAACCAAGTTTGGTTTGCTCTTACATCCTGACACTTCAACCATTGTAGAACGACAACAACAAAACAAAGTTACTTGCCATGAACAGACATGAAACCAAGAAGTTCTGATCAAGGAGAAATAGTTTTAGCAAGAAGCTACTCTTCAAGTGAAGTGGGTACTTGCCACAATACTCATGCAATACACAATATGGTGCAAACCGATGACAAGAGAATGGAGGAGATGCACTGATCAAATCCTTGCTTCAATAACAGAATTTGCAGAGTTGGTATCTGAAAGATCAACATCTGACATTCAAAATTGGAAATCCCGAACCAGTGATTCCGACCGAGTCAAATTCAGATTCTACAACAGTTGACCAACAGCATGTGTGGAAGCTGAAGAACAACCAACTTTATTAGATGATGTGCCTGAGCCCAGTGTGGAACAGATATAAGTTAATATTTGTTCAAATGTCTTGACACACTACAGGAGTAAAGGGGGAGGGATGTTATGCATTGTAACCAAAGGCTACATGGTAACATCATAGGCACTTGGGGGATTTCCCTCTCTTCCATCTTAGACTGTGAGAAAGTAATACCTCTAACTAAAGTCTGTTCAACTGGTTAAATAACCTATAATGCAGCAACCTGGTTATCTTTTAGCTCTATTGTTAAAGCAAAACCCTTTAAAACATAACATAACATAAACATTAGGGCAGCACGGTAGCACAAGTAGATAGCATTGTGGCTTCACAGCGCCAGGGTCCCAGGTTCAATTCCCCGCTGGGTCTGTGCGGAGTCTGCACGTTCTCTCCGTGTCTGCGTGGGTTTCCTCCGGGTGCTCCAGTTTCATCCCACAGTGCAAAGACATGCAGGTTAGGTGGATTGGCCATGATAAATTGCCCTTAGTGACCAAAAAGATTGGGAGGGGATATTGGGTTATGGGAATAGGGTGGAAGTGATAGCTTAAGTGGATCGGTGCAGACTTGATGGACCGAATGGCCTCCTTCTGCACTGTATGATCTATGTTTAGCACAACATGGGGTGGCACAGTGGTTAGCATTTCTGCCTCACAGCTCCAGGGTCCCGGGTTCAATTCCAACCTTGGTGGAGTTTGCATTTTCTCCCTACGTCTGCCTGGGTTTCCTCCCGATGCTCAGGTTTCCTGCCACAGTCCAAAGATGTGCAGGTCAGGTGAATTGGCCATGCTAAATTGCTCCATCGTGTTCAAAAGGTTAGTGGGGTTATGGGGATCGGGCGGGAGAGTAGGCCTGGGTAGGGTATTCTTTCAGAAGGTCAGTGTAAGATTAAGTGGGCCGAATGGCCTCCTCTTGCACTGTAGGGGATTCTGAATATAGATTTAAGGAGAACATTGAGACAGGATGGTGGACAACTTGGCTGTTGGAATCAATGCAATTAATAGAAAGCAAAGAGTGGGGATAAATGGGTGTTTCTCTGGTTGGCAATCAATAGCTAGTGGTGTCCCTCAGGGATCCGCGTTGGGCCCACAATTGTTCACAATTTACATAGATGGTTTGGAGTTGGGGACCAAGGGCAATGTGTCCAAGTTTGCAGATGACACTAAGATGAGTGGTAAAGCGATAAAGTGCAGAGGATACTGGAAGTCTGCAGAGGGATTTGAATAGGTTAAGTGAATGGGCTAGGGTCTGGCAGATGGAATACAATGTTGACAAATGTGAGGTTATCCATTTTGGTAGGAATAACAGCAAACGGGATTATTATTTAAACGATAAAATATTAAAGCATGCTGCTGTGCAGAGAGACCTGGGTGTGCGAGTGCATGAGTCACAGAAAGTTGGTTTACAGATGCAACAGGTGATTAAGAAGGCAAATGTAATTTTGTCCTTCATTGCTAGAGGGATGGAGTTTAAGACTAGGGAGGTTATGCTGCAATTGTATAAGGTGTTAGTGAGGCCACACCTGGAGTATTGTGTTCAGTTTTGGTCTCCTTACTTGAGAAAGGATGTACTGGCACTGGAGGGTGTGCAGAGGAGATTCACTAGGTTAATCCCAGAGCTGAAGGGGTTGGATTACGAGGAGAGGTTGAGTAGACTGGGACTGTACTCGTTGGAATTTAGAAGGATGAGGGGGGATCTTATAGAAACATATAAAATTATGAAGGGAATAGATAGGATAGATGCGGGCAGGTTGTTTCCACTGGCGGGTGAAAGCAGAACTAGGGGGCATAGCCTCAAAATAAGGGGAAGTAGATTTAGGACTGAGTGTAGGAGGAACTTCTTCACCCAAAGGGTTGTGAATCTATGGAATTCCTTGCCCAGTGAAGCAATTGAAGCTCCTTCATTAAATGTTTTTAAGGTAAAGATAGATAGTTTTTTGAAGAATAAAGGGATTAAGGGTTATGGTGTTCGGGCCGGAAAGTGGAGCTGAGTCCACAAAAGATCAGCCATGATCTCGTTAAATGGTGGAGCAGGCTCGAGGGGCCAGATGGCCTACTTCTGCTCCTAGTTCTTATGCTCTTATTATGTACCCCTATAACTATCTAAATGCTTTTTAAAAGACAAAGTTGTACCCAGGTGGTGTTGTTCCCAGATGTCTGCTGCCTTTGTCCTTCTAGATGGTAGCAGTCGTGGGTTTGGAAGGTGCTGCCAAAGGAACTTGGGGAGTTACTGCAGTGCATCTTGTAGATGGTACACACGGCTGCCACTGTGCGTTGGTGGTGGAGGGTTTGAATGTTAATGGAAGGGGGAGCAATCAAGCAGGGCTGCTTTCTCCTGGATGGTGTTGAGCTCCTTGAGTGTTGTTGGAGCTGTGCTCATCCAGGCAAATGGAGAGTTGGCAAAACCCATTACCTCCGAGCCAGATGCCACCAGATCCTGGTCATGCTCCACTCCAGGACCTGTTGGTCAAGGAAAGAATGTTCATGCAAATCAAAGGAGCTGTTGATTGATCTGAAAAGGTTTCCAGCATGTTCCAAGCGAGGGAAAGTGTGTCAGGCTAGTGGTTAGCACAAATGCTTCACGGCTCCAGGGTCCCAGGTTCGAATCCCGGCTTGGGTCGCTGTCTGTGTGGAGTCTGCACGTTCTCCCCGTGTGTGCGTGGGTTTCCTCCGGGTGCTCCAGTTTCCTCCCACGGTCCAAAGATGTGCAGTTTGGGTGGATTGGCCATGATAAATTGCCCTTAAGTGTTAGGTGGGGTTACTGGGTTATGGGGATAGGGTGGAGGTATGGGCTTGGGTAGAGTGCTCTTTCCAAGAGCCGGTGCAGACTCGATGGGCCAAATGGCCTCCTTCTGCACTGTAAATTCTATGAAACTATGAATAACAGACTGGAACAAGGAATGTTCCAGATATCTGCAAAAGACAGGCATAACTGGGCCCATACAGGTACTCATAGCCATGCATTTTATTTGCAGAAAGTGAGACATGTTAAAGGAGAAATTGTCGAGTGAGAGAACAAGTTCAGCTTGGTGGAGGAGAATGGTGGTGGATGGATTATTTGGTTCTCTGCTCAAGGAAGAAGTGGAGCGCTCTTGACCATCCTGGTGGGGGACTTGGGTGTAGGATTGGACGTCCGTCGTGAAAAGGAGGCAATTAGGGCCAGGAACTGGAAATTGTTGATATGACAAAGGGATATCGGAGAAATCGCAAATGTAGGTTGGAAGATAAAGGGAAAGAGAATGGTCAACCTCGGAAGAAATGAGCTCCATGGGGCAGGGACAGGCTGATATGATGGGACTACCAGGATAGCCCCCCTGCTTGTGGATTTTGGGAAGGGGATCAAAGCGGATTGTGCAAGATTGGGGGACTATGAGGTTGGAAGCTGTAGAAGGAAGATCTCCAGAGGAGGTGAGGTCAGTGACAGTCCTGCAAACAATGGCTTAATGTTTGGTGGTGAAGTCATGGCCCAGAGGATGGTAGAAGGAAGTGTCTTTTAAAATAATTTTTATGGTTTATTGTCAACACCACCTCTTTATGGGTGCAACCATTTTTTACAAAATATTTCCCACCTAATTGGCAGCAGCCAATCAAGATGACTCATGTTAAGTACCATTCATTTTTTTATGGACATCTATCAAAAATTTGATATGGTTGGGATCAAACCATTGGGCTGTTATTTATTTGCCTCTTTCTACACTATAAAAGCATGATATTCTTTGTCTTGGTCACAATAGATTTCTCTCAGGAACACACATCTCTTTCGGCAACGTAGTCCATTCATTAAATGAACTCGGTACTCTCGAGGTTTTTAGCTCCAGCTATTCCTCAGAGACCTTTGTGAATTTTATACTAATGTTGCTGTCCGCATTTCCCAGTGATTTTAGCATCACTGAAGTTTTTTTAAAAGTGTCCAGTAAGATTTTTGGACATCGCCTTTTATGTCACCAGATCCTTTTGAGGTTGTATTTCCTAAAATACAGTCAATGCTTAAGGACACTTGTTAGAAACTTGGGTTGCTTTACTTTCTTCTTGTGATTTTTGCAGTTCAGTGCGGGCCTCGTGAAGCACAAATATGGTACTATAGAAGCAAAATATTTGCAAAATGGGCTTGACGTCAGCATTTTAACAATGTCAGCTTATCAACTATTATTTGCTTAGCTTTAGTTCATAACAAATGAGAAACCATAATTAGTGGTGTTAGAAACAGTTTCAAGGCTACAGTTAGATTAGTTATTATTCATTATAATTCCGCAAATCTAAATTTGTAATGAAAAGGAGTTCCTCCTGATTTTCAGATTTTGTAACTTTTGCATCGCATGTCAGTTTACAGAAAAAAAAAGTGAAAAGTTTGGTAATCTTACTTCACGGCAGATGGAGAAATTTGAATTCAATAAAAAATCTGGAATTTAAAGTCTAATAATGACCACAAAATCATTGTTGATTGTCATTAAAAACCCACCTGTTCACTAGTGGAAATCACTAGTTGTCCTTACCTGGCCTGGCCTACATGTGACTCCAGATCCACAGCAATCGTCCTGGATGGGCAAAAAATGCTCATCCAGCCAGCAACACCTACATCCCATGAACACATTTTTAAAAGATCTTCCGGTCTCTGGGTTGTCGGAGACCGGATGTACAACTGAGATATGTATTGGGACCCTGTGGAACCTTGTCATGCAGATCTAAGTGGGAACTACTGGGAAGATTCAACTTCAGATGGGAAATTCTCCTGATCCCTGCATTTCTCTAACTAGGAGTTGGAGTCTTGGGACAGTTCTGTGGTACTTACGTGGGTAGGTACCCAGGAAATGTTACACAAATTAAAGCCTAGTCTAACACCTCCTAACTACATAATTGACACCTCCCCCCACCAAAGCACCCCTCCCGTAAATAAAATACATTAAAAAAATTTGCTAACCATTTCTAATTGCTTGCCACCTCTCCCACTAGCTGACCAACCTCTTGCCTCTCCCACTCAACATTTTCCTCTCCCACTCCACCCTGCTTGCCGCCTTCCCTGTTGGCCAACCCTCTCACTCACCGCCTCCCTCACTCGCCACTTCCGTTTCCCGAATCCTTGCTGTGAGTGGTGCTTGGGAGAGGGACATTGAGAGAGAGGAGGCAGAAGGAGGAGCTGCAAGCAGAAGGGCCAGGAAGAGAAGCGACGAGTGAAAGGGTCAGGGAGGGCAACAGCAAACAGGAGAGCCAACGAGCGAGAGAGTTGGAAATGCCCAAATTAAGTTCTACTGCATTCTGAAAGAATAGTTTCTACATGGCTTTGCAAATTTATTTTTATTTTTTAAATGTCACGCCAAAACTGTTGTTTACTAACCATAATATGGGTTTGATTAAATAGTTCCCAAATATACTGAAGTGATAGAAATAATTAACCTGTTTCACAGAAGTATTAATTAACAACATAATTTCATCAGAATCACCAGAACGCAGACAATACTTGTCAAATATCGCATTGACATTTTTTCTATATACTATAATTTTGTCATCTAGTATTTGAGTAAAGTGCCTCAGTCTCAGACTGATGTCTCAAATACATCTGTCTTTTATGAATATAAGAATGTGGCAGCACGGTGGCCCATAGGGTTAGCCCTGCAGCCTGACGGCACGAAGGTCCCATGTTCGATCCCGGCTCTGAGTCACTGTCCGTGTGGAGTTTGCACATTCTCCCCGTGTTTGCGTGGGTTTCGCCCCCACAATCCAAAGATGTGCAGGCTAGGTGGATTGGACATGCTAAATTGCCCCTTAATTGGAAAAAATGAATTGGGTACTCTAAATTTATAATAAAAAAATGAATGTAAGAATGTTAATTCTTATAATATATTACTTAGAGTTTTGGCCAAGTTAGTAAATACAACCCTTTTCCTCAATTTTCGATCTGCTGGTTCCAGTCTCTTCTGCATTGTCCCACCCTTTGTACCACCATTGACAGCCATATTTTCAGCCAGATAAGCCACACACTGCCTGTCCATCTACCTTCCGACCAGCTTCTCCTGCAAAATCCTCCTGAAAGCCCACCTCTTTGGCCAAGCTTTTGAACGCCGCTCCCAATCCCAGTGTTTAACCTCCATTAAATTCTTTAGGATGTATTCCATGTTAATGGTACTGTGTAAATGTGGTGATAGTAACAGCAAAACACCATTCCATTGCTCGAGTGTTTGCATAATCTATTAAGTAGGTGATCAACTACCCCCCTTGTGAATTTTTTTTGGCTGGAGAGCAGAACTGATTTAACTTGTTGAGTTAACTTTTATATGAACTGCTTGGACTGATTTCAACAACTCTATAATACCATCTGTGAATGAATATGTTTAATATTTTACCAATTGTTCTGTGAAACAACATGTGCATACACATTGAAGATCAATTCATTGAATGTTTGAGGTTGTCTTTGGAGTTACTTTTCGTTGGGTGTGAGAAAAAGTGAAGACAAAAGTATAATCTATATATCTCAAAAGTTCTGGTCGATGAAGTCCCTTAGGATTACTTCTCATACCAATTACTGGATGGACATTTTTAAACTTCAAGAACATTTTTATCTCACCCAACTGAAATAAAAGGGTTAATGAGAATTGCTGCTTACTAGGAATTGTGTAAAACTTAACTGTCATTTGTCATGCAAATGTTATTCAACTGGGTTCACTCATTTCTTTAAAAGCCCTATTGATGGGATCAACTGTAGCTTCCGTTAATTTAATGCAGCTCATTTTAAGCAAAATAAGTTTTAAAAAGTGCTATTTTCTCATTACCCCAGGCAGAGCAAACAAAAGAACAACAGAAACAGGAGAACAAAGTTCAAAGGCTTATGAAGAAAACATCTAAAGAGGTGCATAAGTTACGAGAACAGAGTCAGAAAGAGCCCCTAGAGATGCAATCATTCTGGTGAGTTTTATGTGAATGGTGGGAAATGTTTCACCTCTAGCATTGAACAGTTGTGTTTTGCTCCCTTTTTTTCCAAGTTAATTGCTTTATCCTGCTCCCTCATGTCTTTTCAATCCACCTCATATAACACTGTTTTGTACTAGTAATTAAGAGGTGCAGAAGTGGGGTTACTGGGTTATGGGGATAGGGTGGAGGTGTTAACCTTGGGTAGGGTGCTCTTGCCAGGAGCCGATGCAGACTCGATGGGCCGAATGGCCTCCTTCTGCACTGTAAATTCTATGCAAGTGTGGCAATAGCTAAATTCCTCCATTTTGTATTCTTACTTTACTCCATCCTCATAAGCAGTACCAGACTCTACTTTGGTGTATTTTTCACAGCTGTATAGCAAGGATTAGCAGCTCATTAATACAATATATATATATTTATGTTCGTTCAAGGATGTGGGCGTCGCTGGCTAAGCCAGCATTTATTGCCCTTCCCTAATTGAACAGAATGCTAGGCTAATGCTGTAAATCAACCACATTGCTGGAGTCACAGGCCAGACCAGGTAAGGGTGGCAGATTTCCAGGGAATTGGATAAGACAATAGTTTCATGGTCTTCATTAAACTTTTTTAATTCCAGATTTCTATTGAATTCAAATGTGCCGTGAGGGGACCCGGGTCCCCAGATTACTGGGGTCTCTGGATTACTTGTCCACTGACAATATCACTATGCCACCGCCCATACCCTGTTAGTCAGGGTACTAACCTGTCCCTCTTCACCCTTTGGTGACATCTGATGAAGCACCACCTGTTTTATTTTACCTTTCAAACTTTTATGTGCTTGAAAGGGAGCTTATTTGTTCAGCTAGTGCTGTTCATGTTCAGTTAATTGCATATTTGTAATTTTCATGAAGCAAGTATCAAAAATCCTCTTGAACACACATTAAGAATAATTCTTTGTGCTGGTAAGTTAGACTTTTGATTGTAATTTGTGCTTCTTCTTACAGGGAAAAGATGGCATTTTTCACACGAGGAAGGGGAGGTATCTTTCCATTACCTGCTGATGATGTATAATCAGCACACCGTCTTTGAATTCCAGGCAGTACTCCATCTTACTGCTGATTTTTTTATATGGTTTAACTGAAGTTGTTGTGTATTGTGATGGAACAGATATATTTTGTAAATTTTGGACAACTTCTTGAAGTCACTGCATTGTTTGAATGTATACAAATTACACTTCAATTATATGTTGAACTCTTGTAGAGAAAATGTAGTATAGATTGATGTTAAGCTAATTTGTACAGTTTATATTTCAGGCATTTTTGTAAAAAAAAAAGACATCAAGAACAAAATCAATTGAAAATACTTTCAAAGGAAATGTTGCTTTCAGCTTCTTGTACAGTAATTAGTTTTATAAATGTTAAGCTGCAATAGATGAGTTGAAGCACCAATTAGAAACTGTGATTAAATAACATTCAGTATTGTTTGTGATATCACTGTCTGGAGGTACCTAAACAGAAACTCTATATTCTTCTATTAAAATAGTCTGTTATCTAATGTTAAAAAGAAAATCCCCCTTCATTTTCCCCAGTATATATTTATAAAGCTTAGGAAATTTTAATTCTGGAAATAATGTTGTGTAGTTTTAAAACAATGTGTACTGTATTTGTGTGCAGGTTAAATGATCTTTATTTAAGAGAGAAAAATCTAGTTTTGACACTGAATGGTCAGATTTTAGGACCAGGTACATGATGGTTCAGAATACAGAATTACATTTACAAAGTACTATTTCTGTATCTAACTGTGGTCATTCTGCCTTCTTGCTGAAGCTGGGGAAAATTGGAAAGTCTTAACAAAAATTTGTTTTTATGTAAGAGCCAATGCCAGTTTGAACGGCATCAAGTACCTCTCCTTTGCTTAATTAATACTACTTGCCAACAGCCACAGGTAAGCAAGAGTCATGGGTGCAGAAAATTTCAACATCAATAAACATTTTGAATAATGGTACTAATATTTATATTTGCTGAAATTAAACAATGATGCAAATTAATGATTTTAAATTTATGAGCTAGTCAGGAGATGGATGCTCATTTTATAATTGATTTTTGCAGGAGTAGAAGACCAGCTCAAATAAGTATTTTCAGTATTTGGAACAAAGCATGTGTATTATGACAGAGTATAACATTTCCTTAGCTGAGAGACAATGGAAACTTGAGTCAGCAGATAAGCTATGTATAATGCATTTGTGTGTTCAGTTGAACAACTCTGGGAGCATGATAGAAACTATGCCATATAAACTTTTAAAAGTCCAAAGACTGATTCCAGATTAACATCAACTTTCACGGTGCCAATGGCATGATAATTGACTTTGGAGTTTCTGTGTTGCAGAGAGGAAATGAAATGAAAATCGCTTATTGTCACGAGTAGGCTTCAATGAAGTTACTGTGAAAAGCCCCTAGTCGCCACATTCCGGCGCATGTCCGGGGAGGCTGGTACGGGAATCGAACCGTGCTGCTGGCCTGCTTGGTCTGCTTTAAAAGCCAGCGATTTAGCCCAGTGAGCTAACCATTTGAGTTAGTGCCCCAGCCTGCTTTGTAACACGTGGTTGTGAACAGGATCAGGTTTCATTGTTATTCATCCTCTGACTAGGTTCAATAAGGTGCCCAGATAAAAGAGAATCTCTTTCTAGGAGACCAGTGGGCACCTGTCACATTCTATACTCCTTGGCATAGACTTGAGAAGGTTGGATTTTTCAAAAAAAAAATAGAATTATTGCCACCGCTTTGCACGAACAAGTAACTCGTGGCATTTTCGCCCTTTTTATTTCTTTTACTACCCATGATGTTCAACACTTTCTTTTCTTTTTCTCAAAATGATAAGTTTAGGAAAATGAGCACTATTAATCGTGAGACAATGTTTGCTGAATGTGAATACATCTTTGCAGGTATGCACATCCGGCAGGTAACCCAAGATGACAAACAGGGACTGTGGTGAGCTTTTTACTCTAGATAGATCCCCTGTCATCCCATTGAAGTTAGCTCTCTTCTAATGTGGAAGTTCTATTTTTTATTATTCCTTACTCTTTTCCATTATCAACCTAAACTTTAAGATACAATGATCATTCTTAGGTGTTCCAGTCACACTTAGTCCACTTGTCTCACCTTTTTCCCCAACACCAGATCCTGCTATAATGCCTTCCCAGTTGGACCAAGAACATACTAGTCAAAGAAATCCCTCCCTCTGCTTTTCCCTATTAAGTCCCCCTATATCACAACTCTATAGTCCTTGCTCATCTCTATGATTTCCCTGCAAATTTGATCCTCTAAGTCTCTTTCAGTATTTGATGAACAATAGAATACCCTCAATAGCAAAATTATACACTTATTGCTTCTCAATTCTAATCAAATAGATTCACTCTTTGTCCACCTCAACAACACCTCTTTCCAACATTACAATGACTTCCCGAAGAGCTACTGTCACCTACCTCCCTATTTTTACTTCCCTCTCTTTCCTGAAAACTTTGGGTTGCATTTTCATTCTCGGGGCCCCAGTTCTGCCATTTGGTTCAAATGTGATTGGAAACCACAAATGTCGGTAGTGGGACCCAGAGGGCAATATTGAATGAAGTGGCCAATTAAGTGCCTGTCTATTGGAACCCGCCCAATTAAGGACGGGCAGACTCCCGAGACTTCCAGCAATCAAGGGTTGGCAGCCTACCATTGAAGTGGGACCTGCTAAAGTATATAGGGAGGCATGAGGCTGCATCCATTTGCAGTTGCCAGGAACTAATCCGGTAAATAAGAAGGCCAGAAGGGTTAGGGCCCATTGAGATCAAGGAAATGTGTTCACAGTATGCGCACTGCCTCAGTTGCAGTTAATTTTCAAAATAGAGGCTTCCAAGTACATTGGAGTTTCCCATAACAACTTGGCCTGCTGCTGGAAGGCTGCTGCAGTTTCAAAGACGGACTCCTAATACAACATATATCCCATGTGCGGATCGAAAATCCAGTTGGCACTGGTAAGAATGCCTGTAGTTAAGCCCTTAAGAAGACTTAACTGGTTACCCACCCCATTCAGGGCAAAGGCAATTTACCAAAGGCAATTTAACTCCTCCATAACCCAGCGGAGGCAGGTGTGTATCATGGCTATAGCCTGACGGGATTTTCCTCCATGAATATTGAATGCACTGTCCTCGCCATTTTTAAGCCACATTTCCATTATTGAACCTACATCATATTCCACATGGCTCTTTGTATTTGTAGCTCACTGAACTTATTCATCCCACTTAGTCTGTTTTAAGTTATGTCAAACTGAATTCACTTCCATTTGACCTAGGACTGGATTTCATATGTGTAGTTAGAACTGAATATACTGGCCCACTTAATAACAATACTGAACAACTTGTTGCTTGACTCACTTCTGAAACGATGCACATTCGCCTATCTGTACCAAATATCCCCATACAATAACTTGCATTGTAATTAATTATTTATGGATTTCTTGTTAAGACTATTTAAGTTAGGTTTATAGTGGTACACTATAGCATAGATACTTTAGAGTTACTTCCTTATACCACATGATTGGACAGTAACTAGCCATTTGCTGAAAATAGGAAGCCAACAAATTTAGTCCTAATAAACCGCTTATAGCATTACTTCAAAAACACAAATCCCCAGAAAATCTTGTGTTTTATGTTTATAGCTGTGAGCCATGTATGGAAATCTGAACTATTTGATATTTTAAAAGTGTTTTTTGATGCTGATTGTTAACTGTTACTAAATTGGAATAAATGTAAGAAAATGGAAATACCAGTTTGTGCACAAATGACGATTAAGCTCTTTACGGTTGTTGGCAGCACATATGGGACAAACAGATTTTCTGATTCGCTCATTTTAATTGCAGCTACTATACCATTCCGATTGGAATGATGAATTCATTTATTGATTGTGACACATTGAATACAAATAGCCAAATCTAAATGATACAATTTTACTTTTGTAATAAAAAGGTTCAATGCAGCACTGCAATAAAAATAATTATAGTTAAGTCAGAAAGCCACCTTTGTGTGCGCTTTCACCTCAAGATTTGCTGAGGAGAGGTACTTGCTGATATTATATGGCAACTATCCCAGGTTAATTGCAGAAAGAGTGCTTTCCATATCACCAGTTGTGTTTCTGTGGTCTTAGATTTCTGTTTCAAGTCAGCTTTGTGAGCATTGATGTTTAATTTTGTTTCTCTTCAAGCAACGGTATGATGAAGTTATTAAGGAGAACACAACCTTTTTTTAAAAAAGTGTTAAATTTGCAACAGTTTACTCGTTAATCTGGTGTTTGGGACCACGTGTTTCCACAAAACAGCAACATAATGTACTTATACCAGAAAGGAAGCTCAATTTCTTTCCCTTTTCACAGTGTATATTGTGGACTATCTCAATTGGTATCCAGCCGTACATTAAGACCAAATTTCCAAAATTTCCAGTACTTTAAATGGAGCAAGGACTTTAATTAAGCCAAATGCAATATAATTTTAAAAGTAACTGATTTTTAGTTTTTTTTAAATGGTTCAATATCCTATATTACAGCAAATCACTATTAAACTTGGGAATCGTACAGACCTGAATAAATTCTGTGATTTTAAAAAGAAAACATTATTTTGCCTTCCCCCTCCCCTTTTTTAATTTAGTGCATCACCATTAGATAGTTTTTCTGCTCAGACAACCAGATTGAACTGACAGTTTAACTCCATTAATCTGTACAATGAGTGCCACTAATGTTTCACTGATCTGCTACATGGACACTCCAAGCTTATTCAGTGTTCCAAGATCTTTGTTAGGTGTTGAGAAGAGAGATTGAAGCATATCTCAATTCCACAGTGATGTTTTGCTTCCCAAATGTTTTGGAATATTAATGCAAACATTACGGTATTTTCAACAAAGTTGCAACATTTAAATTCTTTCAAGTTAACCAGGAGGAGAAGATTTTGTTTTTTATACGTTTGACACTATATATGTGCTTTTGAAATAGATGTGGGGATTGCGTTTTTATATTTGAAGCATTGGAGCAATTTAAGACCCAAAAAATAGCTGAATCACGGCACAGTTAAGCAAGGAAAAATGTGATTACAAAATTTAAGATCAGTGTGCATCATTTCAGTCAATGGAGCATATCTGATCTATAAACATAGCTAGTTAGAGAGGATAAAATCCCAATGTTGCAGAAGGGGAAGAGACATCAGCAATGAACATTATTTTACAGTTTATTTTCATTTCAGGTACAATTATTATGCTTCGTTGTAAATTGACAAATGAGCCAATATCCTGGGGAAAGGATTAGATTACAACTTTGGAACAGAGTTGCTGAGTTCCAGCAGAAAAGCAGAATGAATTGAACCTCCCATTGTAGGGAGAGACCTTGAAATAAATATTACCAATGTTCACTTCTGAGTAGGATCTGCTCTCATTCTTCCATACTGCTGAGCATAGAAAAACAACCCTGTAGACTGGATTCCGTGGGTCCCATAATTTTCCATGTTAATTGGTGTGGCAGAAACTGCTCTAATTTACTATTTGAATTTGCATGTTGCTATATAATCTTGGCTAATCTCATGCTCTCTAATTTTGACCATTGTGTGACAGAGGTGGATTTCTGCAAGGCAGAGCATAATTTGTGACACTGGAAAAGATGTGTGCTTGCAAGTCAAGTGAAAATTTACCACATTTTTAATAAAGGTTTACAGTTCTCCTATAATTAAAATGTTAAAGGCTGCTGTTTTATATTTTTGTCACTTATCTTTCTGATAATATGCACAATAATATTAGCAATATTTAGTCACATTCTTGATTTTTGTAGTGTTGATTTGGTGACTTATTTATTATCCAATATGTGAATTTGCTTGGAGTTTGATATTTCTTTTATCTATAGAGAGGGACAGATGGGGGCTGGAATTTGTCACACAATTTTTGTTTCATTTGTATTTGCTGGCAGCAGTGGTTCATACCACCTAAACAGGCATGGGATTTTGGCCTGTAACATCCTCCCCAAGATGAAAATTTTCAGTTTAAATCTCCAAAATCTACGTGGTTGAGGATAAAAAGGGAATATTGTATTCTGTAATAATTTCTATTATTTGACTACTTCAGAATTCAATGGAGAATGATAAATGCCAGAGATGGGTTGTTGAGTTTCTTTTCCTAGTCGTCAGTCTCAACATTGCTCAAGTGTTAGTCTGTGGAAAATCCCCTTCGACATTTTGTCGCCAGTAATGATTGAACAAAGCAATCGAAAAATGTGTGTGAAAGAATAGAGCATGTTTTGTCTTTACTTGGCACACAGTTGCCTCAGTAATCACAATGCATCTAAATTGTCACCTTCCTCAAATTTAACAAAAGTAACTGTCTCTTCAAAAGTAATCATGCCCTACACGAAGCATTTATTGAACAACTTTTGCTGCTTCTGGGACCTATACAGTAAAAAAGTGCAGTGGTATACATTCCATTTTCATGACATGAAACACTGTAAAACTTAGACAATTATCACCCCTCGGGCATCTGTCTGTATCACACTAAATTCTGACTGCAGTTAATCATATTCCTAAATACATGTGGACTGAGTGTGTTGGATTAGAGTGAAAAAATTTAAGTTAATGCTGATGTGGAGTCAACTTCTCAACATACTGTGAATAAACATCTTCCTGCGTGACCCACTATCACCGTCCTGAATTTTCCATGTGTGATTTCTGCCCATGTAGCATTTAGCAGCCTTTTATTTGTGCAGGTGAAACACCCTTCAAGTTATTCTGCATACTTTGGTCTTCTGAAATGGCTTTGTGAACATGTCCAATAATAATAATCGCTTATTGCCACAAGTCGGTTTCAATGAAGTTACTGTGAAAAGCCCCTAGTCGCCACATTCCGCCGCATGTTTGGGGAGGCCGGTACGGGAATTGAACCCGCGCTGCTGGCCTTGTTCTGCATTACATGTCAGCTGTTTAGCCCACTGTGCTAAACCAGCCCCTCTGATAATTTCTGTGAAACTGTGAGGAACAGAAATTTATAAAGCGTCTTGTATCTTTCAGAAATGTCCAGAGCCGCTTCACGTTGTTTTTGAAAAACAGTCCATGTCATTTTATACAAATATTATTGCCATTTTGTGTTTAGCAACATTCTACATGAAATTACATAGTACTGTAGCACAGAAACAGGCTAATGAGCCCAGCTCTACACACACCTCTTCATCTAACCCCATCAGCATAATATGCTATTCCTTGCTCTCATGTTTATCTAGCTTTACCTTCAATATATTTTTGGTGTTCACCTCAACCAGTTGTGGTTCTTCATCCTAACCACAAAGGCCTGGCAATAACCAGCATCCATAGTATTTTGCTTTTGGACCCATTGACCTATTTGGTGGTGTTGAGTGGAATGTTTGCCAGGACAATGGGGTACATCATGCTCTTCAAGTAGTGCTGTGCAAGCTTTAACATATATCTCAATTATTGGGAAAAGTAAACTGCTGAATCAGTGGTGGAAGTGATAGAACGGACAAAATTAAAAATATTTAATGCAATACACATTAGATTCTGGTAGTTGATTTGTAACTGCTGGTGAATTAAAATAATGAGGCTTTGTTCTGTATTCAGCATTTTACTGCACTTTAACTTGCATTTAATCCACATCTAATGTTTTACATTCTTGGTTTACAACTTCAGACGGGAAGAAGACATGCTTTTCATAAGCAGTTATTTAGTAAACTGTTTTCATGAAATATTGATACCTAAATTGTGGAAATCATTCACTTCCACAACCTAAATCCCCTCCCTCATGTTAGTTCCCATTTTCTTCTACATTTCTCAAATCTTGTCCTACATTAGAACAATAAAACCCCTGCCTCATGTTATTGAACTTGCAATGCTATGATATCAAGACGCAGTTAATTTCCCTTTAAATGAATCCAGGCTTCCTTATGACCAAAAAGAAATGCTGTGTGTTGATTTGATTCCTACCAATTTTCAGGACTTTGTATTTGAGCATGCATATAACATATGAGGAAAGCCACTCAATACCATAGGGCATAAACATACCACCAGCAGATGACTCTTTCTTCCAAATTATCTTTGGCGTGCTATTTTGTTTGGTACAAATGCAAAGAGGCAATATTATTGAAAATATACTTGTACATATCGACAGCACAATCTTTCCTTTGCACAGGCCAGTGAATCTTCCTTTTAAATCAGCTTGCTTACAATTTTTTCCAATGATAGTACTGTCTGTAGAACTATATTTTATTGAATAATCAAGTTCAAGAAGTATGTGAGCTGGAGGTGTTGCTATTCTCTTAAGAGTTTTGCACCTTCGCTTAAGAAACCTTCCTCAAAAGTGATTTGGAATCCCACCAATGATGAAATGTGTTGCAAGGGTGGTATCATGACAGGTCCAGGCTTGGAGGACCGAAGGGCCTGTTCCTGTGATGTTTTCTTCTTTGTTCTTAACTGTACCTTTTTATTCCCAGCATTATTGATTGAATTTTATTGTGAATAATAGAACACTTTCCAAAGTTATGATGTTAATTCAGAACTAAAGAACTGTTGCCTGAGCTACTGGATCATGGATCACTGCATTTCCTTACTCAGTCGTACCAGCAGACATTTACTGAAAATGAGTGTAAATTCAGTTAACATTGTGGCAAGGCAAGAGCTTGTATTGCTGCCGTAAAACTGAGTAGTTACATCTGTCATCACCAAATGAAGCTCCTTATCATTTAAACTTGCTCTTCCTGTGGTGAAGATCATTACATTAAAATCTTGGACTGAACAACTTTTGGCAGCTGTTTCACATCAACAGGAAGAACTTCCCTGCATATTTTTCTGCCTTGCATCTGTTTCTGTCCTTACCTTTCAGTAAACTTGTTTCAGCTTAAAGCTTTTGGGTCAGGATTTTCAGTTTTCATATTGCACAAAGTCAAATATTCATTAATTGCTTGGGTTGTACAAAGACCAGAATGTCTGAACCAATTTTTCCTCTTTACAGTCCTTCAAAGAATGTGTTGACCATATTTTGACACTTCCCTATTTGTTTTAACACCAGCTCATAGTTTGTTTCATAGAATGCAGAGTTGTTTATTATTTTTTAAAAATCTACTTAGCATAGATTAAGATGAGAATCCTAATTTTCTGATGTGTAATTTCAAAAGAATCCTTATATATAGCTTTGATCTTAAATCATGATTTATCAGATGAAAATTGTAAGGTTCATCTATCATCTCATTTATGAGTTTACTAAATGGCCTGACAGTTGTGAACATGCCACACTACCAGCAATAAATGACCAGCGTTTTAATCATGAGCAAAACCGTAGGTCTTCTAATAAGTGTCGCTTACTTTCCTATTACATGATGCATTTGAATGATGTCTGATGTCTTGAACCTTGTCTTTATCAGTTCCTTGATTTTGAATAAATACATATTTTAGAGAAAAAAAATCAAATGAGTGATCTAATTTTTGTTAAGCAAAGCTATTAGGTAGGGAGTTCCAGAATTTTGACCCCAGTAATAATGAAAGAACAATGATCTATTTCCAAGTCAGGATTGTGTGTGACTCATTTGGAACTTGAAAATGGAGTTGTTGCCATACGCCTATGCTCTTTGTCTTGGGTGGTAGGAGTTCCAGGTTCTGGAAATGCTGTTGAAGAAGCCTTGGTGAATTGCTGCAGTGCATCTAATAGATGGTACACAGTGCAGACCACTGCACTGGTGGTGGAGAGACTGAATGTTTAAAGGTGGTGGATATGGTGCCAATCAAGCAAGCTGTTTTGGCCTTGATGTGTCAAGCTGCTTGAATTGTGACTTGTAGTTGGAGAAAGACTTAGAAGCTGTGTGGGGTGTGACTACACAGCAATCAAGAACGTGCCGTGGTGGAAACAAACAGGCAATATTCCCTTTAAGATATGTGACCACGCATCAATCTTAAACAGACTGCAATGCAACAAACAGCTGCACACAGCAAACAGAATTTGGACGGATCATTGGTCAGGAGATAGGTTACTCCACAGTCGGTGACCTGTTCATAAAGTCATAATGTTCAGTCAAGTTTCTGGTCAGTGGTACCTCCTTGGATGTTGATGGCGGAATTGGTGGTGGTAATGTTAATGAATGTCAAAGGGAGATAATTAAAGACTCGGAGATGGTCGTTGCCTGGCACTTGGGTTGTACAAATGTTACTTGCTACTTATGAGCCCAAGCCTGTCTATTGTCCAGGTCTTGCTACATGCAGGCATGGACTGTTTCATTGTATGAGGGATTGCAAATAGAACTGAATCATCATTGAACATCGCATTATGACCTTAAGTTGGAGGGGAAGTCATCAATAAAACAACTGAAGACGATGAGTTTAGAACATTGCCTGGTGAACCTCCTATAGTAATGTCCTGGGGTTCAGAAAATTCCCCTCTAATAACATCAACCTTTGTGCTAGGGATGCGTCATGTTGTAGAATTTTCCCCCTGATTCACATTGACTTCAATTTTACCAGGGCTCCTTGATGTCAAGGGCAGGGCAGTCACTCACATTCTGGAATTTAGCTCCATTCTCCATGTTTGGGCCAAAGCTGTAATAAGATCTGGATTTAAGTGGGCTTTGCGGAATCCAAGCTGGCCATCGGTGAGTAGGTTATTGCAGTGTTGGTGCTGCTTGACAACATTCAAAACATTCCATCACTTTGCTGCTGATTGAGTAGACTGATGTAACTGTAGTAGGTCAAATAGGTCTTTTCCTGCTTTCTGTTTGTAGCTGAATGGAACAGCTTGGATAGGGGCACGGCTACATACCTATTGAAAGGAAACTGTAGAGCGAATAGTCATGTAATGACACGGCTACTTAAAGGGTCACATGACAGTCGGCGTACTCCTTGCAGTGCAGGTGAAGTAGAAGCATGGAAGGGCTGCTCGGAGTACTAAATAAACTATTGTTATCAGTCCTTGGTTGCCAGTCATTCGAACCCAGCGCTTCTACGTGGTGTCACAGTTGGCAGTATGGTACAAGGACTTTGCCACATCGACCTGGTGTTCAATGAAAACATTGCGGACAACTAGGTCAAGTTTGAACAGGAGTGCCGCATCTGCTGCAGTGCCAGATTATCAAACAAATCAAAAAAAGGTACAAGCTTACACCTTGCTAAATCAAGGGGGGTCCAGAGGCCTTCAGAAAGTTTGAATCATTTGTCTTTCAAATGAGGAGGAGAAAGAGGTACCTGAAATAATCGTGAAAAAGTTTGAAAACATTTGCCAGTGAAGACCATAAATTTTGACAGGCACGTGTTTAACATTGCAAACCAAAGATTTGATGAACCGATAAAATCACACACAACCTTGAAAATATTTGCAAAACAGTGTGTTTGGCACCCTTTCCGATGTGTTATTCAGGGGTCACGATGATCCTGTCCACAAGCAGCTGCGAGAGAAAGATTTAACGCTGCAAACAGCCATTGGCATCTGCATGCTAAACAAACTGACTGAAAAAAGCAGCAAGGAGTTTAGGCAGGAAACAGATTTTTGCGGTGTGTGCCCTGCCCAACTGAGGTGGCCATCACCCTCAGAGCAGAACTACATGTTTGCCGTTTGGTAAATGTGGCAAGTGGCACCATTTTGCAAAATGCTGCAGATCGAAACCGTAACAGCCTTCCTTTGCCATCAGCCACATTGCAGCCGGTTAGCTCTCCAAGATTAGGAGCGTCAGCAAGGTGAAGCAACTCAGCCAGAGCAACCAAACCACTGAGCCTCCGGCAACACTCGACTGTGAGAATAGCGACACAGTCACAGAAAAGATATTCACCACCCTGAAAATTATTTGCAGCAATGCAAAACGAAGCAAAGATTGACATTGGGGGAAAAAAAAGTATAACGTATTGCCATGGCAAATGCTGCAGGAACTCGACCCATGTGCAGCAGGTAGAGCTTGTGGCCTACAGTGGACAAACCATCTACACTGATTGTGTGGCAACTCTCCATTGCAGCTTCAAATATCATATAGTTGGCCAGAATGTAAGCCCACTGTTAGATCTTCTGGTCAGCATCACACTGGGGCTCATCTGATTTGGTCCAGAGCTACATGCTTTGCAGCATCAGGCCCCAGAAAAGATATCTTCAACTGCAATGTCATTGGTCAGCTACCACTAACATCCCACATGTGACTAGATGATTTGGTACCACCAACAATTTGTGTTCCAAAAATAGTCCCAATAGCCATGAGGCAAAAGTAGTCAATCAGTTGCATTGGATGACGACAAAGGCTGTCATAACTCCCAGAGATGAGGCCACAGAATAGGTTTCAGCAATGGTAGCTGCAGTAAAGAAAAATGGTGCAGTCAGGATATGCATTGACCTAGGGCACTTAAACTAGACGCTGCTCAGACCTCATCACCCTATGAAGATTGTTGAACAAAGTCAAACAAAGAACAACACAGCACAGGAACAGGCCCTTCAAGCCTGCGCCGGTCACATGTCCAATCTAGACCAACCACCTGTACCGTTCTACACCCTGTCTGTTCATGTGCCTATGCAGATAGGTCTTCAAGGTTGCTAAAGTATCTGCCTCAACCACCTCACTTTCAGTGCATTCCAGGCCACCACCACCCTCTGTGTAAAAAAAAACCTCCCCCGTACATCTCCACTGAACATTACCCCCTCACCTTGAACTTATGCCCCCTTGTAATTGTCATTTCCGCCCTGGGAGAAAGCCTTACCACACAAACCCATTCAGTGAACACTCTTTCTACCACCTCAAAGTGAGCATATCCTTTCTTAAATGTGGAGACCAAAACTGTACACAGTATTCCAGATGTGATCTCATTAAAACCCTATACAATTGCAGCAACATTCCTTCATTCTTGTGCTTCAATTTGCCTTCTTAAGTACAGGGAGCTGATGTCAAGGTGAGTGCCGGGTGTTGGAACCATCAATTCAGCGAACACGTGTAGTTGGATCTGAACAGAGGCTTTAATAAACTTACAACAGAGCCAGTCTACTCGTCGTTGCACTCCAGATGACTGCAGGGTGGCTCTAAGGCACTGATCTTTATACATCGGTCCCAGGGGGAGGAGTCCTGGGCGGAGCCAAGGGAGGAGCCCAGTACAAACTCTCGCCTACTCCCAGAGCGACTCCCCTGGTGGTCAATCCTCCACCGAAGAATTTTGTCACTTTTAATTTTGCCCCTTTGCGAGTTGTCGAACATGGAGGCGACCGACTGTTGGTCGGTAATGAGGGTTAACCTCCTACCTGCGAGGTAGTGCCTCCAGTGTCGGATAGCCTCCACGATGGCTTGTGCTTCCTTCTCGACTGAGGAGTGTCGGAGTTCTGAAGCAGATTGGGTACGGGAGAAAAATGCAACAGGCAGCCCTGCTTGGTTTAAAGTGGCTGCTAGCGCTACCTCTGAGGTGTCGCTCTCAACCTGAAAGGGAGTGGATTCATCCACCGCCCTCATGGCTGCTTTGGCAATGTCGTCCCTGATGCAGCTGAAGGCCTGGCGCGCCTCAGCAGACAGGGGAAATAGTGTGGCCTTGAAGAGTGGGCGGGCTTTGTCCGCATATTTGGGACCCACTGGGCGTAGTACGAAAAGAGCCCCAAGCACCATTTGAGGGCCATGGGGGAGGGGGAGTTCTATGAGGGGGTGCATGCGGTCCGGGTTTGGGCCCAGGACTCCGTTCTCCACGACGTAGCCGAGGATGGCTGGTCTGTTTGTGCGGAACACGTATTTCTCCTTGTTTATGTAAGGTTTAATTTTTCGGCCGTCTGGAGAAAACGGTGGAGGCTGGCGTCGTGGTCCTGCTGGTCATGGCTGCGGATGGTAACACTATCCAGATACGAAAACGTGGCCCGCAGAACGTACTGGTCTACCATTCGGTCCATTGCTCGTTGGAACACCGAAACCCCGTTAGTGATGCCGAAGGGAACCCGGAGGAAATGGAAGAGGCGGCCATCGGCCTCGAACGCCGTGTAGTGGCGGTCCTCCGGGCGGATTGGGAGCTGGTGGTATGCAGACTTCAGATCCACCGTGGAGAATACCCGATATTGGGCGATCTGGTTTACCATGTCTGTAATTCTGGGGAGGGGATACGCGCCTAGGAGCGTAAAGCGATTGATGGTCTGGCTATAATCGACGACCATGCGGAATTTTTCCCCGGTCTTGACGACCACCACCTGAGCTCTCCAGGGACTGTTACTGGCCTCTATGATCCCCTCACTGAGCAGCCTTCGGACCTCCGTTCTGATAAATACCCTATCCTGCATGCTGTACCGCCTGCTGCGGGTGGCTACCAGTTTGCAATCTGGGGTGAGGTTGGCGAAGAGAGGAGGGGGGGGGCGATGCGCAGCGTGGCAAGGCTGCAGATAGTGAGTGGGGGCAGGGGCCCGCCGAAGCTGAGGGTGAGACTCTTGAGATTACATTGGAAATCCAAGCCTAAGAGGAGTGGCGCGTAGAGGTCGGGCAAGACATACAGTTTAAATTTGGAATAGCTAGCGCCTCGAATTGTTAGTGTTGCTGTAGTGCGGCCTTGGATTTGGATGGAATGGGAGCCCGAAGCGAGGGCGATAGTTTGGTTAACGGGATAAATAGGGAGGGAATAGCGTCTTACCAGCTCTGGGTGTATGAAGCTCTCTGTGCTCCCGGAGTCAAAGAGACACGACGTCTTGTACCCGTTGATCTGGACCTCCGTCATCGAAATTCTCAGATGCTTGGGGCGGGATTGGTCGAGGGTGACCGCGTTAAGTTGCGGGCCGCGTGGTGGGTGCCTGGGGGAGTTGAATTCTTCCGATCGGGCGTCCTGTCGACTAGATGCCGCTGCGTTCTGGCGAGCTTGATGCAGGAACACTGCGCTGAGTTGTGGTGACTGCTCGGGGAGGTCGTACTCCTCTGATGAGCTGTTTGAGTCTGGGGATGCAGCTAGGGACGGTGGATTGCACGTGGATGGTGGTGATGAAGATGGCATCCAAGATGGCGGCCCCCATGAATCGCACGTGGCCGGCCGCATGGTGGAGGTTTGCCAAGATGGTGGCCCCCATGGATCGCACGTGGCGGGAGGGGGCGGAGCCTGAACGTAGGCCACAGCGTTTCGGGCCCCGCTGGCCTGCTGGTGCTGGGGGCGATGTTTTTTGGACTGTTGGGGTGTTGAGGGCTGGGGCCCTTCTGCCAAGGCACACTCTAGCATAGTGGCCTTTCTTCCCACAGCTGCTGCAGGTCGCGGATCGGGCTGAGCAGTGCTGCCGCGGGTGCTGGCTTTGTCCACAGAAGTGGCAGGCTGGAGCAGTTGAATAACTGGTTTGGGGAGCTGAATAGTGGCAGGCTGGAGCAATTGAATAACTGGTTTGGCGAGCTGAGTAGCTGGCTGGGGGAGCTGAGTAATTAACTGGAGCAGCTGGATAACTTGAGTAGTTGACTGGGACAGTAGGGCGACCGGCTGTGGCAGCGCGATAGCTGGGGGGGCCTTGCGGCACAGGCTTGGGGGGTCCTCAGGTCGGGGCCCATGCGGGGTTAGCGGGAAACTAGTTGAGGCTGCGGAAGGAAACTTCCATTGTGATAGCAGCCTCTACAGTAGTCTCAAAGCCCTGGGCCCCATTTTCTAATAGTCTCTGGCGCACATAGTTAGATCGAAGGCCCGCTACAAAAATGTTCCGCACAGCAAGCTCCCTATGTTCGGCCGCGGTTACAGCCTGGTAATTGCAGTCATTTGAGAGATTGCTCAACTCGCGTGCAATTTCAGCTAAAGTTTCAGTTGACCGTTGTCGGCGAATCGTGAACACATGGTGGGCAAAGACCTCATTCATGGGCCTAATATATATTTTGTCCAAAATCGCCAGCGCTGCGGTGTAGGAACCGGCTGGATTTAGTTGTGTCGAAATTCTGTGGCTTACCCTCGCGTGCAGTAGGCTGAGCTTTTGTTCTTCCGTAGTTTTAGCGGTGCTGGTCTCGGCCAGGTAGGCCTTAAAACATTTCAGCCAGTGGCAGAAGGTTTCTTTTGCCTCTGCATCCTACGGATCGAGTTCTAGATGTCTTAGTTTTAGAGCGGATTCCATGCTTTGCTTCGGCAGCTTCTTAAGTGCATTAAATTGTTGGAACCATCAATTCAGCGAACACGTGTAGTTGGATCTGAACAGAGGCTTTAATAAACTTACAACAGAGCCAGCCTACTCGTCGTTGCACTCCAGATGACTGCAGGCTGGCTCTAAGACACTGATCTTTATACATCGGTCCCAGGGGGAGGAGTCCTGAGCGGAGCCCAGTACAAACTCTCGCCTACTCCCAGAGCGACTCCCCCTGGTGGTCGGATAGTGCAACTGCACTTACAATGGTGGATAGTGAACATATATACACGGAGTTATATTGGCAACTGTATACAGCATTGATCTTACAACAGGTAGATAACGAACATATATACATGGAGTGATATTGGCAACTATATATATAGTGTGAATCACATTCACCGCACCGGGGTCCTCGGAGGGGAGGGTAGTGGATGCTCTGGGAAATTGTGACGGGGGCAGTCTCAGTGTCAGGGCGTAGGCTGGGGTGGTGGAAGGAGGGTTTGGTGGTCTCCAGTGCAGAGACCTTCCCCCGGTCAAAAGGGACCTTTCGATTAAGGCGTACCACTGCCTTCCCGCCTGAGATCGAGCATTCGAACTTCCTCTATTTCCCACTCTCAATCGTCAGGCTCCTGCAAGCCTAAAATTAAGGCTGGGCACGAAAACGCTCTTTAAGAGGCCATTAGGTGGCCACTCAGGGTTTTAATAGCGGCAAGCATGGACTCCCTCTCCCCTCCCCCCCCCCCCCCTCCCCCCCTCCCCCCACATCCTGCCTGCCCGACCGTAAAATCACATCCGGTCCGTTGCGATTTCACACTCCCCTCACCACCAGAACCCGCCATGAGGGAGTATAAAATTCAGGCTAATATATTTGTTCAATCCTTCCACCATTTCTTCATTCCCCTTGATAAATTCTCCGGTCTCTGCTTCTCAGGGGCCAACTTTAACTTGAGCTACTCTCTTCTTCAATATATTCGTATAAATGTTCTGTCAATCTCATTTTTATATTTCTGACTAGTTTACACAAATTCTATTTTCCCCTTTTAACAACTTTTTCATGGCCCTTTGCTGGTTTCTAAAACACTCCCAATCCTCAGACTTGCTATTTTTTTTTTTGCAACAGTGAGAGTCTCTTCTTTTCATCTAAACAAACCTGATCTTAACTTCCTGAGTGAGACACGGAACGGTCTTACTCGCTGAAGTTCTGTTTTTCAATGGAATATATTTTTGTTGACGATTTTTAATTGTTTCTTTCAATGTTTCTCAGTATTTATTTATCTCCATTCCTTTGTGTCTATTTATCCAATTAACCTTAGTAATTCTCCATTATACCTATGCAATTGGCTTTATTTAAGTTTAAGGTTCATGTTCACGATTGGAGTATGTCACTATCAAATTTAACAGGAAAGTCAAAGGTATTATGATCACTATTTCTCAGTGGATCGTTCACTACACCATTACTAATGAACCCTGCTTCATGACATAATGCTAGATTTCAAATTGTTTTACCTAAGTCAGTTTCACAATGTATTGCTCCAAGCAATTGTCACAAAAACATTCAAAAAACTCATCTTCAAGACCATTCTTGCCCATTTGATTGTCCCAGTCTATATGAAGATTAACATCCCCCATAATTATTAATTTTCTTTGTTACAATCTCAAATAATTTCCTGTTTAATGTTCAGTCCGATGGTATAACAGCTGTTAAGGGCCAATAAACTGCAGTGGTTTTCTGACTCTTACTATTCCTAATTTACACCTATATTGATTATACTTCATGCTTTCTGAGGTTAGATCTTTTCTCATGAACGTCCCTATGTCATTTTTTACTATCGGGGTCACCCCTCCTCCTTTGCCATTTTGTCTGTCTTTCTGAAATATTGTGTACCCTGGAATATTTATTTCCCATCCTTGAGCACCTTGTTACCATGGGTGAAATTCTCCACCTCGCACCACCGGTAACGGAGTTCCCGGTGAGGTGGAGAATCCAGGGTCAGAGAGAAAGTGGGATCGGCGGTGGGCGCCGATCCGTTTCCGATGCTCCAGCCCCCTGCTGGTATAGGGATCGAGGTTCACTCATACGCCAGCAGGAGGATGCAAATGCTTCATCAAAACCAATTCGCATCCACTTGGCGGGCTGGGCACCATATTCTCTGGGCCTGTGCGATTCTCCGGTCCTTTGGGCCGAGAACCATATGGGCGGGAATTACTACATGTGTAGGTAAGTGTGACCCTGATGTTCAGGGGCTGGTTTATCACAGCGGGCTAATCAGCTGGCTTGGAATGCAGAACAAGACCAGAAGCGCGTGTTCAATTCCCATACCAGCCTCCCCGAACTAGGGGCCTTTCGCAGTAACTTCATTGAAGCTTACTTGTGACGATAAGTGATCATTATTGTATTATTATTATAGACGTCACGGTGGGCCATGGGGGTAACTCCTTCAGGGAATTGCCCCAAAGTCCATCTGAGGGCCACCCTCCATCCACAATGCAAGACCTGCCCACCCCACCCCTACCAGATGCCCCCACCATCACCCCAAGGACCCCCAAATAAGAAGATCCCCAGAGCCCCCTAAACAAAGAGAACCCTCAGGGACCCCCTAAATAAGAATACCCCCAGAGACCCCCTAAATAAGAATACCCCCAGAGACCCCCTAAATAAGAATACCCCCAGAGACCCACTAAATAAAGAGACCTCTTACGTACCGAGAAAGAGACTCCTGTCAGCAGGACCACCAGAAAAGAGACCCCTATCTGGAAGCTGGTGCTTTCCAATCACTTCCCTTCATGCTTGATTGATTTTGAAGTGGTCAGCAGGAAATTGATAGCACTTGATTCTGTTTAAAGTTGGTCTATGACCTGTCAATCAACGATTTATGTTTATCAACATTGTGCTCAGAGCACTTCTGAGTTACTCAACCATGAAGGAAGATGAATGAAGCAAAGCTGACAGTTGTGAGTGTGGAAGCTGTCAATCACAGTTTAGTAAGGGAAATTAATGCATAGATTGCAGCTCAAGGATCTGAGGGCAGACATGCCCAGTGCTAAGGTTTTCAGCATCCTGGATGTGCAATGCTGATTTTGGCAGATTTGATTTTGATTTGATTTGATTTGTTGTCACACGTACCGAAGTACAGTGAAATGTACCGAAGTACAGTGAAAAGTATTTTTCTGCGGCCGAGGAATGTGCTCTTGGGTGACTGCTATTGGGCCTGGTAGCTTTTGTGCATTTTGGTTGGTTGCCCACCTGCCTTCCTCAACCATGGCCTGGAGGTAAAGAGCATTCTGCTGCTCCCCTCGACAGCCATTGGCTGCCCGTGGATGACCACCCTGTCTTCAGTCATCGTGGTCACCTCCAGGGCCCACTTCTCGAAGGAGGTGAGGATTCTTAAGTCTGGCACCCCACCGCCAGTCTGGGCCCTCTCCCACCGATTATAGGAGAGATTTTCCTGAGGAGACACAGAGAGGGAATCGTTAGCCATATGCGTGTTTTGCAGTTGCAGGAGGGGGCATGTGAGGGGAGGGCTGAGGTGGAGGGAGGGTTGAAAGGATGAGTGGTGGAGGATTGGAGGGGGTGGTAGAGGGTTGGGGATCACCTGGGTGGTTGGGGGGATGGATACTCCCTTGGCGGTGGGGGTATTGGTGCCTACTCACACATGCTGCCTGGTGTAGATCCTTGACCTTCATTCGACACTGCAGGCCAGTCTTCCTGGTCATACTCCCCGAGCCGACTGCTACCACCACCTTGTCCCAGCCAGCTCTGGCTGCCTTGTGGCACACCCTCTGGGAACCCCAGGGAACTGGCCATCCCTCCAGGCCTCCACCGCATCCAGGAGCCTCTCCAGGTCAGCATCCCCAAATCTTGGGGCAGGTCTCCTGGGCGCCATTGTTGTGAGCTGGCTGGTGTTGGCTGAGCAACTGCCGCCCGACCTTGTTGGGGGGGGGGGGGGTCTGGCAAGTGCGGTGTGGCGAATCAGCTGGCGAGCCTTCATTTGGGGCGAGAAGCCCTTGAGACCTCATTCAGTGGACCAATTAACGTTGAATAGCGTTGCTGGCCTCGCTGGGCCAAGAGCTGCGAAGCTTGCAGCAATTCCTGCTCGCTACCACACTTGGAAAAATTTCTGGAGAAGACGTATGTTCATACCTCTTCATTCACCTGAGGAATGAGCAGTGCTCCGAAAGCTAGTGTTTGAAACAAACATGTTGGACTTTAACCTGGTGTTGTGAGAGTGGTTATGCCTGAGACTTACAGTAGGGGATTGCAGGTGGTCCAAGATGGCGCTTTGGCTGGAATGACTCCTCCAGACCGCGGGCGGCGCTGTGTGGCAGGGAATGTTCTCCTCCGGACCGCGGGGGGCGCTGTGTGGCGGGGAATGTTCTCCTCCGGACCGCGGGCGGCGCTGTGTGGCGGGGAATGTTCTCCTCCGGACCGCCGGCGGCGCTGTGTGGCGGGAATGACTCCTCCTGACCGCGGGAGGCGCCGTGTGGCGGGGAATGTTCTCCTCCAGACCTCGGGCGGCGCTGTGTGGCGGGGAATGTTCTCCTTCAGACCGCGGGCGGCGCTGTGTGGCGGGGAATGTTCTCCTCCGGACCGCGGGCGGCGCTGTGTGGCGGGGAATGTCTCCTCCGGACCGCGGGCGGCGCTGTGTGGCGGGGAATGTCTCCTCCGGACCGCGGGCGGCGCTGTGTGGCGGGGAACGTCTCCTCCGGACCGCGGGAGGCGCCGTGTGGCGGGGAATGTTCTCCTCCAGACCGCGGGCGGCGCTGTGTGGCGGGGAATGTTCTCCTCCGGACCGCGGGCGGCGCTGTGTGGCGGGGAATGTTCTCCTCCGGACCGCGGGCGGCGCTGTGGCGGGATGATGAGCGGCAGGATGTCCGGCGGAAGCGGTACACGCAGGCGGTGGACCGTCAGCCATGGCTGCTCTGCTGGAAGAGTATGGAGCTCGAATGCAAGAGCAGGTGAGTCGGTGTTGGCGGGATAGGGTTTTGGGGCCCGGCAATGGAACCTCCGCCCGCTAGAAGTTGCAGCTTTGTGTTTCCTCTCCGCCCTCTCGCTTCCTTACCGGCTCCGAGCGCTCAGCTTCATCCATTTCCCGGCCTCTGCTCACTTAAAAACTCTCTAAATCAGTCATTCACTTTGTGTGTCTAAACCTGGCTCTATTTCAGCCTAAACTCCAGGACTGAGGTCGAGAATTAGAGTCGCAAATTCATAGATCTTGAGGGCTAGGACTATAGGGAGCAGGGACCAGGAGGTTTAGAGGGGGTTTGAGGAAAAGCCTTTGCACTCAGAGGGTGACAAGAGTGTGAAACTCGCTGCCTGAAAGCCTGGTGGAGGCGGGAACCCTCACTAACATTTGCTGCTTAAATCATCACCTGAAATGCCATAACAGACAAGGCTAGTGAGTGGTGAGGAGGATATTCGGAGACTTTGAGGTGATTTACACAAGTTACCCGAGTGCGAAAATACATGGCAGATGCAGTGTAATGTAGATAAATGTGAAATTATCCTCTCCAAACAGGGCATTATTAAGAGCGCACCTGGAGTACAGCGTGCAGTTTTGGGTGTAATCTAATGGCTGCGTTGCGCCCTGTGCAGATCTGTGAGCACCGGTTAAATAGCGAGAGAGGCCAAAGTTGGGACGGGCGCACAGCAGTTCATGATCTAACTGGCCCACCGGAGTGGCACTGCCAAGGACTGGGGCCTGAGGGGGGCCATACCCACGAAAGGGGGAATGAGAAAAGGGTATGAAGGGTGGGGAATGCTGAAGGACAGGTATGAAGGGGCCTCATCAAGGTGGGGTACTGAATTGGGGGGGTTGGTTCAAAAAGGGGGAATGGGGGTCCCTCTGGCCCCATAACAGGGTCTCTTCACTTTAGGGGGGGGGGGCAGTGTGACGGATGGCATTGCCCGTGTGTGGGCAACTAGTTCACTAGGACATTGTGGTACCCTTTCAAAATGGCACCCAATCTCTTGAGGAACCGGTCTCAGTGACGAGTTCTACTCCCTGCTGCTGAAAGAATTACCAAACATGAGCTAGACCGGGCAGAAACTCCCCAAGGCGCACAGGGCGCTGAGGAGGAGGCCACAGGCGGGTGAACTGCCGAGGGTGACAGTGATGCGGTTGCACCGCTTTCTGGACAATGAGAAGATTCTTCGATGGGTGAGTTCCTTGAAGCTGTGAGGCAGCATTGCTAACCACTGTGCCATCATGCCAATACGGAGTGTCAGTGAGCAGGTTATTGCTAAGCAGGTAGCACTGTGAATGACTCGTATCACTTTACTGAAGGTCGAGAGTAGGTTAATGGAGAAGTTAATTGACTGGGTTGGACTTGTCCATTTTGAGTAGTGGACATACCTGGGCAATTTTCCAAATTGCCAGGTAGATGTCAGTGTTGTAACTAATGGAACACCCCGGCTAGTGGTGTGGCAAGTTCTGAAGCACAAGTACTGTTGCTGGATTACTGTCAGGTCCCATAGCCTTTGCACTTTGCAGTGTCTTCTGCTGTTTCTTATTATCATGTGGTGTGAATCAAATTGGCTGAAGAATGACATCTGTGAGTATGGAGACCTCTGGAGGAGGCTAAGATGGATCATCCAATCTGCACTTCTGGCTGAAGATTGTTTCAAATGCTTCAACCGTACTCGTTTGCACTGATGTGCTGGGCTCTCTATTCATCGAGGATGTGTTTTTTTTTGGAGACACCGCCTCCAGTGAGTTGTTCAGTTGTCCACCACTAATCACAATATTAATCTTTATTAGTGTCACAAGTAAGCTTACATTAACACTGCAAACATACTGTGAAAATCCCCTAGAACGGGTATGTGGTAGGACTGCAGAACTCAAGATTGATTCATTTGTTGTGGAATTCCATCGCTGTGTCTATCGCTTGCTCGTTAGACTCTTTGGCCAGCAAGTAGTTTGTGTTCCAGCCTCACCAGGTTGGCACTGTATTTTTAGTTATGCCTGATTGTGCTTCCGACATACCTTTCTGCACTCATCATTGAACCAGGGTTGATCCCCTGGCTTGGTGCTGACGGTAGAGTGGATGATATGCTGGGCTATGAGACTACAGATTGTGATTGTGTTCAGTTCTGCTGCTGCTGATGACCCACAGGAGTCAAGGATGCCGAGTCTTAAGTTCCGAAACTTGTTAAAAATCCGTCCCATTTAGCATGGTGATAGTTTCACACAACACAATGGAAGTTATTCTTAATGTGAAGATGGCATTTCATCTCCACAAGGATTGTGCAGCGATCCCTCCGCGACAGGCAGGTTGGTGAGAATGAGGTTGAGTATGTTTTTCCCTCTTGTTGGTTGCCTCACTACCTGCAGCGGACCCAGATGTTGGTCGTTCTGGGTGAGTGTGCTTAACACTCGCTTTGGCTCTGTTTCACGTTCTAAGCTCTGGAGTTACGGAGGAGGGCAGTGCATAAAAATCTGTACTGGTGGGGATGAAGCGGGAAGAGCGGTGTATGTAATTCATGACAAACTTAAGATAGGCAGCTTGAAAAGATATTATTTAGACACTTGGAGCAGTTATCATTACTACGCTGCTTATGGAAAGTTGTTATCAGCAGTACTGCAGATTAGTAATGAAAGCCTACGCCTTTCTGACCAAGTGAACATTTGTCTAATTCATTGCAATAAAGAAAATAAAGGAGCTTATCGGATTACATTTCAATTTGGACAATATGGCAGATAAATTAAAGGAAATATTCATTTATCTCAAGAGGGTTGGAATATAAAAGCAGCGATGTGCTACTGAGCCTTTATAAGGCTCTGGTTAGGCCCCATTTGGAGTACTGTGTCCAGTTTTGGGCCCCACATCTCAGGAAGGACATACTGGCACTGGAGCGTGTCCAGCGGAGATTCACACGGATGATCCCTGGAATGGCGGGTCTAACATATGATGAACGGCTGAGGATCCTGGGATTGTATTCATTGGAGTTTAGAAGGTTAAGGGGAGATCTAATAGAAACTTACAAGATAATACATGGCTTAGAAAGGGTGGACGCAAAGAAACTGTTTCCGTTAGGCGAGGAGACGAGGACCCGTGGGCACAGCCTTAGAATTAGAGGGGGTAAATTCAGAACAGAAATGCGGAGACATTTCTTCAGCCAGAGAGTGGTGGGCCTGTGGAATTCATTGCCGCGGAGTGCAGTGGAGGCCGGGACGCTAAATGGCTTCAAGGCAGAGATAGATAAATTCTTGATGTCGCGAGGAATTAAGGGCTACGGGGAGAATGCTGGTAGGTGGAGTTGAAATGCCCATCAGCCATGATTGAATGGCGGAGTGGACTCGATGGGCCGAATGGCCTTACTTCCACTCCTATGTCTTATGGTCTTATAACTCGAAACATAATTTATCGCTGTTCTGTTTTGGTTTTCCTTTGAAAGCTGGGGCCTTAATAAAAATCCCAACACCAAACTTCAAATTCAATATCGTTAAAAACTCTTATTTTTTGTCTTTAAGCCTTTCTAACCAAATAAAGGCACTTTAAAGATGGTTCAATTTGCGTCAGTGAAATTGTACCACATGCAGCTAGTTACTGAAAATAACAACCATCTATGATATATGCTAATGATCAGCGACTTCTACGTGCTTTGCTTGCATTTGTGGTTGAAATTCAACTGTAACAATCTTCACAGCACAAGGGCAGACCATTCAGCCCACCGGGTCCATGCCAGTGTTTATGCTCCATCGGAGCTTCCCCTCACCCCTCTTCATTATATCCCATCAACATCTATTCCTTTCTCCCCCATATGTTTATATTGCTTCTCCTTAAATACAACTATGCTAAGTCACCTCGCTTACATTTTTTTCCCACAGGAAACATCTTTTCAACATCCGACCTATTAAACCCTTTCACGATCTTTGTTATCTCTATGAAGCTTCCACACATCAGCTTTCTTCCTTTTGTGTTAGGTGATTTAAAACTGTTTGGCAACTTTAGGAAGTTTTCTACATTGCCGCATATGTTGTTCAGAAGGTTCAAAATGGCAGATTAATTCACCATGGAAGAAGATTGCATCAGGTTTTATTCGAGATTTTCACAGTTTAGAAGCTTTTAAGCAAATAAATAGCAAAAGATTGTTTTTGTTGGTGAATTGATTGCAAGGGTGCACAGATTTAAATAAAACAAAAGTTAGGAGAAATGTTTGTTATGCAGGCTGATGTGCTTAGTCACAGAAACAATTCAGCCGGATGCTAATGCTTAAAGGAAATATATATATTATCCTTCTTGACTGAGGTACTCGGAGCAGTTTACAGCCATTGAGGTGGTACTTGAATTTTAATCACAATTGTGGACCTGCTGCAGCTAATTTGTACACAGTTAAGATTCCACAAACAGCAGTGAGGGAAATTACGAGGTAATGTGTAGTATTGGCAGTGGTGCAGGTCAAGTAGAAACAGTGTAGATGGGGGCCAGGCATTCAACCTTGCAGAGTCCCTTTTCTGTGCTGCTTCTGGGTAGATGGAAAAATGGCTCTGAACTTTGCATAAAATCGAAAATTATGGCAAAGGAGGAGACCTTTGTACCAGTGCAAATTATTCAGTACAAGCTACAAAACAGTTTCTCTCCTTTTACAATATTTTATATTATTTGTTTTGTAATGCATATCCAAAATCTTTATTCAAAGAAGAATGTGGGGATTCCCCTTGGGCTGACTTCAACCAACTTCACAGACCTATGTCATGGGGCTAAAATTTCACACTCAATATTTTTATAATATATATGTTCATAGCTAAAATTTAAAAACTGGACAAAGCTATGACTGCTTGTGACCCTTGGGCAATAAGCTTAATGGCAGTTCTGCAGAAATTGACAGCTCGTTAACTCAGGAGACCCTAATGGCCCCCATTTGGGCTGCAATAAACACCATTGTCACTTTTCGGGGCTGACTTATTGAATGAACAAAGTAATGGCTGGATTCATTTGTTTCATCACTACCTGGTGCTCTCCTGAAGCCTAATTAAATGAAATAGATGCTGTATCTATTTATTTATAAAATTCCCAGTTGATAGAATTGACTCAAAATATAATTTTAGATATTTAATGGATTAATTTATTTAATTGCTGCCTGACACCTGAGTCCAGGTATTTTGGGCGCATTTATTAGTATAACTCAATGGAGATAAGCCACAATGAAGGAAAAGATATCAATGACTTTGCTGGAAATATCAGTTCATGTTGGCCTGTGTACCCAATTTTTATTTTCCAATTTCTTTTTCTGTTGAACAGCTGTGGCTGTGTTTTCATCTTCCAAATGTGAGAGCTGAGATAAAGAGCAGAACTCTGTATGAAAATACAACCCTTTGACGAGTTAGTGAGATCTAGCAATCTAACAGTATTATTAAAGACAATCTAATTATGATTATCAGCTGCTGGAAGCAAAGCTCCATTATAACACAAAATTAACACCTTATTTGCTCTTTTATTAGGATCTCACTTGATGGAATAATGCCAGCTCTAGTTGAGTCATATGGGTCTGAAGGAGGGGATTAGTGATGATACCTTTTAAACACTAAATAGTTAGCATCCATTAGATTAATTTTGCATAAATTACTTTATTAAGGATTGGGATGAATTATAGGAAGAGTACCGAATTGCAAGCAATCCATGACTGATGCTAGGATGCTCAACCTGACAGCCATGTACTATCACAACTTCCTGTGCTGTTTGTCTGAGAAACAGAACAAACAGAAAAACAGAAACAGCACACTGGATTGTTTCACTATCGATTACTTATTACTGCTATGTCCTAAAAATACATGTTTAATGGTTAATAATGATTACTCGGTACTCTTCCTATAATTCATCCCAATCCTTAATAAAGTAATTTATGCAGAATTAATCTAATGCATGCTAACTATTTAGTGTTTAAAATGTATCACTGATCCCCTCCTTCAAGGTCTTTGTGTTGTGAGAGACAAACAACATATTTGGCGATTAATATTAGTAATATGGGAAGGCAGCTTACCATTGTTTTGCTGTTAGTATCTGATCAGAAATAAGTTAGGTTGTATGATTGTCCAGTCTATTAAATCTGACATTTTTTTTTTTTTTTATTATAAATTTAGATTACCCAATTATTTTTTCCAATTAAGGGGCAATTTAGCGTGGCCAATCCACCTACTCTGCACATTTTTGGGTTGTAGGGGCGAAACCCACGCAGACACGGGGAGAATGTGCAAACTCCACACGGACAGTGACCCAGAGCCGGGATCGAACCTGGGACCTCAGCGCCGTGAGGCGGTTGTGCTAACCACTAGGCCACCGTGCTGCCCAATCTGACATTTTAATCTCAGTAAACTTGCAGACAAATGAGTGTGCGTGTCGCATTTAATGCCTTAGTAGTAACAACATTAATACTCTGCCTGACTGTTGTCGAAGAACGTATTTAATCTTCAGAGGTCACAGCTCTGACCACAAATTAGCTGCATTTTGCCAATCCAAGGAACGTTAATTTACCACTATTTCTATCCTTTAGCCAACCTCCTCACAGGGTGGTACAGCTTTGCTACAGGTTTATTATGTTAGACCTATCAAATAAAAATTTAACACTTTCGTAGCATTCTTACCAATGACATGAGTGAGGTGAGTAACCCAGAATTTTATCAATTGTGAATATTTAATCAGCAAAAAGCACAGAGAACATTTCTGATTGTTTCTTTTGGGGAAAGATTTATAACTAATTTTCAAATAAAGCTTGTTCCTCCAGTGGAATATATTTATTTATCAATTATAATTTTAATTGCAATAGTGACTGCGCTTGAAAAGTGATTAATTGGGATCGAAGTATTCTAATATGTTGCGAAAGGTGTGATGTGATTGTGCCGTTTCCTCCTTTCTTTCTATTATCCTCTTCAGGTTAGCTAGATTATTGTTACAAAAGTTTCTACTGAATAGATAAATAAAACCTGTCTGGTGGAAACTCACTAACGTTTCTGATGTGTGAGTAAGAAACACTGAAATAGATTTTCAACTTGATGTTCTGGCAGAAAACCGAAGATTTAGATTGACTATCTGTGATAAAAAAAACAGCTTTTTTCTGCTCATTCTAGAAATGATCAATGCATTTTACACACAAACGCAAGCTGGCAATCTGCCCCCACTGTTTATGAATTGTAGTCATGTCTGCGTTTCTTTTTTTAAAAATTAACTTCTTTGTTTAGGAGAAAGAAATCAAGTCTCTTATTGCTGAAATTGAGAATTTAAAAAAACCCACGGTACTAGATTATTCCTTGGGACTGGGCGAGATGGTAGAGGAAAATACTAAACTCAAGTACCGGTTAAATGTTCTCAAGCGGGTGAGTAGTGTTTTAATGTGAAACGTTGCAATTTATTTCTAACGCAGGCAAATGGAGTTGGAGAAAATATTTTGAGAAGGAAAAGACAGATTAAAGAATGTTTCATCAGGGAGTTTAGGGGAAATCCTGTCGGTAGGACAATGCAGTCAAATAACAAACAAACATATTTCAAGAAACGCAACTGAGGTTTCAGTTCTAAGCAAATATAAGGAAATTACCGCTGATGCTGGAAATTGAAACAAAAACTAAAAATACTTTGCCAAGACAAAGAGTAACCCAGACTCAAAATGTTAGCTCCCCTCCCCACAGAGGCTGAGATTGTCCAGTATTTTCAGTTTTTGTTTCTATTTCCAACATCCGCAGTTTTTTCAGTTTTTGTTGTTGAGGTTTCAGTAAGCCTGTTCTCTTTAGTTTCATCATGCTGCTTTTTCAACATTTCTTTTGTGCATCTGTTGCTGTGTTAAAGCTTACTGCATGTCCAGAACTTTATTGCTGCTCTTTGAACATTAATTCCCTTTGTGCATCTGTTGCTGTGTTAAAACCTACTGTAACAGCAGTATTTGACCCCACTCTGCAAGTTCTCATACATTTAACTGAAGATTCACCGAATGTTTTTACATTGCAAAATTGAATCTGCTGAATTCCCCTTACCAGCATAAAGATTAGATGTTTCCACCATCTCTTTTGCAGAAAATGTTGACCAAACTCCAAAACTTTTTCTTTTGGTTCACTTAATTCAGAGTCTGCAAGAAGAGGAGGGCAAAACAGGAACCAGCATGATTAACATCAACCAGCGTCTACAGAACATTTTCAGTGTTGCTATCAAAGTTGCCTATCCGCACCTTGAAAACCCACCATTAGCAGTCACACCAAGCCAGCATGCAAAATTTGGAGATTACCAATGCAACAGTGCCATGGCAATATCTCAGGTATCGGAAGTTGTGAACTATGGAACAAAGTAACTTGGAACAGGCAATCTGACCTTGGACTGGTGTGGTTGCCAGTGTTTATTTATTTTCCAGTTTGTTAGCAGTCACTGCATTGATTTGTGGAGCGTATAAATGGTCTTGGAACATGTATGTGAGCTCTGCTTTTGCACGGCAACACATTTTTGGGGTCGGGTTATTTTTGAGAAATGCTTTGAGTAAATAAGAAAGTTGGGCTGTCCAAAAACATAGATTAAGGCAGCAGGACAGATAAAATTATACGTTTCTGACAGCAGCTGAGAGTGCATTATTCAACTGTGTCCACCAAAATGTACACTAAAGGCAGTTTAACATGCAAGTGCATGTATTGTAAATAACACTCTGCATTTGTCTTTTGATGCCTAAGACCGCCTCAGGTGAGGGGACTACCGTGACACATTGAACAACTCATCAATAAATTAGAACCTCAGGCTGGTGCTAAATTTCCCATGCAGCACCATTGTCTAATGTTGTGTTCTCCAGGGCTGTATAAATTGCATTCACAACCGGTTCTGCCCTGTTATATCACCTTGTCAACTAAAAAAGGGAATTTAAACTGTAACAATAGCTGCGGGAGGTTCATGTTGCACTTTCAATTAATGAGTAGACTGTCGAGGAAAACCCAAAGGCATCACATGCCAGGTGTAAGTATTTCTTTATTTTATCACCAACCAAGGTGGTGAGAAGTCTTAGACCTAAAAAAGCTTTACTTTTACCCAGTGGAGTACCAAAATCCTTCTGTGTTTGTTCACTGTACTACAGCAATAATGTGCCTCTGACAGATCATCGCACAGTGCTTATATGTTGTATGCTACAGATTGCCTGCTCTCCAGGAAATCCGACAGAAACGCCCGAGCTGAAGAACGTTGATTTGGAAAAAACATTATTTGAAGCCCACAATATGTGAAAACCAAGTATTACACTAAAAGCTCTGGTGACCTAAACTATTGGCATTCTAAGTATCCCTCCACTTGTATTGAACAAAATAAATCAATATTATCTTAGTCTGAAAAAGAGGTGTACGTGTTGGTGGCTTAGGATTTTTTTCCTTAGGTGTGTATGGATCTGTCCCGGAAAATTATTTTTTTCTTAATACCATCAGTGTTGCCTTTCCAACACCTTGGAGCCGACAATAAAAATTATTTTTAATTCTCATCTGAAAAGATGTATTGAGAACAATTCATGCAGTTCATAATCTTTTCCTGCATTCCATGGCTAATTATGCCAAATTGTATAGCATAAAAGGAACAGAACTTGGCAAAAACGGCAGAGGTTAAACAGCCAAGCGCGCACACCATCAATATCAAACCAGATAGGGCGAGGGCACATTCTCCAAATATTTGAGCAAGACATTGATGATGGTAAAGTTCACAAGCATTGAATGTTATATTGATAAGAAGTTCTGTTTGACTGCTTGTATAAGGAGAAAGGGAGCAGTGATAGAAATAGTCTTGATTTTATGAGCCGATGAAGATCGGAACCAAACTCATGCTCATCATTTTCTCCTGAAGAAGGATATACATTATTCCTTATTTATGGATTTTTTCACAGCTACTGAAAGCCAAAGGAGAGAAGATTAATCCCGTAGAGATTGCCAAACAAATTATTAATAACATTCCAAAAAATGATATAATTGAAAAGGTTGAGATTGCTGGACCAGGTAAATGTTTTATTTCAAATTGTGTTATTTATTGGTTGAGTTTATGTTTCTTTTTTTTTCCTTTTTTCCCAGTTAAGGAGCAATTTATCAAGACCAACCTTGCATCTACCTTGCACACCTTTGGGTTGTGGTATGAGACCCACGCAGATGCGGGGAGAATGTGCAAAATCCACACAGACACCAACCCCAAGATCTAACCCGGGTCCTCTGCGCCATGAGGCAGCAGTGTTAACCACTGCACCACCGTGCCGCCCCGAGTTTGTTTCTTTTAGGTCATTTCTTCTCTGTTATGTGAGATTTTTCTTTTATCCATTAGATTGATTCGGGTGAAAAGAACCTTCACTCATGGTTCCAGAACACCAAGTCTAGTGTCTTTCCCCGTAAGCTTCTTATCAACAAATTGGAAAGTCAGATGGTTTTAACGGAGGGAAAGCATCTCTTAACAGTGCAGAAACAGAAAATACTGGGCAATCTCAGTAGGTCTAACAGCATCTGTGGAGAGAAAAGGGATCTAACGTTTCGAGTTTGGATGACTCTTTGCCAAAGCTAGAGAGAACTGGAAAATAGGTCAGATTTATGAGGTGGGGGGGGGGCGCGTGGAGCGGTGGAGATGGATAGGTGGAGACTGACAAAGTCGACGAGGACAGAAGACAAAAGGAATGTAAATGAAGGTGATTAAGGCTAAGACGGGTGCTGATAGCGGCACATGATGAGATTAGAATGTGAGAATGGCAAAACAAAGGTGAGCAGTGTGTCAGAGTCCAACTAGGAACAGTTGGCCCAAGTGTGTGTGGGTGGGGGGGGACAATTGTGAGGGAACAACAATCAAGATCAATGGAAGAGATGACAATAAATTGAGAGAAATAAAAATGGGGTGAAGGAAACGGTTCTCAGTCGGAAGTTATTGAACTCCAGTGTTAAGTCCGGAAGGCTGCAATGTGCCAGATCGGAAAATGAGGTGCTGTTTCTCCAGTTTGAGCTGGGTTTCACTGGAACAATGCAGCAGGCCAAGGACGGACATGTGGATGTGAGAGCAGGACGGTGAATTGAAATAGCAAGCGACAGGAAGGTCTGGGTCCTGCTTGGGGACGGACTGGCGGTGTTCTGCAAAGCGATCACCCAGTCTGCGTTTAGTCTCTTCAATGCACAGTAGACCGCATTGGGAGCAGCAAATGCAGTAGACCACATTGAAGGAGGTGCCCATGAAGTGCTGCCTCACTTGAAAAGAGTGTTCAGGGCCTGAGATGGTGAGCAGGGAGAAGGTAAAGGGGCAGGTGGTACACCTGTGATTGTATGGGAAGGTGCTGTGGGAAGAGGGTGAGGGGTTACAACTGTCTGGGATTAGCTCCCTTTTCTCTCCACAATGCTGTTAGTCCTATAAACTGTAATCTTTATTAGTGTCACAAGTAGGCTTACAACCTGCTGAGATTGTCCAGTATTTTCTGATTTTGTTACAGATTCCAGCATCTGCAGTAATTTGCTTTTATCTTAACAGTGTAGCCCACTTAAAAGAAGAAAGAACAGTACAGCACAGGAACTGGCTTTTCGGCCCACCAAGCCTGCACCGACCATGGTACCTGCCTAAATTAAAACCGTCTGCACTTAAAAGAATACTCTTGATATCACATTGGCGTGTCAGCCAGGAAAATGTGCTCATCCTGGAATGGGGTGCCTGCCCTAGCCTTCTGCTTCAGAGGCAAGAGAGCCAGTAACTAGGCAAATCTGACACTTCCTGTTTCCTTGGGTCACGTAGCATCTCTAGCTGTCCAGAACATGGTAAAGGACCCCAGACAGGTGCAAAAACATAGGTAGTTATTACAAACTGGATTTTTGCCATATTTTGTGTAAAAGTGTGTCTTTCATGGAGTGTATATTGTCCAAAGTTCATAAGATATAGGAGCAGAATTAGGTCATTCGAGTTTGGTTGCCATTTTATCATAGAATTTACAGTGCAGAAGGAGGCCACTTGGCCCATCGAGTCTGCACCGGCTCTTGGAAAGAGCACCCTACCCGAGGTCAACACCTCCACCCTGTCCCCATAACCCAGTAACCCCACCCAACACTAAGGGCAATTTTGGACACTAAGGGCAATTTATCATGGCCAATCCACCTAACCTGCACATCTTTGGACTGTGGGAGGAAACCGGAGCACCCGGAGGAAACCCACGCACACACTGGGAGGATGTGCCGACTCCGCACAGACAGTGACCCAAACAGGGAATCGAACCTGGGACCCTGGAGCTGTGAAGCAATTGTGCTATCCACAATGCTACCGTGCTGCCCACATGGCTGATATGTTCCTTATCTGTTACCTACAATGCTACAGACCAAGAGCTGGATTGCAAAATCAGCCAGAGTACCTCCTCCCTAGAACACATGATCTAGGAGCGGGAGTAGGCAATTTAGCCTCCCAAGCCTATGTGATCATGGCTGATCCCATCATGGCCTCAACGTCACTGTCCTGCCCATTCTCCATAACCCTTCAACACATTACCAATTAGAAATAGTCTAACTCCTGAAATTTACTCACTGTTCCTGCATCCACCAAACTCTGGGTAGCGAATTCCACAGATTCACAATTCTTTGGGAGAAGTAGTTTCTCCTCAAATTGGTTTTAAATTTGCCACCTTATTCTAAGGTTATGACTTCTCGTTTTAGAATGCTACACGAGGAAGCATCTGCTCCCTGTCTATCCATACCTTTTTGCATCTTTCATACCTCAAATTTGATCTCCCCTCTTTCTTCTAAACTCTAGAGAGTATAGGCCTAAACTGTTCAATCTCTCCTCGTAGGACAAACCCCTCATCTCTGGAATCAATCTAGTGAACCTCCTCTGAATTGCTTCCAATGCCACTACATCTTTCCTCAAATAGGGGGACCAAAACTGCATGATATTCCAGGTGCGGTCTCACCAATAACATGTATAGTTGCAACAGTACTTCCTTTGGTGGCATGGTAGCACAGTGGTTAGCACCATTGCTTCACAGCGCCAGGGTCCCAAGTTCGATTCCCAGCTTGGGTCACTGTCTGTGCGGAGTCTGCACCTTCTCCCCGTGTCTGCGTGGGTTTCCTCCAGGTGCTCCAGTTTCCTCCCACAAGTCCCGAAAGACGTGCTGTTAGGAAATTTGGACAATCTGAATCTCCCTACGTGTGCCCGAACAGGCGCTGGAATGTGGCGACTAGAGGCTTTTCACTGTTTCCTTTCACCCCATCTTTCAGAAATACTGCTTACTCTTGGATATTCAATTCCAAGACCTGGCCTCCCTGTAACCACATTTTAGTAATCCCCATCAAATCATAACCATTCGTTTCTATTTGCACCATTAGCTCATTAAGTTTATTATGAATGCTTCTTGCATTTAGATACAAAGCTTTAAAATTTGTTTTAATGTAAAAACTCCCATCTCCTATAATTCCTTGGTGCATAAAGACATTCACCTGTTCTGTCCCCTCACTTTTATTTTCTGGTAACCATACACCACATTGCTAACCTGCACTTTTACCTCCTTTAAATCGGGTTTTCTAGTTTCCCTTACAACTGAAACCAGCCCAAAAAATTCCCATTAAGTTTAAAGCCCTATATACCGATGTAGTTAAGCGATTTGCTAGGACTCTGGTCCCAGCATGAATCAGATGAAGACTGTCCCTTCGGAAAAGGTCCCCTCTTCCCCAGTACTGGTGCCAATGTTCCATGAATTCAAACCCATTTCTCCCACACCAATCTTTGAACCACACATTTACCTCCTTAATCTTATTGCCCCTGTGCCAATTAGCTCGTGACTCAGGTAGTCATCCAGAGATTATTATCTTTTTGGTTCTGCTTTTTAATATAGCTCCTAGCTGTTCATATTCTCTTAGCAGAACATCGGTCCTTGTTGTACCTATGCCATTGGTACCTACGTGGACCATGACAACTGGATCTTTGCCCAAGTTCCGTTGCAGCCCAGATGAGATATCACGAACCTGAGCACCAGGCAGGCAACACAACCTTTGGGATTCTCGATCCTGGTCACAGAGAACAGAGTCAATGCCCCTAAATATACTATCCCCAATTATGTTTCTTTTCTTTTCCCCCACTTGAATGGCTTCCTGTACCACGGTGTTGTGGTCAATTTGCTCAACCTCCCTGCAGTCTCCATTCCTGTCCACACAGGGAGCAAGAACCTCAATCCTGCTGGCAGGGATAAAGGCTGAGGCTCCTGGATCCCTCTACCTGCCTCACTTGCAGCCACACCCTCCTGTCCCTGACCACTGCCGAATTCAAGTTAGTTAGCCGAAGGGATCTGATTGCCTCCTGCAACACAGTGTCCAGGTATTTCTCCCCCTCCCGGATGTGTTACAGCGTCTGAAGTTCAGACTCCAGCTCATCAACTCTGAGCTCCGTGGAGTTTCTCAAGCAACCAACACTTACTACAGATGTGGTCACTGGGAACCACAGTGGGGTCCACCTGCTCCCACATCATACAACACATTGCCTGGCCCTGCATCTCTATTTTGTTTAATTAATTTTTAATTTGGTTTTAAAACTCGAATTTTTAAAATAATCTCTCCTTATTACCTCTGTCTGAAAGCAATTTATAAACTAATAAAGTGGGTTTTCAAATTTAACACCGCTTCCCTATTAGCCAATCAAATCACAGCCTTTGTGTGATGTCGCTTTTGGGGGAGGCAGTGGAGCAGTGGTATTGTCAATGAACTAGTAATCCAGAGACGCAGGGTAATGCTCTGGGGTCCCGGGTTCAAATCCTGCCATAGCAGTTGATGGAATTTGAATTCAGTAAAAATCTAGAACCATTGTCAATGGTCGTAAAAACCCATCTGGTTCACTAATGTGCTTCAGGGAAGGAAATCTGCCATCCTTACCTGGTCTGGCATACATGTGACTCCAGACCCACAGCAATGCGGTTGACTCTTAAATGCCCTCGGGGATGGGCAACAAATGCTGACCCAGCCAGCGACATCCACATCCCATGAACGAATGAAGTTTTTAACTCCCCAGTTGCAACTCTGTCAGTTTCACTGAATCAGAGAGCGAGTGTACTGTCTTACTTTCCCGAGCTGTTGTCCTCTTTGCTGAAATTCAAGGTTTAAGATACCTGCTCTCTGCTTATTTACCGATCAGCTGTTCTCCTCTCCGCTGCTAAAATTGCTAAAAGTCTCTCTATGTGCCATATATATATATTAGCATGACCACATTTAGAAGTTAGCCCCTTGTGAATAATATGATGAATAGTATGGGATGCCCACCAAATTCCTTGGCTTTCACTGAAATGCAAGCTATACTATACTAAATGCATACTAAAACTATTAGCTGTATTTCCAAGTTAATACAAAGAACCCAAGTGAAAGTGTGATATATAATTAGAAGAATTATCAATTCAGACGGGATCAATTTTTAAAAATAAAGTAGTTAAGAATATGATAGCATTATCACTGGTGAAATAGCCTTTTGCTGGACTTGTTAACTCAATGATGACAGGTGGTTGGTGAAGATGTCCCGTTCACTAATGGAATTCCGATCTTTGACAATAACTGAAGACGATAGAAAAATTCTACAATACTTATTTAATCCAGAACCCCTCAAGCCAGAGCTGTCAATCATTCAAGTTGTGAAAAAACAGGAATTCTTGTACCACATACTTATAAGAAGAAATTCACAACTCATCTGGGCTCTGATTGACAGATAATGGGTCGACCATGTATAATTTGCTTGCTGAGCATGTATACTGACTAATTTACTCAAGCAGTTGATCTAGTGCTGTAGACACCTCTTCTGCTTTTGCTGCATTTTGAAAATGGATAACGGAAAGCTGTTTTAATTTTAACTACATCTGTTTCAAAATACAAAATAAATATTGAATTATTTTGTTATCCAACTCCCCAGTCCTTCAGGTTTTTTCCTTGCTCACTTTGAAGGATGTGCTGGACCTCCACAGGCTCTTAATGAAACCATAGCTGAGATTAAAAGCTTGTTATGGCGGTAGCTGAGATGAGAACTGGTAACCTGACAGATTCTGCATATGCAGTTATTTTCAAGCTTCCATGCACCTCTTCACCATTCGCACTCTGGGGAGCCCTTTCTGGTAGAGCCATGTCAGGAAAGGAGTGTACAGTACAGTACAGACAAGCTGGAAATTCCTTCAATCAGCCAAACATTTAAAAAGCACACATGAGAAATCCTGCACTAAGATGCCTTCAAAACTATTTTCCATATTTTTGAGAGTTTTTTAAAAACTGGATGCTCTTAACACTAATTTTAATTTCTCATCTATAGGCTTTGTCAATGTTCATCTCAAAAAAGAATTTGTCTCCAAGCTGCTGACAGACCTCCTTGTAAATGGAGTTCAGCCTCCTCCGGTAGGACCAAAGAAGAAGGTACGCAATTTACTAAGACAGAAGCACAGGATATCACTTTTAAAAAAAAAAATAGTTGATGTCAGCCTTGGCTCAGTAGTAGCACTCTTGCCTCTAATTGGAAGATCATTGGGCTCAGTCAATGTTCCCTGCAAAATGGTGCTGTTGTATATGGCTGAGTTTTCAATCCATAGTATCTTTAAATACTTCTATGTGGCTGCGAGGTGCTGTGTTTATTATGCAACATGGTTTGCACGGTCTCTTTCTAATGCAAACATTAATTCAGAAACTTGAACACACAGTCCAACCCCGCACTTCATTGCCGCACTGAAGGAATGCGGCCTAATCTGAGGTGCTTTTTGGATGAGATATTAAACTGAGTCCATGTCTACCTTCGGTGGATCCTATAACGGAGTTTTCTCAAGTTACTGCCTGAAAGGATGGTGAACGCAGATCAACAGTAACTTTCTTTATATTTGAAAAGGAAACATTTGCAAGGTCTCTGATAATGTGTAGAGGAGTAGGGCTAATTGTGTAGCTCTTCCAAAGAGTCTCCAACATGAGTGATGGATTGAATGGCCTCCTGTGCAGTTATGTTTCACCTGGTCTCCTGGCTGACATTTACACCTCGTCCAATACTTAAAAACAGCTGATTTAATTAAATATTGCTGTTATGGGACCTTGCTATGCAAATTTTCTACGTTATAACAGTGGCAAATAGTTTTGTCCTTTAAAATGGTCGGAAAGTCCACCATGTCTTTGGCAAAAGAAAAGAAAGACTTGCATTTATATCATGTATTTTATAACCTCAGGACCTTGCAAAACATTTTACAGGCATTGAAATAGCTTTGAAATGTAGTTAGTGTTATAGAGCAGAAAAGACCACAACCTGTTTGTACACACCAAGATCCCACAAGTAATGATGAAATAATGAGATGTTAAATTGTTCTGGAGATATTTATTGAGTGATAAATAATGGCCAGTCTTTGCTCTTCTTTGAGTAGGGTCATAGGATTGTTTATGACCACATGCAAGGACACGCAGGACTATGATTTAATGTCACAACCAAATGACTCACCTCCTGCAGTGCATTACTGCATTGAAACACCAGCTGACACGTTGCACTCGAGTCTGGATTGGTATGTGAGCCATTTTGACTCGAGAAACTGAGGAAGATTTACCACTGAGCTTAGACTGATGGTGTATTAATTGGATAACTGGTTTGGAATGATTGAGTCAAATTCTATTTTATTTTGTGCATTTCCAGACATTTTATTCGTATTTAAGGGTCACATTCTGTGATTCTGTTCAAAATTCTCTGGGAGTCACCAAAAGGTAGCATTCGTGATTTTTAATTATTATTCAGTAACTGGGAAATGTATTTGATTAAATTGTCACATCATTCTAAATGTTATAAAAGATACAAATGTAAATGTTTACCAGCTTCTGTCAATCAGCCCTTTTTATTACATTTTTGAAACCTTAAAACTGAGGCAACATTGGAACAGGAATTTTATGTCCTGCTTCAACAGCCATTGTGGAGATTGCTAATCCCCAATCATGCTGCAATGCAAGGATTTGTAATATCACATCAAAACAGGCAAAAGCAACGAAAGAAAATCAATAAAAGCAAAGGATGAAAAAAGGTGGTTGCAGAAAAAGACAGCAAGACAGAGAAGCAAGAAGGAACCATAATCTAGAAGACAGTGAAGGCGAAACAACTTGAATTTGTATATAACTGTCCATGTGCGCAGGATATCTCGAGTGTCTCGTGGAAGATTCATTTTTTTGAGACTTAGTAACTTGTTATAGAAACAGACATTGCAGCCAAGTTGCACATAGCCCCCAACACAGCAATAACAAAGGACGATACAGCACAGGAACAGGCTCTTTGGCCCTTCAAGCCTGCGCCGAACATGGTACCTGCTTACACTGAAACCGTATGCATTTATGGAGTCCGTATCCTTCCATTCCCACCCTATTCATATATTTGTCTAGATGCCCCTTAAATTCTGCTATCTTACCTGCTCCCACCACCACCTCCCTTGGCAGCGCATTCCACCTATTTACCACCCTCTGCAAAAAAAAAAAATTGCCTCGCACATCAGTTCTAAACTTTTCTCCATGCACTTATGTCCCTAGTACTTCTCTCTTGCCCTAGGAAAGAGCATCTGACTCCATTCTGTCCATGCCACTCATAATCTTGTAGACCTCTATCAGTGCGCCTCTCAACCTCTGTCGTTCCAGTGAGAACAGACCGAGTTTGTCTAACCTCTCCTCATAGCTAATACCCTCCATACCAGGCAGCATCCTAGTAAACCACTTTTGTACTCTCTACAAAGCATCCAAATCCTTCTAGTAGTGTGGTGACCAGAATTGTACACAATATTCCAAATGAGGCCTAACTAAGGTCCTATACAGCTGCAATATGACTTGCCAATTTTTATACTCAGTGCCCTGACCGATGAAGGCCAGCATGCCGTATGCCTTCTTGACCACCTTATCCACATGCTTTGCCACTTTCAGTGATTGAACATGCACACCCAGATCACTCTGCCTGTCGGTATTTGCAAGAGTTCTATTGTGTAATTCCTATATGCATTGGACCTTCCAAAGTGCATTACCTCACACTTGTCTGGATTAAACACTATCTGCCATTTCTCCGCCTAAGACCCCAACCAGGTTATATCCTGCTGTATCCTCTGACAATCCACTTCACTATCCGCAACTCCACCAATTTCTGTGTCGTCTGCAACCTTACTAATCAGACCAGCTACATTTTCTTCCAAATTATTTATATACACCACGAACAACAAAGGCTCCAGAACCGATCCCTGTGGAACGCCGCCAGTCACAGCCTTCCATTCAGAAAAGCACCCTTCTACTGCTACCCGCTGTCTTCTGTGCCCAAGCCATTTCTGTATCCAACTTACGAGCTCTCCTCTGATCCCATGTGACTTCATCTTTTCTACCAGTTTGACAAAGCCTTGTCAAAGGCTTTACTGAAGTCCAGATACACAACATCTACTGCCTTTCCCTCATCTATCATCTTTGTCGGTTCCTCGAAAAACTCGATCAAATTAGTGAGGCACAGCCTCCCCTTCACAAAACAATGCTGTCCATCACTAATAAGTCCATTTGCTTCCAAATGTGAGTAAATTCTATCTCTAAGAATCTTTTCCAATAAATTCCCTGCCACTGGCGTAAGACTCACCGGCCTATAATTTCCTGGATTATCCCTGCTGCCCTTCTTAAACAATGGAACAACATTGGCTATACACCAGTCCTCTGGAACTTCACCTGTAGCCAATGAGGATATAAAAGTTACTGCCAAGGACCCAGCAATTTCTTCCCTTACCTCCCTCAGTATTCTGGAGTAGATCCCATCAGGCCCTGGGGGCTTGGCTACTTTAATGCTTTTTAAGATGCCCAACGCCTCTTTATTAATATCAACATGACTCAGAATATCTACACACTCTACCCTATGTTCCTCATCCACTGAGTCCTTCTCTTTGGCGAATACTGAAGCAAAGTATTCAGTTAGTATCTCTCCCATTTCCTCTGGTTCTATACGTAGATACCCTCCAATATCCTTGAGTGGAGGGCAGCACGCTAGCATAGTGGTTAACACAGTTGCTTCGCAGCTCCAGAGTCCCAGGTTCGATTCCCGGCTTGGGTCACTATGTGCGGAGTCTGCACATTCTCCCCGTGTCTTCGTGGGTTTCCTCCGGGTGCTCCGGTTTCCTCCCACTGTCCGGTTTCCTCCCACAGTCCAAAGATGTGCGGGTTAGATGGATTGGCTATAATAAATTGCCCTTAGTGTCCAAAAAGATTAGATTGGGCTATGGGGAAAGGATGAAAATGAATGAATGAATGAAATTAAATGAAAATTGCTTATTGTCACGAGTAGGCTTCAATTAAGTTACTGTGAAAAGCCCCTAGTCTCCACATTCTGGCGCCTGTCCGGGGAGGCTGGTACGGGAATTGAACCGTGCTGCTGGCCAGCGTGGTCTGCTTTAAAAGCCAGCGATTTAGCCCAGTGAGCTAAACCAGCCCCTTGGATGGAGGCATGGCCTTAAGTGGGATGCTCTTTCCAAGGGCCAGTACAGACTCGATTGGCTGAATGACCTCCTGCACTGTAAATTCTATGATATCCTATGATAACCCTTTCTCTGGCTACCCTCGTGCTCTTTACGTATGTATAAAACGCTGTAGGATTTTCCTTAATCATGTTTGCCAACTTTGACCCCTTTTAGTCGTCCTAACTTCTACCTTTAGTTCCTTCCTACTTTATATTCTTCAAGGGCTTCATCTGTCCTAGGCTTTTTAGATCTTATGAATGCTTCCTTTTTCTTTTTGACAATGTGATACATGATTAATTAATCTCTTTTGATTGTATTTCCTGAACATTGATTATTGATCAGGACAACAGGAAAAATTCCATGCTTGTTTTCTAAACCATGCCATGGAACCTTCTTATATTGTCTTGGATATTGACCGAGATACTTGGTACCAAATTGATAGTAAGCAACTCATCTAAAAGTCGATGTTTCAACCAATATCATACTTCCTCAGTTCATTGATGTTACCAGCCTGGACTGTCATGCTCAAGTCCAGTCGATTGTTTTGACTCGAAAGTGGTAGTGCTATCTCTGAGTCAAGCCAAACAAGAGAGTTAAAATCATGGTGTGACATAAAGTGAGCTAAGTAGAATGGCTTGCAGATAGAACATTGGGGTGGGCGGTATGTTTGGCAAAATTTAGAGAAACACAACAAACCAAAGTTAAAGTGCACACATACAGTCGTTCCCCACATATAGTTTAGTCAGGAATTACAGACTTTCTGTTCTGCACCATAATGCCAGTCACAGCAATCTAGTACTATACTTTAAAGGGGAGGTAAGGCTTATTTTCCTTGAATCCCCCCCCGCCCCCCCCTCCCCCCCCCGTCCAGCTCTCTTTGCCACATTATTGCCATATATTAGTGGTCAGCCATGACTTAATAAGTGGGACTCTCACCTGAGCCAAAGATTGTGGTATCAGGTCCCATTTCAGGGCTTGAGCACAAAATCTAGCTGGGAATCGAACCTGGGACCCTGGTGCTTGAAGCAACTGTGCTAACCACTGTGCTGTCCATATATCACTGTTCCTTCACTATTGATGAGGCAACATCTTGGAACTCCCTCCCTAACAGCACAGTGGGTATTCCTACACTGGCCTAATCAGCGACGCCCACATCCCATAAATAAATTAATTAATTGCTGTTTGCTGGAACTTGCTGTGCACAAATTGACTGCTTCATGTTCGGCATTGTAACGATGACAACAGTTAAGTACCATTGGCTGTAAAACACTTTGGGACGCCCTGAGATCATGAAAGGCAGTGTATGAATCCAGAAGGTTTTTTAAAATTCCATCAATGCTCAATATTGCTGATCTCCATCTGTGATCAGGTGCTCTGAAACATCCTGATAATGACACTTCCCACATTGGTACTACAATGGCATTATCTTGCTGGAGCTTATTTGATGTTTGTATCCACTACAATTTATGTTACAAAGTTAATCTATCATATGCAGATTAGAGACTTGTTCTTTGCTTGATTTGATTTCTGGTCCCCTCATTTAGAGCTAGCCTCAAAATTTGGTATTAATACAGTATTGCATTGCATAAAAGTACTTATTCAGATATGTTTTCTTTATAGGTGGTGGTAGATTTCTCCTCTCCCAATATTGCCAAAGAGATGCACGTGGGCCACTTGCGATCAACCATTATTGGGGACAGCATGTGCCGCTTGTTTGAATTTGTGGATTATGACGTTTTAAGGTCAGTGGAAATGCTAATTGTGCCCATGATTGAATCCCACTTCACTCTTGGGGAAGTCAGTAACCCAATTTCATAGAATTAGTCTCCAACGTTTGAACACTAATGCTAAAACAAAATTTGGCAGATGCTGGAAATCTGACATGAAAGCAGGAAACGCTGGAAAGGTTTAGCAGATCTGGCAGCATCTGTTGAGGGAAAAACAGAGTTAATGTTTAGAGGATGAGACCCACGCAGTTGGGGGTTGGGTGTTCGGGCTCCGCACGGGTGGTGACCCGGGATTGCATCCCAGATGTCTCAATTTACAAGTGATAATCGCCTGCAATTCACTGTTTATGGGGGTGGTGGAAGTGGCGACAAGCAATAATTCCAAAAGAAACTGAGAAGGCCATTTGAGGGAATACACTTGCAGGGCTACATAGGGGAATGGGACAGACTGGATTGCATGAACTCAATAACCCAATGTAGAGAAGACTACATAGTAAACAACAAATATAATATACTCAATTGAAAGAAGTACATGTAAATTGATGCTTCTCTTGAAAGGAGTTTTGGGGGTTTTGGATGGTTAGAAGGGAGTTAGTGAAATGAGAGGTGTTGCATGAAAGGCAGGGGATGATGTGTTTGGTGATGGCATCACACTGGAGATGGCAGAATGGCAAAGTATGATCTGTTGAATTGGTGGGGTGGATGGTAAGGTATACAAGACGCTAAAAAAACTTGGAGCTGATGCTTCCTCTTGTGGGGCATTCAAAAACGAGAGGTCATAATCTTAGAATAAGAGGTCCCAAATTTAAAACATATTTGAGGAGAAACCACTTCTCCTAAAAGGTTGTGAATCTGTGGAATTCACTACCCCAGAGTGCGATGGATGCAGGGACAGTGAGTAATGTTGGGGGGGGGGGGGGGGGGGGGGGGGGGGACAGATTTTTAATTGGTAATGGGTTGAAGGGTTATGGAGAATGGGCAGGACAGTGAAGTTGAGGCCATGATGGGATCAGCCATGATCACATTTAAAGTGTTTTGGCTCGGAAGGCTAAATTGTCTACTCCTACACCTAGGTCATGTGTTCTTGGGAGGAGATGCTCTGGCTGATTTTGCCATCCAGCTCTTGGTCTGTAGCATTGTAGATGAGGAACATATCAGCCATGATCGCATGGTGGAGCAGACACAATAGGCCGAATAGCCTAATTCTGCTATATCTTATGAATATGTGTGAGGGCAAAGGGGATCTATCATTGTTCTGGGAGGTAGGAGAAGTGGTGAAAGCAGAAGTGTGAGAGATTGATTGGACATAATGAAGGCCCCAGTCAATCACACTGGGTGGGAGGAAAAAGGAAGCCATATCAGAAATCCTGGTGTGGAAGGTTGCATCATCAGAACAGAGAAACTGGGGGAATGGAATTGAGTCCTTACAGAAAGTAGGATGTGAGGAAGTGCAGTCAATGTAGCTGTGGGAGTCTGGGTTTATAGTAAATATTAATTGATAGCCTACCCCTAGAAATGGAGACAGACTCGTCAAGGAAGGGAAGAGAAGATGAAAGAATAGAAATAGAATTGGGGCAAATATGTCACTCCTGGGTTGGTCGCTTCAGCAATCGGCAAAATGTACCATCTGAAGCTATCCCAACTCCAATGGATTTGATTTCCAGTACATCCATCATCTTATGCAGATGGAATAATGTTGATAATTATTAAGTAAACACAGTAGCATGATTTAAACGAACATTATGAAAATGTTTTGTGATGCCTTTGTAATTCTACCTTGTTAGAACCCTGTTTAAATTGCATCTTTGTTGATTTCAGGATAAATCATGTTGGTGACTGGGGAACACAATTTGGTATGTTGATTGCTCACTTGCAGGACAAGTTTCCAGATTACCTGATTGTTTCCCCTCCAATTGGTGACCTTCAGGCCTTCTATAAAGTAAGTTTCCTCTCCCGTTGTGCAAGGTGTTGAGACATTAATTTTGCAGTTATTGACCTGAGCTTAACAAATTAACTTTAGTGATATAGTAATATTACAATCATTGACGTCCCACATCACCACACAGTGGTAAAAACAGAATTTTAAAAAACATTTCCTCTCCCCTCCCAATCTTTCTCTTTTCCTCTTTTTTGCCAGGTTTCCTTTTCCCTGCAAGGCTCCTGCATGTTTTCTGTCTTTGCTACTTTGACTTTCTTAAGTGAGGTAACTGACAGACTGACTGCTGTCTCCCTTTAAAGACACACAGCCATCACATGCTATTTTATGCCAAAATCTTTTATGTGCTTCAAGCATTCATAACCCTTTTCTTTCCTTTGTTAAACAACTTCAGCATTTAAAAAAATATTCTCAGGACGCGAAAGTTGCTGGCAAAGCCACTAGCTGTTGTCGAGAAGCCCGTGGTGAGATGCCAACTTAAGCTGCTGCAGTCCATGTGGTGGAGGTGCCACCACCACAATATTATTTGCCAGGGAGTTTCAGGATTTTGGCCCAGCAAAGGAGCTGGATAGTGTGTGAATTGTAGAGAACTTGGTGGTGATGCTATTGCCATGACCTGATTACCCTTGTGCTTCCAAGTGGTGGAACTCCTGGGTTAAGGGCACCAAAGATATAATCTTGCTGACATAATGGAAGAGAAACTTAAGATCCACTAATTCAACTTTCAGTGATGTGGAAGCTGATTGGAAATGTGAGTTGTTTTGTCCAGAAACAAAACTGGACCAGCCATATAAATACTGTGGCTAGAAGATCAGGTCAGAGGCTCGGGACACAGTGGTAGCAGAGTGTACCATCTACAAGATACACAACATCAACTCACCAAGGCTCCTTTGTCAGCACCTTCCAAACCCACAACCACCACCTCGGAAGGGCAAGGGCAGCAGATGCATGGAAACACAACTACCTACAAGTTCCCTTCCAAACCACTCATCTTCCTGACTCGTAACCAAATCCTTCATTGTTGCTGGGTCAAAACTCTGGAACCCCTTTCCTGACCGCAGTGTGGGTATTCCTACAACACACGACCTGCAGCGGTTCAAGAAGGTGGCTCACCTCCATCATATCAAGAGCAGTTAGGGATGGACAATAAAAGCTGGCCTATCCAGCACCGCCCACACACCATGAAAGAATAAAAAAAAAGACTGGGAGCATCTAATAAATTATAATCCTGTGCATTTAATAGATTTGTGCATAAACCTTCATCAAAACAAAACATCCCTCAAGATAATATGTGTAACTAGTTTTGATGGTTGGCTTGTTCATTGTTCTGAGATATTTATAATTTACACGCTGATATTTGATTACGGCTTGTGAGAAAACTGAAAATTGCATGCATCCCACTAACAGTTTTGCAAGAGTCCTCTGAGGATAGAGATAAGAGTGACCTTCCTAATATTTCACTCCCAAATCCTCGCTCAGAAAGTCATAGGCGAGATCAGGAACTTTTAATTTATCACATGGAAAAATTCATTCAGCTTGTCCTTCTTGGCGTGTTGCAGTGAGTTGGAACTTGAGAGGAAAGAACTGTAATTTTATGACTGGCTTCCACCTGTTGATAATTAACCACCTCTATATTGTTCCCAGAGTCAATATAATTTGCCCAGATCTTCTGTAGTAGTCAACTGTTAATAAATTTGAAGTAAATTTTATCATAGCAGTAAAGCCATTTGTTTTGCTCCATCGTTCATTGTTTGTTGATTTAGCGCAGATACTTTCACATTTTAATAGGTGAATGATGATTATGTTGGACTAATTACATGGAAATGGGCTCATCTTGGTGATCATGATCTGCTCGAGCAGTTTATCATCTAAAATGCAAGATGGCATTGCCGTTGTAGTCACTGTCACTCACTCATCAGTCTATTTTATGCATAAATGTTATAGATGATCAGTTTTCACTGAACGGAAGGTGTCTTTTTATGATGGTTGTCAAGCCAACGTTGAATGCTCCATTAAGATGTACCATACAAACTTTTCTGAAAGATTAAATTTGTGGTGTGCTGACTGCAGATTACTGGAATTTAATCTTCAATTATTGGGCTATAATGCTGCTTTATATTTATAGAGTTACGTAGAACACGCAGCACAGAAACTCATCTGGCCCATAGCTTTGGTTATTATAAGCATGGTCAGCCTCACACCACTCTTAATTTGCACCGATCGGCATAACCTGCTATTCCTTTCTCCATCATGCTTATCAAGCTTTTGCTGAAATGCATCTCTGATATTCCCTTCAATTACTCCCTGTGGCGAAGTGTTTCACGTTCTCATTCTCTGGGTAAAGAGGTTTTTCTGAATTCTCTGTTGGTCTTATTAACGGCAATCTTAAAGCCTCTGGCTTTGATCTTGCTCGGAAGTAGAATCGTCTCCATGCCTACCCCATCTAACGCCTCAGCTCTAGTATTCTAATCAATATTTTTTTTACAACTTCTTAAGTGGCTTAATATCCTTCTCGTAATTAAGAGCCCAGGACTGATCACAGTTCTCCCAAGTGCAGTCTTAATTAAGTTTAACATAATTTCACTGCTTTTCAATCCTTTCCCTCTAGAAATGAAACCCAGAACTTAATTATCAACATTTAAAAAAGTTTAATGCTTTATTATAGCCACGAGTTGAGCATGCCTGTCCTTTTATTATGTTTAAAAATTCTCAGCAATTGTCATGTGCTTACAGGAATCCAAAAAGAGATTTGATGAGGAGGAAGCCTTCAAGAAGCGGGCGTATGAGTGTGTGGTGCTGCTTCAGAGGCACAATCCAGAAATTATTAAGGCCTGGAATCTGATCTGTGATGTTTCTCGGAAGGGTAAGCTAGAAATCCAAGTTAAGGAACTAACAAAGGAAAAGATTTAGCTGGGATTTGTCAAGGTCACATCTAGTTCTTTGTGAGACAATAGAGGGACTTTTTAGTTTGACAATTGAGATTTTCAACGTCGAGATGGCCTTTTTTAGGTAATGGTTTTGGTACAAATCAGCCATGATCTGATTTAATGAGAACTGAATGATTTACTATGTTCCTGCAACAGTATTTCTTACAAACAATATTTACTGTCTTGTCTGTATTTTATGGTAAATTCTATGTTTTTGAAAATGCGTGTCTAATGAAATTAACACTTAGTTTCTCACATGATATTTCTAAAGCAATACATTGATCTACTAAAACAGTGTGCCATTTTTATCATTGTTATGCATGTTAATGGAGCGTATGAGATTAGGAAGCTGTCCTTTGTGAAACACTAGGAAGGACTTAATAGTTTGTGGCTCCAGTCTAACTTCCTTGAGTGAAGCGCCACTCTGGATCTTTGTGAGAGGTTCCACCAATGTATTGCAGACTACACGGTAATTCCTGAATTCTGAACCGTGTCAATACAACACCCTTCCTACTTGTTTTAAGTCCCACAGATGTTTCACCTGGGTATATTCTGCCACTGTGGGGAAGTGTATTTAAGAGTGACGGTTGCACTGGTATTCCTGTTGCAGGGGCTATGTGTTTTCTGTTGAGTTAGCCCTAAAGCCACAGGCTAGGCTTCCAGGGGTTGAGACGTGGTCTTGAAGGAAGGTTATGAAGGGTGTTCAGATGGTAGACCCTGGTTTTATGACAAGAGTTATGTGGAGCCAGACTTAATTCCAGTCCATAATCCATCAGAACGGGTTTCTATTAAATTTAACTTTATCTTAAAAGTTATCCTGCCTACTAGCTGGAAAGATGCTAGGAATTGATGGGAGAATTTGATTAATTAAAGTAGGACACCATCTAAATGGCAACATTTTGTGTTCAAACAGCGATAATAGAATGCAGTCTAGCTGTGCAGCTTGCTGCCAGGAGCTCTACGGCTAGGCAATCTTGCATTGACTCAAGTGGAGGAGGAATGATAGTGTGTCACTGGTGCACACTGGGGGTGTGGCTTTGGACGCTAGGATTTGAAGCCACATCTGCACCACATCACCAAAGACAAGTTATCACAGCATGGACAGTATCTGGCTTTTAGTCCCTCTACCCTTTTGCATGCCTCTATTTAAGACCAATCTGGTTGTCAGTATTTGTAATTCTGCTCATAAGATGAGCAATAAATGGAATCTATGCTTTTCTTTGTAAGTTTGTGTGATTAAGTGTGTGAACACATTTTGTCTTTTCCAAATGATGAGAGAGTTTCAGGAGGAGTGTTGCCAGCTTAGGGAATCAGGGCTTGCAGAGTTCAGCTAGTTCGTCATTGTACCCAGTGAGAAGTTCTCCGACTCCAACTTTGCACTGCCGTGTAACTCTCCTTTGCTATACCCATTAATGGCGTAGCTTCCCAAGTGTGATGGAGAGAGATGTTTTGTTCAGGTGATGTGGGGCTTTGAGTTGTTTCATAAAACATGGGTGTCTGCAGATTTATTTTTGATTTAATTGGAATCAGAGGATATTTTGCTTCCTGCTTTCTTCATTGAGAAGGATGTTCTGATCTGTGTCTTGTTTGGTAGACACTAGTTGTTTTCTCAGTTTGACTGCTTTTCCTCATGTTTTTAATGGCTTTTTTGTAGAATTCCAGAAAATCTATGACCATCTTGATATAAAGCTGATTGAAAGAGGTGAATCGTACTACCAAGACATGATGACTGACGTTGTTAAATTGTTTGAGGAAAAAGGTAAAAATAAGACTGGAACGGGGAATGCTGGAACTCCTGTTTAATTCAATTAAAGTTACTCTGAAATCTCTGACATAAATTGTAACTTTTATACACAACTTTCTGAATCATCACTCTTTTAGAAATTTAGATTTTTAAGGTCCAAATGCCTTGCTGGCATTAGCTAAATTTGCTGTTGTACATTTCTAAAATCTATAAATTTTAAATTAAATAACTAAAATTGCTCTCTAGTTGTCAATGGAAGTGAACTCTTTAAAGTCATTTTTGCCCATGAGATTTTTCTTCTGATAAAGCGAATCAACTTGCTGGTCCTTAAGTTATGGGCTGAAATTTAATAGGAGTCACACAATAAATACATATATCGAAAATAACTGGGAGTGATTTCAAGCAAATCTAGTCTATTCCTGTTAATTCAAAGCTGCTTAATTTTAGTGTACATAAAAAGAGCTAAATTATCAGACATGGAATTTAGAGTTAATGATGTTATTAATGATGCTTGTCCAGTTTGTAATTGTTTCTGATTTGGAGATAGGATTGCACCTACTGAAATAAAAACAAAGTGGTGGAGAAACTCAACCGCTAGCAGCATCTGGAGAGAGAAACAGGCTTAACTTTTCAAGCCCAATGTGTCTCTTCAAAACATATTGGACTGGGAACGTTCACTCTGTTTCTCTGCAGTTGCTGTCAGGCCAACTGTTTTTCCAGCACTTTCTGTTTTTATTTCTGATCTCCTGCATCCACCATATTTTGCTTTCATTGCACCTAATGAACACCTCTCGTATTTCCTATGAACTTCACATGAGTGTTTTTGTTCCAATGGGGCTCTGTGTTTTTGTGCTTTTACTGCTAACAGTTAGCTATAGGCAGTACAGGGAATAAAGATGAAATCCAACCTAAAAGATAGGAGTAATGAGCCACCGCATGCAGGTTTATTAACTCTTTTACAATTGAGAAAATTATGATAATCACTAGAGCCTTGTTTTGCATCGTCATCATACAGATGGCTAAAATCAGGTTGCATCATTTATTCTGGCAGGTATGCTAGAGCTTGACGAAGGCCGAAAGATTGTGTTTCCGCCCGGATGCTCGATGCCTCTGACAATTGAAAAATCAGATGGAGGGTACACATATGACACATCAGACTTGGCGGCTCTTCGACAAAGGATTTTTGATGAGAAGGCTGATATGATTATCTATGTTGTGGATAATGGGCAGGTGGGCTTGATTTATCGGTGCATCGCTTTATCACTGCCATATTTGCATTGAAACCGGAAAGTGTTTTGAAGCTGATTTTATCAACTCGTTTGGAATTTCGACTTCATTACTTCAAAAATAAATCTGTAGATCGATGTTGACAGTAACTCAATAGAAATATATATTTAATTGGCATGGCAAATGGAAACCGTATACTCAATCTCGCACTGTTCAGTGGCCACATTGTGTGTCAGAATTGGGAAATGTTGAAGTTTCCTAATGTTGAAAAGCCTCACCTTTTGAGTGCAAAAGTAACGAAGGTAGGTTACTGGGGATCAAGTAAGTGAAGTATATTTAATAGCATTTTCATGGGAGTGCAAAATTCTCATTTATATACGCAAGCAGCTCCTCCACTAACGAGATTATTCTAATATCTACGTCGTCACTGTCACTCTGGTGTGTGTATGAATTTTGAGAATTGAGCCAGGAATTATCATTCCATCAGTATTGTAAATTGCTTTTTTCCCGTGTAATGATTTTCATTATGTTTTACCTTCCACCCCAGAATGTCCACTTCCAGACAGTCTTTGCTGCAGCCCAGATGATTGGCTGGTATGACCCCAAAAAGATGAGAGTGGAGCATACCGGGTTTGGTGTGGTGTTGGGTGAAGATAAGTAAGTGCTCTTAACAATTCCGGGTTTTCCGGCACATGATGATCCTTTACGAATTGAATTATGATTCTCCCCCAAATCCTTATATTGTACTTGCATTTTCTAAAGTGGTTTGGAACCTCTGAAACAACAGTGCGGCCGGGCATCACGCTTCCTTTCACCTCTCCAAATTCGGCATTCGTCTACAGCAAAGAGTGACAACCTGCTCTTTCTACTTATCTTATGGGCCCGATATGGAGTGGGTTTAACCCCTTTCAACCCAGGGCCCACAGACTGAAATTCAGAACAAATTGACTATTACTCGGGCAACAAAAAAAGGCGATTGTGAAATAAAGTTCAGAAGTCCATACGGATGCAGAAGAGAACGTAGTCTTCCAACAGTGTAATTGCATTGCTGGGCAATGGAAGAACTTGAATGGTGCCTCCAGTTGGTAACAGAATTGGAGAAGCGTTTAAATCCCCATCGCTCACAAGCAAGGTTACAAAATATTGAACTGTTTTACCCATTCAACAACACGTTTCTGGGTTCTTACAGATTTCTTGGGAGCTAGAAAGATTAATGATTGGATGTTCTGTATTCTGAGCAATACTAAAAGAACACGTGGAAATATTTTTCTTTATAAAATATATCAGCATTATATTTTGACATCTGCTCACAGAAAGAAGTTCAAAACCAGGTCAGGTGAAACTGTGCGATTGGCTGACCTACTAGAAGAGGGTCTGAAAAGATCGATGGATAAACTGTTGGTGAAGGAACGAGAGAAGGTAATGACTCTTAGTCATACCACAGACTTTGTTACTCAAACCTTTTTAGTTTCTCATGATCTTAAAAGAAAAGAAACATGCGGCAGTCTGGTGTGATATATATATTTGTATAATTATACTAATCAGGAGCAGGCCATTTGGCCTCGCGATCTTTTTCTTCCACTCAGTAAGATTATGGCTGATCTGGTTGTGGCCTCAACTCTACATTCCTGATCTCTCTTTCCTCTCCCCTACCCCCCACCCCGATATCCTTTATAAATCAAAAATCTTTCTCCCTCTGCCTTAAAAATATTCAATGACCCTGCCTCCCCTGATCTTTGGAGAAAACAATCATCCACGTCATTGGGATAGTAAGATTCTTTGTTCAGTATTTTTAAATAAACACAGGGAAAGCTATTACAAACCATATTTGAGTCTTGTGTTGCAGTAATACTCTTCAGATTTTGGCAACTTTGGGAAATGTCCCAAGGTATATCAGTTTAAGAAGAAAAACAGAACGTGATTAACTGGCTGAATTGTTATTAAGAAGCATAATAAAAGAAGTTAAGGATATTTGCTAGATAGGAAGATAATGGGGTGGTAAAGGGGTGTTAGGAAGGTCTGAAACGGAAATGAAATGGTCTGGCAAAGTGGAAGAGAATGTAGAAAGATGATTGGACTTGGTTTTCTCTTCTGCAGCTCCTGGATTATGTTGTAGTTTTCCTGCCCTTACTTTCCTGAACTGAATGGCCTCCTATACTCTACATTTCTGTGACCCGTGGTAATTGTTGTGGATTAATGTTGGAGATCACAAAATTGCAGTGTCACAGATACTTCATTTGATCATCACCTCGTAGCATTAAATGCGACTGTTGTTCAAAAAATGTTTTGTTTTTTGCCTTCCTGTTATAGGTTTTGACACCTGAAGAGTTGAAGGCAGCGAATGAAGCTGTTGCATTCGGCTGTATCAAATATGCCGATCTTTCTCATAATAGGACAAACGACTACATCTTCTCCTTCGACAAAATGTTGGATGACAGGGGAAACACAGCGGCCTATTTGCTGTATGCCTTCACTAGAATCAGGTGAGACACCTCTGAGGAAATGTTACTCTTTATGGGATACGGTAGTATTTGTGAGCGCACTGGTCCAAATTGTCCCGTGTCAATGAGCGGTGGAACAGCAGTTTGTATTATTACTTAATTGTGCCACAGCAGTGGTCGTATGTGCACGTGTACCCATGTTAGAGAAATATGTTGGAGTTCCTGCGAACCCCCAAATCAAAGTGCCTTTTGAGAGGAATTCAAATCCTTGTGAAAAATAACACATGGCCATTTCACAACCCTTTTCAGTCTGCATATATGCCACGGTTGGTGTGTGGCATAAAAGCACTCAAACATGCAAAAACCCTGTTTTATTAAAAAAATGGAGAGATTGCAACCTCCAATTTGCCAGTTAAATCTTAAAACATGCTTCCTGGGTGAAATCATCTTGTGTCTCTTTCAAGTACAATATAATTTGAAGCTTCAGTATCTAGTTTGTGCCACTAGAGGTTCTCAGCAAGCTGCAGAAAAAGCATTGGGTTGTACCATGACGTGGTATTGTGACACAATTTTGAAAGTTTTTAATTGCCTTCTCTTCCCATCCCCAATTGCTTTTGAACATTGCTATGCTCATGAGTCACAGATGGGCTAGGTGGGTAAGGATGTCAGATTTTCTTCCCTAAAGGAAATTAGAACCAGCTGGATTTCTTTGACAATCAATGGTTTCATGGTCACCATTACTGAGACTATCCAGATTTATAAACTGAATTCAAATTCCATGCAAACCCACGTCCCCAGAGCATTCGCCCGGGTCTCTGGATTGCTAGTCCAGCAACATTACCACTACACTGCTGTCTTCCCTGAGAATTATAACTGCTCCCCAGTCAGAACAACATGCATCACTTTTCACCCACTTTAATCTCGGTAGTAATATCTCCTTTTTTATTTCTGCCTTTTTAGTATTCTAGCATATATTTAATTTAAATTACAAGCAGAAAACACAATGAGAGCCCATCAGATACACTATTCATTTAAACATATTCGCAACACGTCCTTTTATTATCTATTTGACCGACTGTGGCATCAGTGAGCCGTTGTAAAATTGAAGTCAGGGAGAAATCTTTCCATTAGCTGGTGTCATAATATTACAAAGGAAGATGGTTGTCTTTGATGCAAGCTGATTTGTTTCAGCTCCAGGACATAGTTACAGGAGCTCATTGGGGCAGTGTCCAAGACCAAACCATCTTTCGCAGCTTCACCAATGACCTTCGTTCCATTTGTGTTGTCTGATGGTTGCACAGTGTTCAGTCCGACTCATAACTCCCCAGATAATGAAGCAGTTCATGCCTGCATGCAGCAAGTCCTGGATAACATTTTGTCTTAGGCTATGAAATGGCAAGTAATAGTGTCAGGTAAGATGCCATCTCAAAAAAGAGAGTTTAATCACCTCCCCTTTGGACTTTAACAGCATTACCATCATCAAATATCCACCCTCAAAATCCTGCAGGTCCTCATTTATCAGAAACCTAACTGGATCGGCTATATAAATACAATAAAATCTTTGTTCTCTGGTATGTTTGGGGAACAGGTGATGCTGATTAATGCTGGTTAGCGTGGAATTACATTATTCTGGACACACGATGGGTTGGGGAAGCAGCTGGGCAGTCAAGAGCCCCAGCACAGCAAGACATCACCATAAAAGCACCATGACCTTTAAGACAGTCTTTCTAGAAATCGAGCCGTTACTTCCACTGACAGTTGCTCCGCCCGGTTTATCTTTGTTCAGTCAGCAGTGTGATGGAATCCCTTGCCTGGGTGAGTGTAGCTCCGTCAACACTTGAGAGGTCCAACACCATCCAGGACAGAGATCCTCCTTGATTGGCATCCTATCCACCATCTTCAGCATCACTCCCTCTACAACCTCAGCACTGTGGCTGCATTGTGTACCATCTATAAGATGCATTGAAGCAAACTTGCCCAGGTTCCTCTAGCAACACCTTCCAAATCTGTGACCGCTACGACTGAGAAGGACAAAAGCTACAAACGCATGTGAACACGGCCACCTGCAAGTTCCTCTCCACGTTCTTGGCTTGAAATTGTATCATTGTTTCTTTATTGTTCATGGATCAAAATCCTGAATCTTCCAACCCAACAGCATTGTGGGAGCGCCTGCACTTAATGTACTCAGTGGTTCAAGAAGGTGGCCCACCACCACCTTTTGAGACCAATTGGAGCATGGCCAGTAACTCCCAGGTGCCGAATACAAAGAACTGTAGATCTGGAATATTGTGCTGCTGCAGTACTTTAATCCTGCCACTAGAGACCCCCATTAGACTATGGAAGTGAGGTTCAAATACTATTTAGTTCATTCAGTTCTATAACTTCCCTGTTTCAAATATTTATCCAATTTTTCCTTAAAAGGTGTCATGGTCTCAGTCTTAACTACTCCTGTGTCAAAGTATTTAATGCTCCAGCAACCCCTGATGAAAGACTGTAGATCTAAAAGGTTAACTCTGTTTTTCTCTCCACAGATGCTGCTTGACTTGGAATGTATTTCCAGCATTTTCTGCTTTTATTTCAATCTCCCCAAACTCCATCTTACTATTTTAGTCACAATTTTTAATTAACTCTTCACCAATACCCAGAGAACATAGCTTTCCCCCCTAACCTTTCAGCATTTCAAAATCTATTAAATCTCATTTCTACTCTGTCCCAGCATGCTGTAGAAATTGGCCTCCAGAGAATCATACGTTAATGACTCAAATTTCACTTGCAAGTTGAGGCATAGAATGCCAAACTCAATGTGTTTTTTTCCCCCCACCTGCCTCCCCCCACCTGCCTCAGCTTGGTGGATCAGATTTTCAGTACATAGAGGATAAATTATGTTTGAGAATTAAACTTGATGCACTTCTATAGGGTGGAAGGGAACTGACTTGTGTTTGATTCACTGCATTGCTACTTTCTTGAATAGACTGTCCGGAGAAGGGGAGCCAGTGAACAGCAGGTTACAGAATGCCTTTGATTTGAGAATAGGTCATCCATCTTTTGTTTTCTTGGTGGGGCGATTGAATCTAAAAACCACAAACCATTTAACATGGCTAGTTGGAATGTTCTCTTAATAGTCTTCACACCTAGATCTGAATCCATCACAGACTTTAACTTGACGAAAGGGGGGCAGCAGTCTCTCCTTTACCAGGTCCTACATGAAAAGCATTTGGAATTGTCATATTGATGGTGTGGTCCCAGGAAAAATAGTCATTAGGTTGTCAGTATGCAGTAGATTAATGAAGATGACAAACTGCAATCGCGATCCCAGTTTAAAATGTGACATCCTTTGCAGATCTATAAGTCGACTTGCAAACATCGATGATGCAACCCTGCAGAAAGCAGCTGCAGAAACAGCCATTCTGCTAAATCACGAGAAGGAATGGAAGTTGGGGAAATACATTCTGCGATTTCCAGAAATCATTAACAAGATCCTGGATGACCTGTATCTACACACCCTCTGCGATTACCTCTTTGAACTGGCCACAGCCTTCACAGAGTTCTATGATAATTGTTATTGTGTAGAGAAGGATAGGCAGACAGGTGAGTCAAACTGCATTTCTACAAATTCTTTGCTGTCTGCTGTTTAAAACTATATTGGTTTTCTTGTTGCTATTTTCTGTTTTTGATATTTTGTGAAAATCTCAATAAAAATTATTTTAAAAAAAAAACTATATTGGCAGAGGACAACGGTAGGGAATGTCTGCAAAATGCCTTTCCCATGATATTGGTAAGAAAACACTTTCACATGGTCAGGGTGGTCCAAGACACTTAAACATAGTCTTATGCAGATAAATATACACAGCAAGCTCTCACAAACAGCAATGAGATAAATTACAAGACGATTTGTTTTTGATGAAGTTTGAGTGGGAATATTGATTGGCCCACAAGATCTTCTCAACTCTTTGGATAGTGGTGTGAAATCTTTGTCACCTGAACAGTAAAATGGGGCTTTTCTTTAGTGTTGCGTTGGAGAGACTTTTATGTATGACAGACAGTGCAGCACTTGTTAAAATATGTGCTCAAAGCACAGGGAGCGGTGTATGAATACGGGGAGAAGGCGAGTAGGATGCTGGCACACCGGCTCCGAAAGCGAGATGTGGCCAGGGAGATTAGGGGAGTGACGGATAGAGATGGGAAGGTGGTGCGGAGGGGGGTGGACTTTTATGGGGAATTGTACCGGTCTGAACCCCCGGGTGGAGCGGGGGGGGAATGGGGCGCTTCTTGGAAAAGCTGCGATTTCCGAAGGTGGAGGGACTGGGGGCGCCGATTGAGCTGGAGGAGCTAGTTAAAGGGATAGGGAGCATGAAGTCGGGGAAGGTGCCGGGGCCGGATGGGTTTCCGGCCGAATTTTATAAAATGTATGCGGACCTGTTGGTCCGGACCTTTAACGAGGCAAGGGAGGGGGGGCTTTGCCCCCAACTATGTCACGGGCGCTGATTTCCTTGATCCTTAAGCGGAACAAGGACCCTCTGCAGTGTGGGTCATATAGGCCGATCTCGCTGCTAAATGTAGACGCCAAGCTGTTGGCAAAGATCTTAGCTACAAGAATAGAGGATTGTGTGCCGGGAGTCATTCACGAGGAGCAGACGGGGTTTGTAAAGGGAAGGCAGTTGAATACCAACATACGAAGGCTTCTCAATGTCATTATGATGCCGGCAGTGGAAGGGGAGGCAGAGATAGTGGTGGCATTAGACGCGGAGAAGGCCTTTGATAGGGTTGAGTGGGGGTATCTGTGGGAGGTGTTGGAAAGGTTTGGGGAGGGGTTTGTCCGTTGGGTGAGGTTGCTTTATGAGGCCCCGATGGTGAGTAGCCAAGAATAGGAGGAGGTCGGAGTACTTTCGGCTGCACCGGGGGACGAGACAGGGGTGTCCCCTGTCCCCCTTGCTCTTTGCATTGGCAATTGAGCCCCTGGCCATGGCGTTGAGGGAGTCGGGGAACTGGAGGGGCCTGGTGCGGGGTGGGGAGGAGCATCGAGTGTCGTTTTATGCGGACGACCTGTTGCTGTATGTGGCGGACCCGGTGGGAGGAATGCCGGAGTTGATGAGGATTCTCAGCGAATTTGGGGGCTTTTCTGGGTATAAGCTCAACCTGGGTAAGAGCGAGCTGTTCATGGTGCACCCGGGGGATCAGGAGGAGGGGATTGGTAGGCTGCCATTGAAGCAGGCAGTGAGGAGCTTTAGGTACCTGGGAGTCCAGGTGGCTAGGAGCTGGGGGGCCCTGCACAAGCTCAACCTCAAGGTTGGTGGAGTAAATGGAGGAGGAGTTCAAAAGGTGGGATATGTTACCGCTGTCACTGGCGGGTAGGGTGCAGTCCGTCAAGATGACGGTGCTCCCGAGGTTTTTGTTCCTGTTCCAGTGCCTTCTCATCCTTATCCTGAAGGCCTTTTTTTAGGAGAGTTAACAGGAGTATTACAGGATTTGTATGGGCGCATGGGACTCCGAGGGTGAGAAGGGTGTTCTTGGAGCGAGGCAGGGATACGGGGGGGGGGGGGGGGGGGTGCTGGCAACGCAGCGATGGTGCGTAAGTGGGCAATGGACGGGGAGTGGGCGGCATGGAAGAGGAGGGAGATGGTGTCCTGTGTGGACACGAGCTGGGAGGCGCTGGTAATGGCGCTGTTGCCGCTCCCTCCAACGAGGTATACCATGAGCCCGGTGGTGGCGGCTACCATCAAAATTTGGGGGCAATGGAGACGGCATGGGGGGAGGTGGGGGGCTCAATGGAGTCCCCGATACGGGGGAAACCACCGGTTTGTTCCAGGAAGCATCTATGGTGGTTTTCTGGGCTGGCACAGGGTAGGTATTAGGAGGTTGAGGGACCTGTTTGTGGATGGGAGGTTCGCGAGCCTGGGGGAGTTAGAGGGGACGTTTGGGCTCCCCAGGGGAACATGTTTCGGTACATGCAGGTTAGGGCGTTTGCCAGGCGGCAGGTGGAGGGGTTCCCTCTGCTGCCCCCACGTGGGATACGGGACAGGGTGCTCTCGGGGGTGTGGGTTGGAGGAGGGAGGATTTCGGACGTATACCGCGTAATGCAGGAGGTAGACGAGGCCTCGGTGGAGGAGCTGAAGGGTAAATGGGAAGAGGAGCTGGGTGAGGAGATTGAGGAGGGGACGTGGGCAGATGCCCTGGAAAGGGTGAATTCGTCCTTCCTGTGCGAGGCTTAGCCTCATACAGTTTAAGGTGCTGCATAGGGCCCACATGACTGGGACGAGGATGAGTAGGTTTTTCGGGGGCGAAGACAGGTGTGCTAGGTGCTCGGGGAGCCCAGTGAACCACGGCGATATGTTTTGGGCGTGCCCAGCACTGGGGGAGTTTTGGAAGGGGGTAGCAAGGACGACGTCGAGGGTGGTGGGATCCAGGATCAAGCCAGGCTGGGGACTCGCAATTTTTGGGGTTGCAGTGGAGCCGGGAGTGCAGGAGACGAAAGAGGCCGGTGTTCTGGCCTTTGCGTCCCTAGTAGCCCGGCGGAGGATCTTGCTTCAATGGAAGGATGCGAGGCCCCGATCAATGATATGGTGGGGTTCATCAAATTGGAGGAGGTGAAATTTGCCCTGAGGGGATCAGTACAGGGGTTCTTTAGGTGGTGGCAGCCTTTCCTGGACTTCCTGGCGGAACGGTAGGGAAATAGCCCGGCAGCAGCAACCTGGGGGGGTGGGGGTTTGGTTCGGTGGGAGGGAGAATTGTGTACATGGGTTGGTTGGATGTGGCAGGTGTTATCTCTTTCCTTTTCGTTGCTTGCTTTTTTTTGTGTTTTTGTAGTTGGGTGGGTGTTGTTCTTGGGTTTTTACCATGGTTGTTTTGTTTATATTTTGTGAAAACCTTAATAAAAATTATTTTTTTTTAAAAATGTGCTCAAATCCTGAAGTGAGGACATTCTGGCTTAGAATGAGCTATGATGACTAGACACAATTCCCTACCCAATCTCATTCAACTTGAAGGCAAAGTAAAGAACTATGAATTCTTACACCGCTCAATCTTAACTCATTTTGAAGACTGGTGGCAGCTTCAGACAGATATAGATGTGAATCACAAAGGACATCCAAACTACTGGACAGCCTAAAAGAAAGCTATCAACGTTATCTGGGTCTGCAATTTCTTTTGGGAAATCCATAGCTTTGAATTATGCTGTTCTTTCAGGATGTAATAGATAATATTGACTTGCTTGGCGATAAAGGAAGAGGTATTGAGTAGTGCTTTTCTGATTGTTAGCAGTTTTACTCTGCATCTTGGGTACTTCTTGCTGGCACTATGCAAAAGTAGTGAAAAGTGTGTTCATAATTAAGGGGCTAGAATAAAGGACTTAAGATCGGAACTGTGGCTGTATCTACCACAAAAAGGACTATTGGTAAAATAACTTACAGCGGCTAAATTTAAGGGTAGATCGGGCAAATCGTACATATAATTGGCAACTTACTCACTTAATTTGTCTCATTTTACTTCAGGTGAAGTTGTCAAAGTGAACATGTGCCGGATGCTGCTGTGTGACGCTACCGCTGCTGTCATGGCAAAGAGTTTTGCTATCCTGGGACTCAAGCCTGTTCAGAGGATGTAATTTTGCTGTAGCTATCACCATAACATTTCGATGCTGTCCTTGCTTTGCTATAGCTATCACCATATAACATTTTGATGCTGTGTTTATATATATTAAATAAAAATCTGAAGTAAAGAACATGTGTTTGTTGCTAGCATATTGGGGGGTAGACATCAAGTTGACCCATTTTCTGGAAGGAATCAAACATTTTAAATTCCAGAGCACACCATCAACACCACTTTTATAGGGAGCATATGAACACAAAAGAACATAACATGTTTTGTTGTAAAGGTGGGGCAGCCCCTTTTTGGATGTTGCAGGAGGAGGAGTGTCGCAGGCAGGTACAATTAGATTTATCAGGCACAGAATAGAAACGCAAGTTCCCCATGTGACTTGGAATTCATCTGCACCACTTGGACTGCAGTTTGAGAAGATGGCACACCACCACCTTCAAAGGACGATGTGGGTGTCTTTGGCAAGCTGCCTGTACCCCTACCCCATTAAAGAATGAAAACAAGTGCTAGTTTAAAAACTCTGGTTCCCGGTAACATAAGCCTGTGCTTGAAATTGCTGGCACTTCATTCCCAATGTTTTGTTGTACAGTTTAGGTGTGACTAAGGTAAAATAAACGACTGCAGCAACATGGTGCATGCAATTTTAACATGACAGGCACAAGAGGGATTGCACCACAGTGGGCTACAACTTCACAAGGGAAACAAAACAGGCACTTGCTTCTGTCATTACACATTTTAATAAGTAGGATAATCAACTGAAGGACATGGAGTTTAAGATGCAGCAAATATATTTACAGAAAGTACAAAATGTATGAATGCACATAAATAGATAAAAATGTAATTTGATTTCCTTAATCTTGGCATTAAGTAATAAAATCAGAAATGCTTCACTTAACATAAATATCTGCAGTTAATTATTTTGGCAATCCAGCATCTTGAAAGACAGGTCTTATACCAAGGTTTCAGCAGCTGCATAGAAATCAGTGGTCAACAGCTCAGTATTCTTGAACTTACCATAGAGTAATTATCCTGTACATCCTTAGTAAGTGAAACATAAAATATTTTTTAAAAATTGTTAAACTCGTTATAAAGAATATGAATTGAATCACTAATCGATGATTCAAGTAGTTTACATTTGGACCTACTAGACCATTCTGCATAATTGATATTTTTCCTATTTCTAATCTTTCTCCCTGTCACCATCAATAAAGCTGACTGGCCCATATTATTTCAACCTATGTCATCACTTTTTGTGCCATGTTTTTAAGACGGCAGCAGGGAACAATGGGAGTAACTTTAATTTGGTAATACAGGCACTAGCTGATCAAGTTACAATGTCCCAGATGTGTCTTGTGTACTATTGATCAGTAAACACCAGCAGAGCAGTGGACAAAGGTAGTCACAGTTGGGAAGATAAAGGATCAGTTGTTTGACGGGGAAAATCTGGATATCGTGTCTGAATGTTGTAGCTCTAGTTACAAATTCCTCAACCAATTTCACAATTAGAGAAGGACCTCTGTCTGCCCCTCGGTCTCTCCTTTGCTACAATGTAAAGCAAGTCATACACTATTCAGTTGGACAATAAGAGCAGACACAAGACCTCCCAAGAAATAAACAAGTAATCAGACCAACGGTTACCTAATTTAAAAGCTTCAAACCATTTTGGAAACTGAAGAATGTCAAATGTTCTGCAAAATTTTAATTAACCCATTAACTTACTTAGTTTCACTCGAGCTCATTTTTCTTGACTGGTTCATCAATTTCCATAATGCTCTGATCAAATGTTATGCCTTGAACATGAGGCAAGACAGTTGCATTTAGAAGTTTCACTGCAAAATTAAAAATAGTCCTGCAAGCAAAATACTATAGATGCTGAAAATACCAAGCCTGGCAGAAACTGGAGAAAGCTTCTCGGGTGTTTGAAGAAAGCTCACAACCAAAAATATTGCGCTGCATTTTACGGGGCGCAACAACACTCCATCCGCTAACCTTCCAGCTAATAGGCTAGGGAGAGGTCACCAAGTGCACTTTAACGTAATTGTTTTAAAGCGAGCCTTCTGCTCTTTTCTTGGAAGGGAGTCCTGCCTCAAGCTGCTGACTAATTGGTTTGATTGGCAGCTCCAGCAGCAGTAATGGCTGGTGGTGACCATTGCTGGGACTACAGGCAGTCATGGCAAACCTGGACTTACCTGGTCTTCTCCAAGGGGATGAGGTGAACTCTGATGGGCCTCCCCTTGCCCAACAGCAGTTAAAGCTGGGTAAAATACCAATGGTGGTAGCACGTAATGCCTCCCCTTTTCCTGCCCACCCCCACATAAAATTTCAGACAGGTTGGTAGGTGGCAGGAATGTCCCCCCTTTCACACAATTGGCGAGTTTGAAAAGTATAGCCACCGTTTCTCTCTCCACAGACGCTGCCAGACCCAGAATATTCCAGCCTTTTGTTTTCATTTAAAATAAGTTCTGTGCAGGTTTTTTGAACCCACATCACTGAGGTCTCGGGCTAGGGATAATTTACAAATATTTGAAGAAAGAAAATCAGACTGTGAGCCCATCATTGCTGATACAACATTAATTAAAACAAAATAGGAAATGTTAATGGTTAAAATTGCCTCTCTCTTCACTCATTGCCATCCCTTTATAGAATGAAAGAAGGATTTGCATAATTAATAGCAACAGTTTATGGTGATCGGGATGATGTTACAAGTATAGGCGACCTCTCCTACTGAAGAGACACATAATTAATTATAAATTGAGAAAAGTAATTTTGTAAGTAAATGCAGAGAAATGTTCTTTGGTATTTTGTTGATCTACAATGTTGGGATTTAAAATTTCTAAGCCAACACATAGACAGCCCTCTTGGTAAGAACTGGTTGAGCAGAAACCAGGAACATCTGGTGTGGAAGGCAATGTCTGGGCCTATGTCTCACTTTTCCATTGCAGAGATGTTGAATCAACCTTATGACTTGAATGCTGGTAGGCTGATGGTCGGTAAGATGTTGCTTTCGGCCAGCCTACACCTAGATGCAGGAGTAAAAATACCCTCAAATACAAAAGGTGAAATGCTTATAACTGGGAAATGCAACAATGCAATTTTACCAGATTCAAACAATTTAGCCAGCGATATTCATGATTAACGCATTCCAATGTTGGTTAGTACTTTTTAGAAACCACTCCTGTCCCTTCTCCCCTCAAGCCCTCCAATCCCATCGGATCATAAACAGGATTGACTTTGATTTGGGTGATTTTCCCTACCCCTACCCCATCATCTCCCACCCCCATCCGTCATTACCACTGCAGCTGCTGGCTTGCTCTCCCAGTTGCTGATGAATGATATTGGGTTAAACTGTAAAACTTCAAATTTTTGTTTCCCGTAGTTCAGCATCAGATGCTCTGAAGGAGTTTTTAATCTTGAGGAGTTCAGCAGCACAGCGATAGCCAAATACTTTGTTGTACCATTCCGGAGTTCGCCCTCTGCAAGAAACCAGAGGCACAGAATGAGTGGGTGAAGGTTTGTATTCTGGCTCACTTTGTAATTTCCAGTTGCTCTACAACCACCACCATTTTTATAACACCTTTAATGCTGTTAAACAAGCTTGCGTTTCAACATATGAAGATAACAAGCCTCAGAGTGAGGAAGCTGTAATTTATTGTTTGTATGTAGGCCTGTTTTTAAGATTGGGAGGAAAAGATGTATGGAGCTGGATTCTCTGTTTTGGAACTATGTCCAAATATTCACTGGCGTGAAAAGGACCACATATTCCTAGCCCTGCAGGGACGCGGCGTAAAACTAGCAGCTTTTGCTGCAGATACGGACCCCCACACTTCTGGGTTGGAGGCCGTTCGTGTGCCTCCAGCGGCCGCACTGCTCCATGGCGGGCTCAGACTGCGGAACTGGACATAAAAATAGACCCCCCCCCCCCCACCCCCCCCGGATCGACCGAGCACCTGACCCCGACCATCCGCTCAAACATTGCCCGACTGCGTACAAGGTCCTCCCCTGCCATTTGATCGGTCAGCCCCCGACCATGGCGGTCGTAGACTGAGTCAACAGCCGCCACGCTAGTACCCCGACCGACAGGACCACATTAGATCCAGGCCGAGGGCAGAGAATGGCGGAGCGAGCTTCTGGCAATGGCCGCAGGTAGGTGCCCTGAGGCGTTTTTCGGAGCCCGCAGAATCGGAACAGGCGCCGGTCCCAATTTAGTGCGGGGAAATGGATTCTCTGCCCCGGCGCCGGCTGCGATTTTGGCGTCGGGGTGTGGAGAATCCAGTCCATAGAGTCCAATCTAGTATTCATAGAAGAAAGCCATAGGCTGCCAGAGGTTATTTCAGCATGCAAGTTGATCTTTGAAGCCACCAGAAATCCTACCAAAATAGGGGTCGACCTGTACATTGCACGCAAAATGTGAACCTGTGGTGCGGGAAAGGGATTACCAATGTGAAAAACTAACAGGTACTTTATGTGGCATGGTGACAGGTAGCCCAGTTGCTTCACAGCGCCAGGATCCCAGGTTCGATTCCTGGCTTGGGTCACTGTCTTGTGCGGAATCTGCATGTTCTCCCCGTGTCTGCGTGGGTTTCCTCCGGGTGCTCCGGCTTCCTCCCACAAGTCCTGAAAGATGTGTTGTTAGGTAATTTGGACATTCTGAATTCTCCCTCCGTGTACCTAAAGCAGGCTTCATTGCAGTGTTAATGTAAGCCTACTTGTGGCAATAAAGATTAAATAAAATAAATAATCTTTATCATCACAAGTAGGCTTATCTTGCAATGATGTTACTGTGAAAAGCCCCTAGTCGCCACATTCCGGCACCTGTTCGGGTATACAGAGGGAGAATTCAAAATGTCCAAATTACCTAACAGCATGATTATCATAAATTAATTGTACTAAGATACTTTTAACCCACAATCAAATAATTCAAAAACCATCAAATTCATTGCCTTTGGCATCGGACGAAAAGAGTTAATTGAGTCACTTTGGCATCATTGTCAATATCCCAACTTTTTCAGATTTGGCATTTTCATCTTCAGAATCACCACTGGATAACAAATCATCTTCCCCTCCATCCACTGATCTGGATATTCCACATTTTTTGAAGAATATGACGGCACTTTTAGTGCACCGATAAGGGTCTTACAGTTTGATGTTTTGAGTGGTTTCATTATCAAGCACATTTACGCTCTTTGTGAAGGTTTTTTTCTCCCATCACCTATTCCATTCAGCATGAACATGATCCTTGAATAGCTTGGCAAGTCACACATCCAGAGCTGAATCTACGGACATTAGACTGCATTGCAGCTGTTATTTCTTCAAAGGCACCTCTTGATTTTCGTGGTTATATGGGATCTGAACATGTTCCACACCAAGGGGCTGAATTCTTTACAATGAACTAGCATGTGTCCAGTGTTCTGATTGGCCTCCCCGTGTTGTAAATGTTCTATTGTTCTTTTATCTCCTGTTTTGCCGTGACACTTTAAAATTGATGGAATATGAATTAACAATAATTCTGGTAAAATTGTCACACACTAAAAGGAAAAGAGTTCCCTAGAATCTCGCAACAGCTCATTGACAACCCAGGTTCACTCTTTGAACTCTTTCCTCTTACCTTGTGTCTATTCGACAGATATGAGAGAGCTTGGACTTTGCAGCTCCAAATGGTTCAATGAGATACTGGGACATGATCACATTCGCTTGGACTCCCAGTAAATGGACTTCTTTGGCATCCACAAAAGTGGCACCTAACACACACATTCCTGTTTGAGAGTCTGTCTGCCAAATCCTGGAAGACAATTAAACCAGTTAAAGTAAACATTTATAACTACCACAGCACATCAGAAACTCACCTGCACTTAAGATCTTTCTACACAATAACACCAATTAATTTATCTCAATTTTTGTTCATGTACATAATATATTTGATTAGGATCAGGCTAAAAGCACAATAATTAAATAGTCAAATTTATTTGTCCACTCATGAAATAGCACATGCCATTATGCATATGATGTGGAGATGCCGGTGTTGGACAGGGATGGGCAAAGTAAGAATTATTACAACGCTAGTTTAAAGTCCAACAGGTTTGTTTCGAATCACTAGCTTTCGGCACCGGAGGAAGGAACTGCGCTCCGAAAGCTGGTGATTCAAAACAAACCTATAACACACATGATCAGCAATTGCGTCAGAATATTACTTTGTTTCTCTAATGGTGCCAAGTGTAGAAAGGGTTGAATTAAATAGCCAGGCCCTTGTGATTTATTTGTATCACAAGTAGTTCTGGATATCCTTGCTACCTTTCTTGTTTTGGAACACGTGTGGTGGCGTTTGTAAGAGCAATGGCCTTTCTCTTTACCAATCTAGTACTGTTGGACTTCTTTACAGTTACTTATTACATTGAATAGCCTGGTTTCAGCCTTCTAATGCTGGCATTTACTTTCAATAACGTATTCTTATCTGCTGAATTTATTACAAGGAGTTTATAGTTTAAAGACATACTGAGCTAAGGTGGAACATAATTCATGCTGTTGCTATGTCTAGGCTCGACTATATCAATGCATCTCCCCTTCCACTTTCTACCCTCTGTCAAACAGGAGGGTGATCCAAAACCTTGCTGATCGTGTCCTAACTTGCAGCAAGTCCTAGTTCACTCATCACTCTTCAGCTTGCTGACGTGGTTAAACAACAGCTCAATTTTAAGATTCTCATCTGTAATAACGTCCAGAATTGGCTCTGCTAGTTAACTTAGAGAGTGCTTTAAAACACAGTCTTTCCATACTCCGTTCTACGGTCCAACTGCTGGGACAGGTCCCAACATATCCCAGTAAATTCCCAACTTCTGTCCTGGATTGGATTAGTGGGTCACATGATCCCTCACTCTCAGAAAATGTTCCTCAAAATGACGAGCCACTTAAAAAAGGGCTAGCTACTACGTCATCCATACTTTCAAATCCCTTCATGGCCTCGCCCCTTACTACATCTTTAATCTCCTCCACTCCCATAGTCCTCTGTTAATTCTGACTTTGATCATCTCCAATTTTAATTGTTTCACCTTTGTTGTTGGAACCTTCAGCTTCCAAGGCTCTAAGCGCTGAAATTCCATCCCTAAAGCTCACTGCCTCACTACTTCGCTTTCCTCCTAACCTACTACTTTGATCAAGTTTTTGTGGCTCAATGTCAAATTTTGGTTGATAATGCTACTTGGGAACATTTTATCGCTGCCCGTCTCCCCAAAGTTTGTCCACCATCTACATCGCTCAAGTCAAGTAATGCTATGGAAAACTCTCCACTTCCTTGGATGACTATGGCTGAAACAACACCCAAGAAACGCAACACCACCTTGAACAAAATAGCCAGCTTGATCAGCACCCCATCCACCAGCCTAAACATTCACTCCCTCCGTCACCAGCACAGGGTGGTAGCAGTGTACCGGAAGCAAGATGTGCTGCAGCAACTCAGCAAGCTTCCTTCAGCATCATCTTCTAAACCTGCCACCTAGAAGGAAAAGGGTCACGGGCTCATGGGAACACTTCCCCTCCAGGTCACACACCAGCCTGACCCGGAACTGTATCGCTGTCCCTTCACAGTCAATGAATTAAAATTCTGGAACTTCCTTTCCTAACAGCACTGTGGGTGTATCTGCATCAGATGGACTGCTGGCATTCAAGAAGGCAGTTCATCATTTTCAGAAAAGCTAAATAAGGACAGGGCAACAAATGCTGGCCTAGCCAGCGATTCTCGGGTTGTATAAAATATTTTTTTCAGAAACTATGTTAAAGGCACTATCTAAATAGAAGTTGCTGTTGTTATTGAAGCACATCTCAAAGCGCTTTTTAATATCTGGACCCATTTTCCCCTCCAACTATGTCAATTTAACATTGTAAAAACATTTTATGTATTTCCTGTCCTAGCCACGCAATCCAGATGGTGTTGTCCCTTCTACCCAGACGCTCCAGTGCACACTTCACTATCATCTCATGAGTCAGTCGTAGCAGGATGCAGAGACCTGTTGTACGCTTGCACTATTGTAACAACATAGCAAATTCTGCAGATTTTTTGTGCTGTTAATAACCAATTGCTCAAATTTTGTGGAATCATCTTTGTCAATCCTACAGCCCATGACTAAACCATCACTTAGTGCAGAGAGATTAAAATAGAGTCAGGGAAGGCGATAAAACAGACAGATAATTAATGCTTGTACTGTGAACAATTTTACAATCAGGCTTTTAATGACAGAGCTGCTGTTCTGAGCAAAGGACTCTGTCTCGAAGGAAACTACTAAAATATATACTTTTAAAATAGGGTCAGCACATGTACAGTGCCAAGTCCTTGTTGTTTACCTCAAAACTGTGTAATCTCTGGCTGGGTGTGGGAATGTACTGCTTATGGTGTAATGATATATCTCAGTCTCATCATCTCGAGTCTCAATGACTTTTGAATGAAGGAGGTCTTTTTCCCAAAGGTGATGCTCCCGGAGCAACCGCTTCAGAATTTCATCTGGTGACTTATCCAGTTCTGTGGATACTTTCCATAGCCGCAAGGGATGATTGTCATCAACCTGAAGATACAGATCGATGAAGTCCATGAATGTCAAATGTCATCTTTAAATCCATAATGCTAATACACAGCTCAAAGTTTTTTTGACTCTACTCATGAAACCAACGGCTGAATTTTATGGGGCGCTGGATTCCCCGCTCCCCATCCTGGCTAAAACGTCTGGGGGGGGGGGGGGGGGCTGGGTTTTGAGGTCAAGGAGCAGGAAGGCAGTCTAGGTGGGTTGAAACCTTGGGAGGGTCCTATGGTGGGCTGAGGTGCCCCATTAAGGAAGGAATCCACCCCCACCCTCACCCCCCCCCCCCTCACCAACACCCCCCCCCCCCTTTCCCAGCACCAGCCCTCACAAGGAAATCTACCAGGTAGGTCACTTGGTATGAGCCTCTCCAACTGCTGGCAGGAAGAGCCCTTGAGTGAACATATTATTGGCCCACGGTAAGTGGACTACCTGATGCTACCCCCGTTGCTGTCGCAATTGCAGTCGGGCACAGGCAGGCTAGTAGGCCGTCCACTGTAGGTTCCCCTTCAACCACACACCATCCTGTTTTGGATTAAAAAAAAATAAATTTAGAGTACCCAATTGATTTTTTCCAATTAAGGGGCAATTTAGCTTGGCCAATCCACCTACTGCACATCTTTGGGTCGTGGGGGTAAAACCCACACAAACGCGGGGAGAATGTGAAAACGCCACACGGACATTGGCCCAAGCCAGGATCGAATCTGGGACCTCGGTTCCGTGAGGTAGCAGTGCTAACCAATGTGCCACCGTGCTGCCTGCTGTTTTGGAAATATACCGCCGTTCGTTCATGGTCACTGGAATCTTGGAACTCCCTTCCTAACAGCACTGTGGGTGTACCTGCACCAGAAGGGCTTCAGCGGTTCAAGAAGGCAGCTCACCAGCACCTTCTCAATTGGCAAGAAATGCCAGCCTCACCAGTGACGCCCATATCCCATGAACGAGTAAAGAAAAGGTAGTCTCAATCTGTTACCAGTATAGAATCACAACACCCCTGGATTAGGGAAAGGAATACCAATGGGCATCATTCAGTATAAATTTATCAGCTTACTCCACGAGCCAACAAAATTGTTGGTTGCGGGAGTTGAACGGCAGACAAGTATGGATGCAGCAGAGGTTAATTGCCTTATCAGAACACTAACTTAAACTCCTGACCTGGAATTATTCAAGGTTGGCTAGAGTAGGATTAAGTTTCATTAAATGTACATTTTTATATCAACTAAAAGGAAACCGAATTAGGCACAGTTATCATAATGTTTCACTGCTGAACACCCAGTATCTTTTTAGGTGGCAGCAGTTATTAAGGCATTAAACATTTTATTAGAACTAGTCTATGTACTCATAATTTCTGACCTTCATTCAATTGGCATCTGGATCATATTGACCATAGAAGCCAGACGAAAAGACCAACAATGCAACAATTAATATTTTAATTGAAAGCTTCAACAAAATGAAAACAGGACTAAGTGATTCTTAAAAGTAGCACGAACGAAGGACTTGTGAAATTGCTCATTGTTCACCGGAGAGTATAATAAAAAGCAATTATTTTGCAACACTGTTGGAGAATTAAACAGTCCATCATAGGTGATAATTACCTTCGCAAGTGAGACTGACCAGATAACGCCGCAATAATTCACAAGTGCTTTAGCATTTGTTGCAAGACCCTGTTATGTGCAACACCAAAACTCAGTATATTGCCTCTTGTGGCCATGCCCCTCCCGGTCTTGAGAATCTCCTCAAAAGTCAGATTATTCCCCTCCAAAAATCTTCTACCCATTTTGAATCTGGCCTCTTGCCTCACCTCACATTTGACACTCGTACCTTTAGTCCCATTATCTGTATTCCCTTGCAAAACCACCACCCCACTCTACATCATTCTCATCCTTTAAGGCCCTCTTTAAAACCTATCACTTTGATCAAACCTTTGGTCACATCACTCTTAACATCTCCTTTTGATACTCAGTGACTATTTTCTGATTAAACTTCTAAATGACATTTACATTAAAATGAGCAGGAGGAGGTGGTCATTCAAACCCCTCAAGTCTTTCGCCATCCAATAAGATCATGGCTGATCTTCTACTTAAGCTGCACCTTCCCACACTAATCGCTCCAATATGCCCCGATTCCTTCAGTAGTGAAAAATCTATCGATCTCCAACATAAGTATACTCAATGTGCATCCATGGCTATCTGGGGTAGATAATTCCAAAGGTTCATAACCCTTTGAATGAAGAAATTTCTCCTCAACTATATCCTAAATTGCTGACTCCTGATTCTGAGACTGTGACCCCCCCTAGTTCTCGACTTTCTCAAGGGATACATTTCTCCAGCATCTACTTTGTCAAGTCCTTTGACGATTTTATACGTTACAATTGAGAAGGCACTACACAGATAGACTTGAATTGACGTCACTGGTCACCTTTTTGTATGTGATTTCTGCATGTTCTACACTGGAGCAGCTGATCCAACCTTTAAATTTTTCTTTCGCCTCCTTCAGCAGGCTTTGCAAGGACCTCTGTAGTGCAACTTTGACATGAAAATACCACTCCAAATTATTTAGACCATCGTCATAGTCCGATTGGAAGTCCTGGTTGATAGATAAGCTCTGGCACTGCTCTACCCATTGCTCAGGAACCTAGAAGAAAGAAAGCAATTACCATCACCTCAAATACTTCATAAACGGTAATTTAGCAGCAAGTAGGCCAACAACAGGAAAAGATCAATGGGCAAAGGAAAACAAATAATTTAATCAGATTACTTCAACTTTTCTCGGTGTCCATTTCTAAGTAAATTTAGACAAGTTTAGTATATTGGGCAACAGATTCACCCTGGCATGTATTAAAAGGAACACGTTGGGCGCGATTTAACAGAAAAAATACAGAGTCCCGTTTTGGGCGCATTTGGCACCCGGAAAGACTTGACTGTCGAACAGGACTCTTGTTTTCCGGCCCTCGGCAAGGAACGCTGCGCTCAGAAGAGATTGGGGCGCCATTTTTATATGCTGCCCCAATCTCAACCCTCCCACCATGGCCTCCAGACCCCCCCCCCCCCCCCCCCACTAACTTACTTATTAGGGGGGCCCCGAGCCCCCTCTTACTGCACTTCATAAGGGCAGGGCACCCTCAGGAATGATCCCCGGCATGGGAAACCTGCCACCCAGACACCTTGGCACCCAGTCTGGTACCCTGACAATGCCTAGGTGCCCAGTGGCATTGCCAAGGTACCACCCTGCCCAGAACCCAATCACCCGGGGATACCAGTGGCCAGTGAGGACGGGATCCAGATTGCAACGTCTCACGAGATCTCGGGAGGCATCCCGAGCATCACAAATGTCACGAAGAGCCTCTCCCGAGATTTAATGGCCTGGTCGCGTCACAGAGTCAGGGCCGACGAGGCAGTTCGATCAGGCCCACTAAAGCTGGTTGAAAAATTCCATAACTAGTTCGCTTCTTGCCATGTATGGATCCAAAATGAAGGCGCTTCATGTGCATTAGCTCTCAGATCACGAGAAATTCAACCATGACTTAATTAAGTTTATTGTTGGACATTCACACAAGGGGGTCGGAGCGGGGACGAATTATTTACTCATGCTCCAGGGATTTGTTAAGAGTTTTTAAACAGGCCATGTGAGCAGATGCCTTGCGGTTTACAGCATTTTCTTGTAATAAGATATTGTTGTACATTAACTGAATCTTTATTGTGTATCAAACAAGAATTTTGTTGCAGTTCCATAGTTGTGAAAGCATTTTTTTTTTAAAATCACAACTGGTGAATGAAAAAAAAAAACCTGTAAATTAATAAACATTTGACTAAATGGGAACTGTAATTGAATTGAGAATGAACTTTACAATCCGTACTGATTAACGTCAGGGCAACAGTTTAGAAAGGTTATTACCAGGAAGAGGCTTGTACACTCTGCAATCATGTGGGCCAATCCCTGTGTGGCAGCCAGGTTCTCACTCAGATCTCTCTGGTCAGGTTTTCCGAGACTGTACTTCCTCTGGCTCACCCTAGACACAGAGGAGAAACAAAAACACCATCTAAATCGCTATCTGGTTAGTTCATTGAACACAAAGCCACATGGAACCTTTATTTCAGAGGCATTCTCTGGCTCCTCCAGCATAGAATCGTAGCTATCAGCAGGTGATAAGCAGTCAGTCTGCAGCAGCGCTTCGAAATTTCAAAGCCAAACTTGAGAAATAAAAGGGCCGCTTTATCTGTAGTTATAAATTCAAAGCTGCCCCTCTCCAAAGGAGATAAACTAACATTCCCTCTTAATGGTGACTGCATTCAATTTGCATTGCAGACTGGAACTCCCATCAGGCCTGCCGTGTCAATGCAGTCCATTGTGCAACCCATTTATTTGCTGTAATCTTGGGCCAGCTGACTAATGGAGTACTTGAGTCTATGCATCAACTTAATTGGGAGATAAATGTTTTTGATAATAAAAGTGTGTTGTGGCCAGGCGCAGTCTGGTGTTATACTTTTATAATTCTCCCCATTCTGTCTGTCCATCCACGTTTCCTCTGATTTTTACAGTCGTCCACAAAAATATCCCAACCTAAAAACCTCCTGCACTTGATCCCATTGTCCTGCGTCTGTTATCTATTGTCCACCTTTTATCTGTGCACAGGTGCAGAAATTTCTCTCAATTCCACTTTTGTTCAATATCCAAAACTTACCTTGAGGTAGTGCTTTCCCTTCTCAGGGTATTGAGGTGGAAGAGGGATGGAGCCAGGCAGACTGCAAGGTTTGTGGGTGTCATTTGGTTCTCATTGACACAAGCCACGACGTCACGGAAAAAGAAGAGGAGGGTCTGCAGAGCTTCACGATTTTCATCTGGAAGGAGGAGAATGGCTGACTGCACAGCAGGAAGTTGCTGGTCTGTTGGTAGAACTGTAGGAAAGGACAGAGCAAGAAGTCCCAAGGATTGATAAATGAGGACAATAAAAGACATTTCTTGCACTCAGCAGGAAGTCAGATCAATCACCTTTACAAAACACTCAACCATGGACATATAGACTTTTGCAGAACAGAGCACCACGGTGGCTAGCACTCACAGCGCCAGGGTCCCGGGTTCAATTCCAGCCATGAGTGACTGTCTGGGTGGAGTTTGCACTTCCCGGGTTCGATTCTCGCTTGGGTCACTGTCTGTGCAGAGTCTACACGTTCTCCCTCCCCGTATCTGCGTGGGTTTCCTCCGGGTGCTCCGGTTTCTTCCCACAGTCCAAAGATGTGGAGGTCAGGTTGATTGGCCAAACTAAATTAACTCTTAGGTGTCCAAAGGTTAGGTGGGGTTACAGGGACAGGGCGGGGGATTGGGTCTGTGTAGGATGGTCAAATGGGCTGAATGGCCTCGTTCTGCAGTGTGAGGATTCTATGATTCCAAGAAGACTCTCTTGCCCATCACACATAGCTGTGAAGAAAAAGGGCTGGAGATTTTGAAAACTATGGGGCTGAACTCTCCACCGGCCGGATGCTCCATTTTGCCGGCAGCCCGGGGGGGTTTCCCAACGGCATGGGGCTGCCCCACAATGGGAAACTCCATTGTCGATCCGGCGCAATGGAGCATCTGCCGGCGGGGTCAAACAGAAATGTGGCGGGGCGGGGCGGAGAATCCAGCCCATGATTTCTGTTTCCACCCCATTGCTAGTAAATTATTCCATGTCCTACAGCCAGTGTAAAAATAATATGCTCTCTTTTTGATAATCTTGTATAATTACCTAGCCTTTTTTTTTACAAGGAAGTAACATACCTCCTTAAACTACAAAATATTCAACTGCAATGTGCAGTTAAATCGCCTTTTTATTGTTTTTAAGGTGAGGAAGTACACAACTAGTTTATTAAATGAAATCAGTGTGTTGTAAAATAGGCTACATTAATAATTAAATATGTCTGTCCACCATGTTTCGTTCACATAGTTGAAAACTCCCTTCAGGCAACAGTGTCATCAAGGGATATGGAAGGGGCAGCACAATGACGCAGTGGTTAGCACTGGGACTACGGCGCTGAGGACCCAGGTTCGAATCCAGACCCTGGGTTATTGTCCGTGTGGAGTTTGCACATTCTCCCCGTGTCTGTGTGAGTTTCGCCCCCACAACCCAAATATGTGCTGGTTAGGTGGATTGGCCACGCTAAATTGCCCCTTAATTGGAAAGAAAAATATATATTTTTTAAATAATCAAGGAATATGGAGAAAGTGTGGTTAAATGGAGGTACTGGTTAGATATGGTCACATAGAAAGATGGAGCAGGTTCGAGGGAGTTGATAGCCTACCCCCACTTCTTTGCTAAATTAAATCCCACTTTTCGTGTGTTTGGTAAACCTTGCAGAACTGGGAATCAAGATAATCTGCAACTCTCCTTCTGCTATCTCACAAAACAGCCATTTGGGGCACATTAAAGAGTGCTAATTATTCTTTTGATAAAGAAGCCATGGGTGAAAACAGATGCATTATTCCATTTGGAGGGAAGGGTAAAGATAGGGTGGAGGTGTTGACCTCGTTTAGGGTGCTCTTTCCAGGAGCCGGTGCAGACTCGATGGGCTGAATGGCCCCCTTCTGCATAGTAAATTCTATGATGATAATCTATGATAATCTCCTTACTAGTTTTATGCACAAATGAAAATGAGATCTGGCAATTCAAATCCTTTCAGTCGTAGAAATCGTGTACAGAATAAAATCATCTCAATGTCAAATCTTACTCAACAGAAACATGCAACTTTGAATGCAAAGGGGTTGCATTTGTGCTGAAAGACACATCAGGCTATCAAAATCGCTATTTTTTTAAAAAAGACCACAAACCGGAATTGGTGACTCCTAACAAGTTGACTTACACTGATATATATGAAGGAATGACTCGCAGAGCTTGGTGGTCAACAAAGGTTCAGGGAGATCCCGGAAATACTGTTTCACCATGTCTGCCACATCGAAAGCCGATTGGCCTTCATAATTGACACCATCTGGACAGCCCTCATTCATTTCCCGTAATGCCTGGATGCGTGATTTCACCCCAGACTTTCGGAATAATCCAACCTAATGTGCGTGATGAATAATATGAAAAGAAATTAAACGTTATAACATTCGAAGCTAACTTTTATTTTTGATAAATAGATGAACAACTTTATTATCAGTGACTAGCACAAAGATCAAAGTCAACTGGCATTCAAACCTGATCCTTCATTTGAACCTTCGGACAAGTCCACTGCACATGGAAATCTACCAAAGTTGAGGAGCGTAATATGTGCTACGTCATTTCAAGAAGGAATTAGATATAGCTCTTGGGGCTAAAGGAGTCAAGGGATATGGGGGGGGGGGAAGAGAAGGCGGGATCAGGATGTTCAATGTAGATGATCAGCCATTATCATAATGAACGGAGAGCAGGTTAGAAGGGCCGAATGCCCACCTCCTGCTTCTATTTTCTATGTATGTTCCTATGTAAATGACCTTATTGAAGTTGCAAATTACCTCATATTCCTATGTAATATGACCTATGTATGAGCATCCGGATTGGGCTGCCATAGGCAGTGGTAGAGACGGGTGCAATTTTGTCTTTTAAAAAGCAGTTAGACAGCTACGTAGGCAGGGTGGATATAGAAGGATATGGGCCAATTGCGGGCAAGTGGGACTAGCTTAGTGATATAAACTGGGCGGCATGGACAAGCTGATTTCCATGCTGTAAACTTCTATAACCCTATGACCTGTTTCACTCGGGGGCGAATTGATCAGTATAGAAAGCAAGGTAATTCATAACAATACATTGAGAATGTACTTCAAAGTCTGGGTTAAAAGCACAAACTAGTTTATTCTATATTTGACCAGGACATGCTTGATAAAAACATTGGCTGGCATAAAGGTTCATACCTATGACAAGCACAAATATGGATCAAAAACAGAACTTTGCAAACTACACAAACCTGATCCAGACAGTGGCTCCTGAGGAAGTACATGGCTTGCAGAATACTCTTTGGCAGAGGATGTCCTGTGCGCTGAACATTCAACAACAATGGAACGCCAAACACGACTTGGTCCTTGTAATCAGGTGCTTTCATCTTCCTGATAAACTTGGGAACTGTCCTACAGAATCAGGAATTCAACAGTTAACATTACTTTATACACAACAACTTGCGTCAATTTTGGGATTGAACATGAACACCAAACACCTTGGTCCAGATTTTGCTGTCAGAGTGAAGTGATGCACTCACAGGTGGTCTCGAATAAATCTGTCCAGGAGGATTTAGTTGGCTCTAGAGTTCTCCATTCTAATGTGGTTTTGAATTTGGGCCACCTGTGGCACCCAACAACAATGCAGGCAACAAGCACACTAATCAGCCAATCAGATTGGAGAATTCTCACAAACATCAAAGCAGGAAGTAAACAGCAGAGATTAGAATTCACAATTTAATGAATGAGACATATCGGGTGTGATTCAATGGATAAAAATCTATGTCTAGTTTTGGGCATATTTAGCCGGGTGTTTCTCGGTGGTTGCAGCGCTAAGAAATACACCTGTATTCATTGGCTGCCCTCATCTCTCCTCTTTCCCCCCCCAACCTCCCAATCTCGGGGAGAACCCTCCTCCAACCCCCCAATCTTGGGGAGGACCCTGGGAAAACCCTCATCCCTCCCCCTCCACTCAGATTGCGATGTCTCGGGAGATTTCGTTAAATCTTCTGAAGCATTACGAACGGCGCAAATCATGGGAGAGGCTTTTGTGAGATTCAGTGGCCTTGTCCTGACACCACGTTGGGCACAATGAGGCCACTAAATCACACACATAGTTGTCATGTAGGATCAGCAGGTCATTGGGAAGACAAATGGAACATTGGCCTTCATTGCAGGTGGGATGGAGTATAAAAATATGGAAATCTTGCTACAACTGTACAGTACATTGGTGAAACTACACCGGAGTACTGTGTACAGTTTTGGTATACTTAAGAAGGGATATACTTCCTTAGGAAGCAGTTCAGAGTACTTCCACTAGATTAATTCTAAGGGGGGGGGGGGGGGGTGGTTTTGCATGAGGAAAGATTGGGCTAGTTGGGTCGACACTCATTTAAAATCACATCTAAATCTACTAAACTCCAAACAATGATTCGGAGGGGACTTTAAAGGGTAAATGCTGAGCGAATGTTTCCTCTCATGGTGGAATCTGGAAGTACAAATGAAAGAAGAGAGCCTCCCATTTAAGATGGATGCGAGGAGGAATTTACTTTCTCAGCCGTCATTTGACTTTGGAATTCTGTTTTTTGTTTTAATCTTTATCAGTATCACAAGTAGGCTTACATTAACACTGCAATAAGTTACTGTGAAAATCCCCCAGTCGCCATCCCACGCCACCTGTTCGGGTACACGGAGGAAGAATTCAAAATGCCCAATTCACGGGGAGGGAGAACGTGTAGACTCTGCACAGGCAGGGACCAAGCAGGAATCAAACCTGGGTCCCTGCTGCAACAATGTTAACCACTGTGCTACTCTGCCACCCTGTCAGTCAGGATGTCCTGACTGATCCTATCCAGACAGGCCCAGTCAGTCTATCTTTCACAGAAAGCAGTGGTGGCTGGGGCATTGAACACAGACAAGGATGAGTTAGACAAATTTCTGATTGAAAAGGCAAATTTTTGATTCACAAGGGAATCAAGGGTTAAGAGGGACAGGCTAAAATGTGGCATTACAGCAACAATCAGATCATCCATGATCTTATTGAATGGCAGAGCAGGCTTGATGGACTGAATGGCCTACTCCTGCTTTTAATTCTTCACGGGATTAAAGGGAGAAGCAGAAAAATAATTTTAAAACATTTAAAAATAGTGTATTTGAGCAATCATTGAATTTCTAAGTTGTCCTGAGGGAATGAGGCTGCACACTCCAAATTAGTTTTTCGGGATGAGACAAGTTGGTGAGCATGATTATGGCTTTGCACACTATTTAATATTCAGTTATACCTGACTAAACAGGGTTCAACATTGCTATCAGTTCTTCCAGAGCGAATGGTACATAAAAAGGTTGAATCAATTCACTGATTGTGTTGATTGCATCTGCAAAACCTGAAACAGAAGCAGCACACTGTGCAGAGGAAGGCATTAAGAGGAGGGGCAGCACGGCAGCATAGTGGTTAGCACAATTGCTTCAGAGCTCCAGTGCCCCAGGTTCGACTCCTGGCTTGGGCCACTATGTCCGGAGTCTGCACGTTCTCCCCATGTGTGCGTGGGTTTTCTCCGGGTGCTCCGGTTTCCTCCCATAGTCCAAAGATGTGCAGGTTAGGTGGATTGGCCATGCTAAATTGCCCCTTAGTGTTGGGTGGGGTTACTGGGCTATGGCGATAGGGTGGAGGTGTGGGCTTGGGTAGGGTGCTCTTTCCAAGAGCCGGTGCAGACTCAATGGGCTGAATGGCCTCCTGCACTGTAAATTCTATGAAATCTATTACTGACCATAACTTTCAGATATCCACATGTGACTGCACGCATACCAAGAGTTACTGTCAGTTTTACACAGTAATGATGGCAAGCACCAACAGTTTGACCATCAGTACAACTGCAAATCAGGTCCATTATTGTATTAAATGGCAGCAAGACCATTAATAAGAATGCATGCAATACTAATTTAATGAATGGCACTTAAAGGCTGACATTCTGTGCTGAGTTACAGGGCTGGATTTTAGTCCCCCCTGAGGTGGGATGGCAGCTTGGGGGGTACTCACAAAACTGGGACTTAACCAGGAGAAGGACAAAACTGGGACTTAACCAGGAGCAGGACAAAACTGGGACTTAACCAGGAGCAGGACAAAACTGGGAGTTAACTAAATGTGCAGCCTGGCAGCTTTCACTGTATGGGCTAGTGGCAGACAAGGGAGGGGGAGCATCTTAAATGACCCCACTCCCCCTCTCTTTTCCCCTCCCCAAAAAAGCATTCCTCCATTCTGGGTCCCCCTGCTCGCAGCCTGTCTGCCACAGCTTGCCAATCACCATTGGCAGGTCCTTCTATCCCAGCCCAATATTCACTCACCATCATCACACCTCCCCTCAATTCATCTTTAACTCCAACTCCATGGCTCTTTACTGGTGGGGACTGAATGCTGTCCCAAGCAGAGGCCACCATTCCCAGTGGCACATCTGGGGCCAGCGAGCTGCTATCCATTTGACTGGTCAGCAGCCCTGGGAGGTGGACTTCCTTTCCAGATGGGGGCAGAAAAGTCTCACCTTGGGGGCAGAAAAGTCTCACCGTAAGCCAATGAATATTCCAATAGCCATCAAATGGCCATGGGGAAAACCAGGGGTAGGCTTGAACCCAACTAATTTTGCCAGAGGCTCGTGAATCTTAGTGCACCTTAATATCTAGTCCAGAAACTTATGTTCTGGGTGAATAAGTGTTGTTAAAGCAGTTACGGAGTTTAGGAGGAACCAGAAGACACAAGTCATATCATAATTAGGAAATATTCAAAACATTGAGCAAGTGCCATGAAGTTGTCAGGTGCTTCAGCACAGGGGGAAAGGATGAAATACATTAGCCAAAAAAATAGAAACTATGAAGACCGTGACAATTTAAAATGTATTTTCACACAACACTGGCACTATTCTTTCCTGATGTTTAATGCCGTTGTAAATAATTTGGTGCACGCCACAAGATAACCTCTAAATAGATGCAACGAAATGGGGATAATATCCTCATGTAGCGGATCAAAAATGTTGTTTAATATTCAAAAACAGTTTATGAGCTGCCAACCTCATGGGGTGTTGCTTTGATCTTCAAAGAGGCATTATTATGCAGTAATTACATTAAAGTAGCTTCTTGCAATCTCTAATCAATGCTATTGGACACTTTTTTAATTCTTTGGGATTGATTCCACTTTATAGTCAGGCTGTAACATACATAAAAGTGATAAATGACAGGGACCAACTAACTCAGTTTCATTTAAGCTAGGGGTGTAGAGGACATTAATAAAACATTTGAATTTTGCTCATGAATAACAACATTTCTTGAACCAAGATTAAATCGTATCCATATTTACCAATTCCAGCCTTGCTTGCTGGAGGGAGAGTACTTGTCCATCAGGGTAGTGAGTTTCAGCAGAGCCAGTTTCTGTAAGAGGTTGAGCTGAGCAGCAGACTGGCTATCAATCTGTAGGTGTAGATTCAAGTTCTGCTCACTGGGCCAACAGAACCTCTGCCGCCTGCAATATAAAATATCACTCAGGCAATGAGTTTCTGCCAGTGAGGTGTAAAAATAAATAAAAGCAAGATGTCAATGATCATCTTGTGGGTAACTTTGTTTTGTCTGTAAATCACACTGCTTCCGTTTCAGCTCAAGGCCGCGATTCTCCGCAACCACGATGGGTGGGAGGTCCGCTCCCGCACCTCCCGCTATTCTCCCACCCCCCCAAAACAGCGTGTCCGGTTTTCCGACACGCTACTCGGAGAAACGCGGGCCGCCGTTTTTCATGGCGGCCCGCAATTCTCCGACCCAGATGGGCCGAGCAGCCTGCCGTTCCCGACCTGTTCACGACAGCGGCAACCACACCTGGTCGCTGCCATCGTGAAAATGGCGCGCCAGGTAAGTGGGGGGCCTTGGGGGGGGGGGGGGGGGGGGGGGGGGGGGGCGGATCGGGGGTCGAGCACCACGACCGTGCTCGGGAGGGGACTGGCCCGTGATCGGTGTCCACCGATCGTCGGGCCGGCGTCTCAAGGGGACGCACTCTTTCCCCTCCGCCGCCCCGCAAGATCAAGCCGCGACGTCTTGAGGGGCGGCTGAGGGGAAAGACGGCAACCGCGCATGCCCGGGTTTGAGCTGTCCAACCCGCGCATGCACGGCTGACATCATTAGGCGCCGCTGCGGCGTCATTCTTGGCGTGCAAGGCCTTGAAGCCAGGGACAAGGCCAGGCCGCCTAGTTTCCCGGTACGGGCCGCCTAGTTTCCCGGTACGGCCCGCCTATCCCCCCCCCCCCCCCCCCCCCGGGTAGGAGAGAATAGGGGGCCGGGAGAGGCTTCCGACGCCGTCGTGAACCTCTCCAGGTTTCACAACAGCGTCGGGCCTTAGAACATAGAACAGTACAGCACAGAACAGGCCCTTCGGCCCTCAATGTTGTGCCGAGCCATGATCACCCTACTCAAACCCACGTATCCACCCTATACCCGTAACCCAACAACATCCCCCTTAACCTTACTTTTATTAGGACACTACGGGCAATTTAGCATGGCCAATCCACCTAACCCGCACATCTTTGGACTGTGGGAGGAAACCGGAGCACCCGGAGGAAACCCACGCACACAGGGGGAGGACGTGCAGACTCCACACAGACAGTGACCCAGCCGGGAATCGAACCTGGGACCCTGGAGCTGTGAAGCATTTATGCTAACCACCATGCTACCCTGCTGCCCCCTTGGAGAATTCCGCCCCAAATTTCTGGTTAAATGCATTAAAACAATCACAAATGCAAAACCTTCCGTGATCCAGTGCAATTGGTTAGCACAAGAGAATGCAGTTTTGTTTTACTTGTATGAAAAATGTTTCTTAATGCATTTCAGAGTGGTAACATGGCATGGTTCCATTCATACAGCTGATTGGGCGGCACAGTAGCAGTGGGTAGCACTGCTTCTTCACAGCACCAGGGTCCCAGATTCGATTCTCTGCTTCGGTCACTTGGCTGTGTGGAGTCTGCACGTTCTCCCGTGTCTGCGTGGGTTTCCTCCGGGTGCTCTGGTTTCCTCCCACAAGTCCCGAAAGATGTGCTGTTAGGTAATTTGGGCATTCTGAATTCTCCCTCTGTGTTGCCTTGATTGTGCCTAAATCTGGTGCGTTTCATGACCAAATCAATCTTTAAATTCCATCACCAACTCTGGGTACTGTTCATTTCTATCTCACCTACAAGTCTTCATCACCTCCAGTCAAAACTTTCAACATTCTCCTCAACTATCTCTTGCATATCCTTCAGCTTATTGTATTTATTTATTTTTTATTCATTTACGGGATGTGGGCATCGCTGGTTAGGCCAGCATTTATTGCCCATCCCTAGTTGCCTTTCAGAAAGTGGTGATGAGTTGCCTTCTTGATCCACTGCAATTCTTGAGGTGTAGGTACACCCACTGTGCCTTTAGGGAGGAAGTTCCAGGATTTTGACCCAAAACCTAAAATACCCACATCAAGAAACATTCTTATGTCACTCCAGTCATCACCCATGTCATTGGCTTCCTGTTCATCAAGAGTATTGTTTTAAAATCTCCTCTTTGTCTATTATACTTCCATAGCCTGATTTTATCCTACTTCTGCATTCTCCTCCAGCCTTTTTTTATCTCCATTTGCACCATCTGCTTTTCCAAACCAGCTATCATATCAGTGACATTCTTTGTCATACTTTCAACTCTTCCTAATATCTAGACTTGCCGCATATCCAGCCACCTCCAAAAGCCTCCTTGGAAAGTTACCTCTGTGACCATCATTAACAGCATCCCGTGGGTCATTTTCCTTCCTTATTCAAGTGCAATCCCTATCCCTCGCAGCCTTTGAAGCTTTAGGACATTATGAAAATAAGGATTCTGTTTAAATGCAAATTATCATTGTACGCTCCCAGTGTGGAGCCTCAAACAAACGCCTTCCAACGTATTTTCATTAGGATCAAATTGGCAGCAAGACTCATCACGATGCAGACACAAAGTCCCAATGTTGCAAGGAAACTCTCCAAAACCACATCACCCTAAAGAAAATCATGCTTTCATCCTAACAGTTTGGAAATAAATGATTTTAATTAATTTATTTCAACCACCCCGGTGATTCAACCACCCCGGCAAGCCTGTGCCGCCATTCAACCATCCCAGCGATCTGCACCGCCATTTAACCACCCCGGCAAGCCTGCACCGCCATTCAACCACCCCATCAATCTGCACCGCCATTCAACCATCCCGGCGAGCCTGCACCAACATTCAACCATCCCGGTGAGCCTGCGCCTCCATTCAACCATCCCGGCGAGCCTGGCCCAACATTCAACCATCCCGTCGATTTGCACCGCCATTCAACCACCCCGGCGATCTGCACCGCCATTCAACCATCCCGGCGAGCCTGCGCCTCCATTCAACCATCCCATCGATCTGCACCGCCATTCAACCATCCCGTCGATCTGCACCGCCATTCAACCACCCCGGCAAGCCTGCGCCAACATTCAACCATCCCGGCGATCTGCACCGCCATTCAACCATCCCGGTGAGCCTGCCCCGCCATTCAACCATCCCGGCGAGCCTGCACCGCCATTCAACCATCCTGGCGAGCCTGCACCGACATTCAACCACCCCAGCAATTTGCACCGCCATTCAACCATCCCATCGATCTGCACCGCCATTCAACCACCCCGTCGATCTGCACCGACATTCAACCACCCCGTCGATCTGCACCGCCATTCAACCATCCCAGTGAGCCTGCACCGCCATTCAACCATCCCGGTGAGCCTGCACCGACATTCAACCATCCCGGCGAGCCTGCGCCAACATTCAACAACCCCGGCGAGCCTGCACTGCCATTCAACCATCCCGGCGAGCCTGCACCGCCATTCAACCATCCCGGCGAGCCTGCACCGACATTCAACCACCCCGTCGATCTGCACCGACATTCAACCACCCCGTCGATCTGCACCGCCATTCAACCATCCCGGCGAGCCTGCACTGCCATTCAACCATCCCGGCGAGCCTGCACCGACATTCAACCACCCCGTTGATCTGCACCGACATTCAACCACCCCGTTGATCTGCACCGACATTCAACCACCCCGTCGCTCTGCACCGCCATTCAACCATCCCGGTGAGCCTGCACCGACATTCAACCATCCCGGTGAGCCTGCACCGACATTCAACCATCCCGGCGAGCCTGTGCCTCCATTCAACCACCCCGGCGATCTGCCCCGCCATTCAACCACCCCGGAAATCTGCACCGCCATTCAACCACCCCGGCGATCTGCACCGCCATTCAACCACCCCGGCGATCTGCCCCGCCATTCAACCATCCCGGCGATCTGCCCCGCCATTCAACCACCCCGGCGAGCCTGCCCCGCCATTCAACCATCCCGGCAATCTGCACCGCCATTCAACCACCCCGGCAATCTGCACCGCCATTCAACCACCCCGGCGATCTGCACCGCCATTCAACCATCCCGGCGAGCCTGCCCCGCCCTTCAACCATCCCGGCGTGCCTGCCCCGCCCTTCAACCATCCCGGCGAGCCTGCACCGCCATTCAACCACCCCGGCGATCTGCCCCGCCATTCAACCACCCCGGCGATCTGCACCGCCATTCAACCATCCCGGCAATCTGCACCGCCATTCAACCATCCCGGCAATCTGCACTGCCATTCAACCATTCCGGCGAGCCTGCCCCACCCTTAAACCATCCCGGCGAGCCTGCGCCAACATTCAACCATCCCGGCGAGCCTGCACCGCCATTCAACCATCCCGGCGAGCCTGCACCGCCATTCAACCACCCCGGCGAGCCTGCACCACCATTCAACCATCCCGGCGAGCCTGCGCCAACATTCAACCATCCCTGCGAGCCTGCACCGCCATTCAACCATCCCGGCGAGCCTGCGCCAACATTCAACCATCCCGGCGAGCCTGCACCGCCATTCAACCATCCCGGCGAGCCTGCACCGCCATTCAACCACCCCGGCAATCTGCACCGCCATTCAACCATCCCTGCGAGCCTGCACCGCCATTCAACCATCCCGGCAAGCCTGCGCCGCCATTCAACCATCCCGGCGAGCCTGCACCGCCATTCAACCATCCCAGCGAGCCTGCACCGCCATTCAACCATCCCGGCGAGCCTGCACCGCCATTCAACCACCCCGGCGATCTGCACCGCCATTCAACCATCCCGGCAATCTGCATCGCCATTCAACCATCCCGGCAATCTGCACTGCCATTCAACCATCCCGGCGAGCCTGCGCCACCATTCAACCATCCCGGCGAGCCTGCACCGCCATTCAACCATCCCAGCGAGCCTGCACCGCCATTCAACCATTCCGGCGAGCCTGCACCGCCATTCAACCACCCCGGCAATCTGCACCGCCATTCAACCATCCCGGCGAGCCTGCACCGCCATTCAACCATCCCGGCGAGCCTGCACCGCCATTCAACCACCCCGGCGATCTGCACCGCCATTCAACCATCCCGGCGAGCCTGCACCGCCATTCAACCATCCCGGCGAGCCTGCACCGCCATTCAACCACCCCGGCGATCTGTCCCGCCATTCAACCATCCCGGCGAGTCTGCGTCGCCATTCAACCATCCCGGCGAGCCTGCACCGCCATTCAACCATTCCAGCGAGCCTGCACCGCCATTCAACCATCCCGGCGAGCCTGCACCGCCATTCAACCACCCCGGCAATCTGCACCGCCATTCAACCATCCCGGTGAGCCTGCACCGCCATTCAACCACCCCGGCGAGCCTGTGCCTCCATTCAACCACCTTGGCGAGCCTGTGCTGCCATTCAACTACCTCATGGCTGATCTTCTACATCATCACTATTTTGCCATACTATCTCCATAACACATGATACCTTTGATAATGTCAATATTTTAATTATTGATAATGTCAATGTTTTAATTAATTTAATAGGCATGTTGACATTGTATCGCAATCTTCCTCACTAATTTCACAATTTTGGCACGGGCTTGGAGGGCCGAAGGGCCTGTTCCTGTGCTGTACTTTTCTTTGTTCTTTGAAATTAAAAGCTTCCCAAAAATTAGCTATTGCATTTTCAGATTCCATGTATGCAAACATTTTTCAAGTTTTCTAAGGTGTGTGGATTTTCTGCTCAAAAAAATCTCACTGGGGTCACCATATATTTTGAGAAGCTTCATATTTCACTAACATAAGTCACTCTGCATTACTACTACATATAAAACGTACAAGTCAGTGACACTGGCCGCGATTCACCGGAAAGATTTCCAAGTATGGTAGTGAGCGGGAAATGCTGCGAGCTTCTCGGTGCTAGGCCCTGCATGGCCAGCACCTCAATACAACGTTAATTAGTTTCTTAAGGAGGCCTCACGGGTTTCACGCCACAAATTAAGGCTCACCAGCCAATCCGTCTGGACCACATGTGCCAGCCCCTGGCTGATAAGGTTGACCAACAGCTCTTGCGCAGCCAACCTCGCTTAGCTCGCAGTCATGGCTCTGAGACGACCGGCCCCAAAGGTTTGGAGATGCTATCCTGGGGAGGCTCTTACAGGTGGTCAAGGCCAGAAGGGATGCCCTGTTTCGCCGAGGGTACCGGAGGGTGAGCCACAGGGCAGCCAGTGCCACCAGGGATGAAGTGGCAGAGGCCATCAGCTCTGGCGGCATGATGAGGAGGACAGGCCTCCACTGCTGCAAGAATGTCAATGACCGACACTGGGCCCAACCCTGGTGAACCATGCAGGTGGCTAATGATACCCTCTCTCTGTGTCCGCGCAGAAGACGTTGCCCCACAACCGTTGAGACAGGGCCCAGACTAGCGGCAGGGTACCGGAAATCAGAACCCTCACCACATTCGAGGAACAGGCCCTGGAAGTTAGGGGGTGGCCGAGGACAGAGCGGTCACCAACGCAGAGGTCAGCGCATGCTGCAAAGATGGGGATTCGCCGGGCCCCATCCAGATGGACTGTCACATGCGAGTTGTTATTGCCATACAGACTGACCCATCCACATGTCCATTCTCCCGCAGGACCTCCAGCTGATGGCACCGGTCCGTCTGGGGTGGTTCCCTCCCTTGCCTCCCGTGAGAACACCTTGGAGGAGAGCACTGAGGCTGCCACAGGGAGTCACAGCTGTCACCCCCACCCTCCACCAGAGACGCACACCTCGCTGGGCATCGTTAGTGGTCTTGATTCCGGGGCACATTCTGGTGAGCACCACACAGTTGCAGATAGTGGAGGCAGGAACCTCCAGGGGAGACAGCAGTAGGAGTTCTGCTGCATCCCGGGACCCAGAGGGGTCCCATTCAGATGCGGAGCCTCTGGAACAGGTTTACCGGGCGCAGATGCAAATGTTAGGGTGGGGCCGAGATATTCAGAGGGGGATGTCACGACACTCCAGCAGGCCCATAGCCGATTGGAGGAGTCCCAGAGGCTACGAGCGTAGGAGATAACAATCGGCAATGTGTGGCATCGAGCCCAACACGGCTGGGTGGCGACTGCAGTGGAGAGCCTGGTGCACGATGTCGTCGTCATTAGTAGATGGCCATGGTGATGGCCATGGCTGAGGGCCTCAGTCGACTGTCCGACTCGCTGGGGGACCTGACCCAGGCTGACTTTGATGAGGCGCTGTGGGACATGCCCCAATCTCTGATAGGAATAGCCAAGGTGCTGCGGAGCTCGTCACAGGTCGCAGCTGGGCATTGCCGGGGCATTGCAGAGCGTGGCTCAGTCACTGAGGAGCATCACTGAGGGCGTTGACACCACGGTGCAGACATTGGGGAGCTGGCAGGGCCAGATGACGCCGGAGCAGCCAGGTCTCGAACCAGCTGCCTCTCCATTCTGAGATGAACACCAAGGGCCCTATGGGCACCGTCAGGGAGGAGAGGGTGCTGGATGACAACCCGGACCCAGCCAATGGACTGGCGACTGTGGCCACCAGTTCCCCCGAGTTCCACCCCTCTGATGATGCCACGCCTCGCAGTCAGCACCCGGAAAGGGCAGCGTGGCTGTGCATGTGCCACGAACTGCACCGGGGCCTTCTGGCCCCAGAGGACGCCCACCAGGGGCATCAAAGACCAAGGGACAAGGTAAGCAGCCGGCTGCCTTCACCTCTGATGTGCATCCTGGGGATGCACCTAGAGGAGGAGGTAGAGCAAGGAAGGCGAATCATGCTAAAGATCACTGAGAAGGCATATGGAAGGAAGGGGGGGGGTTAAAGGGTGGGGAGAATGGGATTGCACCATCAGGAGTGTCCGAGACAAATGAATAAACCCTCACCTCAATCAGTATGAAGCCTCTGACTCTTTGTTCCACGATGCGGGTCGACCACCATACCATACCCCCATCCCCCAGACATGTGGCCTTGGCACTCCCTCCCTCTCGCAAAACGCCCTGTCCATGCACACCCGGATGCAGTGGGGACGGGGTGCCCTGCTCACCGAACCACACACATTGCACCCCAGACACCCGAAAAAAAGTCCCAAAACCCCAGCCACGGACATGTGCCCGGGGCTGGGGCCCATCCCCTGGCTGCTCGGATGTTGTCTGCCATGTCTGTGGTGCTGCTTCCCAAGCAGAGGCCACCAAGGTGTGATTGGGATGTTAGGCAACAAGCCCCACATGCTACATGGCACACCCACCCACAGGGATCCACTTGGGATATGTGAGAAGTGCTCATTTAACTACGATTGCTAATTTGCTGTTTGCAATAGCCTTCATCCTCACGGCAAGGGCCTCCTCGGTCAGTGGGGCAGTCAGGCAGGGACTAGGGCTGCCCCCGGAATGGGTGCACATGGTCCAGGGGTTGGCATGGAGGATCCGCATATGTTTGCCTGCCCCCCCCCCCCCCCCCCCCCCCACCCAAGCCCCGATGTGCAACAAGGCCAGTGCTCCGGGCTCGTGGCCTATGAGCGAAGATGGCTATTCACCTCCTAGGGTCCCTCAGCCCTTCCGCCAGGTTCACATTTTAAAAAAGGAGTATTAATTGGCGCCAGGGTGGCCACTTGCAGGGGAAACCGCTGGATCACGGGAGATTGTTGGATAAGAGTTGGCTCCCGTTAATTGTATGGAAATCGGGCTTAAGTAGCGATTACTGGTTTCTCGCCACTCTACGGCAGGATCCCGATTTCGTTTAAGGGAGTGGGCCAGTTGGATCGCAAACGGTTTGCAGCCCGACGTCGTTCTGGTTTTTGCCCGTCCCACTATTCACCGACCTTATCACACTCTAGCTCAAGCGAACGAGACCACTGAGTAGCGCCCACTATCGTGACACTATTTGATATTGAACCCAATATAAATGGTAACAGTGTACTCAGTGTATCAGTCTTATTTCAGTGCAGGTAAGTGGCCCAAATCATAATTTAGTTCTTCACTTGCATTTGCAGAGAGAGTAAATTGGCTAATAACTGAATGCAGATTGTGCAAGGGAGTTAAGCACGCAACAGCCCTATATATTTAAAGTGGTCACATTGGTTGAACTATGCCCTCATAACAGTAATGGCTGCAGCAAATGTTATTTACAATATGGTAAAAACTGTGTAAAATGCTTCAGGCCCTTCATGCAATTCCTCCTCCAGGAATAAAGATCAATAGGTTTACATACCTGTTAGTGTGCATTAAAGATGTGCAAATTCCAGAGTCATAATTGACTACTGATGGGTCCAATACATTGACAGACTTTTCAGCAATATCCAGATTATTAGTTGGTGCCCCTTCATTAACACATTCAAGGTGTTTATCTATCTCCAGATGAATGTCCTTTGGAGAAGATGGATAAGGAGATGTTGAGTCATTTGCGGAATCTGATTCTCCATCAGAAAACTTTTCTGTCCATTTGTTCACTAGTCTTTGGAGGCCATTCACATGCTCCATGACATCATCCAGTTCTGCAAACACATCATCATCTGCTGCATTGGTTACCTCTCCATTGTTCAAGTGAACAAGGACCCCAGGGACATTGTCATAAATGCTCATTCGGTTGTCTAACAAATTATGGGAGATGGGCTCACAGTCTATCTCCTTTGAACTGCTCACCCTACTGTCTCTCCCAAATCTACTCCGACGATAACCATGGAAACTGCCAGTTCTCCAGTTTACTGACGTGTTGTCGATTGGTGCCAAAATACCGTGCTGAAGTGCTTTAGGAAATGTTCCTGGTTTGTGACCTTGTGGAATGTGAAAAAGATGGTCGTGTTGACCTTTCTCGTTCACATAGTTCTGTTGGCCAATGTTCCTGCAAGGTGGTGGAGCGGCTGAATTAAAATTCTCCATGAACATTCCACCTCGTTTTCTACCTAAGGTTTGGTTCCGCGTTCGAAGGACGGGGCTTGGCGTGCTTACTGCACTGCTGTTCTCCGACTGACTACTACTGCTGCAGGTTTGGGAGGAGCATGATGGGTTTTGTCTAAGAATGGTCTCGTCAAGTTCAGCAATGTCAACACAATTGAGATTTCTCAATTTTTCTTCATCAAACCCTTCTTGAAGCACAGGCGCACTGATGAATGGCCTAATTTTTGCTTGACTGCTTTTTTTCTGACTTGAACTTCTTAATCGAAGCCTTTCCATTTTCTTTAACAGACCCTTTCCCTTCGTCTTGGAGCACTTTTCTGTGACCTTTTCATCAACACTAAAACCCGAGAGCTCGTTGGGGGATGGTGGGCCACTGAAGGAGGAGTCTGCAGATGGCAATTTAATCGATGAGCATCTGGAGGAACTTCGACTAGTTTCAAAATCCGTAATGTGGGCTTCAGAGTTTTTTGGTAAGCCGATGCTATCGCTGCCACTGCTGCTACTGTGAATTGACGACACTTCTTGCTTCTCCCCCAGCTCCGGGAATATATCATCGCTGTTGATGCTCTTCAAACATGGGCTACCGGGCAACGAGACACTTTCTGGATGGAAAAGATCTAACGCCTCCACACGAGACCACCGCTTGTTGTCCCTTTGAAAAGTCCATTTGCTGCTGATGGCACAAGGCTCTTCATCTTCAAAATCATCACTCTGAATGCGAAAAAATAAAAGACAAAAGCAAGCATTGATTTTTGTGCAAAGACTCAGGAACAAATGTGAACTTTTGAATTCCTTCCCATGTAATATGCTAGCATCATTAGGCTGGCAGTGAACAGGTTATCATCAAAAAAGGCTTAAAAAAATAATTGTGTGCATTAAAATAAAATCATGAAATCGGCATCGTTGGCAAGGCCAACATTTTCTGTCCTTCCTCAATTGCAGCTCCAAAATGGCTTCTTCAGCCATGTCAGAGGGCAGTTAAGAGTCAACCACATTGCTGTGGGTCTGGAGTCACATCTCAGGCAAACCAGGTAAGGGTGACAGATTTCCTTTCCTAAAGGACATCAGTGGACCAGATCTCTTTTCATTATGACAATTGACTATAGTTTCTTGATTACCATTATTGAGACTACCTTTTAATTCCAGGCTTTATTAATTAATTCTGTAGTGATATCATTAGGAATCGCACTAGTATATAAGTAAATGGTGTGTCAGCTGATCCCTCAGACTGACAAAAGGAAGTCAAAGAGGCTGCTTGCGCATGATTTTAATGTTTTTTGCATCTGTTCTCTTGTATATAGTTTACCGACAGTTAAAGTTAACTACCAGTGTTCTTGTAATAAATAAAGCGACCTGACAAGAACATTACAAATTCCACCAGCTGCCATGGTGGGATTTGAACCTCTCCCCCCAGGCCATTGTCCAATGACAGTACCACAATGCGAACATCTCCCCAAGATACATAAATCACAAATCCAATAATAACTTGTATTTATCTAGTCTAGTTCAACTAGAACACTTTCAAAGAAGGAAAAATGATACTGTGGGATAAAGAGAAAAGGGAGAGGTTGGAAGGAAATTTCAAAAGGCATGGTGGAGAAGGATAGTTTAGAATGTTACTTTTTAGCAGGGAGGAAGGTGACAAGACTAACAGAACCTGGGTAGCGTGTTTCAGCAGGGTAGAGATGAATGGCGGATAACCAACTGATGGTGAAACAGAGGGAGTGAGGGATAAGTAATTCTGTGTTAGAGGAGTGGGCAGTGCATGCTGGGATCATGAAATCAGTATCCGGCAAGATGAGGTGATGGAGAGATTTGAAACAAGAATTCAAACATCAGTATGTTGAGGCATGCGGTACCAGGAGGCGGCAGAAATGTTGAGGGTGTTGGACTGAGGATGTTGGTGCGGCTGAGGGTTTGATTTGTAACATTTAAAGAACTGAGGTGGGAGTGGGGTAGTCAACTGGGAGACCCTGGATGATGAAGACATGGCATTTGGAAGTGGAGGAGGAGGAGGAGGTGGGTAGCATTATAAAAACAGAAGTCAGTTAGTTCTAGTAATGAAACCCGAGCTCAAGGTCTGAAAAATGCAACGTGTCACACATCCTGACAGGTTGCGATGACAGCCTAGGATGATAATGGGAGCTGAAGCAAGAAACAATTAAAATAAGGGATTTTTGGAGTGGTGGAAATCCGTTAATAATTCACTTGCAATATGAATTGCATAGATAGTGCACCCTGTAATATAACAACCAAACAAGTAGGCTAGCCATTTTCTCAACCATGTCATTTAAATGAAATAATTGTTGGGTATTGCTTTTACTTTGGAAGATTTGTATGATTTGAAGCTCTCAAAGAATCAAAATGAAGTCGAGCCTTTGTGCATACAAAGCATCTTAAAGGGACTTAGGCAGTCAAGGTGCATCTTGCTTGCTAGTAAATCATTCTTATTTGGAGATCAATTATATTGGCTGGTCTAATTTATGTATTGAAAAGGAATTGCTATTATTTTCAATCTTTACTGTAGAGTCCAATCATTCTAAAAGTCACAGCGTCGTGTGCACTTCATGCAGGAGAGAGGGCTGTAGATTTCTGGGACATTGGGACCTGCACAAGGTGGATGGTTTCTACCCGAATCAAAATGGGACCAGAGCCTTGCAGGGAGGTTTGCTAGTGCTGTTGGGAGGGTGTAAACTAACTTGACAGGGGGCTGGGATCCCGAGAGAAGGTTCAGCAGGGATAGATACACAGCCAAAGTTTGAGAGACATCAAGTGCATCAGGCAGGCATAACTTTCTAGATCAATTAAGTCACAGGGGAGTTTGGCAAGATTGGATGGTGTTTATTTGAATGCAAGGATGAACAAGGCAAATAAGGTGAATGTACAAATTAAAACAGGGGGTCACTGCTATCACTAAGACATGGTTGAGAGGGGCAGGATTGGCAGCTCAATATTTCAGGATACAGGATCTTCAGGCGAGTGAAAGGAAGGAGGTAAAAGAGGAGAGGGTGTCGCAATTTTAATCAGGGAATTAGTTACAGCAATAAGGAGGGGCCATATCTTTGAAGACTTTTCAGCTGAAGCCATATGGGTAGAAGTTAAAAACCAAAAAGGAGCAATCACATTGCTGGGAGTGTACCATAGGCTTCCTAACAATCTCTGAGAGAAATCGAAGAGCAGATATGTAGAGAATTGCAAAGGTAATAGGGTAGTGATAGTGGAGGATTTCAACTTGCCCCAACATTGGGGCAGGCATAGTGTAAAAGGTGTAGAGAGCACGGAATTCCAGAAATGCAACCTGGTGAACGTTTTAAGCTAATAGGTAAAAGCATCCTAGAGAACTTTGTAAGCCAGTACGTAGAAGGTCCCACAAGAAAAGGAGCAGACCTGGACTTAATTTTAGGTAACTAAGCTAGGCAAATGGTTGAAATATCAGTGGGGGCGTATTTTGCAGACAGTGATCATAACTCCATTAGATTCAAGATAGTTGTGGAAAAGGACAAAGATGAGCCTGAGATCAAAGTTCTAAATTGGGGGAAGGCCGATTTTAATAAGATCAGATATGATTTGGCCAGAGTGGATTGGGCGCAGACACTTTTAGGTAAATCTGTGACAGAACAATGGGTCACATTCAGAAGGAAATAGGGAGAGTACAGGGCCAAATGAAAAAGGGTGGGACCAACAAATCCAGTGAACCGTGGATATCAAGAGATACAGCATTGGATAAGGAGAAAAAGGGGAGGATTATAGCTGATATCAAGGGCTCAAAACAACAGAAGCCCGAGAGGCATTTGGGATGGGTAAAAGTGAACTTAAAAAGGAAATCAGGAAAGAAAAAAGTGGACATGAAAGGATACTAGCGGGTAAAATAAAGGAAAACCCCAAGTTGTTTTAATTATTATAGTATGTTCTAGAATTTTTATAGCACTCTATAATTATTACAGTATGTTCTATAATTATTTATTATTACAGCATGTTCTATAGTTCTTAATTATTATAGCATGGTTTATAATTATTATATCATGTTTTATAGTTATTCATTATTATAGCATATTCTATAGTTATTAATTATGATTGTATGGTCTATAATTAGTAATTATTATAGTATGGTCTATAATTAGTAATTATTATAGTATGGTCTATAATTATTATAGCACATTCTATAGTTATTAATTATTATAGTATGGTCTATAATTAGTAATTACTATAGTATAGTCTATAATTATTATAGCACATTCTATTATAATATGGTCTATAATTAGTAATTACTATAGTATAGTCTATAATTATTATAGCACATTCTATCATTATTAATTATTATAGTACGGTCTATAATTAGTAATTACTATAGTATCGTCTATAATTATTATAGCACATTCTATCATTATTCATTATTGTAGCATGTTTTATAGTTATTCATTATTATATCACATTCTATTGTTATTAATTATGATAGTATGGTCTATAATTATTACAGCACATTCTATAATTATTAATTATTGTAGCATGCTTTATAGTTATATATTATAGCACATTCTATAGTTATTAATTATTATAGTATGGTCTATAATTACTAATTACTATTGTATAGTCTGTAATTATTATAGCACATTCTATAATTATTAAAGCATGTTTTATAGTTATTCATTATTATTTCACATTCTATAGTTATTAATTATGATAGTATGGTCTATAATTAGTAATTATTATAGTATAGTTTATAATTATTATAGCACATTCTATAATTATTATAGCATGTTTTATAGTCATACATTATTATAGCACATTCTATAATTATTCATTATTATAGTATGGTCTATAATTATTAATTCTTGCAGCAGGTTCTGTAATTGATTATTATAGCATGTTCTATAAGTATTCATTATAATAGTATGTTCTATAATTATTATAGTATGTGCTATGTGTTTATGTATGGAACAGTATACCAGGACTGTAAGCAAAACAATATTTTTCACTATACCTCGGTACATGTGACAGTAAATACATCAAATCAAATTGAAAGTCTATTAAGGGTAAAAGCATATCTAAGGAGAGAGTAGGGCCCATTAAGGATCCCAGTGATATTTGTGTGTGGAACCAGAGGACGTAGGTAGGGTATGAAATGAATACTTTGCTTCAGTGTTCACTCATGAGAGGGGTGGTGTGGGTATAGAAATCTGAGTGAGACAAGGGAGGAAATAGTAGAGGCACTGGTGATAAGTTTCAAGTCCTCTCTGGCCACAGGAGAGGTGCCAGAGGACTGGAGGATAGACAACTTGGTACAAGAAGGGAGGAAGGGAAAAACCAGGAAACTACAGGCCTGTCAGTTTAACCTCAAGTGGTGAGGAAACTATCGAAAGCAATTCTGAGAGACAGACGTAATCTGCATTTGGAGATGCAGGGATTAATCAAGAACAGTCAGCATAGTTTTGTCAATGGGAGGTCGTGTCTGACCAACTTGATTGAATTTTTCAAAGTGGTGATCAGATGGGTAGATGAAGGCAATGCATTTGACATAGTCTACTTGGACTTCAGCAAGTGGATTTCAGCAACGTCTTTGATAAGATCCCACATGGGAGATAGAAAGCAAAGTTAAGAATTCATGGGATCAAAGGAAATTTGGCATTGGATCCAGAATTGGCTGAGTGGCAGGAAGCAGAGGGTAATTCTGACTGGAAGGCTGTGTTCAGTGGGGGTCACGTAGGGATCAGCTTGGGGCCCTTGCTGTTTGTGGTTTATATAAATGATTGAGACATGAATGTAAGAGTAAATAAGTTCATGGGGTGGTAAATAGTGAGAAGGGTAGATTACAGGAGGATATAGACAAACTGGTCAGGTGGGTTGATCAGCGGCAAATTGAATTCAATCCGGATAAGTGCAAGGTGATGTGCTTAGGCAGGACAAACAAGGCAAGGGAGTACATGTTAAACAGCAGGACCCTGGGAAGCACCGAGGATCAGAGGGACCTTGGGTGTGCACGTCTTTTGGTCTCTTAAGGTAGCAGAGCAAGTGGATACAGTGGGTAAGAAGGCATATGGTATACTTGCCTTTATTAGCCAAGGCATAGGACACGATTTAGCAGAAAAGTTTCTGTGGGCACGATTTTACTAAAAGGGAATAAAGTCCAATAGCAAGTGCGTTTAGCCATGTGTTTCCCAGCGCCTGCAGAGGCGAGAAACACAACACTATAAAACGGCAGCAGGGTTAGATATGGGGCCTCAGTGGAGAATGCATGGGCGAAGCTGCGCCTAGCACTGCTTTCTGCACTGAAGCTCCGCTCGACGGAACTCCTCAGTGTAGCGACATTTAACAATGGCCTCCCGATCTCTGGAGGACCCGAAACGAGCCTTGGCCACACCTCAAGCCCCAACGCACTATGGAAAAAGGTCCCTAGCTCCCCTTGCACCTCCCCAACACCCGCGCAGGGTACCCCGGCCCGATTGGCACCGCACAAAATATTTCAGCTTGGCACTGCCAATCTGGCACCCTGGCAGTGCCCTTGCCAGTACCACTGGGCAGCCAGGCATTGCCAGGCTTGCACCAGTGCCAGGGTGTCACCCTGCCCAAAGGGCATGTACCTGGGGGCCTCTGATCCCCTGGAGAGCGCCGTTCCGTCTGGTACACGTTTGTGGTGACCAGTACTGAACGGCGCTCCCCCGAGGTCTCCTAGGCGAAGGGGATAGATCCTAATGCCTCAGGCACCTTAGGAAGCTGCACATTGAAGTGAGACGAGCTGTATCGCTTTTATATGCAGATTTGCCGAAAAGTTAGATCTGGTGAGGCTTTGCGAGACGGGTAGATAATGGGAACAGGGTCACCCGGCTTCTATCGGCCATGCTGCACTGCAGTGAGCTGCTTTTCAGGCACAATGTGGCCATTCATCATGCCCTTAGTCACTATTTTGGGTCCCAGGCAGTTTCTCACCGGTTTAGTTGGCGCTTAATATTTTTCATCACTGGGGAGCTGAACTTGGATCGGGTGGCTATTTTGATAGGTGCCCCAATCTCTAAGTGAGCTTCTGGGTCCCCCATGCCCCACCCATGGGCAATGTCACCCCCACACACATGGGCATGACCCACTATGGGGTCCCTGGGGGCCTTCCCTCTTCATGCCCCCCAGGCCCCCTTACAGCCCCCTCTTCCAGGACCCCCACCCGTCAACCCCTAAATTCCCAGAGGCCCATTTCCTACTTGCCCTGCAACTCCCACCCTCCTATCATTACCATGGCCTCCCTAGGGCACTATTCCATGGCATTGCCACCCAGGCACCTTTGCACTGTCACTCTGACACCACTCCTGCCAGTGCCACCCGGATACCTTGGCAGTGCCAAAGTGGCAGTGCCAAGGTGCTAGCCTGGCAGTGCTAAGGTACCCACATTCGAGGGGGAGCATCAGGGAGACACCCTGAACTGTCCCTGGCCACCCAGGGACCTCTGATCATCTGCGAGACCCCCAAGGTGCCATTCGCCCGCTCCACATTTGTGCGGTCCAGTACTGAACGGTGCCCAGTTGTGACCTCCATGGGGGTAATTAGGCCTCAAGTAGATTTAAGGCCTACATATGCAAGTACGGCTTGGTCCCGCCAATTGTGGGCATGTTCTTGATCCCAACTCATTGTGGGACTTGATAGATCCCACCAGGCATCGTGGCTGATGGGAACCCCACGGAAGGCTTCACTTGGCATCTACCGGCACATTGCGCACCCATTGGGGTGCAACGTGGCCAATAGATCATGTCCATACAGGTTAAGAGCATGGAGATTACACTGGAACTGTATAAAATGTTGGTTAGGCAACAGCTAGATTATTGTGTGCAGTTCATTGTAGGAGGGATGTGATAGCACTGGAAAGGGTGGAGAGATTTGCTGGGACATTGACTGGGCTGGAGAGTTTTAGTTATGAAGAAAGATTGGATAGACTGGGGTTGTTTTCCTTGGAGCAGAGAAGATTAAGGGGGAACATGATTGTGATGTTTAAAATAGTGAGGGGCATGGATTAAAGTAGACAGGAAAAAGTGTTTAGCCTTTGTGGAGGGATCAATGACCGGGGAAGGGGGGGGGGCTTAGGTTTAAGTGGCAGGAGGTTCAGAGGGGATGGGAGGGAAAACCTTTTCATCTAGGGAATGATGGGAGTCTAGAACTCACTGCCTTAGATGTGGGAAGCCAAGGCATACAAGGTAATGGGCCAAGTGCTGGAAAATGGGATTCGAACGGTTAGATGGTTGTTTGTGACGTGCAGACGTGATGGGCCAAAGGACGTTTTCTCGGCTGTAGACGTCTAAGACTCTAGACATTTGTGGGAGTTTTATCATTCATTTGAGAGTAAAGAATTCCAAATGCCTAGTGTTAAAAGTGAAAAGAACAGGTTTTGTGTTCCAAGGAACATGCTGTTCTATTTCGGATTCGACAGTAAGCAAGCAATTCTTACAATTTGTCAATATTGATTTCTGTAGTTAAAAATAGATCTCATTATTGGTCATCTTTAATACAACAATTTGGTGGTAGTTCTTATTCAGACATCTTAATATTATGAGAAAACTTGTTAAGAAAGCTGGTTTAGCTCAGTGGGCTAGAAAGCTGGTTTGTAATGCAGAACAAGGCCAGCAGCGCGAGTTCAATTCCTGTACCAGCTTACACGAACAGGCGCCGGAATGTGGCGACTAGGGGCTTTTCACAGTAACTTCATATTTGTGACAATAAAAGATGATTATCATTATAAATGCATTTAATGCATCAGAAATAAAGAAAAATAACATGACTGTGGTGAATGTATTATGGCAACCATTCACCACTGTATTGCATTGTACTATGTTGTTGCCTTGTGGGCTCCATCTATGGACCATTGTATTGTATTACACCGCATTGTATCATGTTGGTGCCCTTGTGTGCTCTGCCCCTGGCTCCGCCCCCTTGGGGGAGGTATATAGAGCTGCTGCCCTGCAGGCGGCTCAGTGCAGAGCAGTCGCAGGCAGGCACAGTTCTAGCTGATTAAAACCATTGTTCACTTCAACTCTCGTGTGAATTGATGGTCGCATCAATGACTAAGAAACTTGTGGAGGAAGAGGAGTCTTCCAGCGCAATTTCATTTGTCACCGGAAGTTTTTTTTAAAATGTTCAGCCTGGATTTAATCTGGTTTGAATCTTCACAGTGGGACAGAACACCAATTGGTCAACACCTGGTTTGTAAATTTCCTCTCAAGGGAAACCTCTGACCTTCCTTTTCCAATCCCACACTACGGCAATGCCCCAATCCGAATTGGCAAGGATAGCCCAGGAACTTTGGCCAGATCAATTACATATCTCTTTTGAACTATAGGAGCACTGTGTTGTTCCACCCTCAGATTTTCCTTCCAGCGAAAGGTCAGATTTAGATTGGGAACTCATCACATGGAATAATACAGTGCTGATCAATACCATTCTGGTGCAGAATGTATTGGTAAATACAGACCATTCAGATATCTTAAGAAATTAAAATACTGTGCTCAGCATTTTTATTTCCATTCACTCGGTGAAAAAGATAAAATGCTTGAAGACAAAACTTACCTTTCTCCTCTCTCTACCGATTTCCAATTTCATCATTGCACATTTGTTCAGTGTTTTCAATCGTCTGAAAGGAATAAATATCTAAATTAATTAATATACAGGCTATAAAAATATTAAAGAGTGCCCATTTAGGACACACACATGTTTCAGGGAAGTCCATTTAATTAATCTACATACAGGTGCTTTGTATCTTGACCTACCAAGATTTCTGGTTAGTTATGGATTACATGATGAATAGATATGGAGGAGAAAAGCTACTCATTCATCTTAATTTGGAAAACCTGGTCTCCCCATTACATCTAATTTGTAGGGACGGACATCTAGACCTATGATGCAGGCATCTTCAGATGCAACAAAACATTGGGAGAAAAATATAGTCCCATATTTGCAAATGCCTACTTTTAAAGAGACACAGGAGTACGCTAGTTTAATCTGTAAGATTACAGTCTGCACAAGATACTAGTATCAGTGGTTTCTCATCACAAAGTCAATTTTATAATCTGACAACTGAGCCGTCTTTTTATTTTAGATATAAATTTAGAGTACCCAATTTATTTTTCTCCAGTGAAGGGGCAATTTAGCATGGCCAATCCACCTACCCTGCGCACCTTTTGGGTTGTATGGGTGAGTCACTCAGACACGGGGAGAATGTGTAAACTCCACACGAACAGCGACCCAGGGCCGGGATCGAACCCGGGTCCTTGGCGCTGTGAGGCAGCAGTGCTAACCAGTGCATCACGTACAACTGAGCAGTCTAGATTTTTTAAACAGACAATCTAAGTAAACTAGTTCAGCAAGCGGAAGTATGAATTACCACCATTGAAGAGTCCTCTGTGTGCAACGATGGGCATGACTGCAATTGATGTGCAAAAACTGTTATATCATAGCAACAGATAATTAGTGGGTGCAATAATGGCTGGATTAAAAATAAGATGCGCATTTTAAAGCACATTTATGCATCTCTACTCAACAGTGCTCTTCCAGAACCCTTGCGCAGCACAATACTATTTATAGTATCACACTTAGAATCAGTCTCTAATCTGTTAACCACAGAGCCCTGTCGTTTCCTGTAATTAACCAGAATTTAGCTATTACATCCCAGATCCTGCCACAGCTCCCTGCTGTAAATTCTGGGTGCTGCTCAGCACTCTGGAATCCAAACTCTACATAATAATTGCTTTTACATTACTCCACAGAAAAATCCTATCTGACTACAGACGAGGCCCATGCTTCAGTAGCTAGAACAACTCTAGGCAGCACGGTAGCATTGTGGATAGCACAATCGCTTCACAGCTCCAGGGCCCAGGTTCGATTCCGGCTTGGGTCACTGTCTGTGCGGAGTCTGCACATCCTCCCCGTGTGTGCATGGGTTTCCTCCGGGTGCTCCGGTTTCCTCCCGGTGCTCCGGTTTCCTCCCAATCCAAAGATGTGCAGGTTAGGTGGATTGGCCATGATAAATTGCCCTTAGTGTCCAAAATTGCCCTTAGTGTTGGGTGGGGTTACTGGGTTATGGGGATAGGGTGGATGTGTTTTTTAAAAATTTTTTTTTTCTATAAATTTAGATTAGCCAATTATTTTTTCCAATTAAGGGGCAATTTAGCGTGGCCAATCCACCTACTCTGCACATTTTTTGGGTTGTGGGGGCGAAACCCACGCAGACACGGGGAGAACGTGCAAACTCCACACGGACAGTGACCCAGAGCCGGGATCGAACCTGGGACCTCAGCGCCGTGAGGCGGTTGTGCTAACCACTAGGCCACCGTGCTGCCCCCAGGGTGGATGTGTTGACCTTGGGTAGGGTGCTCTTTCCAAGAGCCCGTGCAGACTCGATGGGCCGAATGGCCTCCTTCTGCACTGTAAATTCTCTGATTCTATGAACTCGCATAGGTATTTTGCAATGTATTCTCAAGTATTTCATTGTGTGAACCAAGGGGTAGAATTTTACGCTCCCCCCGAAGGCAGGTTCTGAGGTGGGAGGGAACGTAAAATTGATTTGACGGGATGAACCCACCCGACCAAACTCAAATGCAATTTCTCAGTTGGGAAGGCAGGATCTGGAGTGCCCATTCACCTATTGAGGCCCAGTTAAGGGCCTTCTCCAGCAAGCCTAAATTTTTAGGCAGGCAGGAGCTGGTGTGGGGAGAGTGGGAAACAGACATTTCTACCTTTTCCAATCTCAGGTGGTGGTGGGCAGGGGTAGCAGAGGGGCTGACTCTTGATGATCACCTAAGAATTGGGGGTGTCTTCCCACCTGCCCTTCCTCCCCTGCCCCCCAGGACATTGGGGTTCCGTATCCTCCCCTCATCACAGCCGACCAGGAGGTAAGCTGATCACAACAACTTAGCGATTTCTGTCGTGTGGTTTTTTTTCCCTTTTCCAATGATAGTTTAAGTATGTTGCCAAGCCAAGGGGGATGCAAGTTTCAGTGCAGTTATGATAGTGAATGCTGACAGCTTTACGTCATTAGCATTGCAAAATCCAAACCTATGCATCCAAAGAGATTTTGACATGGGGCAGCACGGTAGCATGGTGGTTAGCATAAATGCTTCACAGCTCCAGGGTCCCAGGTTCAATTCCCGGCTGGGTCACTGTCTGTGCGGAGTCTGCACGTCCTCCCTGTGTGTGCGTGGGTTTCCTCCGGGTGCTCCGGTTTCCTCCCACAGTCCAAAGATGTGCGGGTTAGGTGGATTGGCCATGCTAAATTGCCCGTAGTGTCCTAAAAAGTAAGGTTAAGGGGTGGGGGGTTGTTGGGTTACGGGTATAGGGTGGATACGTGGGTTTGAGTAGGGTGATCATGGCTCGGCACAACATCGAGGGCCGAAGGGCCTGTTCTGTGCTGTACTGTTCTATGTTCTATGTTCTATGTATCCTACATTTATCATATACATTGTGGATTAGTTTCTGACTTTAATGAATAGAACATTTCTAGAATCCTGTTACAGCATGGACTATATCCTTGGTGAACTGTAATATTAAATTCCTGCAATGCTTTTCAATCTCAGTTTCGTAAGAATATCTCCTGCCAGTCTGTGATATTTTGCATTCCTACATCAGCTATCTTTATGGCAATTTTGCACAGTGGTTTGTAGGTTTGTTCCATTGACTGAGCCTTTAGGGAACTAAATTGCAAATTCGGGCACCCATTTCATTCAGGATTGGGGATGAAAATCGCACACAGTCATTCTGAGTTGGATTCAATCCCAGAAATGCCACAGCAGTGCTTGAACCATTATTTCAATTTTTAAAAGTTGTTTATACAAATAGCTGGAGGAATTTGTACTATCACAGTTGCATTTAATCTCATAAAAATAACAATGAGAATTTAAAGAAAATTTCACATTAATTGAACAACATTTTGGGAGAAATTGCTTGGGCATCTGTTTGAGATTTCTATAGTCAAATCATAGGGCAAGCATCACATGGAAGCCCAACTGACTCAGGGAAAGGTTTTCAAAGGAAAACCTCCAGGGATTGTTGGACAATGATCAGGAATGGAAACCTCTTCATAACTGGGCAACGAGAGTAATCCAACTATTTTTTCCTAGTTTGAAGATCTGTTAATTCAGGACAAATTGGAGAAATAATCTGTAATGTTAGCTGCTCTCTTGATCTCTGCCACACAAAGCTTTTTACATTGTACATCTTTGGTTTTGATCTATCCAACCTGCAGAATCATCACGCAAATCTGGTTATTGCATAAACAGGGTAAGATATGGGGCAGATATCTCTTTCAAAGAACTGGCACACAACTCTGATGGAACAAATGGTTTTGTTCTGTGCTGCAAGGTCCTAGAGTTTTAGAAACAATAATGCTACTTTAGTAATTTTGTACTGATATCATCAGAATGAGAAGATTTTCTCTGACCCAATATTTCCTTTGTTTCTTTCAAGTGATCTAGGTATGATTGGCAATAGCAGAATTTGTTGTCCATCCCTAATTATCCTTGAACTAAGCCAGGTCATTTCAGAGGACAGTTAAAAGGAAACCACATTGCCACCATAGGCCAGGCCAGGTAAGGATGGCAGATCTCCTAAATGTAACAATTTTTCAGGCAGCACGTTGGTTCAGTTGGTTAGCCTTGCTGCCTCACGGCGCCGTGGTCCCAGGTTCGACCCCGACTCTGGGTCACTGTCCGTGTGGAGTTTGCACATTCTCCCCGTGTTCGAGTGGGTTTTGCCCCCTCAATCCAAAGATGTGTAGGGTAAGTGGATTGGCCAGGCTAAATTGCCCCTTATTTGCAAAAAATTAATTGGGTACTCTAAATTTTTTTTTAAAAATGCAACAATTTAAAAAATATATATATAAATGTAGAGTGCACAATTCATTTTTTCCAATTAAGAGGCAATTTAGCATGGCCAATCCACCTATCCTGCACATCTTTGGGTTGTGGGGACGAAACACACGCAAACACGGGAATAATGTGCAAACTGCACACGGTCAGTGACCCAGATCGAACCTGGGACCTCAGCACCGTGAGGCAGTAATGCTAACCACTGCGCCACTGTGCTGCCCAAAATATATCAAATTTTAATAACACGTCTTCAAATGATAATATAATAAGCTATACTTGGCCATTCTGCATCTACAACATCTGCACCCTTGCAACTTCCAATCTACATCTCAGCATCCATTACAACAATAAACAGCTCCTGTTTGGTTAGTCCAGGTTCACTTTTTGTATCGTGGAGGGAGAGATGAGATTAACCATTAAAATTGCCATCTGTTATTAGGCTCGTTGCTATGGTCCATAGAAACTAGGTGTTGAGTATAACTGCTCAGTCTACATTCTAAAACGATGGGTCTAAAGCAAGATCTTACCTGCACAAAGACTCTGTGGCATCCCTGTCTAAAAATTCATGATCATTTTTCACTACTTCAATATCAATAGGAAACTGGGAGGCTGTGAAGAATGAAATGGAAGGGAGTGATTAAATTGCGTGGAATTCTGATATATAATGAAACTCTTATTTTAAAATCACATTGAGGCTTTGAAGCAATAATTTGCCGCTTGGGAGTTTTAGTACATAGTCGTACAAGTCAAATGCTGTGATGGATAATGATTGAAATAAGGAAATGCACAACCAGATTTATGCTTTCATTTTAAGTCCAATTTATCATCCGTTTGAACTGTTGGACAGGAGTGGGAAAAACACAGACGGTGCTTAAAATTGATTAATTTAAAATTAATTTTCCCCAGTATTTATTTTTGCAAATTAGGGTTATTACAGCAATAGGATTATTACAGCAATAGGATTACCCTACCCCCACCCACCCTCATCACACTCAGTAGATTTCAGCCTCAGTTGTGTGAGCTGAAAACTAAGGGAGGAAGTAGTTACAACCCCAAACATGGGAGAGCACAAAACCTACTGGCAGTCTATGCCTAAAAGAGCTGACAACTTGCCTTCAAAAAGCTGGGAATACTGTGGAAATCCAGCAGCTCTCAGCCAGTCACAAGCATCCTTTGCTTCAATTTCTGAAAGGGAAACAAAAAAAAAGAAAATCAGTATTTGCTGCACATAGCCTAGCAATAAATTACGGCAGTGCACATTGGATAATGAAGTTTGAATCCATGGTGATATAAATTCAGCAAATTGTTTACCCACCAGGATAGAAGAGCACACATTTCCAAACAGGACACATACCTCGGCCAAAGGTGGGACAATGGGACAACACAATTTATTTCAGTTTGTTAAAATGAAATGCATGCAGAAGAAGTGTTGGCCTGAATTGTGCAGCTTTAGAATTCCTGCACGTTAATCCCCAAAGTCAGTCTATCTTAGAGGAGAATAGTGAGCATGTAGTGGGAATCGGCGTCAATCTGACTGATTCATCAAGTCACTGCTCCACAAAATCTGCTTCTGATTGGGATCTGAGGTTTCGAGTTGTGCCACATTTTGACATCAGGCAGTTGTTTGTCCTGGTTTACTTTTGCCTTCCAAAAGAGACAAATGTTTTCTGCGCTGGTCTATTCGATTCAAGGGCATCAGTGCCATGGCCCAACCCCAATTGCCTCAAGATGGTGACAGAGAGCCACCTTCTTGAACCACCACACATGCTGTGGTATAGATATAGCCACAGCACCGTCAGGGATGGAGTTTTAGGAATTTGATCCTCTGGGCAGGGAAGAATAGCAATATTGTTCCAAATTAGGGTGGTATATGGTAAAGGGGAACTTGCAGGTGATGGTGTTTGTATGCGCCTGCTGCCCTTATTGGGTTGTAGGGTGTATGCGTCTGCTGCCCTTATTCTTCAGGGTAGAAGAGGTTGTAGGGTGGGTGCAGATTTGGAAGGTGTTGTTGAAGTAGCTTTGAATTGCTGCAGAGCATCTTGTAGATGAAGTATGGCAGCTATGTGTTTCAGTGGTGGAGGGAGCGGACGGGTTGCCAAGCAGGCAGTTTTGTCCTAGATGATGTCAAACCTCGAGTATTGTTCAAGTTGTGCACATGGAGGCAAGTGGAGCATATTCCATCACACTCCAGACTGGTGTCTCGTAGATGGGGGACAGGCTTTGGGGAGTCAGCTTTTCACAGAATTTCCAGCCTTTGGTCTGCTCGATTAGCAACAGTATTTCAGTTACATTTCTGGTCAATGTTGAACCTCATGTTGATGATGGGTGAGGGTTCACAGGAGATGATTAGATGCCAATGTGGCAGCTGCCCTGAACAGTTTGGCAAGAAGCACATTAATTTTGCAGCATTTCTTGATATTATGTTGAGTAAATTGAATTGGCTGAAGACTTCCATCTGCGGTGCTGGGGATTTCAGGAAGAGGAGGTCAAGATAGTCATTCACTCCGTAATTCTGGCTGAAGATGGTTGCAAATGTTTCAGCCTGGCCTTTGCCAGGAACACAAGGCTTCACCATCATGGAGGATGCAAATGTTTATGCAATCTCATCCTCAGTTGTTTAGTTGCCCACCACGATTCGTAAATGAAGGGGGCAGGGCTATACAGCTTTGATGGGGGTTAAGGGATTGCTTAGTTCTGCTTATAGCATGGAATGAGGCGAATCAGCAGAATTTGAAGACACCCCAGCTCATTTTTAAAAAACTAATATTTCAAAACTTGCACATTATCCTTAACCAGCACAAGTATGCTTTCTACCCACACAATTAGACCATAAAAATATCATGACCGGTTTTAAAACTGAATTTATGCTGCTTTGCTTTCCTGTAATAAATATTTCACTGATTACATCATAGGTTCTGTCACAGAAAGGTTTCCAATCGGTCTCTTGTTTTTATTTTTAAAATTTACAATTGTTATTTTTTAAAAAAGAAATGCCGCATAGACATGAACTAATCTCCCTAGAGTGTCATAGTGCAATGTTGAACAAGTCAGTCTTTCCTGTGCCCAAATGGGCAAAATAATCTTGTGGAAGGTAAATGAGTTAAAGAATTTTGTGAAGTTTACAGAGATGTGGCAGATGTTTTCCAGTCACATGAACTTCTCTGTCGCCTCCCAGTTGAATGTGGGTGTCTAGTAGTTGGTGGCACCACAGATTGCTGGTTATTCAGGTCCTCAAAAGAATCCTTGCCAGCCATCTGCCATCATAATTAAAAGGTCACATGGACATTGAACTAGAAGCAACAGATGTCATTCAATTACTAAATTCCTTCGGTGTTTAATCACAATAATTATCTAATGAATAATCAACATTAAATAAAAGGATTTTCCTGCAATTTAACAATAATGTGTTTTAAAGGGACAGTACAATAAGTTCTAAAATAATTCTACAATTTGGGGGGGGGGGGGGGGGGGGGGGGAGGAGAAACTTTCCCTCTTCAATATTGCCAATGCTAAAAGCTTACGTTGGTTTTAAAATTTTAATAAAGGAACCAAGTATTTATTTCAGTTGTTTGACTAAATACAAATCCATTTAAATTGACCAAACAGATAAAGGGATTCGGAAATGGAAGAGGGACTTCAAAAGGTAGTCTTCTGGCACTGAATTGTACACAGCAGAAAGGTTCAGAGTACAAAGCACTGTCCATGCTGAATCACCCAAATGAAATTCTGACAACAGTGGGACTGCTTCGATTATCCTTGGTGTTCACGAGGCAGGGAAGGGTTGGGGAAAATAGTCAATTGTCCCAATTCTGATCACTCTACAGTAATCCTGCTTCAAGTGTGGGACCCCGATTGAGAATTAGTTAGAATTCCATATGATTGCAGTGAAATAATCCATTCACACCTTCCCATACAGTAGGGTTCGCACACAGAATGCAATGCCACTTCTGTCCAAATAAATTAGGTTAGATTTTATAGGCAGGAGTTGTATGGCACCACAGATTTCACAATTGCTGCTCAGCCCCCAAATCTCAAAGCCTTAATCTTCAGTGAGGGGAGGGGCTGATTTCCAACTCCCCATCGCAATCAATCAATAAGAAACATACATTTGCAACGGATGGTGAGGCACTTTCAATGGATGAAAATCAGGTGGGGTTTCTAAAAACAAAATGGGTGATCTACCCCATATGGTTACTGCCCAGGTGGCAAAATGGAGATAATCCACTAGATCGCTTCCTGATGCCCTCTATACAATATGCACTCAATGGGCCAGTCGCTCAGCTGCCTTTTTGAGAGAAACTCTGTGCCTTATGTTTTGCTGGCATTGGCCGACAATTCATAGGCCTGAAAACAACACTGAATGGACTCCTTTGTTGCACATTAAGTATCATTACATCATTGGTACTGTTGAGCTGAACACATATGCTCAGACTTCAAATACTGCATATTATTGCACTGCTAAATATTCCCAGTTCATTGGATTTGTAACACAAGTCCATAATTCACCAAAATAATCAACCTGAAAATAATTTTAAATCTGCAGTTGGAGAGTCCGAACACTGAGCAATTAAGAAGCTCATTTTTTTGCAAATGAAAAGGAGGAAATCCACCCCTTGCAGCCTCAGTTCAATTTAGCCTAATGGATGTTTTTGGCTTGATGTTTGTTTGACAATCTGTCTCCTCCCAAAAGTAATCAGGAAACCTGGCAGCCTTTGAAAACTTGGCAGTGCTAACGTTGGCCTCATCTATAATCCATGCGGATCCAAATCATTCTTATCTAGTATCTACTGGAGTCTTGGATTGCTTGATTGAGCATAACCGTCTCCAGAACACAGTAGCTTACCACACGCAGATGCACGTACACACCAGCTGCCAGTGTTCCCAAGCACAATGCCCTCCCTATATTGGCTATGGATTTTTTACATTCTTGCTGCAGATTCTTTTGCCATGCATTCTATACAGTACAGTATAAGTAGTGTGCGCTGGAAAACACCAGGACGCATCACCCCTGCTCATTATACTTTTGTTTTGCCTTGGGCCAAATTTGAATTAGTCACACTCATACCACTGACGTAATGTTCCACTATCCACTCATCTATAGTGTAAAGTTCCTTAAATGTCCTCCCAACACATACCAGAACTCTATTTTGATACACCTCACTCATATTATTTAGTTCACGAACATGTACTTTTCTCATTCTTTTCATCTCTAATAGCCCAGTGCCTAAAGAAATCCTTTCAATTAAAGTCCTATTTTGAACTCTAGACAAGAGTATTTAAACAGTGCAGTTTGAAGACAGTTTCGGAAATTGGAAGAAAATCTTGCTGTTTTAGACTGTTATATGGCAAAGGACACCAGTAGAAATTGCTCAATTCATGCAAGATCGGGAATATCTCACTGGTTTCCAGTTCAGATCGACCAGTATCCAGAAGGTAAATGGTATTCAGCTAAGCAATGGAAGGAGTCATCAACAGTATCAAGCGGCACTTGCAATAACCTACTCACGAACGCAGAGTTTAGGCTCCATCAGCATTTCTCAGCTCCAGACCTCATTACAGCCTTGGCTCAAAGATGGACAAAGGAGCTGAATTCCAGAGGGAGGTGAGAGTGACTGTCCTTGACATCAAGGCAGCATTTGGCCGAGTATGGCATTAAAGAGCCCTAGCTAAACTGGAGTCAATGGGAATCATGGGGGAACTCTCCGCTGGTACAAAGGGAGATGGTTGTGGTGGTTGGAAGTCAATCATCTCAGCTCCAGGACGTCACTGAAGGAGTTCCTTGGGGTAGTGTCCTGGGCCCAACCATCTTCAGCTGCTCCATCAATGACCTCCCTTCCATCATAAGGTCAGAAGTAGGGTTGCTTGCAGATGACTGCACAATGATCAGCACCATTCGCAACTCCTCAGATAATGAAGCAGTCCGTGTCCAAATGCAGCAAGTCCTGGGCAATATACAGGCTCGGGCTGACAAATGGCAAGTTATATTCGGACTACAAGTGCCAGGCAATGACCATCTCCTACGAGAGGATCTAACCATCACCCCATGACATTCAATGGCATTACCATCATGGAATCCCCACAATCAACATCCTGGAGGTTACCATTGATCAGAAACTGAACTGTGCTAACCACAGTGCTACTGTTGCTACCAGGGCAGGTCAAAAGGCAAGGAATCCTATGGCGAGTAACACCTCCTCACCCCCGAAAGCCTGTCCACCATCTACAAGGCACAAATCAGGAGTGTAATGGAATATTCTCCACTTGCCTGGATGAATGCAGCTCCACCAACACTCAAGAACCTCGATACCATGCAGGACAAAGCAGACCACTTGATTACTCCTCCTACCACAAACATTCAAACCCTCCACCACGGATGCACAGTAGCAGCCGTACACACCATCTACAAAATGCACTGCAGTAACTCAAAGGTTCCTTAGACAGCACCTTCCAAACTCACGGCCACTACCATCTAGAAGGACAAGAGCAGCAGATACTGCTGGGAACCCCACCGCCTGGATGTTTCCCTCCAATTCACTCACCATCCTGACTTGGAAATATATCACTATTCCTTTACTGTTTCTGGGGCAAAATCCTGGAACTCCCTCCCCAACAGCACAGTGGGTGTACCTACACCTCAAAGACTGCAGAGGTTCAAAAAAGCAACTCACCACCACTTTCTGAAGGGTAACTATGGATGGGAAATAACTGCTGGCCTAACCAGCGATGCTCACAACCCGTAAACACATTTTTAAAAACGGTGAATTTGTGATGTGCCATAAACATTTGTATGTTAACTTGTGCAGATTATTATTCATATAAATCCATTAGCGGTAATCATGTGGTGGTTTTCTTGCCCATGTTTAACATGAAGTCATGAGAGTTTATGGGGTGCAGAGGCGATGTTGAGGACTCCCAGGGCGAGTCCCTCCCTCCCGTATACCACTGTGCCAGCCTTGCTGGTGAGTCAGGAATGGTGATAGTGCTGTCTGGGACATGTCAAGCCACTGTTTGATGAGTCTGTGAGACGGCTCTCCCAACTTTTGCACAAGCCCCTAGATGTTAGTAAGGAGGACTTTGCAGGGTCAACAGAGCTGGGTTTGCCATTGTTGTTTTGTGTTTTTGTAATGGTTGAATACAATGGAGTGGAAGAGTCAACCACATGGCTGTGGTCTGGAGACACAAGTAGGCCAGACCAGGTAAGGATGACAGATTTCCTTCTCGAAGTGAACCAGATGGGTTTCACGATAATCGACAATGGTTTCATGGTCATTGTTAGACTTTTAGCTGTAGATATGTTGAGTTTAAATTCCACCACCTGCTGTGGTGGGTTTCAAATCCAGGTCCCCAGATCTTCCCTTGGGGGTTCTCTGGATTACTAGTCCAGTGACAATACCACTATGCTACGCCTCCCCCTATACTCTTTCAACCACATGTATGAAGTCTAAGTTTGGAAGTGCATAATTTCCACTTCTCAAACCATCTACCCCTATGGCATTACAAAATAATAGTGCCAATTTTAGCATGTTCAATGGCAGTGTTCTAATGTAGCATTATGTCCACCAATGTAGGTCAGTTCAAGTCAGAGAGATTCAGAGTAGAAGGAATAGTACTCTAAATGCACGGTGCCTAAATTATCTTCACTTTAATCAAAACTTATGGAAACCATTTGAAGTCATTCCTTTGATTCCCTTTCATTGGTGCTCAAGCTCTATTCCTTTACATTATCAAAGGTTTTCTTATGCACAAGACTAGTTCAATAAGAGTTATTTTGGAGTTGTGATGCTTGTGTGGTGGATGGTATTTCTAATTGTTAAGAATATTGTCAGATTATAAAGTTCCACCAGTCCCAAGTCTGCCCGATACTGCTGGTTTCCCTCGAACACTATGATATTAACCCCCAATTGAATTCTTTAATACATGTGCATAACAAACAGAAAGAAACAACATAAGGTAAGATAAAGTAGTTTATCCCCCAACAGCAGGAGGCTGTCCAGGCAACTTGCTTCCAGGCTTCGACTAATTTCTTGACTAATTTCAGTCATTAACTCACCAATTGCTGTTGGAAAGGACACAAGAAAGTTTAACTTATTCTTTCACTGTCACCCTGACAGGTTCAGAACCTATGTTCATTTGGTAGAGTCATCACATGTATTCCAACAAAGTAGGATATTTAAAAAGTGTTGACTGGTAATGCACATGGTACTGCTACCTTACATCCAAATCTAATGTCCGACCAACCTGGGCAATTTCCATTGATATGTAAATTTATGCAGATTATTACTCATATAAATCCATTAGCGGTAATCATCAGGTGGTTTTCTTGCCCATGTTTAACATGAAGCCTTGATATGTTGTCAACTGCACTGTAGTGACATTTTGTTACTTACACCCCAAAGCCCATCAACAACCAAGTGGATGATTGAAAGGGCGCAGTCATTCAGTTCAAGAATTCACTGGACACCAAACCTGGTCCATGCTAAGTGAGCTGATCTCAGTTAGGAGGCTACAACTTACCTTGGCACCTGCATTAGAGAAGGCAAAAGAAACATTCGCACGTGTTTCTGCTCTTGCTACGCAACGAGTCCTGTCGGGAAGTGTATGTATACGGATATACAGCGACGATAGATTGGAGTTTGTCTGTGATGATAAAGGCTGGCAATGTCGAAATGATACCTCAGCAGGAGAATTGGGAAAATAAAATGGGGTGATCGTCTTGCAATATAGAGAGAGACAGATGGAGATTGATCTCATGGTTAATAATGGGTGCGATCCCCGCTCTAGAATATTTGCTGCTAACTCACTTTTTAAATCACCATGAATTTTTCTTAGAGTAACTGACAATCCGAACGTTTTCACTGTAATAGCATGACTCTGTATAGAAATTAAGCTTTCAACAAGAATCAGAGACAGCAGCACTTTGTCTTGCACCATTTTTACAGACGTATGTCATATTATTTAAGAAAATAAAGCATATATTGTTGATGACTCAGAAAAACAGCAATTCTGTCTGAACTCTACATCACAGCTTCACTATAGTACAAATGAAATACATTCCTTGGTTTGTCTGAAATAAGTTTCTTGCAATACAAACCGATCACAGCAATGGTTAACGATTCAATGGTGACATACATTCTGAAGCACAAAAATATTTACTGGCTTAGTAAATATAATACACAAAAGGTTCAATCCTAGTGGAAAACAGATGTCATCCCTTCAGAGTGATCTTTGGTCTTCAGCCTATGCATCATGGAACGGGAGTTAATTCCACTGTTCCATTCCCCTCATCCACCTAAAACATGAACAGACTGATGCCAAAGCAGCTACTGCTCATTTGGAAGATCTTTCAATGATTAAAAGATGTTTAAAGCTCCAGTTACCAGTACCTGGTACAAATCATTAAAAAAAATAGAAGTTGTCGCATTTATTCGTGACCCTTACTAAAGCCTCTATTTCACTAGCTTATGAATATTCTAATACCATAAAAATTTTAATAAATTAGCCCAATGATCATTCCACCAACAGTTCAGTGAATCTCAAAGCAGCTACATTTCAAATGAAGAAATCTCAATTGTAAATTAGTTTGACACAACACTGGAAAAGAAAAACGTCTTCAGTTGATACTCACGTTTTATAATCATCTTACTGAGAAGGGTCACACCAAGTGGGAAAGCCTTGCAGAGGTTACCAGGAGTCTGGCTCAATAAATTAAATAGAACTTTTTTCTTAAGTTAATCACTCAAGTTAAATGTCGATTTCCTCGTAGTTTACGAAGTTACTGAAAGTTAAGATTCAAGCTTAAATTGCTCAAGTGATTTTACTTCGTTCCACTAAATGTTTAAAAAAAAGTTTAGTTTCCTCCACACAACGACCCAGCTCCTTACAAAGATACTACTTTGCAGCATATTCCTGCGAACTCCCTGCACAGCTGGTGTATGTATGACTTTAAGCTCCAGCATTGGCATGAACAATTAAGTGGACTCTTCCATTCGTGACTCAGGGATAATTAGCTGTCAAATCTAAGCGAGTGCTCTCCGACTTCTTACACTGCGTAAAACAGCCAAATCCACTTGCTAGTGGAACTATAAGCAACCTTTCCATTTGATTCATGAAGACTGTGCATGTAATTAAAAGAAACACAGCAGAGTGCTTTTCATTCCAGTGTGCCCTATTCTACTGTGGAACACTCCACAAGTATGCAGAAATGAATTGCTGCCTATAGAATGGTAGAGAGGATGGTCACCCACCCAGCTGACTAGTCCCCGCACTAAAGTGACCTTACCTCCAGGGCTCATGGATTGATTTTGGAGGCATAGATTAATGGTTGCACTTAATTGAATAATTTCTTCAGTTAAAAACAAAATGTCATAGAATGTGAATCCAAGTTTTTTTTAAAAAAAACTACACCTTTAAAGAAAAATAGCTTTACCAATATTTTAATTCACTCCCATCTTCCATAAATTGTTCTCACCAGAGTGATTCAGAAAAGCAACTTTATAATAAAGATTCAATCAAATGAAACTTGGGATGCACAAAGTTCCGGGAGTAGGATTAATACGTTGGACAAAAAAGAATTAGAATCTTCTGTGCATTTAAAATCATAGCTGGTGCCAATGTATTAATATAATTGAAAATTAACACCTGTAACCTGGGAGCTAGGAAGGCTGCTCGTGTCAGATACAGAAAGAGTTGGGAACATGGGGGGTGGTAACACTTGCTGTACTTGCTCGTGAATTGTTTAACAAACCAATGAAGGCGGAGGTTAGAAATACTTTATGCAAAGGTTGTTGAATTCTCAGAAAATATCAGAAATCAATCTATATTAGCTTTAAAAGGAATGTAGATACATGCATGAAAATAAATAAAAAAGGTCAAGGGAAAGGCAGGGGCTTGGGTCTAAATGGATAACTGAGAAAGAGCATAGAGCAAATTACTTCTTCTGCTTCAAAATTCTATGACGTTAATGACCCATGAAACCTCTATTCAGCAGCACGATGGCACAGTGGTTAGCACTGCTGCCTCACAGCTCCAGGGACCCGCGTTCAATTCCAGCCTCGGGTGACTGCCTGTGTGGAGTTTGCACTTTCTCCCAGTGTCTGCGTGGGTTTCCTTCGGGTATTCCCACTTCCTCCCACAGTCCAAAGTTGTGCAGGTTAGGTGGATTGGCTATGTTAAATTGTCCCTTACGTCCAAAATGGTTAGGTGGGGTTACTGGGATAGGGTGGAGGGGTGGGCCTAAGTAGGGTGCTCTTTCCAAGGTGCAGACGGATGGGCCGAATGGCCTCCTTCTGCACTGTGTTTTACCAGTCTGTGATATATGTGACTAAATCTCAAATATTCTTAACTTATTTCTTAAATTAGAAAAATGTTACAATTAAGTTATCTTAAAGCAGTCATCAGACTGCATCAAAAGACAACTGATATCCTCTTGGGAAAGAAACTGATTACCCTTACTTGGTTTGGTGACAAAGTTCTCACACCAAAATGGTTGCCTCTTCTGGGCTGGCAAACCACTCCGCTAATCAGCAGTCAGTCCAAGGTGGCAGCCCGCTGCTGCTGTCTTATCAAGGGCAACTATGGACTTCCTTCGGACAGAACCATTGCACTTGCATCGGAGGGTTAACTTTCAGATGTTTACTGTGTAATTAATAACATTTGGTGACACCTAATGCAGCAGAGGAAGGCAAATGGAGAACAGGTGGCTTCTCAATGGAACAGCAACATTTGGGCGGTGGGAAGTGCAATACATTTGTAAAAAACAGGATTTCGGACTCTTCTGGTTTTAGTTCCCCTGAACACAATTTTAAAGAAAGGGCCATTTTTCATGCTCGAAGGATTTATTCTGTGTAAACAATATTGGCCAGAATGAGCAAGCTTCCTTTTTATTTGCAAAAAAAAAGTTTAAGTAGCTGCCATCCAACAAATGCAATGTTTAGTGTCATAACATAGTAAAAAGGTCAACCAATAGGGAGTGTCACAAGACAAGAACGCAACTCAAATTCAACCATGGCTAATTCAGTTTATACACTAAGCTACTGCATTGTAACTGAACTTTCACACTAAATGGAACGCAGCTGCCCAAAGTAGTTTGCATGTATTCACCATTGGCTAACTTTCCTCTCATTAATCTGTATGGATCCAGAAGGCAAACTTGCCAGATGCATGGCTGGCTGACATCACATTTATCCATCCATCAGTAAATATCCTAAGAGACACCTGCCGTCTCTGGGGACTGATCTGACCAATGATTTTCCCCCATTGTTTATCCCCATTGTTATTAGGCAAGAGATCTCGTGCATGGAACCACTTGTGGGGGTTTGATTTGTTAACGTCTCAATACATTTGACCTTTAAAAGCATTTTGTTATTTGCTCTACCAGTGTGTAAATCTAATCAGGGTGAAAGCTTCAGCAAGCAGCTTTGAATGCAGCAGAGAGAAAGAATGGCTCCATGATTCACGTCAGACATATATGAATTGATATCAAAGAAAGCAAATATTTTGTCACACAATATTATGTGGTTATAGGGAAGTTTTAGCAATGACCTTACACACAATGTAGATACAGATGGACTGTCAGGGCTGATCCTGGAACGACTGGCCGAGCTTCATTTTTCTGGTAATTTTCTAAGTGGATTCTTGGCAAATTGTATCATTGGGGAATTGTGCAACATGGTAAGTAAACACTTCTACCCCACAGGGACATCAATAATATTGAAAAAGCATCAAGAATGATTAAGTTGAACAGTACAAGTGAGTTCTTCCTACATACAACAGCATAAGTATCAGCCACAGATTTTACCTGCAAGGCAAGATGGCATGGGGTGCAAAATTGGCCACCATGGCAGCGGTGTTATGCTTGATATCTTTCTTGATATCATTTCCCCTCTCCAATTTTACCAGTAGCAGGGAAAACATTGGATGGATAGTCCAAAAATACGCAAGTTAGGTGGATTGACTGCTAAATTGACCCGAGGTGGGATTACGGGGATGAGGAAGGGTTTTGGGCCCGAATGGTGCTATTTCAGAGGCCTGGTGCAGACTCAATGTGCCGAATGGCCTCCTTTTGCACTGTTCCTATGGCAGCCAACTCACCAATGGGCCAATTGAGGCTCTTCATTGACCAATTAATGGGCACTTAATGGTGTCCTCCTCCTACTGCTGGCATTATACCTGCAGTAGGGATGTCGACACCAAGGGACTGCCAGCAGTCCCAGCAGCGGCCACAGCTTCCAAGGGCATTGGCAGGACTAAGTCCAGCTCCAGCCAATTGATTGATTGACAGCTCTCGGAAGTAAAACTTCCTCACTGAAGAGGGCAGAATTTGTTTTGAGGGAATTAATAGCCCAAGAGTTATTAAATGGCTGAGGCGAGCTGCAGCCAAAGAGTTGCGGGCTTGTCACTGACTTGTGTTTGGGGGGGTATGGACAGCCCACCTCCAGTGTAAAATTCAGCCTCACAATTCATCATTACACTAAACTGTAACACTGATTCAAGAGGGTACAAGATTACAGAGGTGGGAAATGAAACATTACACTAGCGCAGTAGATGATGGCACTCTATATTTAGAGCTAAAATATGTTGTAGGAATAGAGTAGAGGATGCTTCATACCATATCTGACCTGTTACAGCTAAACTCCAAATTCTCAGCATGGACAAAGTAGTTACTAAAAACAGAAGAGCATCGTGTTCTTCAGTTTGAACCCCACACATTGACCAGCTTAAATTTCATCACAGGAACCGAGTAGAGAAAAAAAACGAAATTTGTAGAACGTTATCCAATATTTCTGAAAGTGACAATCAGCCTTCCCCCCACCCCCCACCCCCACCTCTCCAAAGAGCTGAAGAACGTTGCTCAAATTTTCATTGGTTAATTAATACTGACAGCTCCAGAGTTTCTTGTTTGAGAAATGGGTGTTGTACCATCACGACTCCGAAGAAGACCCGAACACACCTTAATTGTGATTAATTCATGCTCCTATTCTTATCAGGCAACACCAATTAACATTCAATTTGCTAGTTTTATACAGTGGTCTCCTGAGCTGCACTCATCCAGGCAAGTGGAGAGTATTCCATGATATCCCGCCCGACTTGTGCCTTGCAGATGGTGACAGACTTTGGGGAGACAGAAGGAGAGTTATTTGCTGTAGGATTTCTAACTTATGACCTCTTCTTGTAGCCACAGTATGTGTATAGCTGGTCAAGTTAAGTTTCTGCACAACAAAGAACAAGTTGATTAGCGATAGTCAACACGGTTTTGTGAAGGGTAGGTCATGCCTCACAAACCTTATTGAGTTTTTTGAGAAGGTGACCAAACAGGTGGATGAGGGTAAAGCGGTTGATGTGGTGTATATGAATTTCAGTAAGGCGTTTGATAAGGTTCCCCACGGTAGGCTATTGCAGAAAATAAGGAAGTATGGAATTGAAGGTGATTTAGCGGTTTGGATCAGTAATTGGCTAGCTGAAAGAAGACAGAGGGTGGTGGTTGATGGCAAATGTTCATCCTGGAGTTCAGTTACTAGTGGTGTACCGCAAGGATCTGTTTTGGGGCCACTGCTGTTTGTCATTTTTATAAATGACCTGGAAGAGGGTGTAGAAGGATGGGTTAGTAAATTTGCAGATGACACGAAGGTCGGTGGAGTTGTGGATAGTGCTGAAGGATGTTATAGGATACAGAGGGACATAGATAAGCTGCAGAGCTGGGCTGAGAGGTGGCAGATGGAGTTTAATGCGGAAAAGTGTGAGGTGGTTCACTTTGGAAGGAGTAACAGGAATGCAGAGTACTGGGCTAATGGCAAGATTCTTGGTAGTGTAGATGAACAGAGAGATCTCGGCATCCAGGTACATAAATCCCTGAAAGTTGCCACCCAGGTTAATAGGGCTGTTAAGAAGGCATATGGTGTGCTAGCCTTTATAAGCAGGGGGATTGAGTTTCGGAACCACAAGGTCATGCTGCAGCTGTATATAACTCTGGTGCGGCCGCACCTGGAGTACTGCGTGCAGTTCTGGTCACCACATTATAGGAAGGATGTGGAAGCTTTGGAAAGGGTTCAGAGGAGATTTACTAGGATGTTGCCTGGTATGGAGGGAAGGTCTTACGAGGAAAGGCTCAGGGAATTGAGGTTGTTTTCGTTAGAGAGGAGAAGGCTGAGAGGTGACTTAATAGAGACATATAAGATAGTCAGAGGGTTAGATAGGGTGGACAGTGAGAGTCTTTTTCCTCAGATGGTGATGACCAACATGAGGGGACATAGCTTTAAATTGAGGGGTGATAGATATAGGACAGATGTCAGAGGCAGTTTCTTTACTCAGAGAGTAGTAGGGGTGTGGAACGCCCTGCCTGCAACAGTAGTAGACTCGCCAACTTTAAGGGCATTTAAGTGGTCACTGGATAGACATATGGATGAAAATGGAATAGTGTAGGTCAGATAGGCTTCAGATGGTTTCACAGGTCGGTGCAACATCGAGGGCCGAAGGGCCCGTACTGCGCTGTAGTGTTCTATGTTCTATGTTCTAACCAAAATGTTGCTGGTGGGGGATTCTGTGATGGTAATGCCTTTGAATGTCAAGGGGCGATGGTTAGATGATCTGTTGTAGGAGATGTCATATTCATGCCACAGACATGCCAGGTAGTTACTTGCCTCTGGGCAGTCCAAGGCTGGATATTGACCAGGTCTTGCTGCATTTGGACATGGGCATTTTCAGTATCTCAGGAGTGGAGAATGGTGCTGAACATTGCACAGGCATCGACAAATATTCCCATTTCTTACCATATGATGCTGGGAAGGTAACTGATCAAGAAACTAAGGTTGTTGGGCTGAGGGTACTACACGTAGTGATGCTCTGGAACAGAAATGATTGGCCTTAAACAATCACAACCATCTTTCTTAGTGCTAGGTATAACACCGAATTCAAATTAACCAGTTTTGCTAGGGGATCCTTGATATTTGATGTCAAGGGCAGCCACTCCACCACCACTGGAGTTCAGCTCGTTTGTCCATGCTTGAACCAAGGTTGTAATGAGGTCAAGAGCCAAATGGCCCTAGTGGAACTGAGTAGGTTATTGATAAACAAGTGCTGCTGGCGGATGGACTCCCTTCCCATCACATCACCAATGATCGAGAATAGACTGATGGGGCAGCAATTGGCTGGTTTGGATTTGTCCTGTTTCTTATGTACAGGACATACCTGAGCAATTGTCCACGATGCCAGGTAGTTTGCCAGGTGTTGTAGCTGTACTGGGACAGCTTGGCTGGTGGGATGCCAAGTCTTCAGTACTATTGCTGAAATATTGTCATGGCAGTGTCCAATGCTGTCAGTCATTTCTTGATATCACATGAGTGTATTGAATTGGCTGAGGATTGTTATCTGCGATGCTAGGGAGCTCTGGATGCCAAAATGGATCAACCATTCAGCACTTCTGGCTGAAGAATTTTGAAAATGCTTCAGCCTAATCTTTTGAATCGATGTACTGGGCTCCCTCATCATTGAGGATGGGGATATTGGCTGAGCCTGCTCCTCCAGTAAGCTGTTTAATTGTCCACCACCATTCATGGTTGGATGTGGCAGGACAGCAGAGTTTGATCTGTTTGTGTGGGATTGCTGAGCTCTGTCTATCATTTGTTGCATGGTGGCAATGGTAGAATGGGAGATATGCCAGGCCATGGGTTACAGATTGTAGCAGAGTACAATTCTGATGCTGCTGATTATGGTTGCCCAGACTTAGTTGCTAGATCTGTATCCCATTTACCAAGGTGATGGTTGCACACAACCATGAACAGCACGGTAACAGTGGTTAGCACAGTTGCTTCACAGCTCCAGGGTTCCAGGTTCGATTCCCGGCTTGGGTCACTGCCTGTGCGGAGTCTGCACGTTCTCCCAGTGTCTGCGTGGGTTTCCTCCAGGTGCTCGGGTTTCCTCCCACAGTCGAAAGATGTGCAGGTTAGGTGAATTGGCCATGCTAAATTGCCCTTCATTTCCAAAAAGGTGGGGTGGGGTTACTGGGTTACAGGGATAGGGTGGAGGTGTGGGCTTGGGTAGAGTGCTTTTTCCAAGGGCCGTTGCAGACTTGATGGGCTGAGTGGCCTCCTTCTGCACTGTACATTCTATGATTCTATGAACACAATGGAGGATATCCTCAATGTTACGATGAACTTAAGTCTCCAAATGGACTGTGCAATGGTCAATACAGCACCAACCCTGTCATGGACAGATGCATTTGCAGTAGGCAGGTTGGTGAGGGCGAGGTTATGCTTGTTTTTCCCTTTGATCGGTTGCCTCGCCACCGGCCACAGAACCAATATGGCAGCTGTGCCCTTCAGGACCCGAGCAGCTCAAGTCAGTAGTGATGCTAACAAGCTTCTCTTGGTGATGGACATTGAAGTCCCCACCCAGAGTACAATTTTGTCTTTGCCACCCTCAAGCAGTTCCTCCAAGAGGTGCGCAACATGGAGGGGTACTGATTCATCAGCTGCGGCGGAGCAGTACACAGCAATCAGCAGATTCCCTTGCCCATGTTTGACCTGAAGCCACGCTTCTTGGGGTCCGGAGTTGATGTTAAGGATACCCAGAGCAGCTCCCTTCCTACTACATACCACTGTACCACCACCTCTGTTGGGCCCATCCTGCCTGTGCGACAGGACATACCCAGGGATGGTGGTGATGGTGTCTGGGACATTGGGTGGAATTCTCCCATCAGTGATTAAATCCTGTGGTGGGGGTGGGAGTGGGGAGTGCTTCCCACTGCAGATTCCAGCTGGAAACCACACCATATCATCTGATCTTGACATTATGCACCCAGGGGTTTAGTGGCATATCCATGGCAGGGCGGGCATGATTGGATGTGTCCCACCCCTATATATGGGTGCTATATGGAGAAGGCACCCAGCATCACTGACCCACCATTGAAGATGGTTTAGGAGAGTCCTGAATTCTGCACATCATTGTTCCTGATGTGTCCTGGTGCATTTTCGCGGGGAAATCAGGCTTTAGTGCATTATTGATCCGCCATGACAGGTATTGGCAGAAGATTCCATGGGAAATTCATGTCAAGATGAAAGGGAGTGTTGGACGGCAGGTTCAATGCTGGGAGAATTTGGTGAGATCATGATTCCGTGAGCACAGGTGGTACGGTTCTACGAGCATGACTATGTCAGCCTATTGCTCGACTAGCCTGAGATAGCTCATCCAACTAGCCCCCAGCTTTTAACAAGGAGGAATTTGCAGGGTCGACAGGGCAGAGTTGGCTTTCGTAATTTCCTCGGCCAATGTTACGTGGCCTTCAGTTAGATTTTTTAAGCAGTTTCATACACTTGAGTGGCTGTGGATCTGGAGTCACATGTAGGCCAGACCAGGTAAGGAGGACGATTTTTTCTTAAATTCTAATTTTATCATCTGCTGTAGTGGGATTCAAACTGGACTTCCCAGAGCATTACTGTGGTCTCTGCATTACTAGCTCAGTGACAATACCATTTACACCACCACTTCCCAAGTTATTTCTATTGACTCTCAAGGGGATGCTGTAGGAACCCTGATGTCACTATCCATCCGTGGTGAAAACATCTGCTACAGATTCTGTACTCACTGCGCACAGACAATAATTGGTCAGCACACAGTTCGTTCATCGTCACTTTGCACAGTATATGAAAATCGGACCAGTTTCAGTTAATACGGTTTCTGGAGTCCGGAGGTGTAATTTCTCCCAAGAACACGTTCCCTGCTGTCAATTTGAAATGTTGTTCCCTTCTAGCCATTAGCGCCTGATGCTGTCGCCCGACTAGCGTTGAAGGGGGATCAAAATGTCGAACTGTGCGCATAGTTTCCTTTTGAACACAGTCTAGCATCACAGTGAACTTTGTGTTGTTGAATGTACAGTGTTTCTGTGTCATTGGAAAGCTATTGACACATTTAGAGAGCCTTTATCCCTCAAAATCTTCACTGTATGCTTGAGCGATTGTACAAAAGCGTGGCGCTAAGCCATTGGTAGCTGGATGATAGGGGAAAATTTTATATGGTGGATGCCACACCCCTTCAGGTAGTCCTCTAATTCGGCTGATGTGAATGGAGAACCGTTTTCACTCATTTAATCAGGTCACCCAAATCTTGAAATACCTGGTCAAATTTTTCTATGGTCTGTTCTGTCATTGTCGATTTCGTGATGGCAACTTCCGGCCACTTCAAATGCATGCTTGGTAGACCAGTCCCAAGGATAGAAAGGTTGTGGTGGAAGTACATTTCTTAACCCAGCGCAGGATGGGCATAACCCCACCTTCTCCTCTATTTGGGCATCCAACCCGGGCCACCAGAAATAGTTTCTCACTAACTCCTTCATTCTAACTACACCGGGATGGTTCTCGAGCAGTTGTTCCAGGATTCTACTTCATAGGCGTGGCAGAATGATTCCTCCAATACCTCACAACAATACTCTAATTTTGTACTGTCAACTCAAGACGCATGGTAAGGAAAAAGTCTAAATTCTCAGTGTTCATGTTAGAGAGTGCCTTTTTGAATCATGTCCAACATCTTCCCCGGATCTGTCATATTTACACCGGAGAAGAAGTTACCAGAACATTTTCTACATTAGACCGATGGAATAGGTCATTGACGTTTCATCAGATTGGTGCTCATCTTTTTGTTCTTCAACTTGCAGCAGTAGTCTATACAAAGTATCTACGTGTTCAGCCCTATGATATTCTATAACATAATCATGTGCCCAACATTGTAATCGACGAGCGGCGAGCAAAGAGAACTCCTTATGCAGCCCAAACATTAAGGGACGATGGTCGGTCAAAAGAGTAAAGTGACAGCCAGATAAATAATGGTGGAACTTTTAAATACCCCCTTCTCAAGTTGAGCAGAGTGCCTGAAGGTATTATATGTGAGACAATTGCTCCAACCTCACAGGGCAACATGTCACAAGCAAACTGCAGCTTCAGTTTTGGGATAATTGATTCCTATAATAACCTTTTGACATTTTGGTAAGCATCCTCACAATCTTTCGTCCAGGACCAAGCTTGTTTGTTTCAAAGCTAAGTGCGTTATGACCTTTCCATAGTAATTTAATAATCCTAGAATTAATCTTGACTGAATCATGTTCTTTTGTGGTACAGCATCCAGAGTCTTGGACATCTTTTTTGGTTCTTTGTAAAGATTGTCTTGGACGACGATGCCCAAGGTGATAAATACAAGATTTTAAAAATTTGCACTTCTCTTTCCTGATCCTGAGATTATATAGTTGCAGCCTTGCAAGAACATCCTGTACGTTCTTTACATGCTCATTCAGACCTGTAATCAAAATGTTGTCCAGGTAGCATAGCGCACCCGATAGCCCAGTCAAGACCTGATCCATAGATCATTGGAAGAGAGCCGGTACTGATGTTATCCTGAACGGAAGCCTCAAGATACCAAAACAGACCTTTGCATCACTATGGTCAGTAACAATTGAGACTTAATAGCAAAGTTCATTTGGGAGAGATCAATTTTGCTAAATTTGTGACTGCCTGAAAAGGCCAAGATCTTCAATAAGTGGTAGAAGGTACAGATCAGCATTTTGCTGACTTTCTCAGAAGTAGTTGTTGATTCTATGAATGATCTTCAAGTTGTTTCACGATGGCCCAGTTTTGATCTTCCTTAACCAATGCTGGAAAGTTTCCTCAAACAACGGAAAGATGCAACTCCACTTTCTGCTCATTAGCTTCCACAGTCACCTTAATGAAGTGGCACAATCTACTTGGTATATGTCCTCAAGACCACATCAGAAGATTGCAATGGCAGATACTTCAATTTCTGATGGTATAATTGATTCAGATAGAAGTGATACTGCAGTGCCCGTATCCACTTCCATCTTCGTGTTCCCATTTAATTTTGGAAAGACCCAAAATTGTTGCTTGCCTCCTTGTACAGCTAGAATGCCGAGCTTAAATTCCTTAAGCTGACTTGACACTTCAGTATTTAGTGAGTCTTCAGTTGGATCACTTAACTGGTAAATTCACCCTGTCCACGGTGGGTATTTTTCACAGTACACTTCTTTGTGCTGAAAGTTGGAGTCATAAACATGTCTTGGCAACATGATCAACACACTACAACTTTTGCATTTGTTCTCCATGTTCCACCAATCTGGAGCCATATGCCCCACTTGGTTGCAGCGATGGACATGGTAGGTTCTTGGTGGTCCTGCTTCTTACAGACTCCATCTAATGAAATTTAGCTCCAACTCCAGTCAGCAAAGCTTCTCTCGCAGCAAGCTCCATAGACATTTTGATTTCTACAGCAGATTTTAGGGTTAATGCGCCACCAGTCAACAATTTCCTTTGGATGGCTTCATTCAGGAGGCCGCATAGCTAATCGGTTACGAAGTGCGTCATCCAAAATCTGGCCTAGATTTTCAGTATTTTGCTAGCTTTTGCAATGATGCAACAAATTATGAAATATTTTCCTCTTCCTCCTGTGCATGACCATGAAAGTGGAATCTTTCAGCGATTAATACTGGATGGGGAGATAATTGTTCTTGCAAGACAATCATTAATTCATCATATGACTTGTCTACAGGTTTAGCTGCGTGTACTAAATTCTGTAGTAACATATTTTCCTCCCAACCGAGCTGAGAAAGGACTCAGTATGCAGGTCTGCTGGTGTCCGATTAGCTTTAAGGAATGACTGGAACCTTTCCTTATAAAGAGTTCCATTTCTCCTCCTCATCAAGTGCATCCATGGTGCCTTTTTCTTCCCACCATTTTTGGATTGCCTGATTTGTGCTACTCAGCCTGTCTTCCCTGCTGTATATTTTCTCTGTTTAAAGCAGACTCGCTGTTTCTATGTCCAGCTATCGATTCCCTGGCAATTGGTTGCAGAGTCAGCACCCTCTAGATTGGCATTCCCGTGGCCGGTTGGTGCCTTGTGCATGGTCTCCACACCTCTAAGTCTACTGAAAACCTTTACTCTCGGTTTGAAGTAAGCCCTCAGTAACTCACAGTTGTCCGATAGCTAGCTTTCTTTCTCACAACACTTTTGTTTTGCACAAGCAGCTGTCACAATTGATTGGACAATTCACCGACGCCCTGTTACAAAAAACAGGTATTGCTCCATTTCCGACACTCTAGTCTCCCGCAGGCATTGAGATTCACACCCCTCAGGAGAATGCAAATGGACAGCGGATTCTCCACAGCTCCATGATTCTTCAGCCCTCTGGGCCAGGATTCACAAAGCCATGGATTGGTACAAGTGGCCCTGACCCGGTGGAACACGGTGTACCAAGGGGGCAAGTCTTTAAGTAGGCACGCCCAAGGTTCATCGGAGGGCCCTTTGCCCCACGATGCAAATCCTGCCCACCCGACCCACAAGCACCCCTAACCAGAGACCCCCTACCCTCATCCCCATAAGTCATCCCTGCCTTCAGGCAGAAACAGTGAATAAAATCACTGCTTTGTCATGGACCTGTCCCTTACACCTACTGCCTCAGACAGATGTCTAAAAGCAGCAAGGCTAACTTAATAAAAAAACAAAACCACATCATAAGTCTTTAAGGCCCCTCAGATCCTTTGATCTGCAAGGCTTCTAATTACTTCAAAGAGAAATAGCTTTTAGTAGCCTGTAATTGAAAGCTGCCAGACAGCTAGAAGTTGAGATTACTTATTATTTCCCTTCACGCTTGAATGGATCTCAAAATAACTGCAATGTTCATATCATTATACTTCATGTATTGCGTGCATTTTATGGTGGTAGGGGGTTGAGACCCATCAATTCCCTTGGTGTGAGTGTGGGGGGGGGGGGGGAGAGGAGAGGGAAAGAGTATGCCCCTACTTAGAGAGGTAGGGCACTGCCGGACCTCTCAAAAATCAATAGCGTGATTCCCAACAGAATTCCCTTCGATTCCCTTCAATAGCTTTTTATCTGCAATATGCGTATAATTTTTCTCAACAGTATTTTCCAAACGTTCATCAAGACCACCATGACTAACTGCTTGTTACAATACAGTTGCCCCCACAAGTCAAATCATTACCTAGGATGAAATCTACTCCTTCAATAAGAAATTTAGAAAGCATTGACTGTAACAATTCCATTTACAAAATTACTTAATTTAACTTTACAGAAATAAACATGTTCATGCGTTCCATTAATATCTAATTAATTCTGCAATACAAATTGTATAATTCTGGAATACAAATTGTATAATCAGCCACCATTAATGATTGATCTGCTCCTGTATCCCTTAAAATTTTACTTTGTTTATTTATTTTGTTATTTGAAGAAGGGAATACCTCTCCATTTGAAACAAACACATTTGGAACCTCCAATAGCCTGACTTCTTTCACCAGTGCTTAAATAATTTTCAAACTATCTTGCGCTCTAACCCACTTTCACACATTCTGAAAGAGTACATTTCACCTGCATGACTGTTACAGTTTTAACAGCCATTTCCTTTTCAGATGCGTCCTTTCCTGCTACTGCAGCGGGTTGTTCATTTCATTTCCAGAAATCTGCCCTAATATGTCCTACTTTATGAAAACACTTTGGCTCAGAATGTCACTTCCGGCCTCAACACCTCACCTTTGTTTCAAAGTGGAATTTCCTGATGGTTTCATCTCTTTCTTGACTATTTGTTTTCTTTTCACTGTCCCACTTTCTATCCTTCCCATGTTTAAAAGGATGACATAACAAAGTTAGATTCTGTGGCCCAGCTCATAAATCATCAACTAGCTCTCCTGCCTGTCCAGCTGTTTTAACCTTTTGCTCCTCAAAATGCATCCTAATAACCAAAGGAAGTGAATCTTTAAATTCTGCTGAAAGCGCTAAGGGTATCATATGTTCTCTTTATCTTCAACACCCGTAACCAAAAGTAATTTTGCTTTGGCCCTTCGAATTCGTAAGAGTTCATCCCAGTTGTTTTCTTACATCCAAAATTTCTGTCTATATGCCTCGGGAACCAACTCATATGCACCAAGGATAGCTTTCATTGTAATCTACAGATACCTCTTCCAACAATGATTCACATACCTTAATAGCTCTACCTACCAGTCTTCTTTGTAAAAGTGATGTTCACATTTATTTTAGTCATTTTGTCTGTTTAGCTACCTTTTCAAAAGAAATAAAGAAAGTTTCCACATCCTTTTCATCAAATTTTGGAACATCTGGTACAAATTTAAATATTTTCCCACTAGATTGACGTCTAGAATTACTTCCTTCCTCGCCCTCCTCCAGTGTCTCTGATTTAACTGCCAGCATTTTAAGTTGCAATTCTCATTCCTTTTCTCTTCCTGCCATTGCTAACTTCTCCACTTCTAATTTCCTCAGAAAAGCTCTTACCTTCCTCTTTCCATGTCTATTTCCTTTTCCTTTTCTATTTCGTGTATCGTTCCATTTGTAATTGAATTTTAGCCAATTCAATTTCCTCACTTTTGAAGAAATCGGTGACCCCGACAATCGTTTCAATTTTAAATATTTCACTATGCTTTCTGTAATGAACTCCAATTGGCTTTATTGGTTGGCCAATTGGAGTATGAGCTCCCTCAATGATAGCTCATTGAGGGGTCCCATATAATCACCTGTGAGCAGTCTTAAGTTGACTGGACTGCTAGCAGCACTGTTTGTAGCTGCTCCTGTAATATTGTTATTGTAAATAAATATGAAATGAAAATCGCTTATTGTCACGAGTAGCCTTCAATGAAGTTACTGTGAAAAGCCCCTAGTCGCCACATTCCGGCGCCTGTCCGGGGAGGCTGGTACGGGAATCGAACCGTGCTGCTGGCCTGCTTTAAAAGCCTGCGATTTAGCTCAGTGAGCTAAACCAGCACCAAATATTGGTGTGGTGATGGAACTCTGCCTCCTGTGGATTACTACACTTTCAATAATCTTAGCTTTGTTTACCCCTGCATGTAATTCCAATTCAAGTGTATCTGTTAATTCAGTTAAACTGACTCTTGATTGGAGTTACATCTTCCACTCAAGGAAAGTCTTAACAATTTAAATGCCATTTAGGATTGGAACCTGTACAATATACTGCACAGTAACTCCAATTACCCTTTTAAAATGATTCACAAATCCTCCATTTGACAATACATTTCAGAACAAATTTTACTATTCAGCATCCAGTAATTTGTTTTCCAGGTTTCAAAATATGCTAATGAATAATTATTAATTAGCATCCACTAACCCATTCTCCACTATTTAAGATCCCACAAAAACTCCCACTTTTGCTCTGATCCCAGTTGATGTTATAACTGGATGGGAAGATTCAGAATGAAACCCAGGCTCAAAGACCGTAACTTTTACTTTTTAAAATGTGAAAGTCGCAGGATCGCAAATTATTTTTAACAAGGAAAAAATACCTTAAACATGAAAAGTTGGATTGTACAGTACCCCTTTACCTCCCCTTAGTGTAACAAATACACATAGATATTAAGATGTTTTATAACCAATGTTAATCTTAAGCTACAAAGGTCTCTAATACACAAAGTCCCTTTTAATCACACAGATGGGCTGTGGTCAAATACACGCCCCACTCTGAACCTCAATAGAATGTCTGTAGATTTCTCCATAGAACCCCACCAGAGGATTGTCACAGAGCTTCTGAACTCCACTCAAAAAAAACAGGCTTTATAATCTCATAATAATGCTTTCCTTTAGTGGTTGGCATTCTGAACTCCAGTTTATATTTTCAAAAAGACACTTTTAAACAAAGATTCTGCTCCACTTTTAACAGTGAATCTAGTCCTGGGGTTTACACCAACCCTTTAATATTTGCTCATCTTGACTGCTGTAAAACTGTTCACAATTGCTTTACCTCAATTGCCAGATTGTATTAAAATGGCTTCAAATGTTCCATCTACTTCTGAAGTCTGCTGCCCCACTTTAAACCCAATTACTGCAATGGTCTCGAACTTGTTTACTCTTTGTTAAATTCTTCTAAATGGTTTGCTTAACTCTAGTCATCCAAGACATTCTTTTCCCTGGTTATCTGGACTGGAACTTGCATCTTCGCAGGGGGTTGGAGAGGATTTGAGAGTCAGTTATATTTTTTGTCAGTTTAATTGTAATACTGTACATAAAAGGTTACTTGTGGTAAAGTTAAAAATTTGTGACTGTAGTTTGTTGGGTTCAGCCAATGACCTCGGGCATTTTAAATAAAATTAAATTTCACCTGGGTCAAGTGGGACTGGAATTGATCACGCACTAGCCCAGGGGCTCGGGACAGCAAATCCTGCTGAACATCCACAAGGCACAAATCAGGAGTGCGATGGAGTATTCTCCAATTGCAAAGAATCAGTGAATTTCCAATAATATTCAAGGCTTAATATCATCCAGGACAACGCAGCTCACTTGAACAGCACGCGATCCATCATCCTAAACCTTCACTCCCCTCACAGTGGCAGCAATTACCACTTGTATACAAGAAACGCAATAGCAATTTACCAAGGTTCCTTTGACAGCGACTTCTAAACCAGAGACCTCTACCACCGAGACCGACAAAGGCAACAGATGCCTGGAAATGTTAGGAATTTCCACTACTGGTATCATGTTATGTTCCTTGTATTGTTCTCCAAGATAGCCAAATTCGTAGTGTTTACAAAGAACATAAAGCTATATATTTAAACCAAAGCAAAGTTTATTTTACACTACTTGAAATCGTTTGCACACTCTACTGAGTAACAGCCAACAAAATAATAGCATTGAATCTATGTTACAGTAATTAATAAACTCTCTCTAATACAACCTACACTCTCAACCTCACACTATACTTCTCCAACAGCTTCTCCATCAGACTCCCAGAATGCTTAGAGACGCAGTATTTTATAAGACTACTCAGTGATTCCATCTAGTGTTGATATACATGAACATAGTCTTGTTAACCCTTTACTCTCCTTAGATTAAGAGTGAACACCACCCTCCCCTCCAAGCAAGTTCCCCTCCAAGCCATACACTATCCATTCCTTACGGTCGTTGGATGAAAATCCTGGAACTTCCCGAACAGCATAGTGGGTATGCCTACATCAGATGTTTTCAGAAAGACAACTCACCACCACCTCAATGGTAATTAAGGATGGGCAACAAATGCTGGCCTTGCTAGAGACATTCACATCCCATGAAAAACAATATTGATAATGGTGCACAATGTCGACAAAGTATATAGATTATGGATGAATGTCAATTGACAAAGTTGGAAGGTGACGGTTAAATGTATACTGAATGCCCCCAGATGATGCAAATATAGTTAACTCAATAATTAATTGTATTTCAAAGAATTGAAATATCAAGCCTTAAAAAACCCCGAATAACTTTATTCTTTGGTACAAGTTGGAATATTCTGAGCAGTTCTGTTCAATGGATCTTTAAAGAGTAATTGAAAACATCTGACAGTTGGGATGAAAAAGAGAAAGGAGGGTGATGCGAAAACAAACCAGAAAGTTGTGAATTTAAGTCAAAGACGACAAGATGAGTGACAGAAAATGTAAACGACGTCTTTAAAATGCTGAAAGACATTAATAGCTTTAGTTAAGCAATGTACCTACTCTATACTAAATAAAACGTGATAGAAACACAAAATTAGCAAGCCTCAAGTGTCATGTGAGTGTACCTTTAAGAAATGGGTGTTTGTCAAATAGTTGCAGTGATGTCAGAGTGTGGATGGAGCTGGGTTGGCTGTCTTTCACTTTTGTCATTGAGCTAGCAGCTACAGGGTGTGTTTAGTTTTGGTTTGCAGATTGGGAGCTGCATCCAGCAAAACCAGGTGTGATTCGGAATTATTTTTGCATGAAAGGAATGTCTTCAAATCACTTGCTAATTTAAAAGTGATAACTGCTCTCAGTAGAGAATTTAAACCCGATGTCTGTGTTGCAGAGGGTATTTGCCTTATGGATGTTGCAAGGAAAGATTAAGGGTTACTTATAGAATATTGTATCTGTGGAGATGATTGGTGTTGATAGTTTTTAAGATGTTTACTGTGGGTTTATAAAGTGTTAACTGGTGTCATAAAGAAACATTGAAAAAGTACTTTAGCTCTCTGTTGCACCACACCTGTAAAGTAGGCACGTGTGTGCTTCATAACCACAATCTATTAAAAGTTGTGGGTCAGGTGGACTCCATGATACACTTTGGGTTACTCTAAACCATGGCCCATAACACAAGCAAGACTAGGAGGTTTACAAAAAAGGTTTCCCAGATTATCAAGTTCAGAGAATAGATGTCTAGCAAAAGCAGTTATTATATTGTCAATTAACTCCTTCGAAATAGAGTTTGTTATGAAGAGAGTGGAGGTTTGAAGGATGCTAATGAAGAAAGTTGATTAAATATTGAAAGGAAAGTTTTACCTCAAGTCATGTTGGGACACTTATATGCCAGCTATGGAATGCAACAACCCAGAGTGAATAATGATTGATACTGTACTGGAATCTCTTCCTTTACGGATACAACACTGACATCTACCTGTAAATTTGGAAAATGGGCCACGTTTGCCTTGTGCAAAAGATTTGGGACAAATCCAACCCAGCCAATTATTTCTCCATCAATAGCATCGCCATTGCTGAATCCCCCACTATCAAACATCCTGGGTTACTGTTGACGAGAAACTGAACTAGCCATACAAATACTGTGGCTACCAGAGCAGGTAAAAGTCTAGGAAAGTCTAGGAATCCTGTGGCGAGTAACTCACCTCCCAACTCCCCAAAATCTGTCCACTATCTACAAGGCACAGGTCAGGAGTGTAATGGAATACTCTCCACTTGCCTGGATGAGTGAAGCTCCAACACCACTCAGAAGCTTGACACCATCCAGGATAACGCATCCTACTCGATTGCTACCATTTGCACAAACATTCAATCCATCCACCACCGACAAGTAGCAGCAGTGTTTACCATTTACAAGATGCACTGCATGAACTCACCAAGGTTCCTTAGGCAACACCTTCCAAACCCACGATCGTAATCACCTAGAAGGACAAGAGCAGCAGATACCTGGGAACCCCACCGCCTGGAGGTTCCCCTCCAAGTCACTCACCACCCCAACTTGAAATTAGATCGCAGTTTATTAACTGCAACTGGGCCATAATCCTGGAACTCCCTCTGCAACACCACTGTGGGTATATCAACAATTCAGGGACTGCAGCATTTCAAGGCAGCAGCTCATCACCATGCTCTCAAGGGAAACTAGGTATGGGCAATATATGATGGTCTGGCCAGTGATGCCATCATCCCCTAAATGAATTAAAGAAACAAAAACTGTAGAACTTAAAAAAAAAACCTCCAATGCGAAATTCCTCTGGCAGCCTGAAGGCAGAATTCTCTCTCGAAACATTTAGTTTTATCTTGGGTTAGTCACATGTTTCAGAAGATTGAATAAGTAGAGTGCAAGAAACTGGTTGAATCTGGACTCCGAGGACCAAATAACCTTTCCACGTTCTAACTTTATTTTCCTATTAATGTACAAAGCAAACAAATGGTAAGAGGTACTTATAAAAGCCAATGCTCATTTTATCTTGCCAAACCAGAAATAAATCTCTCCTTGCCTGAGCTAAATTTCCTATCCAGCGTGAATTGAGAGATGGGAATAATGAGTCCCAGCCATTTTGGCTGAACCCTGTTCTCAAGATTTACTATCCTGATGTACAAAGTGCAAGGTCATTTGACCCATCAAGGTGCATTTTAACATCCAGCTAGATCCAAACATTCTTGTCTTCATCTGGCTATTATTCTAACCATTTTAATGAGGAAATCAAAGTCTTACTGATGGTTTCTAGAATAAATACTTATTACCACACAAGATACCATAGGCTATTGTACACAATTCCCATTTCAAGAGTAAATCTTTCAGAAAATAGCATTTGCTTGTTCAAACAACATCAAACTAGGTTAATTGGCTAATAGTGAAAATCAGAGGTCATGCCTCCATTTTGAAGGACATACATTGCTGTTTGTAGTGATCATATAATTCCCCCTCCCCCCCCAATTTTTCCCCCAAAGGTCTTCTCTTAAATACCTTCTCCAGCTTGGGAGGAGCCATTTCACATCACATGCGTTACATTGAGATACTGGGATGTTCAAAACACCATCTCCACGTAACCAGTATATTTAGATCTTTGAAACAACTTAAAATATAATATAATCTTCATTATTGTCACAAGTAGGCTTACATTAACACATCAATGAAGTTACTGTGAAAATCCCGTAGTCGCCACACTACAGTGCCTGTTCGGGTACACTGAGGGAGAATTCAGAATGCCCAATTCACTTAACAGTATGTCTTTCGGGACTTGTGGGAGGAAACTGTCATGATATGCAGACTTGCAGATAATGATACACAGACAGACAGCTAATGAAGACAGAGAACAGGACATGACCAATGAGCAGGCAGGACACTCAGGGGTGGTATCTCACTATAAAAGGCACGAGGCACTCTGCCTCTTTCCACTGATGAACATCTACAGAGTGAGTCAGGGTGTATGTACAGTATCACACCTCCAGCACATGGCTAAGAGCTAGTCTGGTCCAGTCAGACAGAGTAACAACACTTAGGTTAGCAGAGAGTCTAATTCATAGAGAACTGTGCTAACTGTGCTACTAGTTCAATAAATCAGATTGAACTAACTTCAAGGTCTGGAGTATCTTTTGGTTAAAGCTGCATCCAGTTGCAGCCTGTGTTATCCCAGAGTACATAGCACAAGAGAAACCGGAGCACTCGGACGAAACTCATGCAGACACGGGGATAATGTGCAGACTCTGCACTGACAGTGACCCAAGCCGGGAATCAAACCTGGGACCCTGGAGCTGTGAAGCATCAGTACTAACCACTGTGTTAACGTACCACCCAAATGAGACCCAAGATCAGGCTTCGATGGTTGAACTAAGAGCACTACTGGTTAGGGAGAAAAGTCATTGGGCTAACTATCAGGTGGCATGTGAACTTTCTTCAAATAAAGCTGAACCAATTCCTGCCAGGAAGCATTGCAGTGCTATCCTCACACAAACTGCTGCCCCAGAGAAACCACCACAAAATGCATTTCTGAATCTAGCCATTAGGAAATTGGTATTTCCACATTTCCCACCAAAATGACGACTTTTGCACTTTATTCTTTCCTCCTCCTTCATCCGAAGACAATCTATTGTGAACTTTCTTACAAGTGATAAGATCTGGTATATACGCACAGACTGTGTTGCATTCACAAACTCCTCAAAGGCTGCCAGCTCAGAGTTATCCCAGGGTTACTTTCTAATCAGGAACAGGATTCACGGGCGAGGCAAACACCACAACAAACCATTTAATCTGCAGAAATTCATGACCTCCTCCTGCCCATGATTAATCACAGAAACACAATAACCAGGTGTCCACAACAGGTTCAACACAAATATGTGCCACATTACACAGTTCATAGTCTAAAGACCCACAAACAACAAAATCGAGCTTCTGTTGGTTGGTAGTTTCGGGGCTTCATGGCAGGAAGTTTCTCATTAATTAATCAGGTGAAAAAATTGAATGAACCAGATGTGAGTAACCAATGTACACATTCATTGCAAATGTTATTTCCCCAGTGCAGCTAAACCAAAGCCGAGTCTGGTGCTATCCCATTTTGGCACTTCTACCCCAACTTGACACTACCTCATGGTGAAAGCAGTGTGCAAGAGTCTCAATAGTTTTGGAAGAACAGGAATCACAATCTCTCAAAAACAAAATCAGAATGTGTCCCAAACCCACAGCATTGGTTTGTGCTTCAGAGCCAGCGGAAGGTCAGAGTGGAGAATGGAACCTTAAGCATAGCGAGGGAAAGGGTGAAAGGTTCTAGCTGTGTGAAAGTGAGAGAGGAGGAAAAATAATTGACGTGGAAGGCGGGAAGAGACTTTCATGAACATTTTTCATCATGATTAGGACAGCATGCTGAACGTAGTTGATATGCTGTTGTGTAAAAATAAACTCTGGATTGAAGACAATCTTGCAGGTTACTATTAGCCAAACAATAAGTTTCCTTTTTTAAAAATTCCATCTTAGTCTCTTATTCATCAAATAATGTAGTGACTTTTAAAAATAAGTATAATTTCTTCAATTGGCGTTGCTGGCAAAAATGTTTTATTGAGCCAGGAATTTATCAATTAAGGCTTGATTAACTTACCAATTGCAATTATGTTACTGCTACAGACGTTCATGCACTGCGCTTTGTATATAATAACAATATAATAGTACTATTGCAATTACAGATGTCCCATAGACAACGGCATCTTAATGTTGGTAAAATAAGCAAATATGGCGGATGCTGGAACATGAATCAAGGAGAAGGATGCTGTAAAACCTCAGCTGGTCTGACAACATCTTTAAGGAGAAAAAGCAGAGTTAACGCTTCAAGTCCCTTGGACTCAGTCAGAACTGGAAGAGGGGAGAATGTGTGAGATTTTAAAAGTGTGGCCGTGAGAGATTGCAACAAAATGTAGCAACTTTAATAATAAAAAAGACAGATGGTCTGGTGTGGGAGGGGGAGCAGGGTTTGCATCGAGGAATACATGTTGGGTTACTTTTTTTTTTAAAAAGGGGTTGATGATAGAGGAAAAAGGGCCGAATGTAAAGCTGCCAAACTCAATACGGAGTCTGCAGGGCTGCAACATGCCCAGCCAAAAGATGGGATGCTGATCCATCAGTTTGCGCTGGCCTTCACTGGAGTATTGAAGCAGGCTAATGATGAATATGTGGGAGTGAGGGGCGAGTTAAAATGGGTTGCAATGTCCAGTGGGTTTAAACAACCAGAAGGATAGTGTGAGAAACAAGGGGCAAAATTCTCCCCCCCCTCCCGGGAGGGACGGAGAATCGGCACGATGCTGCACAAATCGCCCCCGACACAATAGTGCGGAGAATCGGTGCCGGCGTGGTCGGCGCAGCGCCGGTCGGGGTATGTGTCGACTCTCCGGCATGGGCTGGTGCACCGATTCTCCAGCCCGGAATGGCCGAGCGCCCTTCAACAAAAAGCCGAGTCCCGCCAGCGGCGTTCTAACATCCTCTGAGCCGGCGGGACCACAGCGTTGAAGGGTCCGGGGGCGGCCTGTGGTGGTGGGGGGGGGGGGGGGGGGGGGGCCTCCGTAGTGGCCTGGCCCACAATCGCCGCGCCAGCCTCTGTCTGGGGTCCTCCTTTCCTCCCCGCCGGCTCCTGCAGCCCTGCGCCATTTGGCGTTGAGGCCGACACGGGGAAGAAGGCCACTGCGCATACGCTCGTTGCCGCTGGCCTAACTGTGCATGCGCGGACCCCACAGCACCGGGTTCACACTGGGATCGGCAGCTGGAGCTGCGTGGGCTGCTCCAGCACCGTGCCAGCCCCCTGTAGGCTGGAGAATGGGGTCCCAGAACGGGCGCCGACGCCAGAGTAAAACACTACCGTTTGTACGCCAGCGTCGACACTTAGCCGCCCGATGGGAGAATCGCGCCCAAGTACTATTGATGGAAATTAGTGACCCGAAGATCATTTTCTCAATATTTCTCTTAATCAAATTAAAGTTGGTGGGATATTTTCTTTTAATAAACGAGAGAAGATAAACCATTAAAATTAGTTTAATATTCTGGCTTTTCCACAGCAAGTTCCTTCCTAACAGTGCAAACTGGAAAAGAAGTTCCCAAACACATACTGCGCATGTTTAGCTCACATGAAAATCACTGATGATCAAAGTGCCTTTGTCACCTGTGATTGCGATCATCTTTCTCTGGTAATATGCCAAGTCTGACAGAAATTGTCTCATCACGTGGAGATAAACAAGTGATGAGTGACAATCATCAAGATGCAAACAGGAGCAAGACTTCTGGATCACTGATTCAAGCACAAGAATTTCCTCTTTCTCCCATTATCAGATCTGAAAATGTTTAACCCCAGTTTATCAGCTATCCTTCACATCACAAAGACATTCTTGCCCTTACACTGGCAGTCAACAGCACTTTAATGCCTCATGAATTGCTTGGGTGGGGTTGGGGGGGGGAAAGAAGAGGGTTGGGGGGAAGGGAATAAAGAGCGACAAAAGTCAACTTTGGCAAAATAATCACTTAGTTTTGCTATGGAGGAATAGGAAACAAATCTTTTGGAAACTTTGCCAGTTAGATTTTTCTTTGGCGTTTGAGTGAAGAAGAAAATTATTTCCTTGTTCCAATTTCCAACCACAATTCCCAGTTGTGGCCACAATCTTAGAAAAGAATCCTCCATAATAAAGAGTGAGAAAAGCTTTTGGAGCATCATTTTTTTGTTTTGCGTTTGGACTGATTTTTATGAAATAATAGTTGAATAATTTAAAATGACCTGTCAACACTCATCCATGTCAGCTCTGACATTAGAGAGCGCCTCTCCAATGAGACCATTCCTATTGGCATTTTGACTGCAGAGGGAAAATGATAGATGAGGCAAATAGATAAATATTATTAACGATAAAGATACAGAAGGAAAGTATTCTGTAGGCAGCACAAGTAATAAAAGGAGAATAGAGATAGGGTTATAGGCAAGTGAAGTGCAGAGAAATTTATAATGAAACTGTAGAGATGCTGAACAGATGCTTTGCCTTAAGTTTCACTGAGGAAGCCGATATCAAAAGAGGAAATTACAACTGCAGAACTTAAGAAGGGTTTTCCAATGATTAAGATAAGAAAGGAAATTGATAATCAACAAACTAATCAATCTCGGAGCCGAATGGATTCCACCTGCGGATACTCAAAGAAACTAGGAAAAGACAGTAGAGGCACCAATATTGCCCCCCCCCCCCCCACCAAATCCAACACTTGGGAGCCTAGAAGCTATGGTCCCACACTAAATATTTATCAATAGTCATATTGCAAAGTGTATTTTCTGAGTTAAATGGAGTTGTAAAACAACGATACAAATTGTTCTTTATTGTTTTGTTGCACCTTTGTATTCCAGGGATAAAGAATCATCTTACAGGATATGCTACCATGGTAACACGACACAACGTATTTGCGCTTTAATGATTGAGAGCTGAATTACAGGCAAGTCAACAACACTGTGACCTTAACATGAGAACTACTCTGTGCACCTCTAGTCTGCTTCATACAAGTTGATTTATTTGATTATATTTGACATATTTTCCAAATTAGTGGCCAGTAATCAAGCCTATGTTTGGGTTCCCAGCTGCCAGTATTCTTCTGGTATGCACTCAGTTCATTGTGAAATATGTTGATTAATTTTTCAGCTGACAATCAATCACGCTAATGTTGCAGAACACTCAAACTCGCCATCAGATTTCTCACATATGGTGACCTTAAAGTAAATTCCCATTCGAAATTACAACTGAAAAGCTTTAAAATCCAGAATTTCATGCTTGCATTAAAATTATGATCATGAGTTTCATTGCTTAGAATCTGTATTTAAAAAAAAGTAAATTTAGAGTACCCAATTCATTTTTCCAATTAAGGGGCAATTTAGCATGGCCAATCCACCTACCCTGCACATCTTTGGGTTGTGGGGGCGAAACCCATGCAAACACGGGGAGAATGTGCAAACTCCACATGGACAGTGAACCAGAGCCGGGATCGAACCCGAGACCTCGGCGCCTTGAGGCAGCAGAGCTATCCACTGCGCCATCTATTAAAAAAGGTAATGTGACATTGCCCACTAGGCCAGCATCTGTTGTCGATCCCCAATTGCCCTGCAGGTGGTGGTGATCTGCCTTCTTTAACTGCTGCAGTCTGAGGTGTTGGTACACCCGCAGCGCTGTTAGGGATGGAGTTCCAAAATTTTGACCCAGCGACAGTGAGGAGATGGCGATATATTTCCAAGTTAGGATGGTGAGCGATTTGGAGGGGAACCTTCAGATGGTGGTGGTCCCTTACATCTTCTGCTCTTGGTCCTTCTCCATTGTAGCACTGGTAGTTTTGGAAGGTGCTGCTTAAGGAGGTGAGTTCCTGCAGTGCATCTTGTAGATGGTGCACACAGCTGTCCCCATTAGTCAGAAGCACTATTGGATGTTAGCCCCCCCCACCCCCACCCCCACCTCCCCCCCCCCTCAGGTCATTGAACAGTTTCACTTGGGGCCGATTCCCCTACTCGTGACAATAAGCGATTATTATCCCAGGATAATCATTTGATCTGTGCATTAGGTAGTCCAAATAAGGGCAACATAAACAAGGGTATGAGAGTTACAGCAAGACAGGTAGGGTATGGGGAAAATGCAGACCAGAGTTTGGAAGGAAATAATAGGAGAACTGAGATAAGGCAACAAATCCTCTCTCAGTGGATCCTGTGTAGTGACATGGGAAGACAACAACAAAGGCATCAATTCAACAAGCTGGGAAAGTGACAAGAGGAGAATTCATGTGCCAACTTAAAATTAAAGTACTACAATAATTTGAACCACGTTGAGCAAAGACTTTGCACAGATCTTTGAAATTCTTAAGGGAATTGCTAATTGTTTATTTGGTTAAAGTAGAAGACAGGATTCAAGCAGAGGTTTGAAGTCTGCTGTAAATTTCCTCACTCGAAGGGGCAGTATAGTGGCGCAGTGGTTAGTACTGCTGCCTCATGACGCCGACGTCCCGGGTTCAATTCCGGCCCTGGGTCACTGTCCGTGTGGAGTTTGCACATTCTCCCAGTGCCTGTGTGGGTCTCACCCCCACAACCCCAAAAGGGGATGGTTTTGCACAGTGAGCTAAACAGCTGGCTTGTAATGCAGAACAGAGCCAGCAGCACGTGTTAAATTCCCGTACCGGCCTCCCTGAACAGGCGCTGGAATGTGGCGACTAGAGTCTTTTCACAGTAATTTCATTGAAGCCTACATGTGACAATAAGTTATTATTATTATTCGATGTGCAGGGTAGGTGAATTGGCCAGGCTAAATAAAGAATTGGATACTGTAAATTTTGTTTTTTTAATAAATGTCCCAGACATAAGAAAGCCAGTTAAATCTTTGATAGAGTAATAAAAATCTAATTTCTCTGACCTGTTTCCTCCCCTCTACCCCAACAACACACAATCTCTCCTCCAAATCTTCTGTTCCATTAAATGATGCATTGTTACATGCTTGGACAACTTTGTGCAAAGCACTCCACAGAATCATGGAAAGAGGCCACTTGGCCAATTGTGTCTGCACTGTCAATAAACAAGCCACCCAGCCTAATTGCACTTTCCAACATTTGGCCCACAGCTCTGCAGGTGACAGCATTTGAGGTGCATATCTAGACACCTTTTAAATGGGTTTATGGTTTCTTCTTAGTGTTCCAGGCCCCTCCTACCTTCGGAGTTTAAAAAAATTCCTCATCTCTCTAATCTTTCTACTAATCACTTTAAATCTATGCCAATTAGTCACCGACTTTAGGCCTTTTCTATCCACTCAGTCCAGATCCCTCACAATCTTGTCTATCTCAATTCAATCTTCCCTCAGTCTCCCCCGTTCCAAGAGAACAACTCCAGCCTGTCCCATCTTTCCTCATAGCTGCAATTTTACTGTCTTGGAAACATCCTCAGTAACCTCCATGTACCCTCTCTACTTGTAGTACCCTAAATAACGACACAAAAGAGTAGAACGGCAGAAGAAGACTTTAATAAGCAGAGAACTAGCCTGTTGCCGAGATGGGTGCCGCCTCCAGGGCGGACCCTTATATACGACTCCCTGGTGGGCGGAGCCAGAGGCGGAGTCCCCCCAGGGTTCCAAGCCCGGTCTTAAAGGGGCATCACCTACTTGATGATAAGGGTACAGCAACTGTTCATCACATTCACCCCCCTGTTTAAAAAAAACGCAAAGACCATCGGGGGTGAAGTGGAATCACATGTCTAGTCTTTTCAGCGGCCTGATCATCCTCGTCGACCTCCTCAGCTCGGGCGGTGGTGCGGCGGACACGGACGTCTTTGGACATGGTACATCCGGGAGCACGGCGGTCGGAGCTTTGGTCCGGGTCGGGGGCCGGTGTGGAGTGTGGATGGGGGGGGTGGGGGCATCTGTAGTGGGGGAACCAGCTGGTGCCAGATCCCGGAGGGAAACTGTGTCTTGCCTGCCGTCGGGGTGCTCGACGTAGGCGTATCGGAGGTTCGCATGTATTAGTTGGACCCTCTCGACCAGGAGGTCCGTTTATTGACTCCTCACATGCCTCTGGAGAAGAACAGGTCCTGGAGTCGTCAGCCAAGGTGGAAGCGAGACCCCGGAGATGGACTTCCTGGGGAAGACAAACAAGCGGTTGAGGGTCTCATTCGTGGCCGTGCAGAGGAGCAACCTAATGGAGTGGAGGGCATTGGGTAGGACCTCCTGCCAGCGGGTGGTTGGGAGTCTTCTCTGCCGTAGGGCCAGAAGGACAGACTTCCAAACTGTCGCGTTCTCCCTCTCCACTTGCCCATTTCCTCGCTGGTTATAACTGGTCGTTCTGCTCGAGGCAATGCCCTTGCTGAGCAGATACTGACACAGTTCCTCGCTCATGAACGATGTACCCCAGTCGCTTTGGATATAAGCGGGCAAACCAAACAGGGTGAAGATGCTGTGCAGTGCCTTTATCATGGTGGCCGAGGTCATGTCGGGACAGGGGACGGCGAATGGGAAGCGGGAGAACTCGTCGACGACGGTTAGGAAATAGATATGGCGGTTAGTGGACGGGAGAGGGCCTTTGAAGTCCATGCTTAGTTGCTCAAAGGGCCCCGAGGCCTTTACGAGGCGAGCCTTGTCTGGCCGGTAGAAGTGCGGTTTGCACTCCGCACAGATCTGGCAATCCCTAGTCATGGCCTTGACCTCCTTGGTGGAGTAAGGTAGGTTGCGGGACTTGATAAGAGTGGGCGAGCCGGGTAACCCCCAGGTGAGAGAGGTCATTGTGGATGGCCTGCAGGCGATCCTCCTGCGCGTTGGCGCACGTGCCACGGGACAAGGCACCTGGGGGCTCGTTGAGCTCCCCTGGACGATACTTGATATCGTACGTGTAGGTGGAGAGTTCGATCCTCCACCTCAAGATTTTATCATTCTTAATTTTGCCCCGTTGTGCGTTATCAAACATGAAGGCTACCGACCGTTGGTCGGTAACGACGGTGAACCTCCTACCGGCTAGGTAGTGCCTCCAGTGCCGCACAGCCTCCACAATGGCTTGTGCCTCCTTTTGGACTGCAGAGTGCCGAATCTTAGAGGCAGTGAGGGTCCGCGAGAAGAAAGCTACTGGCCTGCCCGCCTGGTTGAGGGTAGCAGCCAGGGCGATGTCTGACGCATCGCTCTCTACCTGGAAAGGGATGGTTTTATCCACCGCGTGCATAGTGGCCTTGATGATGTCGGCCTTGATACGGCTGAAGGCCGACTGGGCCTCAGCCGTCAGGGGAAATGTCGTGGTCTTTATGAGTGGGCGGGCTTTGTCCGCATATTTGGGAACACAATGGGCATAACAGGAGAAAAGCCTCCAGCACTGTTTGAGGGCCTTCAGGCTACACGGGAGGGGAAGTTCTTTAAGGGGGCGCATGAGGTCGGGGTCGGGGCCTAGGACCCCGTTTTCCATGACGTAGCCGAGGATGGCTAGTCGGGTTGCGTGGTAAACGCATTTTTCCTTGTTATAGGTCGGGTTGAGGGATCGGGCGGTCTGGAGGAACTTTGAGGTTCGCGTCATGGTCCTGCTGATCATGGCCGCAGATGGTGATGTTGTCCAAGTACGGGTATGTAGCCTGCAAGCCGTCCTGGTCCACCATTTGGTCCATCGGCCTCTGGAAGACGGAGACCCCATTTGTGACACCGAAGGGGACCCTGAGGAAGTGGAAGAGCCGACCGGCTGCTTCGAAGGCAGTATGTGGCGGTCTTTCGGTCAGATAGGGAGCTGGTGGTAGGCGGATTTGAGATCGACAGTGGAAAGTACCCGGAATTGAGTGATCTGATTGACCATCTCTGCTATGTGGGGAAGTGGGTACGTATCGAGCTGCGTGAAGCGGTTTATGGTCTGGCTATAGTCCACGCCCATCTGTTTCTTTTCTCCGGACCGAACTACCACTTGCTCTCCAGGGGCTGTTGCTAGCCTCGATGATCCCCTCTCCCAGTAAACGCTGGACCTCTGACTTGATAAAAGTCATGTCTTGGGTACTGTACCGCCGGCTCCTGGTGGCGATGGGCTTACAGTCGGGGGTGAGGTTCGCGAATAGAGAGGGGGGTGCGACTTTCAGTGTCGCAAGGCTGCATACCGTGAAGGGGGGGTGCAAGGGTCCGTCGAACTTCAGTGCCAGGCTTCGGTGGCTGCATTGGAAATCCAGACCAAGCAGCAGGGGGGCGCAGAGGGGAGGGAGGAAATAGAGTTTGAAACAAACGTATTCGGCGTCCTGGATTGAGAGATCCGCAATACAATACCCCTTGATTTGGACCGAGTGGGACCCGGAGGCGAGGGCTATGGTCTGGGATGCGAGATAGGTGCGCAAGGAGCAGCGCCTTACTCGAAGAGACAGGGAGTGTCGCGCCCGTTGATCTGGACCTGCATCATGGAATTCTGCAGGTGCTTGGCCGTGTTTGGTCGAGGGTGATCACTCCCAGTTGCGGGTAGTCCGAGTCCTCAGCTGAATCAGATTCACAAAATGGCCCCCGCCGCCCGTCGCACTTGTCGGGTCTGAAAGATGGCTGCCGCCAAGATGGCCGCCCCCATGACTCGCACGAGGGCGATGATGCCGTGGTAGTAACCACTGCTGTATATATTAGGGTATGTATGGTAAGGCCCTGTACTACAGGTACGGGGGTAGTCCCTGCCTGCTGGCTCCACCAAGTAGGTGGAGTATAAATATGTGTGCTCCCCGTACAGCAGCCATTTCGCCAGCTGCTGTAGGGGGCCACACCTTAGTGTAATAAAGCCTCAGTTGTATTCAACTCTCGTCTTTGTGCAATTAATCGTGCATCAATATATTACACTAAAGTTTTCAGAAGATGGATTTCCGCATCAAGCCAGATCGCCTGCAGCTGGATCCGCAATCAAGCAACGCCAAAAAGGACTTTGAACACTGGCTAGCTTGTTTCGAAGCTTACATCAGGTCTGCACTAGACCCAATTCCGGAAGCTCTGAACATCCAGATCCTCTACACGCGGCTGAGCTCCATCGTTTTTACGCTTATCCAGGACGCGGCCGACCTACGATGAAGCCATGGCACGACTGAAAGAGAATTACGCTCAGCGGACCAACATGCTTTATGCCAGGCACGTCCTCTCAACTCGTAGTCAAATCCCTGGTGAGTCAATTAGAAGATTTCTGGAGTGTCCTAATTCCCCTGGTCAGGGACTGTGACTGTCCGGCCGTCACGGCCACGGAACACTCGAATTTACTCACGCGGGACGCTTTCGTTACGGGGATTGCGTCAGCTCACATCCGCCAACGACTTTTAGAGGGGGCCATGCTCGACCTCGCGGCAACCAAAAAGCTGGCGCTATCGATGACGGTCGCCTCACGCAATATCCCCGGCCGCACGGCCCACCCCTCCTTCGCATCGTGGACTCCTCAGACGGCCGCCCCATCGGGGAGCACACTCAGCCAACCCTTCGCCTGTGCCACGCGCCAAGCAGCCAACCATGGGGGCCCTAGATGTTACTCCTGTGGGCAGCCAAAACACCCCCACCAACACTGCCCGGCCCGGAGCGCCCTTTGCAAGGCCTACGGCAAAAAAGGGCACTTCGCTGAGGTGTGCCAGGCTCACTCAGTCGCCACTATCGCTCCGACCCCCCCCCCCCCCCCCCCCCACGTACGGACAGGGGGCGCCACCATCTCCCCTGCGGACCATGCACGGCCAATGGGCGCCGCCATCTTTCCCTCCCCAGGCCACGTGCGGCCCATGGGTGCCGCCATCTTGTTCAACTACCTCCACGTGCGGCCCGTGGGCACCACCATCTTGTCCTCCTCAGGATCGTCAGGCCCCGCCATCTTGTCTCCCCACAGCACGTGGACGCCACCATCGTTCCTGGACCCGTGCCCCTGGGCACCTCATTGTCTGACACCAGCGACCAGCCACGGCTCGCCTCGGCCACAATCGACCAGTCTCGCCCGCACAATCTAGCAACCGCCTCCACAAGCGCGAAGATCGATGGGCACGAGATCTCCTGTCTGCTGGACTCCGGGAGCACCGAGAGCTTCATACATCCCGATACGGTAAGGCGCTGTTCCCTCGCAGTACACCCCGCCAATCAGAGAATCTCCCTGGCCTCCGGTTCGCACTCCGTGGCGATCCGGGGGTACTGCATAGCCACTCTCACCGTCCAGGGTGTTGAGTTCAGCGGCTTCCGCCTCTACATCCTCCCCAATCTCTGCGCTGCCTTGCTACTCGGCCTGGACTTCCGGTGCAATCTCCAGAGCCTAACCCTGAAATTCGGCGGGCCCCTACCACCCTTTACCATGTGCGGCCTCACAACCTTAAAGGTCGACCCACCTTCCCTATTCGCAAACCTAACCCCGGATTGCAAACCAGTCGCCACCAGGAGTAGATGGTACAGCATCCAGGACAGGACCTTCATCAGGTCCGAGGTCCAGCGGCTGCTTCGGGAAGGCATCATCTAGGCCAGAAATAGCCCCTGGAGAGCCCAAGTGGTCGTGGTGAAAACGGGGGATAAACACAGAATGGTCGTGGACTACAGCCAGACCATCAATCGGTACACACAGCTCGACGTGTACCCCCTCCCACGCATATCTGATATGGTCAATCAGATTGCACAGTACCAGGTCTTCTCAACTGTAGACGTAAAATCCGCCTACCACCAGCTCCCCATCCTTAAAGTGGATCACCCATACACTGCCTTTGAAGCAGATGGCTGCCTCTACCACTTTCTTAGGGTTCCCTTCAGCGTCACCAACGGGGTCTCGGTCTTCCAAAGGGAGATGGACCGAGTAGTTGACCAGTACAGGCTGCGGGCCACTTTCCCCTACCTAGACAATGTCACCATCTGCGGCCACGTCCAGCAGGACCACGACGCCAAATTTCTCCACACCGCCACTCTCTTAAACCTCACTTATAACAAGGAGAAGTGCGTATTCAGCACGAACCGCTTAGCCATCCTCGCCTATGTGGTCCAGAACGGAGTTCTGGGACCCGACCCCGACCGCATGCGCCCCCTCATGGAACTCCCCCTTCCCCACTGCCCCAAGGCCCTCAAACATTGCCTGGGGTTCTTTTCTTACTACGCCCAGTGGGTTCCAAATTATGCGGACAAGGCCCGTCCACTCATTCAATCCACCCTTTTCCTCCTGATGGCCGAGGCTCACTAGGCCTTCAACCGTATCAAGGCCGACATCGCCAAGGCCGCGATGCACGCAGTCGACGAGACGTTACCATTTCAAGTGGAGAGAGACGCATCTGACGTCACAATGGCCGCCACCCTCAACCAGGCAGGCAGGCCCATGGCATTCTTTTCACGAACCCTTCATGCCTCCGAAATTCGGCACTGTCGAAAAAGAGGCCCAGGCCATTGTTGAAGCTGTGCGGCATTGGAGGCATTACCTGGCCGGCAGGGGATTCACTATCCTCACTGACCAACGGTCGGTTGCCTTCATGTTCAATAACATACAGGGGGGCAAGATAAAAAATGATAAAATCTTGAGGTGGAGGATCGAGCTCTCCACCTACAACTACAAGATTTTGTATCGCCCCGATAAGCTCAATGAGCCCCCCCAATGCCCTATCCCGAGGTACATGTGCCAGCGCACAGGTGGACCGACTCCGGACTCTGCACGACAACCTTTGTCACCCAGGAGTCACACAGTTGTACCACTTCATTAAGGCCCGCAACCTGCCCTACTCTGTCGAGGAAGTCAGGGCCATCACCAGAGACTGCCAGGTCTACGTGGAGTGCAAACCTCACTTCTACCTGCCGGACCGTGCGCACCTGGTGAAGACCTCCCGCCCCTTTGAACGCCTCAGCGTGGCCTTCAAAGGGCCCCTCCCCTCCACCGACCGGAACACTTATTTCCTCAGTGTGGTCGATGAGTACTCCAGATTCCCCTTCGCCATCCCATGCCCCATGACGTCTGCCACCATCATCAAAGCCCTCAACACCATCTTCGCTCTGTTCGGCTTCCAAGCCTCCATCCATAGTGACAGGGGATCCTCATTCATGAGCGATGAGCTGCATCGAGCGTCAGTTCCTGCTCCACAAAGGTATCGCCTCGAGCTGGACGACCAGCTATAACCTCCGGGGAAACGGACAGGTGGAGAGGGAGAACAGGATGGTCTGGAGGGCCGTCCAGCTGGCCCTGCGGTCCAGAAATCTCCTGGCCTCCCGCTGGCAGGAGCTCCCCCCGCTGGCAGGAGGTCCCCCCGATGCAGTGCACTCCATTCGGTCGCTTCTATGCACTGCGACTAACGACACACCCCATGAACGTCTTTTTGCCTTCTCCAGGAAGTCCACCTCCGGGGTGTCGCTCCTGAATTGGCTCGCAGCTCCAGGATCCGTACTCCTCCATAAGCACGTATGATTCCACAAGGTGGACCTGTTGGTGGAAAGGGTGCAGTTACTCCACACCAACCCCAGTATGCCTATGTAGTATACCCCGATGGCCGCCAAGATACTGTCTCTCTCAGGGACCTGGCAAAAGCAGGTTCCACACCCCCCCCCCCCCCAGCCCGGCGCCACCCTCCCCTCCCCTGGCGCACCCAGTAGCAACCCCCCAGGACCATCCGTCCTCCCCCAGCCCGCGCTCGAGGATGAAGAGGATCTCGGCATGCTCCCGGAGTCACCAAGGACCCGACCGACGCCAGAATCACCGCCACCACTGCGTCGCTCCCAACGTCAGATCAAGGCTCCGGAATCCAGAGCTAAACCTGTAATTGGTTCTGGACTCAACATTTTTTTCTCTGTATATTAAACTTGTGCTGTATATAGTTCTCCACCACCCCCGCCAGACTCAATTTTAACAGGTGGTGAATGTGGTAGTAACCACTGCTGTATATATTAGGGTATGTATGGCAAGGCCCTGTACTACAGGTACGGGGGTAGTCCCTGCCTGCTAGCTCCGCCCAGTAGGTGGAGTATAAATATGTGTGCTCCCCGTACAGCAGCCATTTTGCCAGCTGCTGTAGGAGGCCACACATCTTAATGTAATAAAGCCTCAGTTGTATTCAACTCTCATCTTTGTGCAATTGATCGTGCATTAGATGCGTCAGAAAGGGGCGTGTCTGGTCGGTGCGCAGCCGCATTGCGAGGCCTGTGGGCCTGTGAGCCTGATTTCCGGGCCTGGTGATCTTTTTGTTTCTGGGCCCTGGGCCTGGCCAGACAGGCCCTCGTGAAATGCCCCTTCTTCCCATAGTTGCTGCAGATGGCGTAGCGGGCTGGGCAGCGTGGACGTGGTTGCTGGCCCTGCCCACAGAAATAGCACAGTGTGCCCCTGGTCTGGGTGGGTCGCCGCAAGGGTCAGGCCTGTAGCATGGCCGAGTCTGGGGAAGTCTGAAAGGGGCTCGCAGGGTCTACGGGGTACGTGCCTAGGTTGTGGCGGGCCACTTCCAGCGAGTTGGCGAGCGTTACCGTGTCCTGGACGTCTTCTGCTCCATTTGAGAGGAGTTACTTCCTAATATAGGTGGAACGGATGCGGGACACGAATGCGCCTCGATGTGCAGGTACATGTGGACTTCTGCCGTTACATCCGGATGATTGCAGTTCCTGGCGAGCGTGGTGAGCTTTTCCACAAATTCGTCTAGTGTTTCCCCTGAGCGCTGCCGGCAGGTAGAGAGCAGCGGCCGGGCATGTACCTCGTTTATGGGTTTGATGAACCGCTTGTGTAGGATCTCGACCTCCTCGTTGTAAGTAGTCGCCTTCTCGATCGTGGCGGAGATTGTGAGACTCACCCGGGCGTGGAGCAGGCGCAGTTTGCGTGGCCCTAGGACGGGAGTCTCCGAGGATTCCAGGTAGGCCTCGAAGCAGCGGAGCTAGTACTTAAAAATTTATTTTGCCTCCAGTGTCCGTGTTTCCAGGTTGAGCTTCTCTGGCTTGAGACCTGCGTTCATCCTAACGTAGTTCTGCTTATTAAATTGTAGTACCCTCAATAACGACACAAAAGAGTAGAACGGTAAAAGAAGGCTTTAATAAGCAAAGACGGGTGCTTACTGAATGCCGCCTCCAGGGCGGCCCCTTATATACAACTCCCAGGTGGGCGGAGCCAGAGGAGGAGTACCCCAGGGTTCCAAGCCCGGTCTTAAAGGGGCATCACCCCCATGATGATAAGGGTACAGTAACCGTTCATCACACTACTATGATGAAATGCTATTCATTTTAAAAAAACAACAGTTTAACAATGAATTTCTTCTAATCTCTCTTCCCACTCAGGGCAAAATTTAATCTAGGCAGTAGGGGTCTTACCTGCCAGCAAGAGGGCCAGCAAATGCCCTGCACCGCCTCTGTTGGGGAGAAGCCACTAGATTAATTGCCCATCAGGCACCAATTGTGGTCACCGTCGGGCCTTCCCTGGGATTTAGGACTCCAGGGGTGAAACTCCCACCCCCTGAAAGCTGTTGGTCAGACGCTATTGCTGTCAGCACGAATGGGAGCAGGAACTGCTGGCAAAGCACGCACCAGATCAAAGGAGGGAGCCAAAGCCAATTGAGTGAGACTGAATAGGGGTCAAGGGAGTGGGGGTATCAGAGAAGAGGGCTGGGAAGTGACTATCAGAGACCCTCCCCTCTCCAGCACAGGGCCCCTCAATCAGGCACCTGGTGCCTCTGAATGACGCATCTGCCCAGGTCTGATCAGGTTTTTGCTTTTTGGGCCTCCTGCATGGTAACCCATCCATTCACCATTGGTTAGATACTGGCAGCCGCATAAGGCTGTGAAGTGGACCCCGCACAAGGGTCTCACTATAATTTGAGCAAGATGCCTGTTCACAAGCCTTCCCAACCCCAGCAATTCAGGTAGAAGCAGGCAGATGGCAGGATCCCCACCCAGCAATGCTGACCCTCCATCAGCACAGTCCTTCCAGTCTCCAGATGGACATTAAATTCTGCTCTGTCAGGTAGTAGGACTTCTAAAATGGTCAGTGAAAGTTAAAAGAGAGCAGAATTTCCAAGGACAATGGCTATATGAAGTGTGATGACCTTTGAACTGAATTGTAATTTCTTTAAAATGTCCAAAGAACCTGTAATTAATTTTATAAAGTTTGAAAAGAATTTAAGAGTTTGCGTCAATCGTGAAGGGATCAGTTGTAATTTCCTTCATTAGGAAATACTGGTCCAGGTCCCACTCCTGATATTGAGTTTTGGGGCAGCAGGGTAGCATGGTGGTTAGCATAAATGCTTCACAGCTCCAGGGTCCCAGGTTCGATTCCCGGCTGGGTCACTATCTGTGTGGAGTCTGCACGTCCTCCCCCTGTGTGCGTGGGTTTCCTCCGGGTGCTCCGGTTTCCTCCCACAGTCCAAAGATGTGCGGGTTAGGTGGATTGGCCATGCTAAATTGCCCGTAGTGTCCTAATAAAAGTAAGGTTAAGGGGGGGGTTGTTGGGTTACGGGTATAGGGTGGATACGTGGGTTTGAGTAGGGTGATCAAGGCGGCACAACATTGAGGGCCGAAGGGCCTGTTCTGTGCTGTACTGTTCTATGTTCTATGTTCTAGGTGACCGAGCAACAGTACCAACAGGAAGAAAGTTAACATATGAAAGCTAGGGATGAATTCTCCACCTCCTCAGCCGTGTGTTCCTCGGCAGCGTGTCGGCAGCAGGATTCTCCCTTCCCGCAACCAGCCAATGGGATTTCCCATTGTGGCCACCCCATGCAGCCGGGAAACCTGCAGGTGGAAGGGAGAATCCAACCAGCCCAGAGATATTGGGCACGATTTAGCAGCCTCGTCGCGACTGACTTGGTGTCAGGACGAGGCTGTTGAGTCTCGAGAGAGGCCTCTTGCAAGGTTTGTGATGCTTGAAAAGTCTCGTGAGATTCTACGGACACTCACGAGATGTGACAATCTGAATCTCGCCCACACTTGGTGTGACCAGATCAGCATATTTAAAATGAGCCGTACAATATACATTTGCCGGACTCAGCGGCTGTGCCTGGGAGATCTGGCCAGGGTGCCATTTAGCAATGATCCACATACCAACGTGGACCAGGCGGAATGGCACTGGAAGTCTGCCAGGCCATTGGAGACCCTCGGGTAGTCGGGACACAGGGCAGGGTGGCACTCTGGCTCTCCCTCTGGCACTGCCACCCCGGCCAAAACATCAACAGCTGCATCTGTCCAAGGTCCCACACGTCCCGAAAGACGAGCTGGTTATGTAATTTGGACATTCTGAATTCTCCCTGTGTACCCGAACAGGCGCCCCGAGTGTGGCAACTGGGGGATTTTCACAGTAACTTCTTCGCAGTGTTAATGTAAACCTATTTGTGACAATAAAAGATTATTAAATATTAACTAACTGCACAAGTGTGCCGTCAAGAGATTGGGGAGGGGGCGGGAGGGGGGTCGTGAAATAAAGCTTCCTTTCAGCTTTCACTACCAATACCAGAACAATGACTGGCTGCTTGGGACAAGCAGATCCAAGGGGGTTTTCTGCTCTGGGAGACCGGTTTTCCTAATTCTTAAATGTTTGCAAATAAACTGAAGTGTCACTAGGATTTGGAAGCTATTTACCTGATGAACAACTGTTAAACCTACTCAGAACTCACCAATATGCCTTCAGTATTCCTTGCATTGGGGCAGCAGAGAGTGTAGGCGGCGATTCTCCCAAATAGAGCCAAAGTGTGTGCACTGTTGTGAACGCCGTCGCGTTTCACAACGGCGTGAAATGGGCACATGGACGACTGATTCTGACCCCCACAGGGGGCCAACATGCGCTGGAGCGGTTCATGCTGCTCCAGCCTCCCTTCCCGGCGCCAAATGGGTGCCGCGCCAACCTGCGCATGCGCGGGGGACTTCTTACGCCCGCCGGCCCCGACTCAACATGGTGTCGGTGTTCAGGGGCCGGCTGCGCAGGAAATTAGGCCCGGGGGGAGAAAAGGCCGATAGGTGGGCCCCGATCGTGAGCCAGACCCCTGGAATCCCCCCCCCCCCCCCCACAGGCCCCCCCCCCCGACCCTTCGCGCAGAGTTCCCGCCGGCAGCGACCAGGGGTGAACAGCGCCGGCAGGACTCTGTCGTATCCGCGCGGCTACTCAGCTCATCTGGGCCGGAGAATTGGCGGCGCCGCCGATTCCAGCAGCCCGCCGGCGCAAATGGTGCTGATTCTGCGCACCTCGGCGTCGTGGTGTGGTTGCGCCGAGTCTTCGGCCCGGCGCGGGGCTCGGAGAATCGCCCCCCATATTCCATCACTTCAAACATTCTGTTCAAATTGTCAGTGTCATTTTTAAAAGGATTGAAGACACCAGTGGTGTGAACTACATTTTTGGCAGCACTAGTTCATATTTTCACATGAACTTTCCGCACCATTGACATGAGTAATGTAGTGGTCATCTCAGGTGAGTCAGCTTTGCTGCAATGGGAGGCTGCCTTCAGGATGTTGATTTCTATGCTGACAGTGAACATTGATGGTTAGATTATAGTCAGACTGGAAAATAGACTAACAAGTTGTCTTGAATTGGGGAGGTTTTCCTGCAGGATGTAGTCATATGACTCAAACATCATTTATCATCAGCCCCGAGACTTGGCAACAAATAAATTTGACTAAACAGGCCATATTTCATTGCCTTTTAAGGGCTGTGGTCAGCCAGTTAGACACAAATGACCAAGAATCCTGAACTTTGCAATACTTTGCTATGTTGGCAGAGTTACCAAGTTCCAATGCTCCATTTCAGTGAGCGAACTGCACAAGCTGGACCAAATCAAGACCTTGCCTTAACCTCCGACTCATATAAAAAGAATGTGGCGATGTTAACTCTCAACATCTGTTTACAATGAAATTACTTTTGCCTTTTTTGTTTAAAATTGGACTACAAAATGCGGAGTTTGAATGCAAGACTGCACTGCAACGAATAAAAATATTGCAGCATTCAGATCACTTCCCCCCCCCCCCCACCCACCGGCCGATTAGAATTGGGTTCACCTCCATGATTCCCAAACATGGAAAATAGGAACATCGGAGTAAACCATTCTAGCCCTGCCAGCCTGTTCTGTCATTCAATGAGTTCATGGCTGATCAACAATCGCATGCTACATAATCAAAAAGATATTACAGGATGTGTGCAACAAAAATCAGATTTAAAATGAACAACTGTCTCACATCAGTTGTGGAACAGAGTTCCAATCCTCTGCCATTCTTTCGTGTGTACAAGTGTTTCATAATTTCACCAAAAGGCATAGCTCATTTTCCAAGGCAATGCCTCCAGTCCTAGATTTTTCAAAGAGAGTGGAAATTGTGCCCCCACTTTTCTTACCTGCTCCCCTTAATCTCTTGAAAACTTCAATTAAATCATGCCATAAACTTTTAAATTCAAAGGAATATAACTCATTTGTGTAATCTCGCCTTGCAATTTAACAATTGGGAATGCAAGTTATCATTCTGACAGATCTACGCCACACTCGTTCCAAGGCCAATATATTGTTCCTAAAGTGTGGGGCTGGAGCTTCTGCCTGGAAACAGCCCCAACGTCGGGATCAAATTCAGGTCCAGACACTGCAGAGTTGGGAATAGTCACGGTGACCGGACAATGATTTTTGACAAGCTAGCCAATTAGAGGCTGCTTGCCAATCTATTGAGGAGAGTGACTACGTTCCTGAGGCTAGAGGCCAAGAGGAAGGCCTCCCGTGTTGACATATTGCCGCCCTTTGCAAACCAGGTTTAAAAAAAAAATCAAACACGGCTATCAGGCCGTGAACATGATGGTGGGTGGGTAGCCATTCCGCCCCAAACCATGGTTTCAGGATAGATGGTGCTAGCACAGCAGCATGCCAGCTGGAAGCATGGATTTCGGAGTTCACCTGCATCGGCCTTCAAACATTCCACCAGTGGCGTTCAGAACAATTCATAGCACTGTGGGTGGGGTCTAACCAGGCCTTTCTAAAGCTCAAACCAGGTCTTTGTACAATTCCTCTGCAATGCCATGTGACCTATTTGGGAACATTTACTGCGGGATTATGTAGCTTTTGGAAAACAGAAACTGTGGACCGGCACGCCCAGATCTCTGTGTCTCTATGCTCCTGATGGCTCTGCCATTTATTTTGTAGCTCCCACCTGAATTGGATCTACCAAAAAATCTACCAAATCTATCACCTCGCTTTTGTCCCGGTTAAATTCCTTCTGCCATTTCTCCGCCCAATTTTGCAGCGTATCTATATCCTGCTGTATTCCCTGACAATCTTCATCACTATCCGCAACTCCTGCAATCTTAGTATCATCCGCAAACTTGCTAATCATACCAGCTATATTTTTTTTCCAAGTCATTTATATATATTACATCAGCAGAGGTCCCAGTACCGATCCCTGCGGAACGCCACTTGTTACAGACCTCCATTCGGAAAAACTCTCTTCCACTGCTACCCTCTGTCTTCTATGGCCAAGTCAGTTTTGAATCCATCCAGCTAGTTCCCCCCTGACCCCATGTGATTTAATCTCTTGCACCAGCCAGCCAGGAGGGACCTTGTCAAATGCATTACTGAAGTCCATGTAGACAACATCCACAGCCCTCCCCTCATCAATCATTTTTGTTATCTCTTCTTAAATACTCAATGAAATTAGTGAGACATGACCTCCCTCATACAAAACCATGCTGTCTGTCGCATGTAGAAGCTCCAATTTAATCAACTGCAGTTTAAAAAGAAAAGAAGTTGGCAGGCAGCCAATGTTAACCCCTCCCTCATGAACAGCCTCATTACCAATTTGCTGAGCCCACCAAAACCTGCAAGCTCAGGAAATCCCTTTGTCTCGGAGTGAACCGTGATGCGATCTTGAAATCCAGAAAGCTCTTTAAAAAACTACACACAAGAGAAAAATAACATGGATCACAATTCCATGCTTCCAAGTCAATCTGGACTAATCGAAACCAATTACAAAATTCGGGTCTTCGGAGGAATTAAATTCTCAGGTTTAAATAAAAGCTCAGAACACCTGCAAGCAAAGATTGACGTAACCGTGGAAAGGACAATCCAGATGGATGGACAGTCATAACTCCATCAGCCGCACAGGACAATCCAAGGTGAGAGAATAAAACTTTATGCAGACACTAACCTTCATTCCAGCTTCTCAGGCCACAAAGACACAGGGACACTGGCCAGATTTATCACTCCAGGCCTCTGGAGTTCTGGAGTTGGCAGGACTCCCAAGTGTAGTAGATAAACTTGTCAAAGTGCGTTATGCCAAGCTCATTCACTATGAAACATGGCATTTGCCGATGAATCACGTGTCGAGGCAGGCAGCAAGTCACGCAGCTTGCCATCACATCCGGGTGCCATATTTAAAAAGCATCAAGACATTCATTTGTGCATCATGCAAGGACTCTGCAAGGCAGACACATCATCCAGGAAGCAGCAGGCACTGGCCCAACACCTCAGTACTGCCTCACTGGAGAGAGAGACCGTGGAAGACTGGAGGAATGTCCTCTTTCCCAAGGATGAGAAGAGACACCAAACCATCTTACCATGCCTCCCTGCAGGATGTTGCCCATGTGGTCAATGTCATGTCTCTACAGAGATGGACAGCCCTGCATTGTAAAATGCAAATGAATGACTTAATCCACACTAGCAACGTTAAGTGAACCCTCTACTACCCATACCCAACTCACGGAATGTGTACTGGGATGTGGGCATCAATGGCAAGGCTAGTGCCTGTGCCACCCATGCATAAAAGCCCTTCACAAGGTGCAGGGATATGCATCGTAGCTCCATGACAGTCCATGTAAGGAGACAACTATGGGTTGCTGACACAGCTATACTAAAGATACAAATGTTTTGGGGAAATCTGGTGGTTGGCATGGATGACAACTTGCAGATGCCGCTGATGCCATGCAGCTAGCTGCTAGAACACATGGGTCTGTGGGGTACTCCCAAAGTACCCTTGGGAAACAGCAGCAATACATCATGGCACACACAGCTGGGCGGTTGATGGAGCGACTCACTGTTGAGGGTGCTAGATTGGGTGTCAATCAAGTGGCCTGCATAGTCTCCAGCTTTCTCAGCGCTGTTGGAGGTACTCTTAACCAGGCAGGTAAACCATGTCCTCAAACCCCTCACTTCTGACTTGCACATGGTGGACTGGCTTTTGGGAGTTATGAAGTCACTCATTAGACATAGTTAGCAGCATGTGACCTGCTCCTTGCATGACACGTGCTCATAAACCATCATCTATCTTTATCTATCGATCTTTAGGAGAAGGCAGTGTACAATAGGTATGAGGGGGAAAAGACAGGGGGGTGGGATGTCCAAAATGCAACCCCTCACACAAGGCAAACAGTGGGCTGCCGAATTGGCAGGTGGGGACGGACACAGTGCCTGTGGCAACAGTGAGGCCAGCCTCCCTCAGTCATCTAGCAAGGAAGCATGCTTAATCTCTGCAACTCAAAACCCAGAGGTGAGGCCCTGTGCAAGGTGGGATATAGCCCATGCGATCTCTCATTCTCTGCTCTTTCCATTATTGGTGCTCACAGGAGGCAAGGAACTCTGCCATAGTCCTGGCATGCAGAGGATCATGTAGGAGGATGAAGACAATGAATTATCATCTGTAGAACCGTCACAACATTCACCTGTACCCTCCACCAGCCCAGGGATACTGACTCAGGTGGTCTAGTTTAGGCTAGGCCTCACACTCTGGTGGTCACCTCACGGACACATGTCTACAGTTGGAAGAGGCAGTGGCCACCAAGGTCTCTGGCACTCATGAGGACCATTGGGAAAAAGACCTTTGCCAGAGTCTCATGATGAGTTTCTGGGTGCGGTCATGGATGAGATGCTGGAGATGCAGACAGAACATTCAACAAGTCTCAGAGACACTGAAAAGAGTGAAATGAGAGGTGGAGGAGTCCATCTGCCTGTTCTCTAATGTAGTGGCACTTACTTGTGAGCACATAAAGGTCACCATGGGGTGGATGGCAGATGTCACAGAGAACCATGGTCCCGCAGATCGCCCAGTCTCTGCCAGAGATGTGCTCAGACTTGCACACCATGGCATCATGGGTGTCCTTTTGCAGTGGCTACATGGGGGGAGGAAACAGGGCACCTCATCCTCTCAAGTGCCCCATCTCCTCAAGGAGTCTGAGTAGAGTCCTTGGGCACCCAAAGGGTGGGAGCCCTGGGGCCTCAGGACTTAAGGATGTCCAACTGTTCTGGGTCCACTCTGCCCGTGACTCCATCAGCTCTAGTCTTCGAGACTGATGAGAGTTCACCTGCTCAGAGCAGGAGACCTAAAGAAGGCCAGGGTCCTGCAGGCCTTCTAAGTTCACGCTGTCTGTCTGGGTCGATATGCATTGTAAATAATTGTTGAGCCTTTGTAAATGTATGATTCAGTGCACTTTACAAAGGTCTGCTAGGTTTTTCTTGCTGCTGCTCATGTTATACCTGCACGCACTCCCCACCTCCCTTTCAAGGGGGTGACACAGACTGGGTCTATCCCCCTGAATCATGCCCATCTCTGCCAAGACCTTGCCAGCCATGTGTGAGAAGCTTCCCATACACCTGCTCCCTTTCTCACCACTGCCTCATTTGAGTCTATAGAATGACCTTTCCCTTGTCTGGACAGCTTATTAAGCTCCCTTACCATTGTCCAGGTGAGCTCCACCCATCCAATGCCCCTCTTGAGCTGGGCATCGAGCATGTGGACTCAGTGTTATGCCTTTGCACGATGATGGTGCGCGTGCGCTTTCCAACAGTTTCCAACATCTTCTATCCTCCTGTAACCCATACCCTGCCCCCGCTACCACCATTGATTCCCCCCAGGAGGGGAATTGTGCATTCATATCTGTTCTATCAGATCTCAGTTTCTAATAAAGATTTACTGATAACACTAAAACAGGATGTGTAACAAGAGGGGGCTTGGATAGGTTATCAGAGAGGCACATTCAATTCAAGATGGAGACTCACAAGTACTGCAATAGATTTTGGTGAAAACAACATTCAACATGCTGTGACCACCTCTGACCCGGAAGCAGGGCCAACAGGAAGGAAGACAAATGAAAGCCATGTGGGCAGGGGTGAAGAAGATCGGCAGCTGGGGAAGAATAGAGAAGTTACCTTACAAGGCAGTGTGTGTAATACAGTTAAGAAATATTGGGCTAGAGCAGAAATTGCGAGTTGGACAATTCGACAGCGAGGTTTCAATTTCGTCAGAGCCAGATCGTTTAATGAGGTTAGGTTTATTAAAGGAGTCAAATAGGATAATCTGTGCTATCAAGACTGTTGTGAAGCAGTGAAGGAGTGTGCTGTTCAGTTAAAAAAACATCCCAGGTCACTCAAATGGGAGTCAAGCTTTTGTTGCAGGTAACTTGAGGACCAAACCCACAGAGAGAAAAGAGATAGAATCACAGAATCAAAGAACCCCTATAGTTCGGAAGGAGGTCATTCAGCCCCTCATTGTCTGCACTGACCCTCTAAAAGGAGCATTCCAGCCAAGCCTACTCCCCCACCCAATAACCCACAAACCTAACCAATACGAAGGGGCAATTTATTATGGCCCCTTAATCCACCTAACTTGCACATCTTTGGACTGTGGGAGGAAACCGGAGCACCTGGAGGAAACCCACGCAGACACGGAGAGAAAGTGCAAACACCACACAGACAGTCACCCCAGGCCGGAATTGAACCCAGGTCCCTGGCGCTGTGAGGCAGCAGTGCTAACCCAGAGGCAGAGCTTGAAAGACTGCAAGGTGATCATGTTGTGATATCTGTGCAGGGATTGATACAAATGCTTGTAATCTCACAAGATGTCTCGGTTATATTTCCTATTCCACGCCCAATTTATAGATTGTACTGACTGTAATTTGCCTGTAGATTCAGGTTTCATTTAATGGATTGTGTTTAAGGTATAAGCTTAAAATGTTTTGTAAATTCTCTAATTGAGGAATGTTTGGTAAATTTGAACAAACGACAAAAAGAAAATTCAGCACAGGAACAGGCCATTTGGCCCTCCAAGCCTGCGCCGACCATGCTGCCCGTCTGGACTAAAACCCCCCCCTACTCTTCCTGGGACCATATCGCTCTATTCCCATCCTATTCATGTATTTAGCAAGACGCCCCTTAAAAGTCACTATCGTACCTGCTACCACTACCTGCCCCGACAGCGGGTTCCAGGCTCCCACCAAAATCTGGTTGACAATTTCCACACAGCAATTTTAACAATGCACACGTGTGCCTCTTCTCTGGAAATGCAATTCCAAATTAGATTTTTCTCCTCATTCATCCCTAAATGTGTTAAAAACTTTTTACCATTAAAATGCACATTGAATACTTTCATCAACCCAGTTAAGTATGAGCTTTCCACAAAAATGTCCATCTGATGTGCAGTTCAAGCTTGTGCAGTTATTAAATGGGACCGTTACACACTATAACAGTGCAAAAATGTGAAGTTGTGGGATATATTTCAGACACATAATAAGACACCATGTTGCTTAACTTTGTGATGCAGAAAACACTGTCTGCTGCTGGTCTCAGTCCTGCTTAACCACACTTTACCTTAGTGGGGAAAGGACTGACTAGGTCTGATGTCCTGAGTGAGTCATGTATCCAGTCTAGCCTCCATTAGCAAATGATCTGTCCCTCCGATGGATTATATTGTAGCATTAGTGTGGTAGTCACCACTGTTGTATTGTGTATACTGCATACAAGGGTATTACGGTAAGGCCCGTGTACTATAGGTACGGGGGTAGATCCCTGCCTGCTGGCTCTGCCCATTAGGCGGAGTATAAATGTGTGGGCTCTCCAAGCTGCAGCCATTTCAGCGGCAGCTGCGGGAGGCTCCACATCTCTGCGTAGTAAAGCCTCGATTACTCTCTACTCGCGTCTCATTGTAATTGATAGTGCATCAAATGTGGCAGTCACCACTATTAGTACGGTCAAAAAAATAAAGTTCAATCGGTAAACACAGACGTACAAACATGGCATGCAAGTTGCTTCATGTTCAGCTAACCTAAAATTACAATTTGAAATTGTGCCGATAAAAGAAGCAGTTTTAGTTTAACTAAACACGCGACAGCAACGGAACAACTTTTCTCAGCCCTTTTATTTGTAACTGTGTGCTGCAATATTGGTGAACTCTCCCAAGTTCAAGGTCACTGTAATCCCCAAGCAATTTTCTTCCATTCATTCCTTGAATAGCCTCGCTATCTCTTGGCTCATACATATGGACAGAATTAGCTTCACGGCTGATGGAATACTACTGTTGGCACTATTGGTTGTGTTGCCAAGGGGCTCACTGGAAGAATGTTACAGGCCAGCTCTCCTAGCAAGGAGCAACTTGGTGGGGTGGGGGGGGGGGGGGGAAGAGAAGATAATTGCTCTTTAGCATTCTGTCGGAATCCAATTATGGAGCAGTTTCAGTTTGGTGCGGTTTTTAACTCATTAAAAGAGATTTAGATGTATCTATGTTTTTTTTGCCTGCATTCAGATCATCAAATCAAGGCATAGGTGAACCGCTACTTAAATTCACCCTTTGAATCAAGGGACATCCCTCAGGTTAAGCAGTAAACTGAAACTGTTAGTCACTGCAAAAAGGTTACATTGTGCGAGTAAGCACTCGAGTATAAGATACAATTGGGTTATATCCCATGCAAATTCTGTGGCATAAAATCAGAACTGCTGCTGTACTGTGAAATATCCATTGCAGCAATAAAATGAGTTCAAAGCAATGTTTATTGTGCACCTGTCAAGGGCAAGTTTTAGCTGGGATTAAGGAGAGAAATGTCAGTCAGTCTCTCACTTATCCAAGTTTAGTTGAAAACAAACAGGGAAATCCTACCTGACACAGGCCATGTGACAATCTATCAATACACAATCTGCCTTCTGACATTTGAGAGCTGATGATGACACCATACCAGCTATGATTTCAGGCAAACTACGCATCCTCCCTTATCTAAGGAAAGATATACTGGGATTGGAGGCAGTCCACAGAAAGTTCACTAGGTTGGTCCCAGGTATGGAGGGATTTTCTTACGAGGAGAAGTTGAGTCGGTTGGGACTGTACACATTGGAGTTTAAAAGAATGAGAGGTAACCTTATTGAGACACATCGGATCCAGGGGACTGGACAGGGTAGATGCATACGTACTGCACCATATACAGGTTTTAATATTTCATTGACATCTAGGATTATGCAGGTCATAATACTTTCATTCATACAATAAATCTAATCTGGAAAAGAAAGTTCTTACATTGCTTTTTTTTTAGGTGTAGCAGTGTCAGGTTTGTACTGAACATAGATTAATGCAGTTCCATTCACTCCTATGTGGGCTTGGTATCAGTGAAGGAGTTAAATTGACTTGTATTCTAAGTTTCAGTTAAAGTCAGCAGAAATTGACACTTCAATTACTTCTGCAGTGTTTGTCTGTGTCAAATTCTCACCAGGTGAATTTTTCTGTAACATAGCTGCCAACGGGCACGTAACAGCCAAACCTCTCCTTCATCACCCTTGTGAATTGCCTCCTTCAGACTTGTAATGTTTCTCTAATGAGTGCCTAATTAGGGTGAAACTTCACAAATTACACTGCTGCTTCCGTCTCCTGTTCTGGTGTTTTGAGAGAGATGTGACAGAGATGTGACGAGCACCAAACAGTCCCTTATCACATCTCCATCAATATACAGTATGTGGTGGCATTAACAGACCTATTGACAAGCTAGCATTAAAATGAGTTTCCTGTTGGAAGTGCAGAGCGCAAGTTAAGCTTCTCTTTTATCACAGCAGTGCTTGGGTAGAAGTCAACCTCGCTGGAGTTTCCATCACTCTGCAGCAGAAACAACACAGCTAAGCACTACAGTGGTTATTAAAACAAACCCAATTCTGGAATGCAGGTTTATTTAGACATGTCCTTTAAGAGGATCATGCAACAATATTACTAAGCCCTGAGATTTTTTACTTCAGAGTAAAGTACAGCTGGTTTTGGTTTGAACAAAATTTTGCACAATATCCCCTTCCATGAGAAAAAGAGTCAATTGTCACGGACCATTAAATATTTGTACTCAAAGCTGGATTTCCACACTCTCGCTCCCATTCCTCATATCGCTGTGCATATAACAGTGTGCCTATTTCTGGAGCGCAATTACCAAAGGATTTGGAGAACATCACTTGAGTGAACAGAAATAAAATGAATACCCTCGCACTCCACTCAAGCACCAATGCAATAAAGAAATTAGATTTTATAATAGGAGGTACAGGAGAGAACAATTTCTGTAGTCACCACGTAAACCAGTGATGGAGGCTTTCTCACCTTTGCCAACAAACAAATCCAGGGCAAGTACAGCAAAGGCTGCATCCAATATAAAATTTGCTCTACTGCTCAGTGCAACACTGACATTTGTATCTCGCAACAACCATCTTCAAATTTCTATCTGCAAGGCTGCTAGTTTACCAGAAAAGAACAGTCAGCTTGTTCACTGGATTGTCATCAATAAAGAACTGCTTTCGAACCCGGTGGAAGAGAGGTGGTGAAAAGGTGGGGGGCGCGGGGGAAGTTGGGTGTAATGTTCTTGTCGGGTGACCTGGTTTGTATGACAAGAACACTTGTAGCTAAAGCTATATATGATTTATTAACATTAACGGTGGGTAAACTATATACAAAACAACAGATGAATAACAGTAAGATCAAGCATAAGCAACCTCTCTCCCCAGCTTCCTCCAGCCAGTCTGAGGGGTCACCTGACTACAGTCACTTGTATACTAGTGAGCCGCCTAGTGGTCAGTCAGTGAATTACAACAGCGATGATAGCACTACATCTGTCGAAGGTTGGATTCAAAGCCAAAACTGAAAAAAATATATATTTCATCATTACACCTGCTGTCAGTGACACTGGTTGTTTGTGGAACTAATTTAACCTGTGGAGGGCTGAATTCTTACTCAGACATCCCTTCCCATCTTCTTGCAACCATACCTCTCTGCCAAATATTGAACCATTATTTTTCAGACTATCACTGACCGCATAGATCTTTCCGACACAGCCTTTCACCTTAGCCCCCCCAACCCCATTTCCAACTTCTTCCCAAGATACACAGACAGGACATACAAATTGGGAGAAGTAGGCCACTCAGCCCTTTTGAGTCTGCTCCACCATTGAATAAAATTATGGCTGATCTGTGTGTGTTGCGAAATCCACATTTCCATCTATTCTGATTAGTTTTGATCCCCTTGTCTAACAAGAACCCTACCTCTTCCTAAAAAAATATTTGAATTTATCCTTCCATGCCTTCAGAGGCAGAGTTCCAAAGTCAAACAATCTTCAGAAAAAATTCCCTTCATCTCGGTCATTCCCTAATTTCCCCTCGAGACGGAGTGGCTTTCCAGGGCGGTTAAGAGTCAACAGCATTGCTGTGTGAGTCTGGACTCACATATAACCTGACTGGGTAAGGATGGCAAACTTATTTTGCTAAAGGACTTGGGGCAGTATATGTAGGTACTGACTGAGGGAGGTTGAGGGAGGCTACCCAGTGAAGCAGTTGAGGCTCCTTCATTAAATGTTTTTAAGATAAAGATAGATAGTTTTTTGAAGAATAAAGGGATTAAGGGTTATGATGTTCGGGCCAGAAAGTGGAGCTGAGTCCACAAAAGATCAGCCATGATCTAATTGAATGGCGGAGCAGACTCGAGGGGCCAGATGGCCTACTCCTGCTCCTTGTTCTTATGTTCTTATTTCACTAGCATTTAAAAGGGGCTGGTTAGCTCACTGAGCTAAATCGCTGGCTTTTAAAACAGACCAAGCAGGCCAGCAGCACGGTTCGATTCCCGAACCAGCCTCCCCGGACAGGCGCCGGAATGTGGTGACTAGGGGCTTTTCACAGTAACTTCATTGAAGCCTACTCGTGACAATAAGCGATTTTCATTTCATTTCATTTCATTTCAATTCAAATGTTCCTGCTGTCCCACTCTCATTATTCACTAGCTTAAAGCAGGTGCTGGATAGCTTCCATAGTTTTAGTTTCAGAACGGGTACTGGCTGACATTTGGAAGAACTCTCTTAGCTGTGGTTTGGATTATTACTAATTCCACATTATTTCTTGTGTCAGAATTCCATTTGTTCCTTTTGATTTTTGCAGTACATGACACCTTTTGTAAAAACCACAGCTTTGTTCTTACCCACCAGCTGCCAACCTCAATTCTGACCACAGTGCTGAACAGGGAAATTTCATTGGGACTTGCCAATTATTTTCCCGAATAGGAGGCAGAGGAAAAATAGAAGAGACATTGTTTTAAATGAGTGTGTTTTACTGTTACATTGTATTTAGAGCACAGAAGCAGTCCATTCAGCCCAACTGCTCTTTAATACCATTCAAGGCTCCTCCCACATACTTCATCTAACCCATCAGTACATTCTTCTTTAACTCAAAAAAACATTTCCGCCTCAAGTGGTCATATAACATCTCCTTAGATGCAACTATGCTGCTCACATCAACTACTCCTTGTGGTAACAAATGTCACATTTTAACCACTTACTGGGTAGCTACAGATGCCAGTGGCAACCATTCAGATCTGACGAAACACAAAACGACACTTTCAGATATTCACCTACTTGGCCATACCACAGGGAATCAACATTCACTATCATAATGGTCATAAAGAAGCTTGTGTCAGAATTGTTGTAACTCACAGACAGGATCTTAGATAGGAACAGCCCTGCTCATTGCTGTGAAAGCAACCATGTACAGCATTAAAAGTCTGCTCCATCAGATTTCTGTTCAAGCCACCATGATTAATCAGACTGTAGCTCCCAAGTTTTCAGTAGGTCTGTTGGGTAACAATTTTGTCATTGTTCTCCTGCCCGAATGTATAAGGAGGCAACAGCACGAGTGGGTACACACATCATTACCAAGCGACAGGCAAAAATGTTTAGTGCCTCATTGACTGATTATGCATAGAGTCAAAGCCCCTGACAATCACCACGTGCCATACACTAATCCGAAAGACTTTCACTTGATCAATGGACAAGTGGCATCAAACCACAAGATAAGACACATTCCTTGGCAACAGCAACAATGTGGTCACTTGTGCCAGTCCACAGTGTCAGCATTGTTGAGGAGGAGGAGGAAATCTGAAAAGATGATCCTGACCCTCTCTCCCCGTTGATGCTGCTACCACTAGCTGAACATTCTCTATTTTATTTCATATTTCCAGCTTCCTTTTAGCCATGGTCACAGAGCTGGTCACCTCAATGCACATTTGATTAAAGTTGAAAGTTTGCCCTCAGCACCACCCTGCTTTGCTGCACCTCACCCCCAGCACAAAACAGTCTTTCTTCAGCAAAAGAGGACAGATCTACTAGTTTCTACGGACAACCTCTTTGCCCTAACCATCAATCAAATTCCATTCAAAATTACACAGCAGCACTTTAATCCTCACACCCTGCATAACTGTTATCGTGGTATACCCTGTTGGATGTAGGAAATAAGCAGGATGCATGTTGAAACTACATAAAATAAATCAATCTGACTGAATCTGGCAAGGTCAGAAATTTACACTTGAGATTTGTTGCATTTACCAAATGAGCATCAATAGACCGTAAATATGTTGTCAGAAACACACACAGATGGTCAGCTAAAAACAAAAATGCTCATTAGAAACTCATGTATTCCTGCTGATAAAAAACATTTTAAGTTCCAAAAACAAAACATTGGAAATCTGTGCAGAGTCCTTGGGACCCGTAAGCAAAAACACTTGCAGTTGTAGAAAGTCTTTATTGCGCTTAGGTCATCCCAAAGTGCAAGCACTAAGTACTTTGGAAACGTTGGCACTATTGAATGTAGGGACAAGCAATATAACAATGGTCTGGATATTCCTCCCAAAGACTAAGTTGTGGTGTTTGTCGTTGAACTACCCCAAAAAATCTACTTACCTTATCCGGGCAGCACGGTAGCATTGTGGATAGCGCAATTTCTTCACAGCTCCAGGGTCCCAGGTTCGATTCCGGCTTGGGTCACTATCTGTGTGGAGTCTGCGCATCCTCCCAGTGTGTGCGTGGGTTTCCTCCGGGTGCTCCGGTTTCCTCCCATAGTCAAAAGATGTGCGGGTTAGGTGGATGGGCCATGAATTGCCCTTAGTGTCCAAAATTGCCCTTCGTGTTGGGTGGGGTTACTTGGTTATGGGGATAGGCTGGAGGTGTTGACCTTGGGTGGGGTGCTCTTTCCAAGAGCCGGTGCAGACTCGATGGGCCGAATGGCCTCCTTCTGCACTGTAAATTCTATAAGTAAATATAATTACCATGGCTGCCGCAACATTTTCTTTATTGAAGGAAGGCTTGGCATTGAGGCAAACAGGACATTGTCGCCAGCCTTGCCCCTTTTGACATCAGAGCTGAGGGCCCACTTGTGGTAGTTACCACTAGTGGTATATTATATGTATTATGGCACTGCCCGTATATTAGAGGTACAATGGTAAATCCCTGCCTGCTGGCTGCGGCCAGCATGCGGCATATAAAAGTGCGCGCTCTCCGGCGCTGCAGCCATTCTGGTTCCAGCTACAGGAGGCATAACACCTTGCTCAATAAAGCCTGGATTGTTCTACCATTCTCGTCTTGTGGTAATTAATGGTGCATCAATTTATTGAACAAGATTTGTTAAACGATGGATCTCTGCATCAAGCCGGATTGCCTTCAGCTGAGCCCTCAAGCAGCCAACGCCACGTCCACCTTCGACCACTGGCTAGCCTGCTTTGAAGGCTACCTCAGAGCAGCCGCTGAAGAACCCTCGGACACGCAGAAGCTCCAAGTCCTCTACTCACAGGCGAGCCCTGACATTTTTCCCCTCATCCGGGATGCGCCCACCTACTCCAAAACGATGGCGCTCCTGAAGGGACATTATATTCGACCAGTGAACCAAGTGTATGCCAGGCACCTCCTGGCCATGAGAAAGCAACTCCCCGTGGAGACTCTGGACGATTTCTTGCATGCCCTGCAGATCCCAGGTAGAAACTGTGACTGCCAGGCAGTTTTGGCAGTCCAGCACACTGAACGTTTAATTAGAGACGCTTACGTCACGGGCATGAAATCTGCGTTCGTCCACCAGTGGCTACTGGAAGGGAGTACGCTCGATCTTGCAGGGACTAGGCAGCTTGCTAATTCGTTAGAAGTGGCCTCCCATAACCTGCAGACCTACACCACCGACCGCGCGGTGAAGATCAATGGGCACGAGACGACCTGCCTCTTTGACTCCGGGAGCACCGAGAGCTTCATCCACCCACTACGGTGATGCGCTGCTCCCTTCCAGTACACCCCGTCACCCAGAAAATCTCCCTGGCCGCCGGATCCCATTCCGTTGAAAACCGAGAGTACTGTATCACAACCCTCACCGTCCAAGGCATAGAATTCAGCAATTTCCGGCTCTACATCCTCACCCACCTCTGCGCTGCCCTGTTACTCTGCCTGGATTTTCAGTGTCATCTCCAAAGCCTAATTTTAAAATTCAGTGGACCACTACCCCCCCCCCCCCCCCCCACCTGCGGCCTCACGACCCTTAAGGTCGAGCCACCTTTCCTGTTTGCGAACCTCAACCCGGACTGCAAACCCGTCGCCACTAAGAGCAGACGGTACATTGCCCAGGACAGGACCTTCATCAGGTTGGAGGTCCAACGGCTTCTGCGGAGGAGGTCACTGAGGCCAGTAACAGCCCCTGGAGAGCTCAAGTAGTGGTAATTAAGACTGGGGAGAAGCACAGGATGGTCATTGATTACATTCAGACCATCAATCGGTTCACGCAGCTTGACGTGTACCCCTCCCACGCATATCTGACATGGTCAATCAGATTGCGCAGTAGAGTCTTTTCCACAGTGGATTTGAAGTCCGCCTACCACCAGCTCCCCATCCGCCCGGAGGACCGCCAATACACTGCATTCGAAGCAGATGGCCGCCTCTATCACTTCCTTAGGGTTCCTTTCGGAGTCACTAATGGGGCCTCGGTCTTCCAGCAAGAGATGGACCGAATGGTTGACCGGTACGGACTGCAGGCCACCTTCCCATAGCTAGATAACGTCACCATCTGTGGCCACGATCAGCAGGACCACGACGCAAACCTCCAAAAATTCCTCCAGACCACCAAACTCCTTAATCTCACATACAATAAGGAGAAGTGAGTGTTCTGCACCAACCGCTTAGCCATCCTTGGCTGTGTTGTGGAAAATGGAGTCCGAGGGCCCGACCCCAACCGCATGTGCCCCCTCCTGGAACTCCCTCGCCCCCACTGCCCCATGGCCCTGAAACGATGCCTGGGGTTTTTCTCATATTACGCCCAGTGGATCCCTAATTATACAGACAAGGCCCGTCCACTCATTCAGTCCACAGTTTTTCCCCTGGCGGCTGAGGCCCGCCAGGCCTTCAACCACATCAAGGCGGACATCGCCAAGGCCACGATGCACATGGTTGACGAGTCTCTCCCGTTTCAGATGGAAAGCGATGCATCGGACGTAGCTCTGGTCACCACGCTCAACCAGGCGGGCAGGCCTGTGGCTTTCTTTGCCCGCACCCTCCATGCCTCCGAAATTCGGCACTTCTCGGTCAAAAAGGAGGCCCAAGCCATTGTGGAAGCTGTGCGACATGGGAGGCATTACCTGGCTGGCAGGAGATTCACTCTCCTCACTGACCAACGGTCGGTTTCCTTTATGTTTAATAACACACAGCGGGGCAAGATCAAAAATGACAAGGTCTTGAGGTGGAGGATTGAGCTCTCCACCTATAATTATGAGATCTTGTATCGCCCAGGGAAGGCCAACGAGCCCGCTGATGCCCTATCCAGTGGTACATGTGCCAGCGCACAAGTGGACCAACTCCGGGGTCTCCACTATTACCTCTGCCACCCGGGGGTCACCCGGTTCTTCCATTTTAATCAAGGCCCACAACCTGCCCTACTCCAGTGTTCTTCAAAGTCGGGGGCATGACCCGCGGGTGGGTCGCGGCATCCCGATCGCGCAAATCCCCGCACAGCAGCCAGCTTTTCATAACGCCGGCTGCAAGCGGCCGCGAACACGTTAAATAAAAAATTCGGCCACATTGTGCATGTGCACGATGATCGGGCACGCATGCGCAGTGCGGCCACTATTTTTTTACAACGGTTGCAGCTTTTTGTTTTACAAGTTCTGTCATTGTTTTTATTCATTTATTTTATTAATTTTTTTTTTATAAGTTCAGGGGGCTTTTATTCATTTATGTTACTCTTTTTATTTTTTATTCTTTTATTTTTTACACGTTCGGGGGGGGGGGTGGGGGGGTTTATTTGATACAATTTTACTGGAAAAAAATTCAGAACTTTGGACCCCTCACGAACGTGTGTTTGCCTTCCCCATTGGGGTGAATTCTAACTTCCAGATGTCAGCATGTGAGCTCACTGGATGCTGGAGTGCTGTTGTGCCCTTCAGTAGCATCAAATCTGTTGAGTGTTTGCCACTACTGAGGAAGAAGAATCCAAGCCATAATTGAGAACCTGCAATTTTTAAAAAAATGTTAATTTTTTTGTTGAAGGATAAATATTGGCTACAAGTGAAAGGAAACCCTGCTGTTCTTCAAAAATGTGCTGTAGGACCTTTTAAACACTCCTCCGAGCAGATAGAGCCTTCGAACATTTCATCTGAAAGACAGCACGCTCCAACAGCGCAGCATGCTCAGTTCTGGCATGGCAGCATCAGCCTAGATTTTTGGTGTTCAAGGCTCCAGATGGATTTCAAACCACAACTGGCTGATTTGGAGGCAGCAGGAGTTAGCAAAGGAGCAATGGAGTTAGCAACTGACCAAGAAGGAGCAAAGTCTGTTGCACCTGTTCTTATTGGGCTAAACAAATTGTGCAGCTTTTTAGAATCAGGATGCCGTTTGTGTACGTGCAAAATAGGACCCCTCCAACGTCAGAGAATTGGAATTATGCAGCAAGGAGCTGCATCCTTGCTCGAAACCTGTGGCCCAGATTTGCATCCCTGGGTCAGGTACGCAAAGTTGGGCGATTTCCCGGTTCGACGAATCCAACCTTTACAAATATTCACCCATCAATCGGATTTGCAGTTGGGAGTGTAAGTGGAGGGCGGGGTTGGCGAAATAAGTACGGATGCTGCCAGGTGTGGAAGCAGGTTGGGCAGAAGGTCAACCCGTGTCTTTGGCAATGTGTTGAGAGAAAACAGAAAACGCTCCAGCGCTCACCGACCACCTCCCTTCATGCTCCCTCTGCCCCACCCTTGGCAACCTATGGCAATCTACACCCCTTCACCCAACCTCCCCCTCCCCAATGGCCCCTCATATCAACTTAGTGCCAACTCATGTCAACACATGCCCTACCCTCTATTACCCACTCCGTGCTAACTCATCTTGTATCCTTGGACACGCTTCCTTGACAGCTTCAAGGGTTGGACAGTATCAATGAATTTTTACATTAAAAAAGGGCATAACGATGTTCAGCATTAACAATCCCAACAATTGTCTTACTGCTCCAAAGGGGTACACCCTGGATATCCAACCAAATCCACCAAATTCAGACCGTCCAATAGGCCGACTCCAGGTTTCAGACTCCTGGTCGATCTAAATCCCACTTCAGTAGAGGCAGCAGGTGATTTAAAATGGACACCTGCCTCCTCGAATCGCACATGTGTGAACCCCGGCCTGAGACCACCCCCACTCGGAGAAGATGGAAATGCTGGGTTCAGGGGCTGGACAGAAATTTGGGCATCGGCGTCATGATTATCAGTGAAAATCTAGGCCTTTGATTCTGTAGTCGACAGGTTCACCCAGAGAGAAATAGGAGCTTATCAGGACAGCAGAGAGGGACAATAATACGGAGTGGTCTCTCCTTTCCAATTTAAAAAGCTGGAATAATCTTTCCATTCTTACAGATCTTCTCCGAGTTAGCTTTTTGGGAGAACTGGGGAGGGGCAATTTGTCTCAATTGTCAGAGAGCCACTTCTCCCTGTATCTGCGTGGGTCTCGCCCCCACAGCCAAAAGTCCCCACAACCCCAAGATGTGCAGTTTAGGTGGATTGGCCACACTAAATTGCTCCTTAATTGGAAACAACAAATAATTGGGTATTCTATTTATATATTAAAAAGAAAATCACAGAACCACAGAAGAAGAAAGGAGAAAAGTAACAAGGCTGCAGAATACACAACCCTCTACCCCGTAAATTCATATGGAGGGATTGGACTGACATCTGACTGCTCAGATAAGGTAAAGTCACCATAGTCCCAGGTGACCATAGGCTGCTTACCCCTTCTTGAGGAGGGAGAGCTGACTGGTGGTGATTTAACCGGAGGATCACCACACCTCAGGTGAGAGGCAAGGTTGAGAAGGCGGGGTCTGAATGAATGAACTGAGCTGGTACAGGGATTGAACCTGTGCTGCTGGCCTTGTTCTGCATCACAAACCATCTGTCTAGGCCACGGAGCTAAACTGGCTTTGCCCAAAGGAAGTTTTACCATGATGGTAAAATTCTACCAATTCATTAACAAAAGGAGAATGACGTCCACCTAGATATTTGAGGAAGTAAAGGGCTATGGCGAGTGTGCAGGGCAGTATTGCTCGTGTAGAACTGACATGAACAGATGATGCATGGCACCTCCCATTCTAGAAACATTACTGGTTTGGTAAGATTTTTCTCATAGGTGTAGTGGGCAATTCCCCTCCAGTTAATGTGCCCAACAAGACATTGCAAACAGAACAGAGGCAAACAGAACAGAGGGGAATATTTCCTTTATCTCCTTGTGGTGGTATGATCATAGCTGCCTGCCATTGGTGCAGAACACCGGCTTACCATTGGCCCTGGTCGGTCATGTGCCTCTAGACCGGTTGGTTGAGACCAGTCATGTGACGGCTCCCCGATTGGTCGAGAGGCTGAGTTAACCCCGCCTCCAGGGCGGGGTATAAATACCCAGTACTCCCGGCGGTCGTCCTTCTACTGTAATCGACCGCAGGGCTAACATCTAGTAGGTTAAAGCCATACTTTTGTTCAGCAACTCGTCTCGCGTTCAACTGATGGTACATCAATTTCATCTACTAGAAATTTGAAGATGGAGCTCCGGATCAAGCCCGAATGCCTCCGCATCAGCCCGCAAACTCAGAACGCATCGGCAATCTTCAAGCATTGGCTGGCGTGTTTCGATAGCTACCTGGCGACTGCAAGCAGACCCCCACCATGGCACAGAAGCTTCATATTCTCCATTCCAGTGTGGGCATGGCGGCCTACGCGATGATAGAGGAAAAGGAATATGACGTGGCCATGGATACGCTAAAAGGACAATTTCTTAAGCCGGCAAACCGAGTGTACGCCCGACATCTGCTGGCTACCAGACAACAGTTCCCCGGTGAGTCCTTAGATGATTTTTACCGGGCCCTCGCTGTCCTGGGGAGTAATTGCGCCTGCCTCCAAGTTTCGGCCACGGAGCACATGGAACTTTTAATCAGAGATGCTTACGTGGCTGGGATGCAGTCCGCCGCTATACGCCAGCGGATGCTGGAAAAAGACGACCTCAGCCTAACTGAGGCACGGACTCTGTCCACCTCCCTGGAGGTCAGCGACTTAAACGCCCGCGCCTACGTCCCCAGCCGCACTGCAGCGCCCTGGGCCTCCTGGCACGCTTCCCCACCGCCATCCGCCGCTCCCGATCCCCCTCAGGCCTGCGCCACGGGACGCCCCGACAAGTCCGTGGGGCCCCGCTGCTATTTCTGTGGGCTTGCCAAACACCCCCGCCCGCGCTGCCCGGCCCGTTCCGCCCTTTGTAAGTGCTGCGGGAAGAAGGGCCATTTTTCGTCGGTCTGCCAGTCCAAATCGATCGCTGCTGTGCCGCGCAGCGACCGGGGATCTCCTCCTCCGGACCCTTCCAGCGCACCGCGTCAATCTCCCCCCACCGCCCCCGGGCCCCTGCGCGCCTCTCTGCCCCCGCTCTCAGCCGCTCCGATCGGCCCGCCGCCACCGCTAACCCTGCCCACAGCAACCACGAGGGTCCTGCGGGCGCCGCCATCTTGGGCCCCAGATGCCACGTGCGGGTCCTGGGCGCCGCCATCTTGGGGCCCCGACTCCACGTGCGAGTCCTGGGTGCCGCCATCCTGGACTGGCACGCAAGGTCCTGCCAGCACCCACTCGGCCGCCGCCGCCGATGACTATGTTCATTCTCCATGGCTCGCGGCCATTCAGCCCGACCAGTCACGTCCACGCACGCTCGCCAAGACGACGACGCAAATCCACCTCAACGGGCACGAGACGGACTGCCTGCTGGACTCCGGGAGCACGGAAAGCTTCGTACACCCTGCCACGGTAAGACGCTGCGCGCTCCCTGTCCACCCTGTACAACACAAAACCGGGTTAGCCTCAGGTTCGCACTCCGTCCGCATCATCGGGTGCTGCATTGCGGACCTCACGGTCCAGGGGAAGATTTAAAAAAAATTATAAACTCCTTATCCTCCCCGACCTATGCGCTCCAGCACTCTTGGGCCTGGATTTCCAGTGCAACCTGCAGAGCTTAACCTTCCAATTCAGCGGCCCTATTCCCCCCCTTACTGTCTGCAGCCTCGCGTCCCTCAAAGTGGACCCCCCCTCCTAGTTTGCTAATCTCACCCCCGATTGCAAATCCGTCGCGACCCGGAGCAGACGGTACAGCGCCCAGGACCAGACCTTCATCAGGTCCGAGGTCCATAGGTTGCTGAAGGAGGGGGTCATCGAGGCCAGCAACAGTCCCTGGCGAGCCCAAGTGCTGGTGGTCTGGACTGGGAGGAAAACCGGATGGTCATTGATTACAGTCAGACCATCAACAGGTTTACGCAACTGGACGCGTATCCTCTTCCCCGTATTTCCGCCATGGTAAACGAGATTGCGAAATACAAAGTTTTCTCCACGGTGGACCTCAAGTCCGCTTATCACCAGCTCCCCATCCGCGCGAGTGACCGCAAGTACACCGCATTCGAGGCAGATGGGCGCCTCTACCACCTCCTCAGGGTTCCATTCGGTGTCACAAATGGGGTCTCGGTCTTCCAATGGGAGAGGGACCGAATGGTCGACAAATACGGATTACGGGCTACCTTCCCGTATCTTGATAACGTCACCATCTGCGGCCACAACCAGCAGGACCATGACACCAACCTCCGAAAATTCCTCCAAACTGCAAAACTCCTTAACCTAACTTACAATAAGGATAAGTGCGTGTTTAGCACCGACCGTCTAGCCATCCTCGGCTACGTAGTGCGTAACGGAGTGATAGGCCCCGACCCCGAACGCATGTGCCCCCTGATGGAACTCCCTCTCCCCAATACCCTCAAATCCCTTAAACGCTGCCTGGGTTTCTTCGCTTACTACGCCCAATAGGTTCCCAATTACGCCGATAAGGCCCGTCCCCTCATTCAGTCCACGACCTTCCTGCCTTCGACAGAGGCCTGCCAGGCCTTTAGCCACATCAAAGCGGACATTGCAAAGGCCACGATACGCGCCATCGACGAGTCCCTCCCCTTCCTGGTCGAGAGCGACGCATCAGAAGTAGCTCTGGCGGCCACCCTGAACCAAGCGTGCAGACCCGTGGCCTTCTTCTCCAGAACCTTCCAGGCTTCCGAACTCCGCCACGCCTCAGTGGAAAAGGAAGCCCAGGCCATAGTCGAAGCTGTGCGACACTGGAGGCACTATTTGGCCGGCAGGAAGTTTACCCTCCTCACAGACCAACGGTCAGTAGCCTTCATGTTCGATAATGCACAGAGGGGCAAGATTAAGAACGACAAGATCTTGCGGTGGCAGATCAAGTTGTCCACATACAACTACGATATCTTGTATCGTCCTGGGAAGCTCAATGAGCCTCCTGATGCCCTGTCCCGCGATACCTCCGCCTCCGCTCCCTCCACGCGGACCTCTGCCATCCAGGGGTGACCCGTTTCTATCATTTTATAAAGACCTGCAACCTGCCCTACTCCATCGAGGAAGTCAGGACAGTAACCCGTGACTGCCACATCTGCGCAGAGTGTAAGCCGCACTTCTACCGCCCCGAGCGCGCACATCTGATCAGAGCATCCCGCCCCTTCGAACGTCTCAGCATTGACTTCAAGGGGCCCCTTCCCTCTAGCAACCGCAACATTTACTTCCTGACGGTGATCGATGAATACTCCCGCTTTCCCTTCACCATTCCCTGCCCCGACATGACCACATCGACCGTCATTAAGGCCCTCCTCTCCATCTTCTCCCTGTTCGGCTACCCCATGTACATATATAGCGATCGGGGGGTCCTCATTTATGAGCGACGAGCTGCGTCAATTCCAGCTCAGCAGGGGCATTGCCTCTAGCAGGGCGACCAGCTATAACCCCCCGGGTAACGGACAGGTCGAGCGGGAGAATGGTACCATCTGGAAGACCATACTACAGGCCCTCCGGTCCAGAGATCTCCCTATTTCCCGATGGCAAGAAGTGATCTCCGATGCCCTACATTCTATCCGCTACCTCCTCTGTACCACAACTAATCAAACATCTCATGAACGTCTTCTTGTTTTCCCCAGGAAGTCGTCCTCCGGATCCCCTCTCCCGATGTGGCTGGCCGCCCCCGGACCCATCTTGCTCCGGAAGCATGTGCGGGTGCACAAGTCCTACCTGTTGGTGGAACAAGTCCACTTACTCCACGCTAACCCGCAGTATGCGTACGTGGAGTACCCCGACGGTCAGCAGGACATGGCCTCTCTCCGGGACCTGGCACCCGCCGGCGTGCGGCCTTCACCACAGACCCCCCTGCCCCTTTTCCCTCAGCACCCCACCCAGGCCACCCCTACCCCATCCATGGCGTCTCCACCACCAGCCCGAGGTACGGAGACAGTTCAAGGACCATCGCTCCCGGAGTCCAGGACATCAGCTGAACAACATCATCGGCTGAACCAACGTCACCAACTCCACTGCGACGGTCTGCCAGGACGTCACGGGCAACGAAAAGGCTGATCGAGTCCATTTAACTTCAACACCACCATGGACCTTGTATGGACACTATGTACTGTTGCTAAATGTCTGGGCCAGTGGGAAGCCAAGGATCCAATTTTTTCCCCCTCTCCTTACTACTCATACCACCAGTTCGACACCCCCCCGGCTTCTTTCTCCGCAAGGGGTGAATGTGGTGGTATGATTAGCATAGCTGCCTGCCATTGGTGCAGAACACCGGCTTACCATTGGCCCTGGTCGGGCATGTACCTCTCGACCGGTTGGTTGAGACCAGTCATGTGACGGCTCCCCGATTGGTCGAGAGGCTGATCCAGGGCGGGGTATAAATACCCAGTACTCCCGGCAGTCGTCCTTCTACTGTAATCGACCGCAGGGCTAACATCTAGTAGATTAAAGCCATACTTTTGTTCAGCAACTCGTCTTGCGTTCAATTGATGGTACATCACTCCTATTTCTAGTAAAGAGCATAAATGTAAGATTTTGCTGCAAATTGCAATCACGGGATATCCTGCGGCTAGCCTTACGATGCCACTATCAGAAATCTTCACCCGGGGGTGTATAAATGACAGCTCCCCAGGTTAATAAAAATTTGATGCATTTTTACAATGGCTCCATCTAAGCTGATGGCCATTTTGAAAGATGGACTTCAAAAGATTGTAGTCTCAGTTAACAGTGAAATATGCAGCATCTTCCAGATGAGAGTTACTTGAGCAAGCAGCATCTTCACTGGAACAACACTATTTGATTGAGATAACAGAGTTGATTGCATGTTGAAACTTTCCAGTAATCATTGCACCCTCTGGTGTCTATTAATAAAATTGTGCTAATAACAAGAAGTGTTCAACCGTCTCAGGATGTGGAAATAATATTTATCCAATTTGCAACATTACTTTTTATTTATTGAAGTGCCACATAGAATCATAGAATTTACAGTGGAGTAGGAGGACATTCGGCCCATCAAATCTGCACTGGCCCTTGTAAAGAACACCCTACTTAAGCTCACACATCCACCCTATCCCTGTAACCCAGTAACCCCAGCTATCCTTTTTTGGGCACTAAGGGCAATTTAGCATGGCCAATCGACCTAAACTGCACATCTTTGGACTGTGGGAGGAAACCGGAGCACCCGGAGGAAACCCACGCAGACATAGGGAGAATGTGCAGATTCCGCACAGACAGTGACCCAAGCGGGGAATCGAACCTGGGACTCTGGAGCTGCGACGCAACAGTGCTAACCACTGTGCTACCTACAGAAATAGGAAATATTCTTTCCAAGTGTATATGTTTGATACCTTAGCTTGCATTACTCTGGGATATAGATCATCATGCCCTGGGGATTTTCCCAACACCATTTCTCTACTAATATTGAGCTCCTTCAGTTCCTTCCTCTCACTATACCCAGAGTTCCCCAACATTTCTAGTATTTTGTGTCCTTTGTGAAGATATAACCTAAGTATGTATTTAGTTGGTCAGCTATTTCTCCCCCCCCCCCCATTATAAATTCTCCTGTTTCTGACTAAGGTGCTTATATTTGTCGTCAATCTTTTTCTCTTCACATACGTTTACAGTCTATGTTCCCGACAAGCTTACACTCGTACTCTATTTTCTCCTTCTTAAATCAATCCCTTGATCCTTGTTTGCAGAATTCTAAAGTGCACCCTTGACCTTTGCACCAGACAGGAAGAAACAATTGTTGCAGTTCCCCATATGCCCATTGAATGTTTGCCATTGCCTATTTACAGTCATGCCTTTGTAATGTTTCCCAACCAATCTTGGCCAACTCACACCTCATATCATCGTAGTTTAAGATTCAGGGCCCTAGTCTCAGGATCAACTACTTCACTGTACAGCTTGATGCAAAATTCTATCATATTATGGTCACTCATCCCCAAGAGATCTCACACAACCAGTTTGCCAATGACTCCGTTCTCATTTACAGTATTCAGTGTAGGATGGCCTGCTCTCTAGTTGGCTCCTCAGTGTATTGGTCCAGAAATCCTTCCCTTATACACTCCAGGAAAACCGGTATGGTGACCAATTTGATTTGCTCAAATCGATATGCAGATTAAAATCACCCATAATTATAGATGTTCCTTTAATCGCATGCACCTCTAATTTCCTGTTTAATGCCATTCCCAACATCACTGCTACAGTTCATTTTTTTGCCTCTTGGTGTATCACAGCTTGACCCACACAGATTCCATATTGTCAGAGCTAATATCCTTCCTCACTATTGCATTAATTTCCTCTTTAAATCAGCACTTACAACTCCACCGCCTTTTCCTTTACTGAATACCCATAGATGTTAGGTTCCCATCCCTGGTAACTCTGCACCCATGTCTCCGTTTTCCCGATTACACCATACCCGCTTACATCTGTTGGAGTGATTAGTTCATCCACTTTATTGTAAATGCTCTGCGCGTTAAGGCACTAAGCCTTTAAGCTTTTCTTTTTAACTTCTCCCACTGCCAATATTTTTCACTTTTGGCCCTGTTTGAATCTGGCCCTTGGGTTTTTCTGCCCATCACTTTTCTGAGTCCCCTTTCTGGCTTTTGTTTCTGCCCTTGTTTCCTCCTCCACTGACTCCTTGCACAAGTTCCCATCCCCCTGCCTTTTTAGTTTGAACCCTCCCCAGCCACACTAGCAAATACTCCCCTTGGGACATCAGTCCCGCTCCTATCCAGGTGAAACCCGTCCAGTTTGTATTGGTCCCACCTCCCCCAGAACTGGTTCCAATGCCCTAGGAATCTGAAACCCCCCTCCCCCTCACACTCCCTTCAGTCACGTATTCATCCAAAATCTCCTGCTATTTATACTCTGACCAGCAGGTGGCACTGTAATAATCCTGCGATCACTACGTTTGAGATCCGACTCCTCAACTTTCTTCCCAACTCCCATATTCTGCATTTAGAACCTCATTCCTTTCGAAACCCATGTCGTTTGTACCAATGTTCACCATGACCACTGGCTGTTCATCCTCCCACTCCAGAGTATCCTGTAACCGCTCAGAGACATCCTTGACCACAGCACCAGGGCGGCAACATACCATCCGACGGCCCTTCAGCAGCTCAGCTGTTGTGACCTGTGGTTGAATAAGCGGTTTAGGTGTACAACAAAAACATTAGCTAACCTCTGGCGAAGGCTTATCAGATTACTTTTTCATGGTGTTCTTGCAAGTTTGGACAGCCCTCTCTGCCAGGCAGAGTGGGTGGTAGGGGACTCTCCTCATATGTCGTATGCCATTGGCTCACACAAAAAGCTGGAAATCACCTCTGGTAAAAGGAATTCCATTGTCCGAAAAAATTAACTCTTAATTATTAGCAGGTCTGCCCACTCACTACAGTCACCGAAGCCCCGGTGTCAACTTCCTTTTAAGAGGTCTACCGTTTCCCTTAAGGCAATTTTAAACCGAGCAGTCTCATTTGACTGCATTCAACTGCAACCCATACATTGCATGCTCTTTAGAGCTCTTCGCCCACTAGGTTCGCTGGCACGGTGGACTGCTGCTGCTGTTTTTTTGCATTGACACACAGCCTCGCATGGCCAAAAGTTATTGAATGTATCCCTGCCAGCTGCATCGGAAGCACTCCTGAAAAACTCCTGAACATGGCAAAGTGTCCTGGTGGCGGTCCCCCTGGCAATGACAGCAGTCTGCTTCTGATTCGGGTTGTCACTCCCTTCATGCCCCTTGGGGTCCTGTCCTGCCCCTTGGGGTCCTGTCCCAAAACTGGTCTGGTTTTGCACAGTGCCCATTGATCCCACCCCAGACTTCACGGCCATACCAGCACAGACCTCGCGGCCATACAGCGCCAGACCTGATTAACCTCCCCTTCAGCCATAACGCTCAGTGGTGCCTTTTCTCCACATTCCATTGCCCGATCTCGATCATTTTTTCTTATACCCATAAGAAGTCACTTCTGGATATCAAGGCAATGGATTCCACAAACCAGCCGATCACACAACACGTCACTAAGCATAGTCGCAGTCCCAAACTAAGTGCCCAACAAGCTGGCAAAACCTTGTTCTGAAGGCAGAGACAGAATCTTCATGGTCCCTCACTGCAGAGTTAAAATTATAACATTGGAGGTGTGGTATTATCATACAGGAAGGTAATTTAAAGGTTAATGAAATGTGTACAGACAGCCAATAGAGGGAGAAATCCTAGAAGTATATAAGGGATGATGCAGAGCCTTGTGGGACAGAAGGTTGGAGTAGGTAGTAGGAGCAGGAGCATGAGCACTGAAGATAGTGAGACAACAAGAGAGTAGTTAATGAGTTAGATGTTAGATGAGTACAGTTTGTGTGTGTTTAATCAACTATTGGTTCTTAGAGATAAGTGTCGAATCCAATTGTAGTGTTAAATAGTTTTGTTAGTTTACAAGACTCATTATTCTCTGATCAACACTACACATCAATGCCATCTGGTTAGAGCAAGGCAGAGAACAACTTAGGGGGATAATCGAGGGCCTTTGGTTGAAATGTTCTTTAACCAGTTTCACGATCTGAATCACAGTCTAAGAGGCCATTTGGCCCATTGGGTCTGCACCGGCCCTTGGAAAGAGCACCCCACTTAAGCCCACACCTTCACCCTATCCCCGTAACCCACCTAAGGACCCTGGAGCTGTGATTCAGCAGTGCTAACCACTGTGCCACATGCTTCCCCTGGTCAAAGGTCTTTGAGTTGGGTGTCTCGGGGATGCGAGGTTCCTAATCAAATTATATGGTTGGGGCCCACAAAACTGTCTGAAGCATCACCTTCTGCTTGTCCCTCACCTGGAGCCGTTTGATGTACTGACTCCAATTCTCAACCCCTTGGTCCAATGGGTCTAGTTTCCCCAATAACAGGCATTTCCACTCACTGTTTAGATAATTCCTGGATAATTCACTGTTTAATAATTGCTGGAGCTCCTCTACTTCTGCAACCGTTCCTTCCTTCCCTCCCATAATCTATGATGACTGTTGGCTGTGATCAAAAACTTTCACTTGTTGCCCACGTGGTGGCTCAGGGTATGGAGGTTTCCCGTAGTTAACGGGCACAGAACACCATACAACAGGTCTTAACACTTCAGCTCCCTGGTGCATGGTGCACACTGCCTGGGGACCTGCTGCAAAGGCTCCACTTAGGATGGTTTTGCACACTCCTGTGCAATTGGCCCCAAACTGGTTACCTGGTCTGTGGAGCCTGCCCCTTAAAAGGACCGTGTGCTACCACAGGAGCCCCATCAGTTTTAGGTATAAATAATTAGTTTTTACTATACTGCTCAGACCACAAAATTTGCAGTCCAGTGTCCTGCATTTGGGGTCATCGCAGGCGTCAGCACAGCCGAAGTACAATGAGCTAGCCTCGTCCTGGGCGAACCACCTTCTTAGTTGTGGTTTCACCCCTACTGCTCAGACCATTGTCTCATAGTTAACTTGAGGTGCCTCAAAGAAAATTTGGAACAGCAGCAATAATATCTCATCTGCAAAATAACAAACTTCATTAGAATTTTTAAAAATGCACACTTTCAAAGAAACTAAAGAAATACTCCTGGCATTATAGGCTTTTAGCAAGTGTAACAACTTACTCCATTTGTGTGAACTTTACATTGGAATATTCAGCCAATACTTATCTCTTGTACTCTTACATCAAGGGCCTGTTTATATCTTGATCTCAATCCAGATTTGATCATCAAGAATTTTAATTCTCCAGATAAACAAGTTGGAGGAGATAGAAAATTAGGCCTGACCCCAGTGTCCTACTTTTGTGACCCACATGACATTCAGCTGAAGAGAAGGTATGTAGACTTTCAAAATCAGATAGCGATGATTCTCCATGCTGCAATACTACAGACTGGTGGGTTTTACCCCAACAATAAGTATACTCCTAACATTGTAGAAATCCCACCAAATCTGTAATTCAAGATTTGGCCTCTTAAGTGTGCTGATGCTCCAGTTTTGAAAATTAAGTCAGACATTTTCAAAAGGCCAGCTTTTTTAAGCCAGTCCTTGTACAGATTGTTTAACATTGTATCACAACGTAAAAAGGCTCATCACCTTTACGACGAGGCATGGAAACATCATTACAGCCCCGGATACATGGCAACATCATTACTGCCCCTAACAACCAGTGTACAAAAGATGCATTTGCGCGGTGATGCCATAGCAGCATTAAAAATGTCAAACTATATCAAAATAAAACTAGTAAACAAGGCAATGCAATTCCAAAGTTAATTAGAAATGAATGAACAGTCCATAATTCAGAAAACAAATCTGAACAAATAAAACAGCTTTAAATGAGTTTTGCATTTCTATATCACCTTTCACAATTGCCAAATGTTCTAAAAAAACTCTTGACTTGGTCACTGTAGTACATGGGTTTGGCATAGAAAGGGTAACATAGGACTGAGTACATTGCCGGCCACACTGTCAGATAAAGGAACACATGAACAGAGTCTAGAGTGCAGTCTTGTACTGGATAGAGGCAAACATGGAGACTACTCCTAGCTTAGATCTTATATGTTAATAGTTATGAGCAGTTAATAAGCACTTACTATTAAATTATACAAGATTTGATCTCAATGAAGCCTACCACACAAAACACTGTGGGGGCGATTCTCCGATATTGAGGCCAAGTGTTCGCACCGTCGTGAACACAGTTGCATTTCACGACGGCGTGAACAGTGACCGGGCACGACCTATTCTGCCCCCCAGATGGGGCCAGCACGGCGCTTGAGCAGTTCACGCCACTCCAGCCTCCTTATCCTTATGCGGCACCAAATGGGCGCCGCGCCAACCCGCTCATGAACAGTTGAGGCAGCTCAATCCTGCGCATGCGCAGTTGGGCCGCGCCATCCTGCGTATGCGCGGCGAACATCTTTCTTTTAATAAATTTAGAGTACCCAATTATTTTTTCCAATTAAGGGGCAATTTAGAATGGCCAATCCGCCGACCCTGCACATCTTTTGGGTTGTGGGGGTGAAACCCACGCAAACACGGGGAGAATGTGCAAACTCCACACGGACAGTGACCCAGGGCCGGGATTCAAACCCAGGTCCTCAGCATCGTAGGCAGCAATGCTAACCACTGTGCCACCGTGCTGCCCTGCGGGGAACTTCTTGCACGCGCCGGCCCCAACCCAACATGGGGTTGGTGTTCGGGGCCGGCTGCGCCAGGTAGTAGGCCGGGGGTACGGGGTTGGGGGGGGAAAAGAGGCCAGCCCGCTGATCGGCAGGCCCCGATCGTGGGCCAGACCCCATCGGAGGCCCCCCCCCCGGTGAAGGAACCCCCCTTCCCCCCCCTCCCACAGGCCACACACCCCCGAGTGTTCCCGCCGGCAGCGACTAGGGGTGAACGGCGCCAGCGGGACTCTGTCGTGTCGGAACGGCCGCTCGGCCCATTCGGGCCGGAGAATCGGCGGCCTCACCGATTCCAGCGGTCGGCGCTGCGCCGCGCCAAAGGCACCGATTCCCCACACCTCGGAGAATCGCGCGCCGGCGTCGTGGCATCGTGGCGTGGTTGCGGTGATTCTCTGGCCCGGCGCAGGGCTCAGAGAATCGCCCCCTATATCTTACAACAGTCACTTATTTATTTTGGAAATATGGCAGCCAATTTGGATACACTGAGCTCCCACAAATTGACCAGATGGGAGTAGGTTAGCTCAGGTAGCTAGATGTTTTGTGCAGGTTAAATTAATACCAGCAGCATGGGTTCAGATTCCCATTCTGGCCGAGGTAGACTGGAGGTTGTCTCTTCACCAACCGCAGTTTTTAAAGAATCATCAGCGGAATTCTCCGCTGACGGGGTCCTCCAGTTCGCCAGCAACACACCCACGGGTTTGTCGATGGAGTGAGGTGGCCACAAGGGGAAACCCCATTGGCTGGCTGCATGAACGGAGCACCCCGCTGCCGGTGGGGAAGCACCGTCGGAGAATCCTGACCCTTGTTTCTTGCCATGGTTCAGCGAATAAATTCGCCCAAGAATCGGTCTTTGGGCAGAATTAAGAAAAAAAGATGACCAGATATTGGTTTGTCTTGTGATGTTGATGATGTTGATGGAGGGATAATGAATACCCAAGACATGTTGTAGAACTTTTTGAAAAAGTATCATTGGATAATTGTTCCATGGTAATTTTTCATCAATTTCAAAGCTTGGATAATGAAAGTACCCAATGATAAATTTAGCTTTGATGCAGCTATGTGCAAATTGTGCACTCAAAAATCTGGCTTCAGGGAGAGAAGGGTTTACCAAGGAAAGTTAAAGGGGGGGGGGGGGGGGGGGGGGAAAGAGAGAGAAGGGTTGACCAAGGAAAGTTAAGGGGGGTTGTGCCTTTTGCATTTTACTGATGATTGATTTTCTTTTTCCTCAAATAAGATTTGATCTCAACAGATTAGTAATCTGTCATTAAGCGCTTCTAGTTATGTCACCACACAAACCACTACAATGCATTGGTGACAAATGAAACTAAAATGGTCCTCAAAGTACAAAGAATTTTACATCTAAATTTATTCATAAAAAGATATAAAATCTTGGCTCAAAAGGCTATTCAACTACAGCAGCTGGATATCAAAATATCTGGTTAAAAAAGTTTCTCAGATGGAATTTCATAAACTAAGAAACTAAAAGGAAGACAGATGGCATAGTTCTTCCATTTCAACATGTTGGAGGTGCAAGTTTAGATTTTTTCAAAATATAGTAACAGCGTGACAGAAGCTTTTTATTTGCACCGAGATACAAGAGCCAAGACGGGCTACGAGTGGCTTTTATTAGCTGGGATTTTCCGCTCTCGAGCTTGTCGGATAGGATCAGTAATGGGAGCGGAAAATAATGAAAGAGCAGCCAAGTCGTGTTTTATGTTGACATAAACGTCAACCCTCGGGCAGGGATGGGGCGCATTTCCTGATGTTAAACATCATTTCCACTCATTAACATATCACCAGGCCCCTAGGTCTGAATCTTCCCAGTCAGAAAATCCATTCACGGCAGCATGATGGCAGAATGACGTGAAACTCAACTGGCCTCCCAAGGTATACACCTGGCCAACAGATCTCCAGGGGAGCTCAGATGAGTTGCATCTCTCAGGGGCTGGGGAAAGAGGGCCATGTCCGGCAGTGGAGGGGAGGAGCGAATTCCTTTGCGTTGAGGCAGCCTTTAAAAATGGTGCCCATTCCTTGAGTTACTAAGTTGCTGATGAGGTGGGCAATTTAGAGGCCACCCTGCCAGCGATATGTCATGGGACCACCCCCCCACTCCCAGATCTTGCATTATACACCGGGATAGCCACCATTGCTGTAGGCGGCTTCAATGTCCCTTTTCCTGCCCGCTATCGACCTTGGCCGATTTCTGGGAAAATCTCATCCATTGTCTCTATTGATGGCATGTGTGGGGGTTGCTGGTTGAGTGATCATGAAAAGAAATCTATGAAACACGGCATGAATTAGCCGGGACCTCAAAATGGTGATTAGTTCAAGAGAATAAAAAAAGCACAATTTTACTATTTGGAAAGGCAGTCAGTAAAATCTCTTTTTAAAAAAGTAGACGAGGTCTGTCAGAATGTTTCTAATTTGTTTGGGGGTTGGAGAAAAGCCAGCACGATAAACACACTGGGCAGAACCTGACCAGAATTTGGCAAAGTTTCAGGGTCAGACTGAAAACTGGTGTGTAACTCTCCAGTTGCACAGACCAGTTTTCTCTCCAAATAATGAGCCTCTTGGGGGGAAAAATAAAGGTAGGACGTGGTTTACGCCGTCACACTGGCAGGGCGAGGACTAATAAAATCTGGCTATCAGCTCCAGTGTTGATCAGGGCGCCATATTCAAATGGCACCCTATCAGCACTGGAGTCGAATGGCCCCAGCTCTCATCAGGGGCTCTCTCCCACTGCCGAGATTCTCCACCCCCCTCAACCACACAAAAATGTACCACCCCCCCCCAAATGGGCCCACCATGGCACTGCCCCCTGGCACAGGTTAGCCCTAGCAGGTGCTAGAATCCGGTTTTGCCAGGATGGATGATAAAGAATGGTGAACTAGCAACCTAGCAGTGCCAGTGTTGGGGGCAGTGCCAGGGTCTGCCCCCATCTCTTCCCCTCCAGGGTCTATACTTTCAGCTGAACCTATTCTACACCTCACTGACGGGACATTATTTTGTGAAGTGAGTTGGGGGGTGGGGCATATGGCAGGGAGACCTGGAGGTTCACGTCTTTTGTGGGCATCAACCTTGTGATGTCGCCGGCGAAGGGCGGGAAAAATCAGGAAACTCAATCTCTCTTGGGAGAGAATCAGGTTTCCCGATTCTACCGCGCTTTACCACGGCATTGCCGATCCAGTGCGGGCTCAGAATCATCCCCCATTGAAATAAATGAGATTATGTATTTGGCATGATTTTTTAAAATTGCATTGTGGGTTGATAAAGAACAGTTAAAACAGTTTTAACCAGCTGGTTAACCAAATGCATTTTGGGTGGATAGGCAAATACCAATAGCACAGCATCCTGTACCAAATCCCAGAAATTTACACACTGCCATGATTTGGAGTTCACGCACATCAGTTTTGCCTAAAAATCCCAGAGGCAATGACAATGATGGTTATAAGTAAATGCAAGTGTTGGTGACACGAATAATACAGAGAAAAAACATCATTGACTTTTGATCTGGCGTCCACAAATTTTGTGAACAATTCCATTTTTATTCTGGAGTCTAAAGCCATCGATCTATAAAATCACATTTTCACAATTGCAGAAGTTTTATTCGCTACCGAGAACATAGTGAAGTGGTGGAAAGAGATGCTAGCATCTTCTGTTGGCAGGAAGGATGAAGAAGAAGAATAATGGTACACAACTGAGGCATAATGCCACCTAACTGATAGAAAGCAAGCCGACAGAACTGTCAGGGGCTACTATTTGGTGGAGACATAGGAGGCGGGATTCTCTCAGCCTGAGGCCCAGTTGACGCCGGGATAGCAGCTGGAGTGGCGTGAACCACTCCAGTGCCGTGCTGGCCCCCTGTAGGGGCCAGAATTGCTGATCCTGAGGCCGTGTTGATGCCGTTGAGAAACACAACGGCGTTTCCGACAGCGTCAACACTTAACCTCAGCATCACCGAATCCCACCTAGGATTTCATGGAAGCTACTTTTGTAATGCAGAGAGCAGAAAACTAGGATTTAGGCATTTGAACAGAAAATGATAGTTTTCAGAATTGTTTCAATGCGCCACAAGGCTAATGCGTCCTTGCATTTATGTTCTGAACTATAATTGGGAGGTTAGGTTGCTTATCAAACTGATTAGACTAAGTTAATATGCATTAACATATGACATCGGTGCTATGGAGGATAAGGTTGAATCAATTTGGGTGGAAATCAGGAATAGTAAGGCGAAAAAGTCACTGATAGGAGTAGTCTATCGGCCACCAAATAGTAACGTTATGGTGGGGCAGGCAATAAACAAAGAAATAACTGATGCATGTAGAAATGGTACAGCAGTTATCATGGGGGATTTTAATCTACACGTCGATTGGTTTAACCAGGTCGGTCAAGGCAACCTTGAGGAGGAGTTTATAGAATGTATCCGCGATAGTTTCCTAGAACAGTATGTAATGGAACCTACGAGGGAACAAGCGGTCCTAGATCTTGTCCTGTGTAATGAGACAGGATAGATTAATGATCTCATAGTTAGGGATCCTCTCGGAAGGAGCGATCACAATATGGTGGAATTTAAAATACAGATGGAGGGTGAGAAAGTAAAATCAAATACTACTGTTTTGTGTTTAAACAAAGGAGATTACAATGGGATGAGAGAAGAACTAGCTAAGGTAGACTGGGAGCAAAGACTTTATGGTGGAACAGTTGAGGAACAGTGGAGAACCTTCCAAGCGATTTTTCACAGTGCTCAGCAAAGGTTTATACCAACAAAAAGGAAGGACGGTAGAAAGAGGGAAAATCGACAGTGGATATCTAAGGAAATAAGGGAGTGTATCAAATTGAAGGAAAAAGCATATAAAGTGGCAAAGATTGGTGGGAGACTAGAGGACTGGGAAATCTTTAGGGGGAAACAGAAAGCTACTAAAAAAGCTATAAAGAAGAGTAAGATAGAGTTTGAGAGTAAACTTGCTCAGAATATAAAAACAGACAGTAAAAGTTTTTACAAATATATAAAACAAAAAAGAGTGGCTAAGGTAAATATTGGTCCTTAGTTTAGAGGATGAGAAGGGAGTTTTAATAATGGGAGATGAGGAAATGGCTGAGGAACTGAATAGGTTTTTGGGTCGGTCTTCACAGTGGAAGACACAAATAACATGCCGGCGACCTATAGAAATGAGGTTATGACAGGTGAGGACCTTGAGAGGATTGTTATCACTAAGGAGGTTGCGATGGGCAAGCTAATGGGGCTAAAGGTAGACAAGTCTCCTGGCCCTGATGAAATGCATCCCAGAGTGCTAAAAGAGATGGCTAGGGAAATTGCAGATGCACTAATGATGATTTACCAAAATTCACTAGTCTCTGGGGTGGTCCCGGTGGATTGGAAATTAGCAAACGTGACACCACTGTTTAAAAAGGAGGTAGGCAGAGAGCAGGAAATTATAGGCCAGTGAGCTTAACTTCGGTAATAGGGAAGATGCTGGAATCTATCATCAAGGAAGAAATAGTGAGGCATCTGGATAGAAATTGTCCCATTGGGCAGACGCAGCATGGGTTCATAAAGGGCAGGTCGTGCCTAACTAATTTAGTGGCATTTTTTGAGGACATTACCAGTGCAGTAGATAATGGGGAGCCAATGGATGTGGTATATCTGGATTTCCAGAAAGCCTTTGACAAGGTGCCACACAAAAGGTTGCTGCATAAGATAAAGATGCATGGCATTAAGGGTAAAGTAGTAGCATGGATAGAGGATTGATTAATTAATAGAAAGCAAAGAGTGGGGATTAATGGGTGTTTCTCTGGTTGGCAATCAGTAGCTAGTGGTGTCCCTCAGGGATCAGTGTTGGGCCCCAATATTGTTCACAATTTACATAGATGATTTGGAGTTGGGGACCAAGGGCAATGTGTCTAAGTTTGCAGATGACACTAAGATGAGTGGTAAAGTGAAAAGTGCAGAGGATACTGGAAGTCTGCAGAGGGATTTGGATAGGTTAAGTGAATGGCCTAGGGTCTGGCAGATGGAATACAATGTTGACAAATGTGAGGTTAACCATTTTGGTAGGAATAACAGCAAACGGGATTATTATTTAAACGATAAAATATTAAAGCATGCCGCTGTGCAGAGAGACCTGGGTGTGCTAGTGCATGAGTCACAGAAAGTTGGTTTACAGGTGCAACAGGTGATTAAAAAAGCAAATGGAATTTTGTCCTTCATTGCTAGAGGGATGGAGTTTAAGACTAGGGAGGTTATGTTGCAATTGTATAAGGTGTTAGTGAGGCCACACCTGGAGTATTGTGTTCAGTTTGGGTCTCCATACTTGAGGAAGGACGTACTGGCACTGGAGAGTGTGCAGAGGAGATTCACTAGGTTAATCCCAGAGCTGAAGGGGTTGGATTATGAGGAGAGGTTGAGTAGACTGGGACTGTACTCGTTGGAATTTAGAAGGATGAGGGGGGATCTTATAGAAACATTTAAAATTATGAAGGGAATAGATAGGATAGATGCGGGCAGGTTGTTTCCACTGGCGGGTGAAAGCAGAACTAGGGGACATAGCCTCAAAATAAGGGGAAGTAGATTTAGGACTGAGTTGAGGAGGAACGTCTTCACCCAAAGGGTTGTGAATCTATGGAATTCCTTGCCCAGTGAAGCAGTTGAGGCTCCTTCATTAAATGTTTTTAAGTTAAAGATAGATAGTTTTTTGAAGAATAAAGAGATTAAGGCAGAGGTGGGCAAACTACGGTCCACGGGCCACATGCGGCCCGCCAAAGGTCTTTATGCGGCCCACCCAGATCAAGTCATAAAAAATTTTTAAAAATTTTTTTTTGATTTTAAAAAAAATTTATTATTTTTTTATTTTTTATTTTTTTTATTTGAAGGTTAATGGGGGGGGGGGCTGTTGGGTTACTTGTATAGGGTGGATACATTGACTTGAGTAGGGTGATCATTGCTCGGCACAACATGTGTTTCATGTGAAGTTTCTACTTTAAAATATTAATATAAAAAAATTAATTGCTTTTTTTTTCTTTAAAAACCTTTTATTTTGGCTATTTTAAACATTAATTATTTTACTTAATATACTATGCAGCCCTTTAAAATTGTGAATTTCTGAATGTGGCCCTTGCACGGAAAAGTTTGCCTACACCTGGATTAAGGGTTATGGTGTTCGGGCCGGAAAGTGGAGCTGAGTCCACAAAAGATCAGCCACGATCTCATTGAATGGCAGAGCAGGCTCGAGGGGCCATATGGCCTACTCCTGCTCCTAGTTCTTATGTTCTTGTTACCTTTTCTGAGAAGCTCTTGGCTCTTATTCATATCTCAATTGACTATAAAGTGCTTTGAGATCAAATATTTTTAAGCATACTGTCGTAATCCAGCAGCCAATTTACATGCAGTCAATCTCCCACAATCACCATCCTGGGGCTTGCCATTAACCAGAAACTGAACTGGACCAGCCACATAAATGCTGTGGCTACAAGAGCAGGTCAGAGGCTTGGAAATCTGCCACAGGTAACTCACCTCCCGACAATTCAAAGCTTGTCCACTGTCTGCAAGGCACAGGCCAGGAGTGTGATGGAATACTCTCCACTTGCCAGGTTGAGTGCAGATCCATCAACATTTAAGAAGCTCAACATAATCTAGGACAAAGCAATCTACTTGATTGGCACCTCATCTAACATTCATCTCCTCCACCAGAGTTGCACAGTGACAGTAGTGTGTACCATTTACAAGATGCATTGCGGGTATTTACCAAGTCTCCTTTGACAGCACCTTTCAAATCTGTGACCTCTACCACCCAGAAGGACAAGGATAGCAGATGCATGGGAAATTCACCACCTGCACGTTCCCAACTCTAAGCTATAATAATAATGTATTGTCACAAGTAGGCTTCAATGAAGTTACTGTAAAAAAACCCTAGTCGCCACATTCCAGCGCCTGTTTGGAGAGGCCGGTATGAGAATTGAACCCATGCTGCTGGCCTTGTTCTGCATTACAAGCCAGGTGTTTAGCTCACTGTGCTAAACCAGCCCCTGCTAAACCAGCCCCTCTGTACCCATTCTGATTTGGAACTATATCGCCGTTCTTTCACTGCCACTGGGTCAAAAGCTTGGAATGCCCTTCCTTACAGCACTGTGGTGTACCTATACACTACACTGACAGCAGCAGTTCAAGGTGGCTCATCACCACCATCTCAAGGGCCATAGATGCCAGTTTAGCTAGTGATGCCCATATCCCGAGTGAAAATAACACAAATAGAAAAATAGAGCACGCGATTGCACGGATGGTGCATGATGAGACCATCAATTCACGCAACACGTGGTTAGAAGCGAACAGTGGTTTTAATAGTCTTACAACAGAGCCTGCCTGTGATGAGATGAACTCTAGATGAACTGGCAGGCAGGCTCACAACAGCAACCTTTATACTTCCGGTTGGGGGGAGGAGCCATGGGTGGAGCCATGGGCGGAGCCAAGGGCAGAGCCCAGTACAAGCTCCTCATCTCCCCCTATGAGTAGAGCCGCGCAACTACACATGATCTAGTACAAGGTACAGGCTCAACACATGTTGTACAATAGAGTGTGGCTTATTAGTGTTTATAATTCACCACAGTGCAGGAGAAAGGGTTTCAAATTCCTGGAACCTTGGGACTAGTTCTGGGGAGGTGGGGCCTCTTCAGAGCACGAAGGTTGCAACTAAATAGTGCCAGGACCAATCCACATGGGGCAATTTGTTTGTGCTTTGTGGTGAATGTACTTCACCTAATGCATGAACTGTCTGTACTGTCTGTATAATGATGTGACCCATGACCTGGAAGTGATGATACGGGCTACTTCCAGGTACTGTACCGGAACCCTGGTGGGCTCCGCCTCTGGCTCCGCCCTCACCGGGGCCATACATAGTCCGGCCACCTGTGGGTGGCACTCATTTGTACAGCCGACTCTGGCAGGCGAGTTCATGGATATTAAAGCCTAATGTTCACTCGTTCTCATGGTCTCACAGTGAATTGACGGTATAACATGCTTTTAAAGAGGATTTAAATGGCAGGGGCTGGAAACAAGGATGTAGCATCAGACAGGATAAGTAAGGATTAGGAGCATCAGCTAAGCACTGGAGTAAGTAGCAGCAAAGTATTAGGTGGTGTCAGACTAAGAAACTGCAGCAAGGTTTATATTGTATATATGTAAATATATGAAATAGGGTAAATAAGGTTGAGGAACTACTGATGCGAATAACCACATGAAAATATGGCACTGAGATGATAACAGAGACTTGATTCAAAAAAAAGGGTAGGACTCGGGTACTAAATACCCCTGGATATAGAATGTTAAAGAAGGAGAAAAGAAAGAGGGGTGGCAGTGATAAGGGAGGATTCTTCAGTGGTAGAGAAAGAGGATGTCTTGTGGTCAAGAACTGTATCTATTTGGTTTGAGTTAAGAAACAATAGTGGTGACATTTCACGACTGGGTGTACTCTATTAGCCACCAACTGTGGGAAAGATGTAGAGGAACAAGATTTGCTGGAAGTTACGAGGTGCAAGTTTACTTACACTTTGTGGCAGTTTCGGTACAGCTGAACTTGCAAAGCAAAGCCTTCACAGACATCACCGATTGTCTGCAGGTAAGGCACTTCTGCCTGCACACTCTGGTGGAAGTGTTAAGGAATAGGCAACTCGAATCTCTGCTACAACTTCAGTAAGCTGGCCTCACTCATGCTACTCATCTTCCAAGGAAGAAAATGCACAATAGGAAAAGTAATTTCACACCCTTCAGACAATGCACAAAAGGAACTATTTTAGGACATGACCGAGAGGCAGATGAAAACGTGATTTGCAGCAAGAAAACTTTTCCATTAAACAGCATTGTTATATTTGCTTTCACCATTTTCCTCGTGGAGAGACAAGATTCTTATAACTCATCCATTGACCCTGGTGAGAGTAGAGATTAAATTTCCAGGAGTGAAGCCCATTTCTCACATCCAAAAAGGACAATAGGAATTATCCGAAGGAGTTTAATTGAGTTGTTGAAATCCCTCCGGAATATTAAACAATATTACTAATGTATATGGATCCCATCTCTTGTCACCATAGGCAGACAAGCCGAGGATTAGCACAGACTAGGTTGTGATGGCCTGAGAGTCATCCTTTCCTGATGAGAATCAGATGCTTCATTGAGCAATTCCTCCGATGAATGCTTCTTCTCAAAATAAACACAAGCAGAGTATGACTGAATCAACATGACAGTACAAAAGAACAGCCACATATTTTATTGGGCAAAGTGCTGGCACTTAATTTAAGTTTACAATAGATCTGCTCTCCAAAAGACTTTAGCTGCTTTGATGATTTGTCTTTTGATCAACTGCTATTCTATTGCCAAGGCACAAGATGCTTTACCTCTGCTGACACATTCACTTGGAACTGCTGAACAGCACAAGATTTGACCCCTCCCATTACATTTCTCACTCTAATTGCCTTTATTGCTTCTCAGCTGTATTTGTATTTCCGACCAGGGAACTCTGCACACATTTCCTTTATTTAGACTCCGTGGGAAGCCAGGTCCTATTTGTCATTAAATTTTACAAAGAAATCCACAGAGGTTGCAACGTGGAAATAAGTCACCAGCCAGTGTCAAACATTTACACTCCACATGAACATATCGTTCTCATAGCAGCTCCCCGGCATGTTGCATTATCCAGTTATTCCCTTTGCCTTCGTCCACCTGTCCAAACCAACATTACAAGCTGACACAGCTTTCTCTCAACTACCAATCAAGGAAGTAAGTGAATTCCATCGACTACTTTTGTGAAGATTCTCTGTTCGGTTCCAAACCTCTTGCAGGGCCAGCGTGTGTTTGTAAAGGATTGGTCACACCTTAATTTTGTTTGCAGAGGTGACTCTTAGGATTGGATCCCTCAGATCTATGCAGCAATGTCACAGATTTTTGTCAGCCACTTTAAAATGTCTGCTGTATGCTTCAGCCTTGGCTTCCAGCTCTTCCCACAGTCTTGTTTACATTTCCAACTCCACATCCACGCTTAACCATACAAGCGCAGTGAGCGTCAATAGTATACAAACTCACAATTGAACACTACAGGTGATGAAATGTCCATGGATATAAATGGAAGACAAAAATGAGACCTCGCCCCAGCAAATAGGAATTGTCAAAGGCATGTTTCCAAAAATTCAAAATTAGTAGAGGAACCCCACATCACCCCCGTTAATATGAATATTTGAACTTTTAATAAGTTATTTGAAATTGCACTGTTAATAGGCTGAGGATTAGATGGCATGGATACAATGTTGAGAGCACAGGAGTTATCCCTGGGAGTGTGCGCAGAAGAAATGTTGAAGGAGCTGCTAAGCTAGTCAATAAACTACTCACTGTTACAAGTTCTTGCTGTCTGTGATTTGGGAGCCCAATCCATATTATATGGTATCAGGAGTTAGCAGTACAATACAAGAACTTTGCCTTGATGACCCACTCATCATTGATGAGAAACAGTTGGGAAAAGTTAGAGAAGGAGTGACCTACTTGCTATGGTGGAACAAAGGATAAGTATGGGAAGTTTAGGGAGCCTTGAATAAGGAGGGATATTGTGAACCTCATCAAAAAGGAAAAGGATACTTTTGTACGGTCTAGAAGGGCGAGGACAGTTGAAACCCTTGGAGGAGTAGAAAGAAAGTAGGGAGGGGGAAATTAGGAGGGCTAGGAGGTGTCATGAAAAGTCCTTGGCAAGTACGATTAAGGTGAATCCCAAAGCTTTTTATTCATATGTAAAACGCAACAGGGTGGCCAGGGAAAGGATGGGACCAGTTAAGGACAGTGGGGGGAATCTACTTGTTGAGCCAGAGGAAATGGGCGAGGTACTAAATGAATACTTTGCATCAGTGTTCACCAAAGAATGGGACTTTGTGGAAGATGATTCTTGGGTAGGGTGTGTGAACAATATGGATCATGTCAACATTGAAAAGGAGGTGGTAATGGGCCTTTTAAAAGGTATTAAGGTAGATAAGTCTCCTGGGTCGGATGGATTTAACCCAGAATACTGAGGAAAACAAGTGGTACACAACTGAGCAAATGGTGTCCACTATGTACACAACCACAGTCACCTCCTACAGGTATTGGAAGCAGCACTAGCAAATGACATCGCACTTCAATAATCTGGCCTGTGGCAGAATCACCTGCATCAGTGGACATGCGGACTACTCCAGAGGTTGACACACTGAGCCCTGCACCCACAGAACATGCGGACGGAGTGCTCTGCATCATCCACTATGGACACAGGCCAGAGAAAGACCACAACTCCACCAACTAGAATCACCGCACACTCGGGGCACCCGAGAGAACTGAACATAAGGATTGCAGGACTTTTATTATCTCCTAGTCTAGAATTAGTACCTCTCAGCACCAGGTACCAGGGCTCTTCTGGGGTGACTGACTGTGTGGAGGTTTCACTTTCTCCTCGTGTCTGTGGGGGTTTCCTCTGGATGCTCTGGTTTCCTCCCACAGTCCAAAGATGTGCAGGTTAAGTGGGATTACAGGGATAGGGCAGGGGAGTGAGCCAAGGTATGGTTGCCTTTCAGAGGGTCGGTGCAGACTCGATGAGCTGAATGGCCTCCTTCTGCACTGAAGGGATTTGATAGCTGTTGAATCACACCTTTCTACACGGAAAAGGAAGGGGAGGGGATAGGTGGGGTGAAAAAAAAAAGACGGCGAGATGAGCAATGCACCAGCTGCAACAGTCTGTGCCTCACTGTATATAAATAGTTATGCATGGTTAGCTCGTTTAACTTGTATATTACTGTGGTAGTATGACTAGAGGTACTACGGTGCCTGGGAGTGAGCTGCTATTGGTGGAGAAGGCTCGCTGCTCATTGTGGCCTAAGTGTTGCTTCCTCATTGGTCAAGATGAAGGTAGCTCCGCCCAATGAGGCAGAGTATAAGAACCCGTGTTTCCCAGCAGCCATCGTTCTTTCTGTACTCAAGCTGCTGGGGAAACATCTTGTAGATTAAAGCCTTCAATTCAAACTACTCCTTCGTTTCTGTGGTTATTGATCGCGCATCAGTTACACAATGGTCTATGGTGCACACGGTTACATTTCATGACACTGGGTGTTTCAATTAAATGGGTATTTGTAGAGTGATCATGTGATGGAACAACTGCAAAAGAGGTCACATGTCAGGAGGGTGGGGGTTATCCCTGGGAGCATGACAGAGAAAAAAAAAAAGTGTTGAAGTAGCTGTTAAGCTAAGAATAAACTAATCTGTTAGAAGTCCTTGCAGGGAACTCAATATATTCACGCTTTCCACTTACCTGGGCGAGTGCAACTCCAACAATACTGAAGAAGCTGGACACCGTCCAGGATCAAGTAGGCTGCTTGATTGCTACACATTCTACAAACATCCACAACATTCTACAAGGCTATAGGGAGAAAGCAGGATTAGGCTATTGAGTTGGATGATCAGCCATGATCGTGATGAATAGTGGAGCAGGCTCCAAGGGCCAAAAGGCCTCCTCCTGGGATCGGACTTCCGGGCGGCGAGCGAGGAGGTCGCAGGGAGAGGGGCTCCCGCAAGCGGTGGACAGCAGGAGGAACAGCCCCCCCCCCCCCCCCCCCCCCGACAGGCCGGACGGCGGAGGAGCCGGAGCGGGAGCCGAGGAGACGGAGCCGAGGAGCCGGGGAGCCGGGGAGCCGAGGAGCCGGGGAGCCGAGGAGCCGAGGAGCCGGGGAGCCGGGGAGCCGGGGAGCCGAGGAGCCGGGGAGCCGAGGAGCCGAGGAGCCGGGGAGCCGGGGAGCCGAGGAGCCGAGGAGCCGGGGCGGAGGAGCCGAGGAGCCGAGGAGCCGGGGCGGAGGAGCCGAGGAGCCGGAGCGGGAGCCGAGGAGCCGGAGCCGAGGAGCCGGAGCGGAGGAGCCGGAGCCGAGGAGCCGGAGCGGGAGCGGAGGAGCCGGAGCGGAGGAGCCGGAGCGGCGACAGGGGGGCCCAACAGCAGCAGGTCCATCCCCTCTCCCTCCCCCCCCCCCCCCACGCGACCCAGGAGCGGTGCGGCGGCGGCGGCCCCTCTTCTCTCCCCCCCCCCCCACGCGGGCCAGGAGCGGTGCGGCGGCGGCGGCCCCTCTTCTCTTCCCCCCCCCCCCCCCCCCACGCGGGCCAGGAGCGGTGCGGCGGCGGCGGCCCCTCTTCTCTCATCCCCCCCCCCCCCCCCCCACGCGGGCCAGGAGCGGTGCGGCGGCGGCGGCCCCTCTTCTCTCATCCCCCCCCCCCCCCCCCCCACGCGGGCCAGGAGCGGTGCGGCGGCGGCGGCCCCTCTTCTCTCATCCCCCGCCCCCCCCCCCCACGCGGGCCAGGAGCGGTGCGGCGGCGGCGGCCCCTCTTCTCCCCCCCCCCCCCCCCCACGCGGGCCAGGAGCGGTGCGGCGGCGGCGGCCCCTCTTCTCCCCCCCCCCCCCCCCCCCCCCACGCGGGCCAGGAGCGGTGCGGCGGCGGCGGCCCCTCTTCTCTTTCCCCCCCCCCCCCAGCCAGCAGCGGGGACCCCCCCCCCCCCCAGCCAGCAGCGGGGACACAACCCCCCCCCCCCCCCAGCCAGCAGTGGGGACACAACCCCCCCCCCCCCCCCCCCAGCCAGCAGCGGGGACACAACCCCCCCCCCCCCCCCCCAGCCAGCAGCGGGGACACAACCCCCCCCCCCCCCAGCCAGCAGCGGGGACACAACCCCCCCCCCCCCCCAGCCAGCAGCGGGGACACAACCCCCCCCCCCCCAGCCAGCAGCGGGGACACAACCCCCCCCCCAACCAGCAGCGACCACCGGCCCACTCGCCCCTCCCCCCCCCCCCCCCCAACTGCTGTGACCACCACGTGGCAAAAACAAAGGGACTCTCTCTCCTGGTTGAGTGGGGAAAAAAAGAAAAAAGAGACTTGTATTTCTGTTCTTCCCAAAAGAAAACTGGTAAAGAGAAAAGGGGTAGGGGAAATAAATTAAAAAAAAAAAAAAAATATATATATATATATATATATATATACATATATAGATATATAATAATAAATAAAATAAAAATAGGGTGCGGAAAAGGGGGAAAAAGAAGAACAAGGAGAGAAGAAAAGATGAAGGGGAAGGGGGAGAAAAAAGTGCCAGAAAGGAGCCAAGAGAAAGGGGGCACCGGAAGTAGACTGGGCAAAGGGAAAGCCAGCTCGGGCGAACGAGTCAACACGCGAAGCGGCGGGAAGGATGCTTCGCCGCATCCAGAAGAGCTGGACGGGCGGGCAACCTCTCCCCTGGGGTTAGAGGGGGGCGTGAATTGGAAGGAAGCCTTTGCCGAGGTGGTGAGGGAGCAGCTGCAGGCATTCAAGGCAGAGTTAAAAGCAGACGCAGAGGCCGCAGCACAGGCAGCAGCGACCAAGGCCATGTCAGGGGTGCAGCAGGTTCTGACCAGATTGGAGAAGAAAGTGGATGCCCAAGGGAAGATACTGGAAGCCCAAGGGAAGATACTGGAAGCCCAGGGGGCAACCATTAAAGAGCTGGAGAAGGCAGCGACTGACGCGAGCGACCGGGTCATATCCCTGGAGAGGGGAATGGTGAAACTGAGTGCAACACAGGGGAGCCTGAAGGGCAGGGTAGACGACCAGGAGATCAGCTCGAGAAGGCAAAATATCAAGATAGTGGGCCTGCCAGAGGGGATAGAGGGTAGAAGTCCCACAACATTCGTGGCTGCGATGCTGGGCTCCTTAGTGGGGCGGGAAACTTTTCCCACCCCACCGGAAATGGACAGAGCTCATCGGTCACTGCGCCCGAAGCCCAAGGAAGGGGAAAAACCGAGAGCAGTTATAGCCAGACTGCACCGGTACCGGGATAGGGAGACAATCCTGCGCTGGGCCAAGGAGAATAGAGCCTGCAATTGGGACGGGCACGCCATCCGAATCTACGAGGATTTTGGAGCGGACATAGCTAAGAGACGGGCGGAGTTCAACAGAGCGAAAGCAGCTCTCTATAAGAACAAAGTACGTTTTGGTATGCTGTACCCAGCAAAACTCTGGGTCACATACCAACACAAGGAATATTTCTTTACAGCCCCTGCCGAGGCGAATAGATTCGTCGAGGAGCACGGGCTGGAAAAACGCCATGGGAAGTAGGGACGAGGGGCCCATGGCAAGGAGACACGTCATGCCGACGGGGGGGTGGGGAGGGGCGAGGCAAAGCCAGCCCCCTCCCCCCTGGCAGAAACACCCAGAACGGAAAACAACCCAATGCCCTAGGGCCCGCTCCAGGTGGGAGGCCAGGCCCCGGCACGAGGGAACGGGAGTACTGGAGAGGGGAAAGGGGAAGCGGGACAGCAACCTCCGGGAGGGGAGCCACCGTGCTAGCAGGAAAGCTAGCGAAGGGGGCGCGCAACAGAGCAGGGCCGCAGCGCACCCCCAACAGGGGGGAAGGCGCCAGGCAGGGGAGGGGGGGGATCACCCATCAAAGGTGGGAGAGCAAATGGGGACAGGAATGGGGGAGAGAGGGGCAATGGAGGGGTACACAGGGGTATCCCCGAAAGGGATAGAGCGGGGGGGGGGGGCACCCGGGGGGCGAGAGACCAGGGAGGGGAAACGCAGGGACGAAGGGACAAAAGAGGCCAGTAAGGGAATAGGGCCACAAAGTGCCACAGACAAGGGCTCGAAACAGGGAACTGCTGCAAGCACCCACCCAGTACGGTCTGTGGGTGAAGGGGCCCCCCGGAGTGCAGGGGACTACCCGCGTGGCGGACACAAAGTGGACGGCCATGGCGGGTGTCCCCGGGACAAGGGGGAACCCCGGAGCGCAGGGACCCGACCGCATGGGGAGAGCAGTGATAGTGGACATCCTGGACGGCCCCCTAACATAGGGAAACCCCAGAGGGCAGGGGCGCGTCCACCGGACAAATATGGTTAACCCCACAGGAGCAAGGGGGCAGAAGCCCCCCACCAGAATAGTCACCTGGAACGTAAGGGGACTTAACGGCCCAGTGAAGAGATCTAGAGTCCTCACCCACCTTAGAAACATGAGGGCCGACATAGTCTTCCTCCAAGAGACGCACTTGAGGGAGCGGGACCAACTGCGGGTAAGAAAGGGCTGGGTGGGACAAACCTATCATTCCTGTTATGGGGCAAGGGCCAGGGGGGTGGCGATCCTGATTGGCAAGAGGACAATGTTTAGGGCGACAAAGACGGTTACGGACCCAGGGGGACGGTATGTCATGGTCAGCGGGGCCCTGGATGGGGCGCCGGTAGTTCTAGTTAACGTGTACGCGCCCAACTGGGACGACACGAGCTTCATCCAAAAGACCATGGCAGAAATCCCGGACATAGCGACGCACCGACTAATCATGGGGGGGGACTTCAACTGTGTACAGGACCCAACGACGGACAGATCAAACCCCAGAACGGGGAAAACCTCAAACATGGCAAGGGAACTCAGCCACTATATGGAGCAGATGGGAGCAGTAGACCCCTGGAGATTCGCCCACCCGGGGGAGAAAGAATTCTCTTTCTTCTCCCCAGTACACAACGTGTACACCAGAATTGACTTCTTTGTGGTGGGGAAAACGGTGCTTCCAGAGATAGACAAGGTGGAATACTCCGCAATTGTGATATCAGACCACGCTCCACACTACATGGATGTGCGGCTAGAGACGGGAAGGGCCCAGCGCCCCAAATGGAGGTTGGACGGTGCCTTACTAGCTGACAAGGCCTTCAGCGAAAGGATAGCGCAGGCCATAGCGGAGTACACTGAGATCAACCAAAACGGGGAGGTCTCACCCTCCACGTTCTGGGAAGCGCTTAAGGCCGTACTAAGAGGGGAAATCATAGCCTACAAAGCGCAAAGAGATAGGGAGGAAAGGGTGGCTAGGCAGAAGCTGGTCGACTCCATACTGGAGGTAGACCATAAATACTCCGAGGCCCCGACTGTAGAACTCCTGGCGGAGAGAAAAGAATTACAAAGGAACTTTGACCTGCTCTCCACCAGGAAAGCAGTACACCAACTCCGCCAGGCACGCGGGGCCCTATACGAACACGGAGACAAAGCCAGCCGCCTGTTGGCCCACCAGCTGAGAAAGCAGGCAGCCAGCAGAGAAATCGCGCAAATCAGAGATACCAGAGGCACGTTGGAAACAGAACCAGAGAAGATTAACAAAACCTTCAAGGCCTTCTACCAAGAGCTGTACACCTCAGAGCCCCCAACGGGGAAGGCTGGGATGAACCGGTTTCTTGACGGACTGAACATACCAGTTGTGGGAGAGGGCAGAAAACGGGATCTGGAAGCACCACTAGCACTGGGAGAGATCATGGAGAGCATTAGCTCCATGCAGGCGGGGAAGGCGCCGGGACCGGACGGATTCCCGGCGGACTTCTACAAAAAATTTGCGACAGCGCTGGCCCCGCACATGCGGGAGATGTTCACAGACTCGCTAGCTAGGGGCACGTTGCCACCCACGTTAGCACAGGCCTCAATCTCGCTGATACCTAAGAAAGACAAAGACCCAACGGAATGTGGGTCATACAGACCCATATCTCTGCTGAACGCAGACGCCAAAATACTGGCCAAAATCCTAGCCAAAAGGCTAGAAGACTGTGTACCTGAGGTGGTCACAGAGGACCAGACGGGCTTTGTCAAAGGTAGACAGCTGACCGCGAACATCAGGCGCCTGCTGAACGTGATAATGACCCCCTCCGGGGAGAGAACACAAGAGGTGATCGTCTCCCTGGACGCAGAAAAGGCCTTCGACAGAGTCGAATGGAAATACCTCATAGAGGTACTGGAGCGGTTCGGGCTTGGAACAGGGTTCACCGCTTGGGTAAAGCTCCTGTACAACGCTCCCATGGCGAGTGTACAGACCAACAATACCAACTCCCAATACTTCCAGCTGCACAGGGGCACCAGACAAGGATGCCCACTGTCCCCGCTGCTGTTCGCACTAGCAATCGAACCGCTAGCAATCGCGCTCAGGGCAGCAAAAAATTGGAGGGGGATCCGAAGGGGAGGTAGAGAGCACAGAGTCTCACTCTATGCGGATGATCTGCTCCTCTATATCTCGGACCCACAAAGCAGCATGGACGGGATCATCGCGCTCCTGAAAGAGTTTGGAGCCTTCTCGGGCTACAAACTCAACATGAGCAAAAGTGAGATCTTCCCATTACACCCACAAGGGGGGGGGGGGGCAGCACTAAAGGGGCTGCCGTTCAAACAAGCCCGACATAAATTCCGCTACCTGGGGATCCAAATAGCCCATGACTGGAAAGGGATCCACAAATGGAACCTCACCAGCCTGACGGAGGAAGTTAAAAAGGACCTGCAAAGATGGAACACACTCCCGCTCTCCCTCGCGGGGAGAGTTCAGACGATCAAAATGAACGTACTGCCCAGGTTCCTCTTCCTGTTTAGATCCATTCCGATCTACATCCCCAAGGCCTTTTTCAAAGCGCTGGACAAACTCATCATGGCGTTCGTATGGGGGGGTAAAAATGCTAGGATCCCAAAGAAGGTCTTACAAAAAACAAAAACCAGGGGAGGGTTAGCCCTCCCGAATCTACAACTCTACCACTGGGCAGCAACAGCCGAGCGAGTAAGGGGATGGATCCAGGAGCCAGAAGCTGAGTGGGTGCGTGCGGAGGAGGCCTCCTGCATGGGAACCTCCCTCCGGGCCCTCGCCACGGCAGCACTCCCATCCCCACCCAAAAAACACTCCAGCAGCCCAGTGGTGACAGCCACCCTCCAATCCTGGAACCAACTGCGGCAGCAACTTGGCCTGACCAAAATGTCGAACAGGGCTCCCATCTGCAACAACCATAGGTTCAAACCAGCACTGACCGACGCCACCTTCAAAAGGTGGAGGCAGGACGGGGGGACACTGACAGTCAGGGACCTGTACACGGACGACAGGATCGCAACACTGGACGAACTGACAGAGAAATTTCAGCTAGCTGGGGGGAACGAGCTACGGTACCTGCAGCTCAAAAACTTCCTACGAAAGGAGATAAGGACGTACCCACAACCGCCACGACAGACACTACTGGAAGACCTACTGGACGCAAGTATCCTAGAGAAAGGGAACTGTAGTGACATGTATGACCGACTGGTAGATAGGGACGACACCGTACTGGACGCAACAAGGAGGAAATGGGAGGACGACCTGGGGATGGAGATCGGGTGGGGACTCTGGAGCGAAGCACTGCATAGGGTCAACTCCACCTCCACGTGCGCAAGGCTCAGCCTGACGCAACTAAAAGTGGTACATAGAGCCCACTTAACAAGAACCCGTATGAGTAGGTTCTTCCCGGAGGTGGAAGACAGATGTGAACGGTGCCAAAGAGGCCCGGCCAACCACGCCCACATGTTCTGGTCCTGCCCCAGACTCGTGGAGTACTGGACAGCCTTCTTCGAGGTAATGTCCAAAGTGGTGGGAGTGAGGGTGGAGCCATGCCCGATAGTGGCGGTCTTCGGGGTTTCAGAACAGCCAGATCTATTCCTGGGGAGGAGGGCGGATGCCCTTGCCTTTGCCTCCCTGATCGCCCGCCGTAGAATCCTGTTTGGCTGGCGGTCAGCAGCACCGCCCAGAGCTGCGGACTGGCTGTCCGACCTCTCGGAATCTCTCCAAATGGAGAAAATCAAATTTGCCATCCGAGGGTCGGACGACGGCTTCCACAGAACGTGGGAGCCATTCATGCAACTGTTCCGGGACCTATTTGTGGCCAATGTACAAGAGGAAGAATAGTCGGGGGAAGGTAGCGGGAGGGGGGGGGGGGCTACAGGTTCGTTACGGGGGTTCGATGGCTAGCTAAGGCCCAAAACCAAGCTAAATAAACATGTTGAGGGGGGGGGGGGGGGGGGGGCGCAGTTACTACTACGAAGATGCTTACCTGTAAATATGTGTGTTAATTTTTGCGTGTTTGTTTTTGTTTGTTTTTTTTTCTCTCTCCTAACAATTTGTAATTTGTTCAATATAAAATACGAAAACTGAATAAAAACATTTATAAAAAAAAAAAAGGCCTCCTCCTGCTCCTATCTTCTATGTATCTCTGTACCCAACCTCTCAAACAATGGAAGCCATGTATACCGTATACAAGATGCACCAAAGGAACTCATCAAGGCTCTTTAAGCTGGAGATTGGAAATAAAAAACTAAATTACTGTTCCAGCAGCATCTGTGGAGAGGGAAGAGTTAACATTTCAATTCCAATATGACTTTTATTCAGAACATTTATAAAGAATGGCACTGGCGGTTTTGTTTGCCACGATTTTATGCCAATGAAATATTACACAATTTGAGATTTAATAGGAGTTGCACCCACTTTTGCACTGCAATATGTAGTCAGATTCTCAGTCCAGGCTATGAAGAAACATTCTACTATCAATTCAGCTCTGACATAGATATCTGGCGTGATTCACCGGCCTAATGGTTCTCTCGAATTGAGCGAAACAAGGCTGGTGAATAGCGGCAGCGGGCAAAAACAAGAACTGCGCCAGGCGCCAAACAGTTTGCGATGCAACCAGCCTGCTCCCCTAGGTGAAATTGGGACCTCACCGTAGCATGGAGAGAAAACAATCACACTTATTCCCTATTTCCATATAATTAACGGAAGCTCCCCCATATCCAAAGGCCTCATTCATCAGCCTCCCCACCAAGTGGTCACGCTAGTGTCAATTAGTGAACCTGGCGGAAGGACTTCTGCGGGGAGCCGATGTGGTAAGTAGCCACATTTGCTCAAAGGCAAAGAGCCCGGGGCTTGCCACCCCAGTGCTCAGTTGGTGAGGTGGGGAAGCATCAAAGCAGCATTTGATGGAGTATGGAGTCAAGGAACCCTTGCTAAACTGGTGTCAATGGGAGTTAGGGCGACATCTCCTGCACCCATAGCCTCTGGGACTCCTCCAATCTGCCATGGATCCGTTAGAGTGTCGCTGACATCTCCCTCCGAATGTCCAGACTGCTCCCTATCATCTCCCTCAACTCCGGATATACCTCTTCCAGAGGCTCAGCATCAGGCTGGGACCGGGCATCCAGCAGACCTCTGACTGCTGTCTCGCCTGGGGGTTACTGCCTCCATCTGATGTCTAATTTAATCTTTATTATCGTTTCAAGTAGGCTTACATAACACTGCAAGGAAGTTACTGTGAAAATCCTCCAGTCACACACTCCGTCGCCCGTTTGGGTACACGGAGGGAGAATTCAGAATGTCCAAATTACCTAACAAGCACGTCTTTCGGGACTTGTGGGAGGAAACCGGAGTACCCGGAGGAAACCCACGCAGACACGGGGAGAACATGCCGATTCCACACAGACAGTGACCCAAGCTGGGAATTTAACCTGGGACTCTGGTGCTGAGAAGCCATAGTGCTAACCACTGTGCTACCATGATGCCCTGTTGGTGTCCCGATCTCCGAGGGCCCTGAAACGATCCCCGACTGCAAAGGTGCCAGACTGGCACTAACTAGAATGCTCCGGTAACACCAGCAGTGCTAGGGCACCACCCTGCCCAAGGGAATGCAGCTGGGGGCCTCCAGTTCACTCACAGGCTGAGAAGACACATAGGGCATCATTAGCCACAAGCGTAGCTCCAGCAGTGGGAGTTGTAATGTGAAGGAAGAGAGGGGTGAAGTGAGTGTTGGGGGCCGTATGAATAGTTGAGGGGGGGCTGGATAATCGCATGGGGGCGGAATGGTCTCACGGGAGGGCGTTGTCGTATCTACTCACTCGTACTGCCCGGTGTAGGACGTTGACCTTTTTCCGGCACTGGAGGCCAGTCCTCCTGGTCACACAGCCGCCATCTCATCCCAGGCATCACTGGCTGCCCTGTGGCTGACCCTTCGGAACCCTCGGGGGAAACAGGACATCCCTCCTGGCCTCCACTGGGTCTAGCAGCCTTTCCAGGTCAGCATTCCCGAATCTTGGTGCCAGTCTCCTATGTGCCATTCTTGCAAGCTGACTGACGTTGGCTGAGCAAGTGCTGTTCGACCTCGTTAGCGGGGGACTGGCGAGTGCTGAGCCGCTGAATCCGCTGGTGAGCTTTCATTTGTGGAGCGAAGCCCGTGGGACTTCGAGAAGTGGATCAATTAACATTGAATAGCATTGCAGCCTTGCTGGTTTGACTGCCAGGAAGCTCGTGGCAGTTCCTGCTTGCTATCACACTTAGAAATCTTTCCAGAGGGCAGCACGTTGGTTAACACGGCTGCCTCACGGCACCGAAGTCCCAGGTTCGATCCTGGCTCTGGGTCACTGTCCTTGTGGAGTTTGCACATTCTCCCCGTGTTTACCTGGGTTTTGGCCACACTAAATTGGCCCTTCATTGGAAAAAAAATAATTGGGTACTCTAAATTTAAAAAAACCTTTCCTAAGAATCGCGCCCATCATTTGGGTCCAGTGGAGACAGTTTATCTTGAAAGTGATTGCAGCATCTTTCTTTTATGGGAGTTTATAATAATCATTTTAATTTTCACAAGTAGGCTTACATTAACACTGCAGTGAAGTTACTATGAAAAGCCCCGAGTCAGCGCCTGTTCGTGTACACTGAAGGAACATTCAGAATGTCCAAATTACCTAATGGCACCGTCTTTCGGGACTCGTGGGATGAAACCAGAGCACCGGGAGGAAACTCACACGACACGAGAACATGTAGACACACAGTCAGTGGCCCAAGCCGGGAATTGAACCTGGGACCCTGCTGCTGTGAAGCCATAGTGCTAACCACTATGCTACCCACTGCTGTCTAAATACAATGGGATATTATATTAGTACCAGTATGCTCAAAAGTTTATGTTCTGCATTTATGCTCCTTCAATCTCTTAAAAGTGAACACAGATGTCAAGTCTTTGTGCAGCTTTCCTTGAAGCAAAGCATGAACTGGAAAAGGGCAGTTCTGATCACAAGGTCAACCAAGGCGTATGAATTTTCAAGCATAAACATGTATTGTAAAAAACACATCAATAATGGAATATTGGCTTCGGGCTGAACTATTGGATACAAAATATATTTTACAATAAGCTCACCATCATTAATTAATTTCACTGACATGGACTGGTTTTGCCAAATAGTTTGATCCTGCGCTGTATATTCTCTGAAACTTTGCTAAAACATTTGGCCAAGGTCTCAAGATATTGCATTTCGTCAAGATAGAAACACAAACTGAAACAATTAAATTCTTTGCAGGGGCAATGGTTATATAGCATGTGTTATCAGAGCCCAAGAAATTAAGCACCTTATCAACTTCAGATTTCTGTGCACTCTCTTAAAAACTTTCAAAAAGTCCTGAGAGACAAAAGAAACAAATACATTTCTGGGCAAGATGACTTGTATGGAATAGAATGTTTCTTGGCCGCAGGAGGTTGCCTACCATTGGTGGGATCTTTTGGCCCCATAGCTGTCAATAGGATTTCCCATTGAATCCACGTCCTGGCACTGGGAAACCCACAGCGGATGGTTGCCGTGGGCAGGAGCAGAAGTTGCCACTGGCGAGAATAGCCAAAAATCGACGCCTGCATCCCCAATCACGAAAGCACTCCATATTATTTCCAATTCCACACACTGCCAGGTTCAAGAATTTCCATGTGTTTTTTTTTTTGATGGAACAAAAAATATTTTGGAAAGTTCAGTAGATAGGGGTGGCACGGTGATTAGCACTGCTGCCCCACAGCGCCAGGGACCCGGGTTCATTTCCTGTCTTGGGTGACCATCTGTCTGGAGTTTTTAATGTTCTCCCAGTGTCAGTGTGAGTTTCCTCCGGGTGCTCTGATTTCCAAAGGTGTGCAGGTTAGGCGGATTGACCATGATAAAATTGCCCCTTAGTGTCCAAAGGTTTAGGTGGAGTTATTGAGGTACGGTGATAGGTTTTATTCGTGATGGTTGGTGTAGATTCGATGGGCCAAAAGACCTCCTTCTGTACTGTAGGGATTCTAACTTGAAAAATTCTAAGATCTAGAGCAGAATGTAAAAGAACCTCAGACTGGCTATTACTGAGCTCCAAATTATTCTGGACAATTATTCCAGGGATTGTGAGGGGTTAACCCTCACAATCCGGGAGGACTGGACAACAATCAGGACTTGAATTATCGCGGTTAGAAAATAAATTCCAGCACCAATTTTAGAAAGGTTATGTAGCACACTGTCCTTTTGTTTCTGGCATCGATGTTTGAATCTACTTCGGAATAATGGCATAGAAGTCTCTGTTCTGATAGCTTGAAATACAAACAGACTAGAACAGGTACAGGAAGGTAACACGATAGTTCTGGGAGATGGTCATTTAAGTTGTCAGTATTCGAGATAAATCTGGTCAAACATCCAGGTTAGTTTTTATTACAGCAAAGTTAATCTTAGACCAAAGCAAACATATGATACTTGGATATAACAAAGTGGAGCCAAATACATCTTCTTCCAAATAGGAGACAGTTCCGAAGTGTCGTATTTCTCTCTCTATAGATACTGCCAGCCTGTTGAGCATTTCCAGCACTTCTCCCCATTTACCCCATCAAAACCCCTTCGCATCTTGAACACTTGCTTTACCTATGCCGTGTACCACTTCCAATCGAGAAAGTATTGCAAAGCTGCAAATGTAATTCTGTTATTCAAGAGAGGAAGGAGACCAAAAGCAGGAAAAATCTTCTCATCCATGTTCTTATTACCTTAAGAGACTGAACACCTTAGGAAACTATAGGCCGGTTAGGCCAAATCGGTCTTTGGGAAAATACTGGAATCCATTATTAAGGGAGTAATAGCATTATGAATTTCTAAGTGGCCTGCTAGCAGACAGAGTCAATGCAGTTTTGTGAAAGAGAAGCAATGTTTGACAAATTTATTAGTGTTCAAATAAACAAGTACTATAACATACTATAACAAGTAGCGTGGATAAAGGGGACCCCATAAATGTGGTGTATTTGAAATTCCAAAAGTCATTCAATAAGGTGGCTTATAAAAGGCTACTACACGGATCAGAGCTTAAGATGTTGCTTGGGGTTATGTATTAGCATGAATAGAGGATTGGTTAACCACCAGAAAACAGGTTAGATGGATCATTTGGCAAGTGGGGGTGCTACAGGTGTTAGGGCCTTAATTATTTATGATGAATATTAATAAGCTGGATGAGGGGACAGACTATATTGTAGCCTTTCTTGATGATACAAAATATAGTTAGGAAGTTATGAGGATACAAAGAGTCTGAAAAGGGATTTTCATAGTTGAAGTGAGCAAACAAGTGGATTATAATGTGGGAAAATGTAATGTTGCCGACTTTTGACAGGTGTAATAGTAAAGCAGATTACATAATGGGAAGAGACCTCAGAATGCTACAGTTCAAAGGTTGTCCTGGTACATAAATCACAAATTAGTATTTCCGTACAGCAAATAATTAAGGCGGCAAATGGAATGTTGGTCTTTGTTGCAAAGGGGATGGAATATAAAAGTAGGGAGTTTTGCTACAAACGTACAGCGCACTACAAGACATTGAAATCTCCTTACTTTAGAACATGCTTGCATTGGAATCAGTTCACAGAAAGTTCCCAGTCCTGGGATGAAGGTGTCATCATACAAGGAAAGGTTTTGCAGGTTGGGTCAGAGCTTAGAAGAATGAGAGGTGATATTAAAATGTATAAGATTTGAGGGGGCATAACAGTGTTCTTTCTCATGGTGGAATCTAAAAGTAGGAGGCACAGTTTCAAAATGGGGAGGGGGTCTCCTATTTAACATGGAGATGAGGAAGAATTTCTTTCTTCAGAGGGGCATTAGTTTTTGGGAATCCCTCACAACAAGAGCAATGGAGGCTGGTTTGATGGTGCCAGACAGATATTTGATGAACAAGGAAATCAAGGGTTAAGGCAGGAAAGTGAAGTGAAGGCCACAATCAGGTCAGCTGTAACCTCATTGAATGACAGAGCAAGCTCTGTCGGACGAATGACCTGCTCCTATTGCTCATGATTCTCATGAAGTAGACGCCCTTTCCACGCTTCTAAAATTATGTTGCTTTTGACAAGAAAACTCATGGATTAACACAATAAATTTTGTTTTCCTTCCCTCATTTCTGAAGATATTTGCCTCCAATCGCCAATACTCCAAGGTGACTTGAGTGAGAATAGAAAGAGTGGAACAGTGTGGGGTGGAGAAGGAAGGAATCATCTATGATCTTTTTAAGCTGTGACATGTTGGGGCTCCAAGGTGTTCGATTTCCTCAGCTTAACTTTTGTTATTAACAATGCAGTAGGTTGCTGATATTTGCAAAATTAGTATCAAGCCTTTTCCGGCCCGCAGCCCAACCAAACCTATTTTTCTATTTCAAAGACCTAATTATTCAGACGGAGGAAGGTAAAAATCAGCCTTCACAAAGACTTAAATGATATTCACCAGACAATAAATGTTAACATTCTTTTTCCAAGATAACTATGTTAATTATCTTGCCACAATAGCGTAAACAACCAGCAGAAATCTGTTGCTATTAAACAGTGGCATGGGGCTTTTCATCCAACATTCTGAAGCAAGATCATAAATTGCAGCGACATTTCTGTGGGGTCAAAATGCAGCTGAAATGTATCAAGAGGGTGGGACCCGTGGTGGATTAAAATGTCAGAGGGCAATTGGTGCTGGAAAGAAACTTGCAGCAGAGCATCGCGTTTTATATGACCTTCCCAGAGCATACTCAACAACACATGAAGTCACTCTGGCATAGTTCTATTAACTGCTTGTCTCAGAGCATTGTCAGCTGGTACACAGGAAGTAGATTCTCATTATGTACAAGAGTTCATAGGCAGAAGCCTCTTTGATCTTCGGAATAGAAAGGAATGAGATACTCTCCATCTTGGGTGGACTACAAGAGTTAATTCTACTCTTTGCTTGTGTCAAATTTGATAGGAATCTAAGCTTTACAGAACTGAACAGCTGCCAACAGTTTCACAAAAATACTTTGTTATATCTCCCATGATGGAAAAGATTGCTAAGATTAAAGTACTGCATGTTAGTTACCGATAATTAATCCCTTTACCAATGATTCCTCTGGACGAATTGACATTTTATCTATGTCATTAAATGCAACTTGTTTATTGAAATGTGTGGAGAGAATGTGTATTTATATGTTGCTTCGGAAGGAACATTTTCCAATCCTTTCCCACCTTCCTCCGTACATCCCCATAACTCTCCTTAGAAAAGGGCAGTGCTCTAAATTACTTGGAGCGAGCCAATGGCCACACAGTGTAATACAGTGTCAGTTTACCACAATACACATATTATATACTACAGTGGTTTAACCACACTGACCTACCCATGAATGACGAGCAGACAAAGGCTGCCATCTTAAGCACCTACAAATATGTCCCTGAGGCACATCACCAGCAATTCAGAGGCAGTGGTGTAGTGGTATGGTCACTGGACTAGTAAACCGGAAACCCAGGGTAATGTTCTGGAGTCCCTAGTTCAAACCCCATCACTGCTGATGGTGAAATTTGCAATCTGGAATTAGAAGTCTAATGATGACCATGAAACCATTGCCGATTGTCGTAAAAACCCGTAATGTCCTTTTGGGAAGGAAATCTGCCCCCCTTGTCTGGTCTACATGTGACTCCAGTCCCGCAGCAATGTAATTGACTCTGAACTGCCCCCTCAAGGGCAATTAGGGATGGGCAATAAATGCTGGCCCAGCTGGCAACACTCACATCCCATGCACCAATGGAAAAAAGAGATTCCGGAGCATACAAAATAGGAATAGAAGGTCATTTGACCCCTCATGTCGGCTCCATCATTCAATACGATTATGACTGATTTGTTTGTGTTTCTAATTCCACATTCCCATCTATCCCCAATCCCTATTGATTCACCTACCTAACAAGAATCTATTTACCTCAGCCTGAAAATATTCGCCTCCAGAGGGAGAGTTCCGAAGTTGCACAACTGTCGGAGAAACTATTTCACCTCATCTCTGCCCTAAAAGGGCGACCCCCAATTTTAAAACAGTTCCCCCTAGTTCTGGACTTACCAGGAGGAAACATCCTTACTACGTCCACCTTCAATACCGTTCATGATCGTGCTTACTTCAATCAAGTCACCTCTCATTCTAAACTCCAGTGGGAACAAACCCAGGTTTTAGTGCAATTACAGCCATCCTTAAATAAGGAGACCAAAATTGCACACAATGTTCAAGATGTGGAATCAACAATGTCCTGAACAAGTGAAGCATAACATCCTTACTTTTATGTTTAATTACTCTCTTAATAAAAGGTTGGCATTCCAGTAGCCGTCTTAATTATTTGCTGTACCTGCATACTAACGTTTTCAGAGTAGTGCAAGAGAACACCAAGTCTCTCTGCACCTCACAGTCCTTCTCGGTTTGAGCCAGAGAGTTAGAGGCCTCCAGCACAGAAAAGGCCCCATGGGTCCACCAGTGTCTGCGCCAGTCAAAAACAACCACCTAACTATTCTAATCCCATTTTCCAGCACTTGGCCCATAGCCTTGTATGCCTTGGTATTGCAAGTGCACATCTAAGTCCTGGTTGCTGCCTCCGCCACACTTTCAGGTAGCGAGTTCCAGACTCCCACCACCCTCGAGGTGAAAAGGTTTTCCCTCGCATCCCCCCCCCCCCCCCCCCCAAACCTCCTGCTCTTCACCTTAAATCTATATCCACTGGTCTTTGATCCCTCCACCACAAGGAAAAGTTTCTTCCTGTCCACTTTATCCATCTCAATCATGTCCCCCCTCAGTCTCCTCTGCTACAAGGAAAACAACCCCGATCTCTCCATTACTAAAACTCTCCAGCCCAGGCAACAACATATTAAATCTCTTCCCAGCACCCTTTCCAGTGCTATCACATCCCTCCTATAATATAGAGCCCAGAACTGCACACAACATTTCAGCTGTGGCCTAACCAATGTTATACAGTTCCAGTACAACGTCCGTGCTCTTAAACTCTGTGCCTCAGCTAATAAAAAGTATACCATGTGCCTTCTCAATCACGTTATTCACCTCCCTGCAACCCTAAAGGACCAGGGGGCAGGATTTTCTCAGCCCAGGACCAGGCCGGAGAATCGCCGCTACCGGCACGAATCGTGCCATGCCGCCCCGATGCCGGGGCGCGATTCTCCGCAGAGCAGAGAATCGGTGCCATTGGCACTGGCGTGGTCGGCGCAGTGCCGGTCGGGGGCCCCCCTGCTGATTCTTGGCCCGTGATGGGCCGAGCGGCCGTAACAAAAATCCCAAGTCCCGACGGTGCCTTTCTAACCTGCTCCTAGCCGGCGGGACCTTGGCGTGGAAGGGTCCGGGGGCGGCCTGCGGGGGTGGGGTCCGACCCCGGGGGGGACATCCGTTGTGGCCTGGCCCGTGATCAGGGCCCACCGATCTGCGGGCCGGCCTCTCGGGCTGGGGGCCTCCTTTCTTCCGCGACAGCCCCTGTAGCCCTACGCCATGTTGCGTCGGGGCCGGCGCGGAGAAGGGAACCGCTGTGCATGCACGCGTTGGCGCCGGTGCAACTGCGCATGTGTGGACCCTGCGGCGCCCAGTTGATGCTGGGATCAGCAGCTGGAGCAGCAAGGATCGCTCCAGGGCCATGCTGGTCCACTGTAGGGGCCAGAATTGCTGATCCGGAGGCCATGTCGACGCTGTCGGGAAACGCAACGGCGTTTCCAATGGCGTCAACACTTTGGGCAGCCTCAGGATCAGAGAATCCTGCCCAATGTTAATGCACACCAAGATCCCTCGGATCCTCGGTGCTTCCCAGGAATCTGCTGTTATCACGTATTCCCTTGCCTTGTTTGTCCTGCCCAGGTCCATCATCTCACACTTGTCCAGATTGAATTCCATGTGCCACTGATCAGCCTATCTGACCAGCCCGACTGTATCTTCCTGTAATCTAAGGCTATCCTCCTCACTATTTACCATCCCACCAATTTTCATATCATCCGCAAACTTACTGATCAAACCTCCTCCTATATTCAAGTCTAAATCATTTATATAAAACCACAAGCAGCAAGGGCCCCAACACTGATCCCTGTGGGATCAAACTGAACACAAGCTTCCAGTCAGGGAAACACCCGTTGATTATCACTGAGTAATTCTCTTTTATTCTTGCTGCCAAAGTGAACTTCACATTTTCTAAAGGCCATGGGACCAATATCAATGAGCAGAAATCTGGATGGAAGCAGAAAGCTGGGTAAGGTCCCAAGTCCCAAAATAGTGAAAGAGCAGCCACAAACATCGAGAGGGCTGCTCAAATGTTGCAAGGCTGAAGCCAGGCCAGTAAAATAGATTCACAGAGTATTCCAGGATTAAATAGGAACCAGAGAAGTCCCAGATCATGGGAAGAGATGGTGAGGGGAGATGCTCTGTGTAGCCAAAAAGCCTGAAAGAAGACAAGCTCTTAAAAACGGGAAAGGAAAAGCTTACTAACTCCCTGAAGTATGGCTGGCAAGAAACCTCTTTTTGAAAATGAATAGGGACAAAGGGAATTCCTAAAATATGCAGCAGGTAGGGAGTGAGAGTCCCCCCCCCCAGTTGAAAAGACAAGGAGCGTAGCTGGAGCTGCATCTCCACTTGAGGGGAGAAGTGTTCCCGGGGAGATAGAATGAGTTAGGCGAGCACCCCGTTCAAAGCCAGCAGCCCTAGTGAGCAAGCAAATGATTGCTTTAGCAAATAGTTTTCTGGCAAATTTAAAATGGGAACCAGGAAAGTTCCCAAATTAGGTTCAGAAAAAGAGTGATGGTGATGCCTCACTTAGTGGAAAAGCCACCAGGAGGTACAGCGAGAGAGCAGTAGTGTTCCAGAGGGCAGTAGTGACCCAGAAGACGGTGGCTGACATCCAATGGACCAGCAGAGGGATCCTAACCAGATTGGATCCTACACTCACCCTAATGCAAGGTGACTGACAGGGTTTCCCCCAGCAATTCACCAGGCTACAATATTGAAGCCCTACCTGGTATGATGCGGCAGAGGCACCTTCCAGCTCCTATCATTCATGCCCAGAAAGGCTGGCGGAAGTTTGGATACAGACTCCTAGACTGTTGCCCTGCCAACCTAATGTACCTAGCTTCCATAGTGCCAACATCCAAGTCGGACACGAAACTGGAATCCCCTAAAGAAGCCAAAGTCCCTTTGAAACACCCCAACCTCCTGGGCCTGTAAAGATGAACCCATGGGTGAGCGAGGGAGAAGGTAAGCTGGACAAGACCAGATCAGCCCGAGAAGCAAAAGGCCTGTCACTCTCAAGGGTAAGATTCCCAGCATCCCATGCAGATATTCCAGACCAGCTGGATTGTCCCTCACCCCAGAATTCTAACTATCCTGCCAAACCCCCAAACCCTTTGGAGGATACTGATCAAAGGCTGGACAGGCAGAGTTCGGATAACAAGGGCTTTGTTAATGCTTGACTCCTAGAGGGTATTCAGAACCCGAATCCTGAATAGACTTATCCAAAAGTTACATTCCAATTTTCCAAAGGCACCTAAACCTTCCATGACCCAAGACCGGACAACACTCTCACTGAGGCACTAATCCAGAAGAAAATGCGGCACAGAACTGCCATTTCCCTGCTAGCTGTGTGCAGCATGTGCCAGTGCGAGCGAGCGAATGCAACTTCCTATTTTTCCTTTATTCAAGACTACATAAGAAAGTGTGGATAATGACATTTTGACAAGGCTGAATTTATGTCTGACTGTGATCCTCAAGAGCTATTTGGCAGCATTGCACATACTTGGCACCTGGTTATCTATTCAGAGATGCTAAAGCCCCTGTGATCTGCAAAGACAAAATTCAAAGGGAGTCATACAAAGGCCACCTACAGTTCATAAGCCAAGCCTGGCCAACCAGAGCAGTTTTGTTTGCTGGGACAAAGAACCCTGCAACTTCCCATTAGACTTAATGGTTGGAACATTAACAATTTCAGGAACTGAGACACTGATATACACCCTTCAAAATCAAAGTGGAGTGGTGGACGTCATGTGCATGAACCCTAGCTGGTTGAACAAATAATATTGCCTCGTGGAACTACAAAGCAGAGCTTGGCATCTTTCCATCTCCTAGCAGCAGCACAGAATGCTTTGAATGCTTAGCACCATCGACACTTTCTACTGGAACCTCTTACAGGGGCTGGTTCAGCACAGTGGGCTAAATCGCTGGCTTGTAATGCAGAACACCACCAGCAGCACGGGTTCAATTCCCGTACCGGCCTCCCTGAACAGGCACCGGAATGTGGTGACTAGGGTTTTTTCACAGTAACTTAATTGACGCCTACTTGTGACAATAAGGGATTATTATTATGTACGATCGCCAACAAAGACCGATTAATCTCCGCACATGCTTATCTCATCATGGAAGTCAACTCGGTTGGAAAAGTACATAATCGAGCATCAGTTAAGGTCTTTGCTCTGTAAATCCTTCTTTCCCTGTCTTGCTGTACTATGTGAATGTACAGGAGGCCACATAGCAACCATCTCTCCCACGTTTCGATTGTGCGCGTAGGTAAAACCAGCTATTTGCATTCACCCTATTGCAAGTTTTCTATGCAGTTATTAATAGAAATTGGATCACTGGAAAATAAAAATGAGGGTTTGAGAAATACACCAGTTCTTATAAAGTGGAAAATCATAATCATAACACCTTTCTGTTCATGGATGGGTGGCGAGAGGAGAAATCAATTAATGCTGTTTAAATGAAGCCACCTCCTGTCCTTAACAGCAGGAACTAACAAAGTCCCACAACAGCAAGTGTAAAACATGCAGATAATCTGTTTCGATGATGTTTGTTCAGGGACAACTATTGGCCAAGATAACAGGGAAAAAATAATGGTACAACCAAAGACAGAAAGGGACTCAGTTCAACACTTCACCTGAAGGACAAGCAGGGCCGGCTCAAGGTACCGGCAACTCGGGCAGTCGCCCGGGGCGCCATGTGCTAGGGGCGCCGCGTAAAAGACTCGGGTCCCGCGCATGCGCAGTTGGGCCGGTGCCAACCAGCGCATGCGCGGTGGCCGCCCTCCCTCAGGCCGCCCCGCACAAACTTGGCGGATGGATCCAGGCTCGCCGGTGGTCACTCCGGCGCCCCCCCCCTCCGGCCCCCTCCGGCCCCCCCCCCTCCCCCTCGGGCCCCCTCCGACCCCCCCCCCTCGGGCCTCCTCCGACCCCCCCCCCCTCGGGCCCCCTCCGGCCCGCCCCTCCAGCCGCCCCACCCCCCCTGCCCCCCCTCCCCGCCCCCCCAAAGGGCGCCGAAGTTCAGCTTGCCCTGGGCGCCAGCAACCCTAGGGCCAGCGCTGAGGACAAGTGCCCCAACAAATGATATAAGGTGGACAATTGAGTAGCAAAATGTCACAACTGTGCTTACCCACAGCATGACTATTGGAAAGCAGTTCTTCTGAAGATTTGCAGAGGTTACAGGAGAAACAACATCTGGCAAAGGGTTGAATACATTCCTGTCGACCCATCCATAACTGATCATCCATGAACATAAGAACACAAGATCATCAGAAATAAGAGTGGGCCACGTGGCCCACAATTCAATTAATTTAGGGCAGCACGGTGACAGTGGTTAGCACTGCTGCCTCACAGCACCAGGGACACAGCTTCAATTCTGGCCTTCGGTCACTGTCTGTTTGGAGTTTGCAAGTTCTCTGCCGATCTGCGTGCGGTTCCTCTGGGTGGTCCGGTTTCCACCCACAGTCAGTCCAAAAGGTGTGCAGGTTAGGTGGATTGGCCATGATAAATACCCCCTTAGTATCCAGGGATATGCAGGTTAGGTGTGGTTACCGTGTTTCAAGGATAGGGTGAGAGCCTGGTTAAGGCACTTTTTCAGACTTTCGGTGCAGACTCAATGGGCTGAATAGCTTCCTTCAGCACTGTAAGGATCCTATAATTCACTAAAATGGTGTTTCAACTTCACTATCCCACCCTATCCCCAAATTCCTCCAATTCTCAATCGCAATCTTCAATCCAAGAATTCACAATGAAGAAATGCAAACATCTCAAATCATATCTAATTGAGATTTTAATGAAAATTATTTTCCAGACAGACAGTCTGGACAGGGAGCCTGTATTTCAACTGCTTGGTCCTTGGGCCTGGATTTTCACAGAAGGAGATGGAGGCATTCTATGTGGAAATGTCAGCAGAGGCCCAAATCCAGACCCAAGCCTCCAGCTGCTGTAGATGGTGAAACATCTTCAACAGGTAGAATGATCATTAATGTCCAGCATTTAGTTCAGATTTCCCTTACTTGAGTCAATCAGCCAACAATTTAAAGAATGATGGAAGAAGACACAATGATAAGAGAACTGGAAAATCCATGCATAAATAAACCACCTTTAGCAATCAATGGGTATCGAAGATAAATTAACACAGGCCGTTGCGTTGGTCACTGAACTATCCCAGAACTCTGTATTTTTGTCTGATGTCGGGTAATTTTGGTTGTAATGAAATCATTATTACTGTCAGTCTTTCAAATGTGAAGTTAAAGCCAGAGTGTTGAGTGTTTATCTCTTCTCAAGGCCTGCTTTAAAAGGTCACTCCTTCCTCTCCTCGGTCTCACAGCTGTTTTCCCAAGCTTCAAACTGAGGCAAAGGTTCAATTTGAACCTTTAGCTGATGCTTTACAGAATGATGTTTCGAGCTCAGTAATTGAGGGATTAGCATTTCTCACGGACCGGATGTTAATTGTACATCAGTTGCGCTTTGTGTGCAGGTGGAGCACACAAGAGACACTTGACCCTCATGAGCACATTTTGCTTTGATATCCTTAAGTTTCCTTCCTGATTCTAATTTTAGTTGCAGCTTTCCTTTAAAAGGAGCAGCCCGTTTAAGACTGGCCTCTGCCCCACCAACTGTAGCACATCGACCAGCTAAATTCAAGGAACCACGATCGCTACCTGAAGGACGAGCCGCAGGAACTTCCAGCCGCCACATGTGGGGAACCAGATAAAGGCTGGTTTTAAACTATACCTAACCTGCACAGAGCCAGTCACTTGAAAGTTAAGTAAAGGTCATTTAAGCCGTTAGGTATAGTTTAATGTGTAGTACCGTGTAGATTAGATTAGAATTAGAACAGTACAGCACAGAACAGGCCCTTCGGCCCTCAATGTTGTGCCGAGCAATGATCACCCTACTCAAGCCCACGTATCCACCCTATACCAGTAACCCAACAACCCCCATTAACCTTATTTTTTAGGACACCAAGGGCAATTTTAGCCTGGCCAATCCACCTAACCCACACATCTTTGGACTGTGGGAGGAAACCAGAGCACCCGGAGGAAACCCACGCACACACGGGGAGGACATGCAGACTCCGCACAGACAGTGACCCAGCCGGGAATCGAACCTGGGACCCTGGAGCTGTGAAGCATTGATGCTAACCACCATGCTACCGTGCTGCCCTAATGTTTAGAACCAAGCCTATGTTTAATAATAAACAATAATTGAACTAATATACTGGTTGTGTGGTCATTTGTCCAATACACTGTACACACTCGCATCTTGTGGTTAATATTAATAAAGATAAAAGAGCAACAAGTCCATCCATATCTTACCTGCTTCACTATTTCAGGTACCAATGACCACTTGCTCATCTTTCATGAGGTGAAGTGCTGGTGCCATAGTCCACCCAAAGTCTGACCACAACGGGGTTTGTTGTAAACTTGGAAGGATGAAGGATTGTTATTTGCATACTGAAGAAATGAATTAGTCTTTCTCGAGTTGAAGTTTCTTGGAGTTAGAGACCCATCCAGATAAGGATATAAAAATATTTTAAAAAGGTAAACCCGTGCTTCTCAAACTTTTGTAATCCACATTGACACCAAAGGTAAAAGTTATACTGTAAGTTAGTGACTTTCTTAGCCCAAATTGAAGTTCAATGCTGAATGAGCTCACTGTTCATGAGTTGTTAGTGGGTCACTGTGGCTGTGGCAGAAAATCTTCAAATTCCTTTCGATTCCAGGAGTTGAGTTGAAGTCAACATAACCTTCATGCCCTGGGGGCAACAACATGCCCTGGGGGCAGCAGGGTAGCATGGTGGTTAGCATAAATGCTTCACAGCTCCAGGGTCCCAGGTTCGATTCCCGGCTGGGTCACTGTCTGTGTGGAGTCTGCACGTCCTCCCCCTGTGTGCGTGGGTTTCCTCCCACAGTCCAAAGATGTGCGGGTTAGGTGGATTGGCCACGCTAAATTGCCCGTAGTGTCCTATTAAAAGTAAGGTTAAGGGGGGGGGTTGTTGGGTTACGGGTATAGGGTGGATACGTGGGTTTGAGTAGGGTGATCATGGCTCGGCACAACATTGAGGGCCGAAGGGCCTGTTCTGTGCTGTACTGTTCTATAACCTCAATTACAGGAGACTAGGGGCAAAATTCTGTTTGGGAGACGATTCTCCCACCGAAGCCGAATTTGGATCCTTGCCAGGAGTGCAGAGAGGAAGTGATTCCAATCTTGGCCATGCAAATTTATGCATGGCAAAGATTGCGAGGGATTTCCTCGATCAGGCCACCATTTTGAGTTGGCAGCCCGGCAGAGGTATCCCACGGCTGGCCACCACCCCGCTGGCCCCCCCCACCCACGCATTGCAATTCAGACCACCACCCCCAAGCAATGCCGATCCACCCTCACGCCATGTTGAAGTGCGCTTTATACGAGATCACCTCTCCCCTTATCATGGCATTAGCACCTCCCATTAACGTGGAGGGAGAGACCGATCCATTCCCTTTAAACAGTGTACTCTTCAATGGCCTCGGCTGTGCAGGCACAGAATCCCCTCCCTGCCAGTAATGCCACATCTAATCTCCATGGTGCCCACTAGATGGGATTTGTCCCCAGCTCAGGGTCCACAAAATGTGGAGCACGGTCAGAGATTATTAATCGCCAAATACTCTGCCTTTCTGACACCATGGAATAGGGACTTGCCCAACAAAAAAAAAGTCAACCCTGGAGTAGACCTCGTGCACGTGTGAAAAAAAAAAAGAATTCCTGATCATGGGAGTCCGAAGCACCTTCACCATCTCGGAGTGAGCCAGAGATTTAGGCCTCAATCAATATAACAGTACAATACAATACAGTGGTTTATCACAGACACCCCCTATTTAAAAAAAAGAAAGTCCAGCAGGGGTGATGTGGGCTTAAAGATCAAGTCTGTCGGGGGGCCTTGACCTTCCGCCGTAATCGCCTCGGGGATGGGACGTTTCGGCGTGGCCAGTTCGGCGTGGCCGATTCGGCGGGGCCAGTTCGGCGTAGCCGATTGGAATGGGACGTTTCGGCGTGGCCGATTTGGCGGAGGAGTTTTTCGGCGGAGGGACGGCAATTTATTTAAAAATCTATGCTAGCGCTTCCCATTGAGAGTCTACTGGGGGCGGGGGGAAAGAGGTCAGACCCCCGTAGACTCTCAATGGGAAGCGCTAGCATAGATTTTTAAATAAATTTAAAACCCCCTAAATTTCAGCGGCCGGAGAGGGAAGCTGCTCTCACTGAAGCAATCAGCGGCCGCTGAAATTGACACTGCCGGCTGCTCTCTCCCTCCAATCCAACTTTTAAGTTTTAATGTTTCTGATTGGAGGGAGAGAGCAGCCGGCAGTGTCAATTTCAGCGGCCGCTGATTGTTTCAGTGAGAGTGCAGCTTCCCTCTCCGGATCAAAGTGAGCCGGCCGCTGAAATTGACAACTGACAGTTGGGGTCCATAAGCTCCCCCGCGGAGCACCAAACCGGGTCTGACTTTATACAGCCGGTGTTACTGAAGATATTGTGACTTTATACAATGTGTTAAGTCAGACAGCAGTGTAGATCACTGGGCAGCTGCTTCAATACTTTCAGTAACACCGGCTTTCTTTAAGAGTTTAATGTTGGTGCCTTTCTTTAAGAGACCCGGTTTGGTGCACAAACACGATATCTGAGGCGGCTGGAAGGAAAAGATACAAGAAATGGGCTGCACAAACATTTTGCGACTATAACTAATTTGATGCCGAAATGTCCCTCCGCCGAAAAATTCCTCCGTCGAATCGGCTACGCCGAACTGGCCACACCGAAACGTACCAAACCCAATCGCCTCAGACCCGGCTATGGTGTGAGCACCGGTGGGGGGGGGGGGGGGGGGTGATGGCCGCCGGTGGGCTGGTGGGCCTGTGAGTGCCAGATCTTGAAGTAGTCGGGTAGTGGTTGAGGGAGACAGTGTAGGGCTGGGGGTGGTGGTGATGGTCGCTGGCTAACCTGCAGGTGCCAAATCCCGGAGGGAGACTGTGTCCTGTCGCCCGTCATGATGTGCCACGTAGGCATATTGTGGATTGGCATGGAGGAGCAAGACCTTCTCAACGAGGAGATCTGATTCATGACGCCTTGCAGGCTTCCGGAGGAGGACGGAGCCTGGCACTGTCAGCCAGGACGGGAGCGAGACCCCGGAGGTGGACTTCCTGGGGAAGGCAGACATATGTTCTTGCGGGGTCTCGTTGGTGGCAGCGCACAGGAGCGACCGGATGGAGTGGAGCGCATCAGAGGGGAGCTCCTGCCACCAGGAGGCAGGGAGACTTCCAGACCATCGGGCCAGGAGGACGGCCTTCCAGACCGTTGCGTTCGCCCTCTCCACCTGTCCGTTGCCCCGGGGGTTGTAGCTGATCATCCTGCTGGAGGAAATGCCCCTGCTGAGCAGGAACTGACGCAACTCGTCACTCATGAAGGAGGAACCTCTATCGCTATGGAATGTAGGTGGGGAACCCGAACAAGGGGAAAAGACTTTGCAGGGCCTTGATGATGGCGGCAGAGGTCATGTCAGGGCATGGGATGGCAAAGGGGAATCTTGAGTATTTGTTAACAATGTTGAGGAAGTACATATTACGGTCAGTGGAGGGGGACGGGCCCTTTTAAATTGACGCCGAGGCCCTCAAAGGGACGAGAGGTCTTTACCAGGTGCGCTCTGTCTGGCTGATAGAAGTGTGGCGTGCACTCCACGCAGACCTAGCAGTCCCTGGTCACGGTCCTGACCTCCTCTATGGAGTAAGGCAGGTTGATAAAGTGAATGAAACGGGAGACCCCCAGGTGACAGGTCATTGTGGAGGGCCCAGAGTCGGTCTACTTGTGTGCTGGCACATGTGCCGTGGGATAGGGCATCTGGGGGCTCATTGAGCTTCCCAGGTCAATACAAGATATCGTAGTTGTAGGTGGAAAGCTCGATCCTCCACCTCAGAATCTTATCGTTCTTGATTTTGCCCCGCTGTGTATTGTTGAATATGAAGGCAACCGACCGTTGGTCAGTGAGGAGAGTGAATCGCCTGCCGGCCAGGTAATGCCTCCAATGTCGCACAGCTTCTAGAATGGCTTGGGCTTCCTTTTTGACGGAGGAGTGTTGAATTTCGGAGATGTGGAGGATATGGGAGAAGAAAGCCACCGGCCTGCCCGACTGGTTGAGGGTCGTGGTCAGAGCAAATTCCGACGCATTGCTCTCCTCCTGGAACGGAATAGACCTGTCCACAGCGTGCATCGCGGCTTTGGCAAGATCGGTCTTGACGCGGTTGAAGGCCAGGTGGGCCTCAGCCGTCAGGGAAAAAAATGGTGGATCTAATGAAGTGGACGGGCCTTGTCCGCATAATTGGGGACACACTGGACATAGTAAGAGAAGAACGGCAGGCATCTCTTCAGGGCCATGGGGGAGGGGAGTTCCAGGAGGGGGCGAATGAGGTCGGGGTCGGACTCTAGGACCCCCACAACGTAGCCATGGATGGCTAGGCGGGTTGTGCGGAAAACGCATTTTACCTTATTATAGGTGAGGTTCAGGAGTTTAGCGGTGTGGAGGAAGTGCCGGAGGTTTTCGTCATGGTTCTGCTGATCATGGCTACAGATGGTGACATTATCCAAGTATGGCAACGTGGCCCTCAGGCCGTACTGGTCAATCATTCGGTCCATTTCTCTTTGGAAGACCGAGACCCCATTAGTGACGCTGAAGGGAACCTAGAGGAAGTGTTAGAGGCGACCATCTGCCTCGAAGGCAGTGCATTGGTGGTCCTCCAGGCGGATAGGGAGCTGGTGGAATACGGACTTCACGTCAACTGTGGAGAAGATTCGATACTGCACAATCTGGTTGATCATGTCAGATATGCGGGGGGAGGGGGTACACGCCGAGCTGAGTGTACCGGTTGATGGTCTGGCTGTAGTCGATGACCATCCGGTGTTTCTCCCCAGTCTTGCCGACCACCACTTGGGCCCTCCAGGGGCTGGTACTAGCCTCAATGATTCCCTCTCGTAGGAGTTGCTGGACCTCCAACCTGATAAAGGCCCTGCCCCGGGCACTGTATCATCTGCTCTTAGTAGCGACGGGCTTACAGTCCGGGGTGAGGTTAGCGAAGAGTGAGGGTGGGGCGACCTTAAGGGCCGCGAGGCTACAGACAGTGAGGGAGGGCAGGGGTCCACCAAACTTTAAACTAAGACTTTGGAGGTGGCACTGGAAGTCAAGCCCCAGTAATAGGGCAACACAGAGGTGGGGAAGGATGGAGAGTTTAAAGTTAGTGAACTCTACGCCTTGTACAGTAAGGGTCGTGACACAGTACCCCCAGATATCAACTGAATGTGATCCAGAAGCCTGGGAGATTTTCTGGGTTGCGGGTAATATTGGGAGGGAGCAGCGCCTTACCGTATCTGGGTGTATGAAGCTGTCTGAGCTCCCGGAGTCGAAAAGGCAGGCCGTCTCGTACCCATTGATCCGGACGATTATTGTAGATTTTGAGAGGTGATGAGGCCGGGACTGGTAGAGCATGATGGAGGCGAGCTTCGGAAGGTGATGGGTAGGCCGATCGGAGAGACCGGCAGCCAGATTACAACTGGGTGAGCAGGGCTCCCGGGAGGTTGTGGTGTGGTCCCAAGATGGCGGCACCCATGGGTCACACATGGCAGGCAAAATTGAAGATGGCGGCACCTACAGGTCACACATGGTGGGTGGCGTGGCAGCTGGAGGCGGCCCCGACAGGGAGCAGGCAGTGCTGCTGGGCCTCAAAGGTTTTAGGGAGAGACCGGGCCTGGCAGGCTTTCGCAAAGTGGTCCTTCCTCCCACACCCATTGCAAGTCGCATTGCGTGCAGGGCAGCCTTGTCTGGGATGTTTACCCTTGCCGCAAAAGTAGAACTTAGGGCTTCCGGCGTTGGCGGGCTGCTGCGCGGCATAGGCTTGCGCCGCACTAGAGTTGGATGATGGCGGCACCCACAGGGGTTCCACGTGGTTGGAGGCGTAGGCGCCATGTTCTGGAAGGCCACCTCCAGCGAGTTTGAGAGCTGCACTGTCTCTGGGAGGCCAAGTGTACCTCCTCCTAGCAATCGCTGGTGGATGTAGTTCGATTTCATGCCTGCGCCATAAGCATCCCTAATCAACAGCTCCGCGTGTTGGGGGAGCCGATACCGCCTGGAAAGCACAGTTATGGCTGAGTACCCGCAAGGCACGCAGGAATTCTGCTAGTTATTCCCCAGGGCATTGGCTCGTGGCAAGAAGGTGCCTAGAATACACCTCGTTTACAGACTTTACACATTGTCCCTTTAGCATCATTAACGCTCCGTATACGAGGGGGCGTCCCTGATGAGAAAGAAAACTTGCGGGCTCACCCTTGCGCTGAGGATCTTTAACTTTGAGGTTGGTGAAGTCTTCGGTGGAGGAGCCGAGGTACGCTTCAAAGCAGCTTAGCCAGTGCTCGAATGTTGCAGTGGGGTCGGCTGCCTGTGGGTCCAGTTCTAGGCGATCAGGCTTGAGCGATGAATTCATCTCAGTAGTTTCGTTTATTAAATTGATATGCCATCAATGAACACACGATGAGTGGTGAACGTAACTGAGGCTTTAATAAACTAAACGGAAAGCCTCCTGGCCTCTGATCCCGAACTGGGGCAGAGGCGGTGACCAGCCACCTTTATACCGAGCCCGAGGGGAGGCGGAGCCAGCAGGCAGTGGTTTACCACATTACATAATATAGAGTGGCAGTTTACCACAATACACATATTATATACTACAGTGGTTCGGAGCCAGCAGGGACAAGCCCAGGCATTTAGCAATACAACAGTACAATACAATACCAGTGGTTTACCACAGACACCAAGCCAGATCAAACTGGTTTTACGGCTGCAGCTCCTCCCCCCTCACCTCACTCCCTTTCGCCAGCATTATACACTGCTCCTATCAGGCAATAGCACTGCCGAACAAGAGGATCAACTTTGCCTCCAAGAATCAAAAGGGATCCATAATCCGGTGGGAGCAGGGCTGCTTTAGCTCAGTGGGCTAGACAGCTGGTTTGTGATGCAGTAGAAGGCCAGTAGCGCGGGCTCAATTCCCATACCAGGTTACCCAAACAGGCACCGGAATGTGGAGACTAGGGGCTTTAAGGGGCTGGTTTAGCATAATGGGCTAAACAGCTGGTTTGTAATGGAGAACAAGGCCAGCAGCGCGGGTCCAGTTCCTGTACTGGCCACCCCGAACAGATGCTGGAATGTAACGACTAAGGGATTTTCACAGTAACTTCATTGAAGCTTACTTGTGACAATAAAGTGTTTATGATTAAACCATACAGCATAGAGAATCCCCCATCATCTCCACAAACAGAAAAAAAACTTTAACGACAGAATATCAACTATATCTGGAAAATCTCCACTACCTTCTTCAGCCCGCAACCCTCACAAGAAACCGCAAAAAGAAAAATCCCCGATAAAGCACCTTTTGTTTAATTGGACTCCAGTCAGTGTTTGTCAATAAAGTCCTCCACCTCCTCAGGTTTCTTGAAATAAAAGTCCTTAGCCTCGTGTGTGACCCGCAATTTTGCTGGGTACATCATTCCGCATCGAATGCCCTTCTTGTAGAGAACTGCCTTCACCTCGTTTTGGCTGCCCACTTCCTCGGCAGATCCGCCCCCATGTCTTGATAGATACTTAGAAGATTCCCTTCCCATTTTGTGTCGCGGTGTTCCTTGGCCCACTGCAGGACCTTCTCGTTTTCCTGAAAACTATGGAATCAAATAATCAATCGCCACGAGGTGGCTCATTTGGTCAAGGCTTCTTCCTGAGTGTCTGAGATTCCACCCTCTCTGGCAACCCCACAACTTTGCAGATTCTGTCACCTGGACTGATTTTCCTGGTCGTTGACTTGCCTTTTTGGTCACCACTGCTTTCTCGGCCTCCAACGACGCAAGCTGCTTACCATGCCTCGTGAGAACCTCCACAACACCTTCAGAATCTCACCATGTCTTTTCACTGCCCAGAAGGCTTTATCAAGTTCTATCCACACCGGGCCCAACACTCCCTTATCGACTTATATAATCTCTCCGAGTCAAAACGTCCACACCCTCTCAAGAGTGTATTTTAAATTCCTTCGGCAGCACGTTTGATAGAATCTTATCCATTGTAAATTGGAACTGCTGATGACTGGAGCTCTGCATTTTGCGAGCTAGGAGTTCTATGAGGTACCGAGTTTATGCATGAATTCGGCGCATTTTCTAAAGAAGATCTCTGAATAAACGGGTAAAAATACTTAATGCAGATCTTGGCTGGAGCTACCAAAAGTGCGACCTCCCTCTTACATGTCGCCACCTGGTCATAGTTTAATAATAATAATAATTTTGAATGCTAGAAGATGTGCCCTCTTGAAGCATTTTCCTCTGGCTGGCTTCAGAATTTTTGTCTAGTTCATTATGGATGATATACTTCCAAATACCTTACAAATAGATGAACTTTTGACCCCCAAGAACTAAGGCTCGTTTTAATCTCTTTTCCCTCCCCCTCATGATATTTTTTTTTTGCTTAAGTATAATTTAACTGGCAACATATGGCAAGCTTGTATTAAAAAAAAGAGAAACAAATCAAGAATAAACAACAAATTAAAATAGCAAACCATCACTTTATAATTGCTAAGTGGTCAGGTAAACATCAGAGTTAGTAATTATTAGAAACTCCAAATCAAACCAGATTTCAGACTGCTTCATATTTAATTAGAAATTGTAATTAGTGTCATATTTAAAATGTTTTCATTAAAAAGCATGGCTTGAATAACACTCGAGAGACCTTCCATGGAATTTGTAATCTCTTTTAAAGTACCGATTGGCAGACTGCCACTTTAAATATTTCAGATTAAAAAAAAATTTAAATAAGATAGTTACTTTCTCTCCAACCTCCTGAATGATATTTTCACAACACTGCACTATTCATATCGAGGACAGCAACTCCAAAGCTCTTGTCTGGCCTACTTGAGTCAATGGGCACGATTTAATGCAAAACATTTTTTTCAAAGTGTCCTGTTTTGGGTAGGAATAGTGGGGTGTTTCTCTGCTTCTGAAGCACCAAGAACAACCCCGCTGTATATAGTGCAGGAGGTCAGGCGCCACCCCGCTGTATATAGTGCAGGAGGTCAGGCGCCATTTTTAAATACCACCCCGATCTCTTAACCACGCCAGCCACCCCACCAAGGCCTCCAGACCCATCCCCCCCCAAACGGAGTGCCAATGTAGCACCGTGCCCCGAGCCTGACCACCTGTGGGCCCCTCAATGGTCTGGGAGACCCCCCCCCCCCTCCAAGGAGCTGTTTGTGTGGACCATTGCCACGATGAGGTCTCCCAGGTAGGAGCGTTCGCTCCCAGGCCTCGGGATAATCGGGCGCAGACGTAGCAACCCAGCAAGGCTGAGACCCGGATCGCAATGTCGCAAATCTAGAGAAAGGCCTCGAGAGAGATTTAACAACCTCGTTGCATCACCGAGTCAGGTGTGATGAGGCCGTTCGATTGCACCCAATATGTTAAAAGGAAAGATGAGTTGGGGGTGGGAGGAGGGGGAAAGGGGAGAGGAGGGGGAAAAGAAAATGAAAAATGGATTATTTTGGTCTCCATTTGTGTCTTTCGCCAATGGCATGGTTGCGATCAGGGCCATTTCATGTGGAGAAAATGCCCACCTATCGGCTGCATACCCAAACCACAATTAGATTTTTCAAATGGAACTATTTACTAGATCCAATTTCTCCAAATTTATTGAACATATTATTTATACAAAAATTTTGGTGCCAGCACTTTGACTTGTACTTTGTTAGAGGCAAAAATGTTACCGAATTAATGTTGGACACCTGCAGATTGTTTGGATTGATTGGAGAAAGAATTACGGTACTTTGCCTGACAACAACTTGCATTTATGGAGCACATTACATACATGGTAAATTCCAATTGCTTCACACGAGGCAGCTGAAGGCATGGCAACCAAATGGTGGAGCTGTTCTGAAAGGGGCCAGAATTGGAGGAGAGCACAGATGAGAGGTTGTTGTTGGGCTAGAGGAGGTTACAGTGATAGGAAGTTGGAGGCCATGGAGGGATTTTAAAACAAGGGTGAAAATGTTTTAATTTGAGACCGGGGACAATGGAAGCCAACGAGTGCAGGTGGAATGTGTGAACAGGATTTGGTCAGGATCCAGGCAGAGTTTTGGAAGTTAAAAAACGTGGATGATGGAAGGCCAGGCAGAAGAGTGTTGAAATAGTATCAAGTTTAAAGGTATCAAAGGGACAGTCTGAGGCAGGGACAAAGTTGAACTATGTTACGGAGGTAGACGTAGAGGGTCTTGGTGATGGCGCAACAGTATCGCTGGTAATGCATCAGGGATATATGGTTGGACACTCGTGCTGGGATCAAATACAACAGCAAAGTTGTGAATTATCTGGTTTTGTCTCAGTTACCGGGGAGGGGGATAAAATTGATGGCTGGGGAAAGGAGTCGTGGTGGGGTTGAAGTCAATGGCTTTGACCGTCCCAATGTTTAGTTGGGGGAAATTTCTGCTTATCCACGACTATGTCAGATAATCAGGCTGACAATTCAGAGAAAGGCATGGGGTCAGGAGAGGTGGTGATGAGATAAATGTCAGCATACATGTGGAAACTGGTATGTTTTTAGTTCATTTTGCCAAGAAGCATCATGCAGATGACAATAAGGGGACAAAGAACACTCCAGGAATGGTGAGATTTGCCTGTACCTTGCAAAGTGTCAACCTGCATTCATCTTGATGACAGATAGTTTGAGTTATCAACTTTTAAGTCATCAACTCTTAACCTTGTAATGGGAGGCGACAGGTGCAGAAATCTCAGCCAGAAAGCCATTTAGCCTCTCCACCTTCATTTCCATGCCATTACATTGCCGGCACCTGTTGTAGGTTCAGGCATTTTACCCCATGGGGCAGCAAAGTTATCAGGTTAATGAGTCTCAACCTCCGATTTCCAACTGGGAACTGCGGAGTTCCAATTGGGGGGGGGGGGGGGGGGGGGGGGAGGGATCCCAGCACGAGTGTCCAACCATATATTGGGCGTGTTCTTAATCGTTGACTGTGTTCCTTTTGTATGGTAACTTGCAGCATTCGTTTCAAATTTTTGTTATAAATAAAAATGTTTTCAAAAAATTAGGAATCTTGCATTGCATAAAACTAGCTAACCATAAAACTAGCTAGCCATTTCTCCATCTGTGTAATGGTTGAGATGTCTAACCCAATACAAATTGTACATGAAGGGCAATAAATTCCGAAGATTTTAGATGTTACAATGCAAGAACGTTATCAAATAATAACCAAGGGATTCGAGGGTTTTGCCTGGGGGAGGCGGGCGGTAGGCAGACAGGAAAGCAGAAAAGCCACAATCAGACCAGTCATGAGGCTGAATTTCCTGGCCCTTACTGCTGGTGCGATCGACTAGTTGCACCGATGGTAACCCCCACCCTGGCTGGGTCCCGGGCGGCACGACTGGCAAACAACACAAAGAACTGTTGATATTGACAGGACTGGTAGATCCCACTTCTGGCCAATGGCAGGCCACTTCAGACTCTACAAAGCACACCATGGCACTGCGGGTGGTGGTGGTAAATCCTGTCCATGATCTTATTGAATTGTGGAGTGGGCTCAAGGGCTTGGCTGCTTTCTTCTCTTAATTCTTATGTTCTGGACTTCAGAAGCAATTCTGCCATTTGCGAGCAAACAAATACAACAATTTTCAATTTTGTAGTCTTTGGCAATATCAGGATACTTTTGATATATTATAATAAGAATAAAAATAATAATAATGATATTTCTGTTTTGAAACTAAAATAAACTGGTGGGAAAGTAGTGATATGGAAGTGCTCAGATTAAAACAAAAGTGAATCTATTCATAATCCCTCATGGTTCTATATCCTGAGAGTTCACTCCCACTTGTTCCTAACTTTTAATCTCATTAAAATCAAAAGTAATGGTTATCAAAGTGGCTTCAGGTCCCCACCAGAGAAAAGCTGTCCCTTTTTCTGAAAGCACGAGTTCCAAAAGAAATTAATTTTGGCAATATCAGCTAATTTCCGAAGGCATACTTGTTCAGTAGATGCCCATAATCGGGTACAATGATAGTTAGCCTCATTCAGAAAAGCCACAAGAATAATTGGAGTGAGACAGGGAATTGTAAATGATAGAGTAGAGACCTTGTAATATCGGTTGGAACTAATTTATGGGGTGATGAATGGATTTTTTAGTAGAACATTTATTGTTGCCCATTTTAGCACTTTTGCATCTAATATTTTAGCCATTAGCATAGTCTCTAATCCAAGAATAATTAGCCTCATCTTGCATAAACCACCCAGAACGTGGAACAGTACAGCACAGAACAGGCCCTTCGACCCTCGATGTTGTGCCGAGCATTGTCCGGAACCAAGATCAAGCTATCCCACTGGAGTTCAACATCAAGAAAATACAGTGAATCAAAGTTAACTTGAGTTCTAGTCAATTCTCAGAGGAGTTTTGAGTGAAGGGTCCAATGTATTTCTATATTCTGCACAGTGACTGCTAGCAAGCCACTGCTGCAGGCATTTTATAATGACTTATGTACCCAAGAGGCAGTGTATACAACATGGTGTAAGTGGATATTACGATTTTGAGGGCAAGGATGCTTGCACCTTTCTTTATACCATATGGCACACTTTTGATTCATGTTGTCCAACACTTAAGATGGTGTATCTTGAGCTCATCTATTTTTCCTTTAGTCACTTATTCTTGTCTTTAGCAGTTTTAGGTCATTATAACACATGCAATAGAACTTTCAAAGTACCCAGATGGGAGAATTCCACCTGTGATTTTTTTCTTCTGGTGAAATCATGTCATCAAGAAGAGAGATAGGATAGACTGGGGTTGTTTTCCTTGGAGCAGAGGAGACTGAGGGCGGGGGGGGGGGGGGGGGTTGTTAGAGATGTGTAAAAATACGAGGGGCATAGATGGACAAGAAGAAACTTCCCGCTTGGTGGAGGAATCAACCATCAGGGGGCATCGATTTAAGATAAGGGGGATGTGCAGAAAAAGATTTTCACTTAGGAGTCCGGAACTCACTGCCTGAAAGGGCGAAGGCAGAGACCATCATAACATTTAAGAAATATTTAGATGTGCACTTGAGATGCCAAGGCATATGGGCCAAGCACTGGAATACAGGATTAGAATAGTCAGATGGTTTTTGTTTCTCACCAGTGCAGACGTGATGGGCCAAAGGGCCTTTTACTATGCTGTAGACCTCTCGGATTATTTGGACATTAAACATGCAAATGGAACCGATACAACATGATACGTGCATTTACAAATTTTCTTAATAAGGAACTGGTGTTGCTCACCATCATTCAGCTTCTGCTGACTCTTATTCAACGACACAGGTGAGGGGAAAACTCAAGAGCCCATGCTTGAGCATGCACGTGTGGAACGGCACAACGTGTCGCTCCCTACGTTAAATATGTTGCTATGGAAATGGAGCTCATGTGGTGTAACGAACTGAAAATGCAAGACAACGAAAGAGAAAAGATATTTACATCCCCTTGGGTGGTTCATAATCAACTTCAGCAATAATTACAAAAAACACTAAACGGTTGTCCCTCGTGTCACTTTTAGCAGAGAGATTGGTTTTCCTGGAGGAAATGAATTTTTCCTCCAACTTGCAAAACTGCATCCTCCTGCTGGTTTGCAGGGGTGGTAAGTTCCCATTAGCCGAGTGGGACATTTTTCAAATGCTTTAACCATTGCGCCCAAAGTGCATTGAGAAAAGGCATTACAGCAAACGGCCCAGGATCACTTTAAATGGCATTGCACCTTCTGCATGTGTTGGTTCTTAATTCAGTAAACTCATCTCACATCTGGTTTTGCACTGATGACTGAGCTATACATCTGGAAATTTCCAAACTAGAAACGGACATGGCCATAATTTTTTTTAAAGTCATTTTTTCCTACTCCTGTCCCATTATTTGCCCAGTCATTAGCTGCTGTAATCATCATCACCAAACACCACCCCTGCCTTGCGATGCATAGTCTACTTCTGATCAAATGTTATGTGCACCCACTGAAATCTCTTAATTTAACTCAGTACCTACGCTTTTCCTACACATCTTGAAGTGCCTCAGGACATTTCCTAGATCAAAAAAGTCACTATGCAAATGCAAGTTATTACTGTTTTGAAATGTCAATGCATTAATAAAAGATTAAAAATCTAGTTATGCTGAACAAAGCAAAAATATTAAAACTCACCCTGCTGCCCGGTGGTAAACATACTCAGCATGTGTAAAATTCATACTGCAGTTATTTATAGACTTTTGGGGGGAGGGTAGTGGGGTCGCAGTGTGCATGGGGGTATGCTTGTCAAGCACAAAAATCTCAGTTCGTGGAGCTAAACAGTTGCTCATTTGTGTCAGTGAATAACATACATCTCGCATTTATGGTTTGCAAGATACTAGAAGAAATGTAACATTGCATTTCAAAACATGATGTATTTTGGAGAAAGGTTATAAACATGTAGGTACTTTAATACTTTCCATCTGCTCATTACACCCCCTCAACGGGGGAGCGAGGAGAATGAAATGGGTACATCAAGTTGAGGAACCACGCACTGATCATGCTGCTGCTGCAGTTTCAAAACCAGGAGAACAATAGCGAGGAAGTGGATATCTGATTCTCCCCAAGGAGGCCTCCTTAGGCATTGGCAGCCATACAACTTGCACATGCAGCTCCGACATTTATTAAACAACATCTTGCTGATGACCAGCAACATACAGTTGGAAAATGCTGCATTGCTTCAATATGTATCGAACAGCCCTCTGAGGCAATTTAATTTTGACATAAGAAATTTGATCTTTTAAAAAAAAAAGGACATTATTATTTCCTGAAGGAGATTTCCAGGTATGCCAAGGTCTTTGAGAGTTGAGAACTCTGGTACGACCAAAGTTGGGCACAGCAGTACACCAAATGCTACATCTGCTGCATAATGAACTTTTATTTTCAATCTTTTAGCGTGGCAGGAAACAGACCTTGGCTTAAAAAGGATTGAACTATAACCAGTTATAACCCCAATGGAAGTCTTGGGATCAGGACAATACGATTTCCCATGACCTCCCCGGAATATGGACTTCTTTTAAAGGGGGGTGAAGAGGGCAGGATTTTCCTCTTAAGGGACGGGACTTCCCATCTGGAGAGTCCCAGCTGCATAAAAGTTCCAGCCTAGGTGTAGGTCGGGGAAGGAGAGCGGAAGAGTATTAGAATTGTAGTGAAATGAACCTTGTTTGTAATTTCTACTACCGTCTATGGGATTGCAGATTCAACACTGGTGATGAGAATTCAGTGAAGCTGCCATCGATGCTGGTTTGTTACGCACCTGGCCCACCACGTCTAAGCTTTGGGAGGCCCCACTACTAACCAGCGAAATGTCACTCACAGGAAAGCTGGAACCTTTTGCAGGTACAGATGATTGGGGGCAATATGTGGAAAGCATGAATTCTACGGACAAATGTGATTATCGGCAATGAGACACAAATTTATTACCAATGGCTTGGGGAGGGCCCATCTGGACTCCCCGGATATCCAGTTCTTAGCTGCCCTGGCAGCCCTATTGGGGGGAGCATTTTGACCTGAAATCACTGCTCATCGTACGCAGTTTCCGGTTCCACACAACTGTTCAGGCCCTGGGCGAGTCTGTAAGTGACTTCTGGCCCACCTCCAGAGACTAGCAAATTCTGAGTGACATTGAATGAAATGGGGTTGGTTTAGCACAGGGCTAAATCGCTGGCTTTGAAAGCAGTCCAAGGCAGGCCAGCAGCACGGTTCAATTCCCGTACCAGCCTCCCCGAACAGGTGCCGGAATGTGGCGACTAGGGGCTTTTCACAGCAACTTCATTTGAAGCCTACTTGTGACAATAAGTGACTTTCATTTTTTCATGAGACACTGAGGCGAGACACTGAGGCTGCTTGGTGTGTGGACTCCACGATGCGACCACACGATGGAAATTACTAGCCAAGGCTCACCTGGACTTGCAATACGCGGTGGAGATAGCCATCTCCAGAGAAAGTGCCGAACAAGGGGTCCAAGAACTCCAGGGACTGGCAGTAATCAGTCTGGGATGCCAAAGCAAGTGCCAATCAAGCTCAGCTAGGACGGAGGAGGCCGGCACCCGACAATGGGACACCTATGGGAGGAACATGGACCGCCGCAATAGAAGCCGGGAACGCTGCCAGACCTTCTCTCCCAAGCAGGGAGTTCTGGAAAATAGCCACCAGGCAGCGGGGGCTAAAACAGGAGGCCCTGCGAAGATCTGCCCTCCCGCCGACCCGCTAGGCGCAACCGCCCCCCACTATGTGGAAGACGATGACAGCACGTACCAGTAGTCACATGGTGTGGCTGCACCAAGAGCGGCATCCATCCAGATCTCCCTGTGAATGAATGGACACCCATTCTGCAGGGGTGGCAGTGTTGGCAGTTGTCACCGTACATTTGATTGCCACCGGTCTGGCATCATGTTGGACACCAATGTGAGGCTGGCCACTTGGGAACCACAGGCAAAAGCGGCCTGAATAAGTACGGTGTCAACCGCATTATTTCCACACCCGGCCTGTCCTATATGCCTTCCGACCGAAGGTGGACACCGAATTGGACCGGATGGAGAACATGGGCATCATGCGTCTACTGTAGTTCTCCGACTGGGCAGTGCTGGTCATCCTGGTCTTGAAACCGATGGATCAGTAAGTTTGTGCGGTGACTAGAAGATAACGGTTAACTGTGTCTCGACTGGAGCCGTTAGGATCAAGTATCTTTCAGCGGAGGTCGCATGTTTACGAAACATGAGTCACACTTAGTTGATCCTGGCCCCACAAATGAGACGCTTCTTAACCATGAACACACACAGGGGGCTATACGAATACACCTGCCTGTACTGGCATTTCCTCAGAGTGTGCAATATTTCAGCATGTGATGGCGAACACTCCCGTGAGGCCTACCCCGTGTGGTGGTCTGATGTCTTGATCACGGGCTCGTCCAACCAGCAGCACCTACAAACCTTGCCGAGGACATCCAGTGGGAGGAATGTGTCTTCAATGCCGAAGTAACGTACCTCTGCTAATGCGCAGACCGCCATGGCGTGCACCCGGTGGAAGGTGCAGGCAATTCATCAGGCTCCTGTACCAGGTGGAACAATGAAACTCTGATCATTCCTGGGTCTGTAATTCCGCCCACTCCTGTTTACTAACGAATCTTCTCCATACAGCATTAGCGCTATGCTGGCCCACCCCATGGTCGATGGTTCTGAACGTTCTATTGCCTCTGCCTCAAGAACGGTGGCCGACGCAGAGGGGCGATATGCTCAGATTGAGAAAGAAGGTTAGGCTGCCATATTCAGCGTCAAGAAATTTTCATCAACACGCCCATGGGCATCACTTCACCGTTCTCATGGACCACAAGCCCCTCCTAGGGCTCTTCAAAGACGATCAAACGATTTTCCCATTGCTTCCGCCCGCATCCAGCGATGGGCATTGCTATTCGCAGCATGTGACTGATTTGGAGCACCACTTCGGGACCAAGATTCCCCACACCGACGCATTAAGCCATCTGCCCCTGCCGACCAGGCCACCTACAGCAGCGGGAGGACTGGCAAAGCCATTGCCGCCCTCCATTTTATGGACTCTTAGGGGTCACAGCGTCCCACATCCGCAGGTGGACCCAGACTGACTCTTATCTGTCTTGCATCTGCCACATGGTGCAGTATGGAGCACATCACAGGGCTTTACCGCAGGACCCGAAAGCCTACACCACAAAGACAACATGCTTCTTTGGGAGACCTCTGTGGAGGACCCTGAACGCGGACACAGCCCACTCCCGATGGACCTCCACAAGGGACACCCAGGCCAGATGGACCTTCATAATAGAAGCACAAAATGAAAATGTTCACTCAAAGCTACATTTGATGGCCTGACATCGATGGCTGCATTGAGCGGTGGCCCAGTGCTGCATCATCAGGCACACCAGAGTTTGTGTCCTGCAGCCCTGCTCCACCTGTGGGAATGGCCAGGTTGTCCATGGTCTTGCCTACGTATAGACACTGCGGGCCTCTTTCAGGAGGAAATGTTCCCCGTCCTCCTCAATGCCCACATCCTGACCACCATATAGAGAAATTCCGGCACATTTTTAGCACGCCCGGCATACCGAAGGAATTGGTATCAGACAACGGTACGACGTTTACGAGCGCGGAATTTGCAACATTCATGTCTGGCAAAGGGGTCGGTCACTCGAAGACCGCCCCATAGCACCCACAACGAAAGAGAAAATGCTGGAAAATCTCAGCAGGTCTGGCAGCATCTGTAGGGAGAGAAAAGAGCTAATGTTGAGTCCGATGACTCTGTCAAAGCTAACAGACACAGTGGGAAATATTTATACTGTGGAATGAGAATGAAAAATGGGTCATAGCCACAGAAACCCAGGGAAGCCGGGTGCTAATGGCCACAGAAACCAAGGGGAAAGAGTGCTAATGGCAGTCCCCAGAGAGAACAAAAGATGTGAAAGGTCAAACAGCAGGAAAACTAACATCAGAGGATGAACTGGAGATGTGGGGGGTGGGGGGGGGGGGGGGGGGGGGGGGGGAAGCAAAGAGGAGAAAGGTGAAGGAAAGGTGGATAAGATTGGGGGGGGGGGGGATTAAATATATATTAAGAAATAAATAAATGGTAAAAGACAGTTAAAGTGAAATGGGATGAAACCAAATGTGTCGAGGTTGGGTAGAGCTGATCATCTGAAGTTGTTGAATTCGATGTTCAGGCCAGAAGATGAGAGGTTGTTCCTCCAGTTTGCGTTGCGCTTCACTGGAACATTGCAGCAGGCCAAGGACAGACATGGGAGCAGGGTCTTTTGTTAAAATGGCAAGCAACAGTAAGGTCAGGGTCCTGAATGTGCACAGACTGAAGATGCTCAGCAAAGCGATCCCACAGTCTGCATTTGGTCTCTCCAATATAGAGACAACCACATTGGGAGCAGCGAATGCAATGGACCAAATTGGAAGAGATGTAAGTGAAACGCTGCTTAACCTGGAATGAGTGTTTTGGAATGAGCGTTTTGGGCCTGGGATGTTAAGCATGGAAGACGTAAAGGGGCAGGTGTTACACCTTCTGCGATTGCATGGGAAGGTGCCATGGGTGATGGGCGAGGTACTGGGTATGGTGGAGGAGTGGACTAGATTGTCTCAGAGGGAACGGTCTCTGGAGGGAGTGAAGGGAAGAGGTGTTTGGTGGTGGCATCACGTTGGGGTTGGCGTGATGGAGTTCCCCCATACCATCCAGGTATGAATGGGTTGACCGAGCAGGCGGTGCAAACTTTTACTCTTGGGAATGAAAAAGCAAGCATTGAAATCCTGGGAGATCCGCTGGGCTTTTCTTACCAAGTACGGACACAATGCCGCGAGTCTATTCGTCACGTGGCCCATCTCCGAAGATGATGGCTGGATACACCGGCCATGGATTTAGATGTCCCGGTTCCACTGTCTTCATCGCAGCACCTGCCGCTCCCATTACCTCCGCCACCCTTGGCTCTGCCGGTTGTCGAGGATCCGGAGGTCATTTTTGAGGACACCGAAGATGCCAGACGAAGAACTGTCTAACTCCACTCGGAAACAGAGATGAACATTCTGCCACCACCAGAAGTGTCCGTGCCGGCTATCGTGACTTCACCAGCAATGCCGCCACCGTCCACATACTCATTACATAAACACTACTTCCTAGTCCAATATACACCTCTTGACCCCGCAAGGTCTGCGCCTGAAGGCCATCTGCAGGTGAAGTGGTCAAAAGGCCTGGTGCACTTGCCCATGGATGTGGGGGGTGGGGGGCAGGAATAACCCCAATGGAGGTCCTGGGATCAGACAATATGATTTCCCATCCGCCCTGGAACATGGACTTCCCCTTTAAGGGGGAGGAGGCCAGAGCTTCCCCACTCAAGGAAAGCTCCAGCTATATTAAAAACCCCAGCCTCAGTGCAGGTCAGTAAAGGAGACCCTTAGCGGAATGGGGGAGAATTAGAATTGTATTGAAATAAACCTCGTTCATAATTTATGCTGTAGTCTATACGTCCTACGTATTGCAGATTCAACAGCTACATTGATAACCTGGTTGCTGCAAACTCATGGAAATCAAGTAAAGTATTCATCAGGATTGAAGGGAGGGGAGAGAGTTGTTCTAATATTAGTTTGTAATAAGAGCATGTATACCAACCACACACCTTGTCCACATTGCAGGGATTAGGATAGTTGGGGGTAAATGTAGAGTATATCCAAGGTATGATCTCTTCTAACTTGACTGATGCTTTGTGTAAGTGGGAAATGGACAAAATCTAAGTGCACCCAACTCAGGACGTGATGTGACCGGTCTCTTGCGAGATTTATCTGGCTTGCTATTCCTCGCAAGATCCAACGCAATCTGGATCCCATCCACCACAGGCGGGACCTAAATCTGCATATTAAAGTGAGTTCGTCTCAGAGTTACCCAAGGAGTGGGATCTAACTCCTGCTCCTAGGAGAGCCCAATTGAGCGTTGGTTATTACTGAGCTCCGCCAATTCATGGACCAGGCGCACTGATATTTGAGGGTCTCCAGTTCGGGGCCCCTGGGTGGTCGGGCTCCGGACAGGCTGGTACCCTGGCACCCCCGATGCCCAACCCGCCTGCAAGAGGGTCATCATGCTCCCCACCTCAAGGGCAGGACACCCCGCAGACCCAATCCCCAGCGCAGGCAAAATGCCACCTGGGCACCACTAGGCTGGTAGAGGCACTGCCAGCACCAAAGTGGGATTTTGCACGTACTGGGGATCTGGCCCAAGGATGCCCTGCCCATGTCAAGTGGGGTGCGGGGTGGCCCTGATGATCTCCTTATTAGGGGAGTTGGGGCATTGGGGAGACCATGGTGGTGGGGCCTTGCAATCACAGCACCATTCTTATACGGCACCCGATCTCTTCCTGCACTGCCGAGTAGAGCTCACTAGTGCAGGAAATGGGACTAGTGCCATTGCACAGCTGTATTAGATACTGGAAGTACTCATAACAGAAAAGGATTCCTCCCCATCCTTTCCCTTTGTTGCACCAATATCTAATTTTGTCTTTTGTCTTGCAATTTCTCCATTTAAAAAAAATTGTTCCAGTATTGACATTTATTCGGTGACTTTGGACTAATCTTGGTTTCCTTTTTCTTCAAAATAAAGCTGATCTCTACGAGGTTCGTTCTCCTGCACGTTAAATGCATGCGGCTCTCTCATATTTCATGTCCATTTCTGTGTATGTATCATTTCAATAGCTTGCTCCTTAATGGACATATCACTTGCTTATGTCCCAGGGAAGACCTCCTTAAGTATTTAAGTAAACACATACTCTCTCTTCATACAGTTGCTTGGATATTTGTGGAGACGGTGCAGGGAGGAAATAGAACATTCCAATGGGAAACAACCCAGAGGAAGGACTGGTGAGATATTCAAAAAGTAGATAGGGCATTGCTGGGAAAATAGACTTTGACTAGTGTTTGCAATTTGATTTACTTTACAACGGCACTGCTTTCAAGAAAAATCAGGACACTCATTCTTTTACAGCAATTAAGTCCCAGAAGGCATCATGTTCAAGTCTGACCGATGCCCAAACACACATACTTCCAGAAGGGTCACCAACAAAAAAGTAACTGAATTTTCGTCTCTAATGCAAAGGGACAGGAATTCAGTGAGGAACTGATGCTGCAGTTGTGTAGAGACTGGGTCAGACCCCATCCTGAACCTCAAGAAAGATAGCCTGGTCTTGAAGGAGAAACAGTGCAGGTTCTAAAGGTTAAACTGACAGCATGTTGTAGAATTGGCTTGAATCCCCTCTAGTTTAAGAGGCTTTGAACCGAGGAAATTACAAAAAAAACACTGATCAAGGGATCCATTAGAGTGGACAGAGGAAATATTTGGGGGAAAGCAAGTGGATGTACGCTTAGAATTAGAACTGCACCCCCCCCCCCTCCCCCTCCCCACCAAAACAGTGGATGATGAGTCAATTGAAACTCAAGATGGAGACAAATAGATATCAAGTAAGGATATAAAAGGGCAAAAAACCTTAGGTCACAGGAGTGGAGGTCAACACAATCTCCCTTCAATTACAACACTTCAGGAGGTTCCAAATGGCCTACCCCTGTTTCTGATGGAATATCTGGTGGATATGTGGAAATAAAATGAATGCTTTTGCCTCTCTTTTCAGGTGCAGTTGGATCTATTGTGTATTTCCACCTTTCCTGTCATCTCACTTGTTTTATAAGTGTTGTATTTCCTTTTCTGATTCCTTAGTGATGCTCCTTTTCACAGTTACTTGATTTAAAGAAGTAGTTTCAAAGAAGTGTATTTAAATTGTAATACCTTTCAAAAATTCTCAACAAAAACTTTTCCTTTTATTGTTTTTTCACATTCACATTATTTATCTTTGGCTTCTGTCTTAATTTAAGCCTTAGGTTCTATAGGCCCTGGGCCATCGTGTCTCAGCAATGCACAGTATTTGGCTACTGTGATTATGATTACAATACATAAGAAAATAGGAGACCATTTGGCCCTTTGAACCTGCCATTCATTGTGATCATGGCTAATCCCCTAATTCAGTAACCTGTTCCCACTTTCTTCCATATCCTTTGATCCCTTTCTTTCCAAGAGCTACATCTAACTCCTTGAAAACATGAACTGCTTTATGGTAGCAAATTCCACCTCTCTCCGTGATGAAGTATCTCCTCATTGCAGTCCCAAATGGTTTACCCCGTATCCTTCGACTGTAACCCCTGGTTCTGGACTTCCCCACCATCCTTCCTGCATCTACCCTCTTTAGTCCTGTTAGAATTCTATAGGTTTCTATGGAGATTCCCTGCTCATTCTTCCAAACTCCAGCGAATATTATCCAAACCAACTCAATCTCTCCTCTTGTATCACACCTATCATCCCAGGAATCAGTCTGGTAAACCTTTGTTGCACTTCAGCAAAAACATCCTCTCTCAAATAAGGAGACCATAACTGCAAACACAATGGCCGCGATTCTCCGCAACTACGATGGGTGGGAGAATAGCGGGAGGTCTGCTCCCGCACCTCCCGCTATTCTCCCAACCCCCCCCCCCCCCAAAATGGCGTGTCCGGTTTTCCGACATGCCACTCGGAGAAACGCGGGCCGCCGTTTTTCACGGCGGCCCGCGATTCTCCGACCCGATGGGCCGAGCGGCCTGCCGTTCCCGACCTGTTTACGACGGCGGCAACCACACCTGGTCACTGCTGTCGTGAACATGGCGCGCCAGGTAAGTGTGGGGCCTGTGGGGCGGATCGGGGATCGAGCACCACGACCGTGCTCGGGAGGGGACTGGCCCGCGATCGGTGCCCACTGATCGTCGGGCCGGCGTCTAAGGGGACGCACTCTTTCCCCTCCGCCGCCCCGCAAGATGTGGCGGATTGATCTTGCGGTGCGGCTGAGGGGAAAGACGGCAACTGCGCATGCGCGGGTTTGAGCTGTCCAACCCGCGCATGCGCGGCTGACGTCATTAGGCTCCTCCGCGGCGTCATTCTTGGCATGCCGGGCCTTGAAGTAAGGGACAAGGCCCGGCCGAGTTTTCTGGTACGGCCCACCTATCCCCCCGGGTAGGGGAGAATAGGGGGCCGGGAGAGGCTTCCGACGCCGTCATGAACCTCTCCAGGTTTCACGATGGCGTCGGGCCTTGCGGAGAATTCCGCCCAATATGTTCCAGATGTGGTCTCATCAAGCCTCTGTATATTTCCAGAAAGACATCCATGCTCCTATACTCTAATCCTCTCCCTACAAATGCGAACATGCCATTTGCCTTCTTTACTGCCTGCTGCACCCGCACACTTGGATTCAGCGACTGGTATACAAGGACATCCGGGTCACATCGCACATTCCCCTCGCTCAATCTATCCCCTCAATCTATACCTGTTCAGGTAATGATTTACCTTCCTGTTTTTGCTACCAAAGTGGATAATTTCACAATTAACCGCATTATACTGCATCTGCCATGCATTTGCCAACATGACCAAATCACACTTGCGCATCACTGTATCTTCCTCACAGCTTATCTTCCCACCAAGCTTTGTGTCATCTGCAAATTTGTGTTACCCCACTACTTATTGCCTGCCAGAGCCATTCATTCCTACTCTGGTTTCCCGTCTGCCAACTAGTTTTCCATCCATTTCCATACACTACCCCCCAATTCCTTGTGCTTTAATTTTACACGCTAATCTCTTTCATGTGGGACTCTATCAAAAGCCTTCTGAAAATGGCTGGCAATGTGCTCAGTACTGCTACAGTGCTGGTTCTGAAAAAGTAGATCAAACATTATTTAAATGCAAGACCTTTTCCTCACTGACCTCCCTATTCCTCAACTTATGCAAATACAGCACGGTGCTATGTCTTTTTGTCCGACGTCATTTCGTCCAACGACACTTCGTCCACGTCTTTTGGTCCAACGTCTTTTTGTCCGCTCGTCTTTTGGTCCAACGTCATTTTGTCCGGTGATTTTTTTCGTCAAAGAATTTTTGTGACTTTTTACGTGTTTTTGGCGGATGATTTTCTTGGTCAAAGATTTTTGTGACTTTGAGTGTTTTTGTCTAATGATTTTTTTTGTCAAAGAATTTTTGTGACTTTTTACGTGTTTTTGTCGGATGATTTTTTTTGTCAAAGACTTTTTTTAGTAGCATAGTAATTTAGCATGACCAAACTTGCTTAGTAGCACTCCACTCCACTTTAACTTTTGTAAATAGAAATCTTCTCAAATGCACATAATATACAATAAAGGATCTTTATTACCAGCCTCTTTCCTTTAACGAGCCTCGTTAAAGGATAGTTATTATCGTTCTCTCCCCTTTAACGAGCCTCGTTAAAGGATAGATATTATCGGTCTCTTTCCTAATCCCGAATTCGCCCATCCAGAAATGGCAAAGTTCAGGGAAGGGCTAATAATAGGCAAAAAGGCTCAAATTCTTCGGGGAGATCAGTCGACGTCATGTACGCGATACAAGAAAATAACTGAACGCCTCAAAAGATTGGTCGTTGAATATGTTCCTACAGCGAAAATTGATTTCTTGAGGAATGTTGCTCACAATTTACATCAATTTTAAGTAATTTCGGGAATTCATCCTTAGTAAACTTTTAGATCTTTTTAAATGCATTTTTAGATTTTTTAACTTTTTAAACTTCATTTTTCAGCTTGCATTTTACTTGCATTTCATCAATTACTTGCATTTTAGCAATTAAATTCACTTGCTGTATTGTGCCTGCTTTCTATCAATTAAATGCTTTTATACGGAGTTGATTTGTAATTGGTTAATTGGACGAAGTGACGTTGGACCAAAAGACGAGCGGACAAAAAGACGTTGGACCAAAAGACGTGGACGAAGTGTCGTTGGACGAAATGACGTCGGACGAAAAGACGCGACACGATACAGCACATGGGTCAGGCGACAAGTAGAAGACTGGTGAAGGATGCATTCAGGCCCACTGCAGTCAGAAGCAGAGTGTAGGCATTAAGTGTGGAGGCAGGCTGGGTAGAGATTTGTTGGAAGATCTTAGGCTCTGTAGTCCTCACACACTCCCCATGGGGGTAAAACACAGTCCTCCTAACTGCTTCTCAAAATTCCCTTATACCCGTATCCATTCTCGGCAGATCTCCAGAGCCATATGGAGATCAAATACATTTCTAAAATTTATTATAGATTTCACTCTACAGTTTTTTTAAAAACCCTCTCTTTATATAAAAAAAACAAACTTCATACCCCACCTAGAATCCTTTTATAACCTCTTTTAAGCTATAAATCAAATGAATTCAGACCATCATTACTGAGACAATAGTAGCTTTTTGAAGTCACCACGCATTAAGAGCCCTTTGGGAAATGGTGAAAACAGTGATTGAAACCACTAAAACATATTTTTAAAAACTTTCATCAACACCTGCAGCCTGTTTTTTGCTTCCAATTTACAAGGGCTAAAGATTTAAACAGCTTCACTCAACCCTTCAAGTGCCTTTCTGTCTACTCCATAGACTCCCATAATGAAATGAAAAAATGAAAATCGCTTATTGTCACGAGTAGGCTTCAAATGAAGTTACTGTGAAAAGCCCCTAGTCGCCACATTCCGGCGCCTGTTCAGGGAGGCTGTTACGGGAATCGAACCGTGCTGCTGGCCTGCTTGGTCTGCTTTCAAAGCCAGCGAATTAGCACTGTGCTAAAATGCAGGTTAAGTCCCCAAAAATGGGATCTGTTTGAACTCAATACTGAGTTTTTCCCCTTTCCCCCATTGGCACAAATTAGATCTATCAGAAATTGGGGCAGGGCTTCTACATTTTCTTATCTGGGGGCAGGACTTTCACATTTGTTTCCTGCCTGCTATGATAGAAACTTCAGAATCTCTAGGACTCTGGAAAAATCATGAAAGGATTCATAGAGGGCCTAAATTAATTGCCTTCACCCACGAGGGACCATCAATGTCACTAATATATTTAAAAAAAAAAGTTAATTCAGCAGAAACATCTTTACTCAATGATTAAAACTTGGGATTCACCGGCGCAGGAATATGAAAAATGAATAGCATGAATGAATGCAAGGGCGAGAGAAAATAGATGGATATTCTGATAAGGTGAACAAAGTTGAAGGTGGCATGCATGGAGGATAAACCCCGACAAAGTTGTTGAATGATCCGTTTCTGCACTGTGCATTTTGTAACGCTCAGCTGAGGTGGACCCATCAACATTTGCCAATGGATCAACATTCAAAGATTTTTCTCCCATATTCAAATTCTTCACCCTATTTTATTTGAGAAACCTTCAGCCTTCCATCAAAGCCTATAATCCTCTTCCTCGCCAACAATACAGAGGTAGATGGTATACGCAGTTATAGCATTTCTATAAATCAAAGGCATTAAAGGGAAGATAGGACTTTTGCTGACAGCACACATTCAAGACACTCAGATTGTCAGGAGAAAGGACGTTAACATTATAATTTAATAATGACAGTTTCAATGTACCTGAAAGATTATTTCTCCATTGATACTGTCAGACCTATTGTGCTTTTGCAGCAATTTTCTGTCCGTATTTCAGGTATCTAGCAGTATTTTGCTTATCTTCAAGGCCCCGGGTAATATTATTCTCCATTGATTTAGAACATAGCACAGTACAGGCCCTTCAGCCCACGATGTTGTGCCAACCATTTATCCTAATCTAAGATCAACCTAACCTACACCCCTTTAATTTACTGCTGTACATGTGCCTGTCCAAGAGTCGCTTAAATGTCCCTAATGACTCTTGACTCTGCCACCTCTGCTGGCAGTGCATTCCACACACCCACCACTCTCTGTTTAAAGAACCTACCTCTGACATCTCCCCTATACCTTCTTCCAATCACCTTAAAATGATGTCCGCTTGTGACAGCCATTTCCACCCTGGGGAAATGTCTCTGGCTATCCACTCTATCCATGCCTCTCATCACCTTGTACACCTATCAAGTCACCTCTCTGCCTTCTTCGCTCCAGTGAGAAAAGCCCTAGCTCCCTCAATCTTTCTTCATAAGACATGCCCTCCACTCCAGGCAGCATCCTGGTAAATCTTCTCTGTACCCTCTCCAAAGCATTCACATCCTTCCTATAATGAGGTGACCAGAACTGGACACAAAATTCCAAGTGTGGTCTAACGAGGGTTTTAGAAAGCTGCAGCAATACCTTGCGGCTCTTCAACTCAATCCCCCTGTTAATGAAAGCCAACACACCATACACCTTCTTAACAACCCTATCAACCTGAGTGGCAACTTTGAGGGATCTATGTATGTGGACCCCAAGATCCCTCTGTTCCTCCACACTTCCAAGAATCCTGTCTTTAACCGTGTATTCAGCATTTAAATTCGACCTTCCAAAATGAATCACTTCACATTTATTTAGGTTGAACTCCATTTGCCACTTCTTAGCCCAGCTCTGCATCCTGTCAATGTCCTGTTGGAACCTGCAACAACCCTCAACACTTCGTGTCATCGGCAAACTTACTAACCCACCCTTCCACTTCCTCATTCAAGTCATTTATAAAAACGACAAAGAGCAGAGGTCCCAGACAGATCCTTGCGGGAAACCATTGGTCACCGACCTCCAGGCGGAATGCTTTCCAACCACTACCACTCGCTGTCTTCTTTTGGCCAGCGAATTCTGTATCCAGACTGCCAAATTTCCCTGTATCCCATTCCCCCTAACTTTCTGAATGTGCCTACCATGGGGAACCTTATCAAATGCCTTACTGAAATCCATATACACCATATCCACTGCCCGACCTTCATCAATCTGTCTCGTCACATCCTCAAAAGAATTCAATGAGGCTTGTGAGGCATGACCTGTCCCTCAAAGCCATGCTGACAATTTTTAATCAAACTATGTTTTTCAAAATAATCATAAATCCTATCCGATATTTTGCTCACCACAGACGCAAGACTGATGGGCTGTAATTCCCAGGGATTTTCCTATTCCCTTTCTTGAATAGAGGAACAACATTCGCCTCACTACAATCATCTAGTGCTACTCCAGTAGAGAGTGAGGACGCAAAGATCATTGCCAATGGTGCAGCAATCTCCTCCCTCGCTTCCCGTAGTAACCTTGGGTATATCCCGTCAGGCCCAGGGGACTTATCTATCCTGATGCTTTTCAAAATTTCCAGCATATCCTCCTTCTTAATATCAACCTGTTCGAGTCTATTAATCTGGTTCACACTGTTATAATGGCAACAAGGTCCCTCTCTCTAGTGAATACTGAAGCAAAGTATTCATTTAGGACCTCCCCCATCTCCTCAGACTTTAGGCACAAGTTCTCTCCACTATCCCGGATTTTCCCTACTCTCACTCTGATCATCCTCTATTTCTCACATAAGGGTAGAACGCCTTGGGGTTTTCCCTACTCCTCCCCGCCAGGACTTTTTCATGCCCCCTTGTAGCTCTCCTCAGTCCATTTTTTAGTTCCTTCCTGGCTACTTTGTAACCCTCTAGAGCGGAGTCAGATCCTTGTTTCCTCAACCTTCCACAAGCTTCCTTCTTCCTCTCGACTAGAAGCTCCACTTCTCTTGTCATCCAAGGCTTCTTCACCTTGCCATTCCTTCCTCATCTCAGTGGGACAAAACAATTCAGCACTTGCAGCAAGTGCTCCTTAAACAATCCCCACATTACTGTTGTGGATTTCCCCAAGAACAATTGTTCCCACTTTATGCTCCTCAGCTCCTGTCTAATAGCAGTATTATTTCCTCTCCCCCAATTAAATACCTTCCCATACTGTGTGTTCCTAACCCTCTCCATGACTATGGTAAAGGTCAAGGAGTTGTGGTCACTGTCACCAAAATGCTCTCCCACTTAGACATCTGACACCTGGCCTGGTTCATTGCTGAGCACCAAGTCCAATATGGCCTTCCCCTAGTCGGCCTATCTACGAGTCAGGAATTCATCCTGTACACACCTGGCCAAATCTGCTCCATCTGAACCATTTGCACTGAGGAGGTTCCAGTCAATATTTAAGGGTTCGAGGAGACATAGATACATAGAAGATAGGAGATTTGGCCCTTCGAGCCTGCTCCACTTATCACAATCATGGCTGATCATCCAACTCAATAGCCTAACCCTGCTTTCTCCCCATAACCTTTTGATCCCATTCACCCCAATGGCCGCCTCTTGAATATATTCAATGTTTTAGCATCAACTACTTCCTGTGGTAATGAATTCCACAGGCTCACCACTCTTTGGGTGAGGAAATGTCTCCTCATCTCTGTCTGAAATGGTTTACCCAGAATCCTCAGACTGTAACCCTGGTTCTGAACACACCTACCATCAGGAACATCTTCCTTGTCTAAACCGGTTAGAATTTCTGTTACAATTTTAAGTCTCTATAAGATCCCCACTTATTCTTCTGAACTTCAGCAAGAACAATCCTAACCTAGTCAATCTCTCATATGACAGTCCCGCCATCCTTGGAATCAGTCTGGCGAACCTTGATTGCACTCCCTCGAGAGCATCCTTCCTCAGTAAAGGAGGCCAAACTGTACACAATATTCTAGGCGTGGCCTCAGCCAGGCCCTGTATAATTGCAACACATCCCCTGCTCCTGTACTCAAAACCTCTCGCAATGAAGGCCGACATTCCATTAGCTTTCTTCACCACCTGCTGCACCTGCATGTTTGCCTTCAGCAACTGGTGCACAAGGACACCCAGGTCCTGCTACACGCTCCCCTCTCCCAATTTACAACCATTCAGGTAGTAATCTGCCTTCCTGTTTTTGCTTCCAAAGTGAATAACCTCACAGTTATCCAAATTATACTGCATCTGCCATTGATTTGCCCACTCACCCAACCTGTCCAGATCATGCTGTAGGATCTCTGCATCCTCATCACAGTTCACCCTCCCAGATAAACATATCACTCAGACCATCATAGTGATCATCAGTCCTGTACTGAGGTACCCCTATATTTGTGAGCAGGGGATTTTCTTACCAAAAAAACCTGCTATTTCATTAAAAAGAAACAACCCTAATAGTATATTCATTTTGCAGAGAAAAGAAAATCATTACAATATAGAACAAGATGAATGATACCTTTGGTGTTTAGTTTGAAAGTTATACTAAAATAGAACTTAACCCAAACAGAACAACTAATACATACACATCAGCTCAAATTTGCACAGTATACAAATCATATTCAATATTAACAATTGTAATTTCTTTTTCTTCTGGAGTTGGTTGGAGAGGTAAGCAGGCAATGTGGTCAACATTATACAACTTCTAAGACAAAAATAAACCTGTTGATTTTTTAAGAGATACGTCAACATCTTCTGTCTGTGCTCTGGGATGGGGGAAGAGTTCAAAAAATGACCCATAATTTAAGTTGTCAGTGTAACTCACCCTCTGCTGACCTTGGCTGTCAATTTATGCAAAATTAATACGACTGTTTTTGCATTCGAGAAACTTTGCCACAAGTCAACCCTTGCAGATCAAAGGAAAGGATTTGGCAAGTGACTGATGGGCAAAAATCAAGAAACATTTTCAGATTTGATTGGCAAGTGCAAGACATGCAATAAGTGAGTTTTGAGATCTTCTGAGAAGTGGGAGGCAAAGGGCATAAAATTAAAACAAAATTAGAACAGGCCTTTTGAAATTGATTTCAAGTCAGAGAGCCACACAGCGCTCTACAATTTGAACCTTAATATTCAGAATCTAGGATTATAGTCTATACTTATACCTACAAGTAATCAAGAGCTACCTCAATAATGGACACTTCCTCAACTTCATGTTACTAGTGACCATTATCTACAACTACAAAAGCACAAAGATCCACTAACAGAAGAATTAAAATGTCACCTGTCCCCAATATGTACAACTTTCATTTAACTCAATCAACTGCTCAAGTTTCAGCAAACAAAAATAATCAAGAGTCACAAAAGAGTTCCAGCTAAATGAGCCAAGCCCCCTCTCATTTACTCTACATCTATAGAATTACAATAGGCAACATGATCTAAATAACACTTATTTCCAACAACTCCAATTTAATACTGTATGTTAAAATGAGTGAACAGACTTAGGTTTAACATGCAGATTGCAAACCGCCAGCAATCTTATCACATTGTGTACCTGTTTGTTCTTATTCAGATCTGAAGCAATGATTTAGGGAGCTGTGTGGTACAATGATCAGTCAATCGGATCATTTTAATGCAATTTTAGAGGGATCTTATTGCAAGGTGAATCCTCTTGGCAAACCAGCTACTTGTCACAAAGACTTATCTCAGTTGGGTGTCAGCTGCAGAATCATTTAACTTGGTGAATTGAACTAAATTAAGACCATTTGCCACCTAATTAAAATTAAAGGAAAACACTGTGGATGTTGCAATTCAGAAATCTACTCTGATGAAGGATCATTGACCTGTGGACTCTGTATTTCTCTCTATAGTTGCTCCCTGACCTTTTGAGTATTTCCAGCATTTTCTGTTTCTATGCCATCTAATTAATTTTTTAAAATAATCTTTATTGTGACAAGTAGGCTTACACTGCAATGAAGTCCCTGTGAAAAGCCCCTGGTCACCACATTCAGCGCCTGTTTGGGTACACAGAGGGAGAATTCAGAATGTCCAATTTACCTAACATGTCTTTCGGGACTTGTGGGAGGAAACTGGAGCACCCGGAGGAAACTCACGCAAACACAGGGAGAACGTGCAGATTTCGCACAGACAGTGATCCAAGCTGGGAATCAAACCTGGGACCCTGGTGCTGTGAAGCAACAGTGCTAACCACTGTACTACTGTAAGGTGGTCCATACCTTAAATTTGTAAAATTAATAACGCTCCCATTTATTATCGATGACCACAAATTGCAAATGGAGATTATTATCGAGTGAATGTTTTCCTTTACCATGCCTTTATGTTGTCTGGGAGCAAGCCTAGAATTCTATTATTCAGGGAATTGTGGCGCAGGGGAAATGGGAAGGAATAAGAAGATGGTGTTTTCTCACATTTCTAATCAACAATTGGCAAACTACAACAAATCCAATTGATTTATAACAACATCAAAAGCAATAGCAAATTTGACACAATAAAATGCTTAAAGGCACGTCACAAGTGCATTATGAAGCAAAATTAGACACAGGCCCACATAAGGTGATATCAGAGCAGATGGTTAAACGCTTGGTTAAAGAGAAAGGATTTAAGCAGTGTCTTTAAGTAAGAAAGAGAATAAGGCAGATGGTCAGATTTAAGGAGGAAATTCCAAAAGTAAAAGAAGGTCCTAAGTAGCTGAGGCACGACCACCATTGGTGGCAGGCTGGGGCAGTTTAAGCGACTAGAATTGGATGAGCACAGCTATCTCGGAGGGTTGTGGGGCTGGAGGAAATTACAGAGATTGGGAAGACTGAGGCCATGGAAGGTTTTAAAATCAAGGGCGAGATTTTCTGGCCTTCCCATGGTGTGTTTCACGGCAGGCGGTAGGATCTTCTGGTCCCGCCGCTGTCAATGGGATTCCCGTTGAATAAACTCCAGTCACCGGGAAACCTGCGGCAGGGTCCACTGTCAGTGAGACTGAAAGATCTCGCCAGCGAGAATAGCCAGGAGATCTTGCCCCAAGACAGTGCTTGAATGCCAATGTAGGTACCAAGTGTGCTGAGTGATGTGAGTTAGGACATAGGCAGCAGAGATTTGGATAATATCATATTTACAGAAGGTAAATGGGACATTGGCCAGGATTACCTTGGCATAGTCAAGTCTCAATGTAAAAAAGACATGGATGAGAATTTCAGCAGTAGTTGAGTTGAGGCTGGGGTAAGGTTGGGCGATGGTACTGATCTGGAAATAGGTTATCTTAGTGATGATGTGGATATGTGGTCAGGAGCTCATCGCGGGGTCAAATATGACACTAAAATTTCAGACAGTTGAGGTTAGGTTTGTTATCAGGAAGATGGGTGGAGCTGGAAGCTAAGAAATGGGAGTTGGGGGCCATAAACAGCAGATTCAGTCTTCCCAATATTTATTTGGAGGTAATTTTTGACCAACCATTGCAGGATGTTGGACAAGCATCTAATAATTAAATAACAGTGGAGGTGGTGGTGAGGTAGAGATGAATGTTGACAGCTTACAAGTGAAAACCACGATTGCCCTTTTGGACGATGTCACCAAGGGGCAGCATGTAGATGATGAACAGGAGGCAGTCAGGGACCGTTATCTTGGGAACACCAAAGGTAATGGTATGGGAGCAGAAGAGAAACCATTTCTCCTGCTGTAGTGACCCGTTATGAAAACGTCCTAGGTGGGAGGCGGGGGGTTTGCGAATGAATTCCCATGGATCACCCAATGTCAGGGGGCAGTGCTGGGGGCCAGGGGGTGTTTGGTGTGTGTGTGTTCCGTGGGGTGGGGCATTCTGTGGGATTGGGAAGGGTGGGTTCTATTTTTAAAAAGGGCGTCCTGACCTTTTAAAACCAAAGTTTCTGGCTGGGCGGACTCAATCAGAGCACGTCAGCGTCATGGGACTCTCCCATCCATTATTTTCGTCTATGAGCCAAAAAACACGGTGGGCAAGGCTGCCTTTGGAGCTGGCAGCTTCCTCTGTTTTGTTATGCTCTTGACGTAGCATAAGCTGCTTCCTTGATGTGCACTCTGACAAAGGAAGGTTCAGACCTGGAGATAGCTTTAACACATTTATTAAACTGTTAACAATTCTCCTACTTGGCTTCGACTCTCCTGTTAATCCTTCTATAGCTACTCAGGCTGATGAACCAGTCTGCTACAGTCCAGGTGGTGGGTATGATGTGTTTTAAATCAACCCTGTGTACTCACTGAGTGTCTCCACTGGAAAGAGGAAAATCATGGGCGCGATTCTCCGAGGCCGCACCGGTTGGGAGAATAGCCGTCCGCGCCATTTTATCGCGCGACACCGGTCCGATGCCGTCCCGCCATTCTCCCAACCGGCGAGAACGGCCCTGTCGAGTTCTGCACCGCGCCAGCCGGAGAATCACCCGAGAAACTCACAACGGCGATTCTCCGGTACCCCCGCCATTCTCCGGCCCGGATGGGCCGAGCGGCCGCTCCAACCCACAGGTTCCCGCCGGCGCTGTCGGCACCTGGTCGCTGGTAGCGGGAACTGTGCGGGAACACTGGTGGGAGGCGGCCTGTTGGGGGGGGGGGGGGGGGAGTGGAGTTCCTTCACCGGGGCAGGGACTCCGATGGGGTCTGGCTCGCGATCGTGGCCCATCGATCGGCGGGCCGACCTCACTAAAGGAGGACCTTCTCTCCTCCGCCACCCTGCAAGATCCATCTGCTTGCGGGGCGGCCTCGGGGAGGACGGCAACTGCGCATGCGCGGGTGACTTCATTTACACGACGCCGGCCGCGTCATTTATGTGGCGCCGCTTTTTACGTGGCACCAAGGCCCAGCGCGCGTAAAATACACGACGCTGCTCCTAGCCCCCCCGGGGGCAGGAGAATAGAGGGTTGGGAGCGGGCTTCGATGCCGGAGTGAAACACTCCGGTTTTCACTCTGGCGTCGGGACTTTGTCTCCATTTCAGAGAATTGCGCCCCATGTGTGCTGTGTCCTTTTATATGGGTTGGTGTAATGCCCTCCTGTGGTAGTGCCACCTCTGTGTGTATCGTGAATGCCCATTGGTCATGTCCTATCTTACTGACCTATTGGTTGAATGTCTGTGTGTCATATCTCTGGTGCTCCCTCTATTGTCTATCTAGTCTATGTGTATTTACATTAACCCCTTGTGTATTTACAGTGATGCATATCACCACATCCTTGTAATTTTTCCCACCCACTGCGCCACCCTGCCTATTTTAGAGAAAATTCCACCCTGCTTTCTGAGCTGCAATTTTTGCGTTATTTAGTATGATCATAAATGAGCCAAATGAACAATGATTTGAAGTGCAATAGAAATGATTGAATACTGAACTCTTTAACACCTTCATTATTAATACTTCTTTATATTTCACATGTTGAAATTTAATTTATCGCAAACAATATTTGTATAGCACCTTTAATGTAGGTAAATGTCAGAAGACAGACAGGTATAAAAAGATTTACCTTGTTGACAGCACTAACCTGAGAATCTCAGCTGTTTTAGTCCAAAGGACAATGTAACATTGAACCGTGATGATAAACTGAGTTTCTGAACGTCACAAGCATCTTTGAAAGTTACCATATTAGCAAAAAAGGAGATGGATGTTTAATCTGGCACGCGCTAAGTGTTTTATAATGGCATACAATGCGTTACTTCGGAGGGAAAGTTTATAAATCTGTTGAAAATGCGCAACAAGTTGTGGGAAGATTGCAAAGAGAAATGACAGATTATGGTGCTTTAAGCTTGTAACCATTTATCAGGTCAGTTATGACAAAGCGTTACTCACTTAAAAGACCATAATGTGCATTTTCTCATTATGATGCTAACTGACTTGTTGCCTATTCCCGGCATTTTCTGTTTTTATTTCAGGTTTCCAGCTATTTCTGTTTATTTTTCAATTTATCAATTTGTCACTGAAAGTTCCATCTAAGGTTCCCTCATATCATTGTTGCAGGCATCATGCGTGCCATCACCATAACCACTTTCCCATTATCAGGTGACAGCAGCTCCCCAGCAACACGCCAATGATGGATCTTCCCTTTCGAAGTAGAACTGAAACTGCAAAACTTTTCATTTATTTACCAGTTCTTATTGGTGTCGCACAAGCCCTAAAAATGTACAAACAGGTGATGTTCAGAGCGGGCAGTTACGCCAAATATAACAAATCATTCAGTGTTATTATGGGCTGGATTGAGTAATTGAGAGAAGCTGGATGACGGTGAAGGAACAAGGAACAGAAGCAAAGCAGCAACAGCGCGAGGAATGTAAGCAAGAGTTGCTCGGTGAAGCGAAGAAATTTATAGGGGCTCGGCCTTCATAAACCATTTTTTATTTGTTTGCCAAATGACAGATTCTGATGCAAACTGTCTGTTCTCATTGCAAAAGTACTAAATTGTTTGCCTGTGGCTTTAAAACAATGATGCACTCCTGACTGGTCGATCTCTCACCCAGTAAATTAAGTGTCTTTTTAATGCTGCATGTACTAGAACAATCAGACAAAACTGATGGGAAATGCATAACCCGGCAACTTAAGAGGACCAGTAAAATTCTGCAGCATTTGGAAAGAATCTTAAAACCGATTGGATGTGCGTTGTTTCGAAGCTGAATCGTGCTTGTAGCTTTTTAATCCGTCTCTTACCCATGTTTTATTATTCTTCATTGTCAATGAAGCTACATCCAGCAAAGATTATTACAACATAGCAATATATGAACTTCAACAACTGAGCTGCATGATATGCTCTGCCTTTAGAACTAGCATTTCTTTTTCATAGAACGTCAAAAAAGACTTCATGAGAAGAATTAAATTATCATCACTCTTCCATCAAACCTAAGACCAAAAATACCAAAACAAATAATGAAGAGAGGATATTCTTTCTCACCCCCTGTCCCGCATGCCCTGCCTATGTTCAACTATGGGAGATTCCCAACCATCTGGAAATGGTTGGATTTGACCTCTTTCTGTAAAAGGGGAGCCAACATGCTGGAGCTTATAAACTGAATATGAATCTTTTCCAAAGTAGAAATCTACAACCCCGCATCACATTAAAGTTGGGGACTAAATTTTCAGCTGTAGAAATTTGCCAAGCAACCCCTCCTCCCACGGCATTTGAAAATACTGCAAATGGTCAGTAGCTCCATTGGTGGAAGTGATGAAATAAAATACATTGGCATCGGTCCTTTGTTAAAACTGCCTTGAGTTCTCAAGAAATCATTGGGCGAAATGAGGGAAGGGCGTTGCATTCCTGCTGTCTCCTACTTATTTAGTTTAACTACAGGAGAAGAGGCACTGAAATACTGGAAAGTTGGCACAAATGATATTTATGTCATTTTTCCAGAGTTCCTGTGATTTTTCCACCAAATTAATGGAAGACCAGTTAGAAAACAAAGAGAAAATGCTGGCAAATCTCAGCAGATCTGGCAGCATCTGTAGTGAGAGAACAAAGCTAACGTTTCGAGTCCAGATGACCCTTTGTCAAAGCTGGAACCCAACCCCCAGATATAAACTTATTGCTTTTCCTTATAAAGATAGAATATTGGAAATTCTCAGCAGGTCTGGCAGCGTCTGTGGATTATTGGCCCAAATCATTTGCTCTCCAGCTCGTCGGAGATGGGACATATATTGGGAGATGCATATCAGGGCGCTGCGGAAGTTCTGATGTAAAGACATATGCAGAAATTGCCTAAGAAGTTTAAACTTCCGGCAGGCTGATTCCTTGCTACCCAGGACCCTCTGTGAATGTCTCTGACCCTCAGCTCAGAAACTTGGATAGGTGTGTGAGATTTCCCTCCATACTTGCCCAAGAAACGTTACACAGTTTAATACCTGGTCTAACTCATGGTTAGCCAGGCTAACTCAACTGAGCACCACAACTGACCCCCACAATCACTACCCAAACACTGACTTCTCTCTGACCAGCTCCCGAGCACGTGACCACGCCCCTGACTACTGCCTATCTACCCCACCAACCACTCTCGCTCGACCACCCGAAAAACTCCTGAAATCCTGGCTACCTCCAGAAAACCCGTCTGACCCTCCACTGACTACAGCCTGACAAGCACCCACCCCCACCGACCAGACCCCGAATGCCCACCAGCCTAAACTTTGTCACCTACTCACCTCACACACCTCACCCAATTATCCACTCACCCACTTATCCACCTCACCCATCTACCCATTCACTCACTTACTCACTCACTCACTTACCCGTTTAGTCGCCATTCAGTCATCCATTCACTAACCCATCAAAAGACTCCAGACCATTAAAAACTTTACTGAATATGGCAACTCCTTGCCCCCACTCCCTTACACTCGCTGGACTTATTGTGTGAAGGTTGTGCCGCCCACTTCTGCTTCAACCGGGATAGGAAGAGCAAGGCCAATCTTTCAGGTTAATGGCATTACATTGTAACTGGTAACGGTTAGCGATGTAACAGCTTTGAAGCAAGTACAGAGACAGGAAAAGTTGAGGAGGGGTGAAAAAAAGAAACGGAAGGTATGTGATGGGGTAGAAGGCGGAATAGATTAAATCCGAAAAGGGAAGATGGTGCAAAATGAATGGCAATGGTATAAGTAAAGAAACAAAGCATAGATTCAGTGGGAATAGCACAATCATTACCAATAGTTGCTGCCCAAAAAATGGGGACAATGATTATGACTGGCATTGTTAAATTACATATTGAGTCCAGAAGTCTATTTCTCTGAGTTCCTCGTGTTTCTATTGAGCTTCATTTGATCAGTGCGAACAGAGTGGCCAGAGTAGGAGTGAGGCAGAGAATTAAAGCAACAGGTGATTAGTGGGGGGGGGGGGGGGGGGGGGGGGGGTTTCATACCCCTGGACTGAATAGAGGTCATTGAACTGAAACGCTGGGCATGATTTTCCAGCGGCGTCTCGCAGGAATTGGAACGGGATGTGGCCAGTAGATCCCAGGAGAGGCTTCTCCCAGGATTCCCGATGGTCGTTACGTCTCATGAGATCTAAACAACTGGATCCCACAATGGGAGGGACCAGACTTGCACAGTTACATGAGCTTAGAAGCCCACTTAATTATGTCTACTACTCTGGATCGAGAGGCCACCCGGCATCTACCAGCCTCGTCGAGGGGACCCCAGCTGAGCACCGTTCAGCAGTGGTCCCCATGAATGGGACCCAGGTGGAACGGCACTTGGGGGTTTCCCAGGTGATCAGGTGATTGACCTCTAGGCAGGGTGGCACTGCAGGTGTCACCCGGGCACTTTGGCACTGACACCTGGCACCCAGCAATGCTATTCTGGCATCATGGCAGTGCCACCTGGGTGCCACTCTGACACTGCCAGGGTTCTCAGGTGGCACTTCCAGGCTGGCAGGGGATCTGCCAAGGTGTCAGGTTGACATTTGGCCCGCACGGGGGATTGGGCCCGGAAGTGCCTTGTTGATGTGAGGCGGGGTGCGGGGTTCTGGAGATCCCCTTTATAGGCGAGTTGGGATTTTGAGGGTGTCCAGCAGTTGCATCAGGGGGATGATGGTGCCCCAATCTCTTCCTTTACTGAGGATCTCTGCTCTGCTAAATCGAGCCCTTTAATTTTCTTTCTCCCTCTGAGGATACTGCCTGACCTGCTGAGTATTTCTGGCATTTTCTGTATTTATTTCAGATTGGAGTATAACATGGAGAAATATGAGGTTACTCACTTTGGTAGGCAGATTAAAAAAGCAGAATATACTTTGAATGGTGAGTGTCTTTTAAACGTTGATGTCCAGAGAGATTTGGGTCTTCTCAAAAAGGACAAAAAGTTAAAATGCAGGTGCAGCCAGCAAATAGGAAGGCAACTGGCATGTTGACCTTTAGTGCAAGCGGGCTGGAATACAAGAGCACAGACAGGGCTTTGGTGTGACCACACAGTTTTAGCCTCCTTCTCTGAAGACTTGAAGGCAGCACAGCGAAAGTTCACCAGATTGATTCCTGAGATGAGAGGGTTGTCCTTTAATGAACAGATTGAGCCTATAATGTGTGGAGGAAGGAGAAGGGATCTCATTGCAGTTTATGAGATTCTGAGGACTACTGCCAGGTCTTTTTTCAAATTCTGGACAGCCTAGAACACAGGGGCAGAGTAATAATAATAATCACTTATTGTCAGAAAGAGGCTTCAATAAAGTTACTGTGAAAAGCCCCTAGTTGCCAGATTCCGGCACCTAGTTCGGGGAGGCCATTACGGGAATTGAACCCGCGCTGCTGGCCTTGTTCTGCATTACAAACCAGTTGTTTAGCCCACTGTGATAAACCAGCCCCTCGGTATAAGGGGTCGATCATTTGAGACTGAGATGAGAGAGAACATCTTCAGTCAGAGACTTGTGAATCTATGAAATTCTCCACCCGAGAGGCGGGTGGATGTTCAGTGGTTGAGTATATTTAAGGCTCAATTGGATTGATGTTTGGACTCTCAAGGGACATGGGAATCAGGAAAGCAGAAATGAGATCAAAGATCAGGAATTATATTACTGAATAGTGGAATAGGCATGTGGCCTACCCATGATACTATTTCTCATGTTCTTATCAATGTTGGAAATGCTAACTGTGATCACTGGTGAAGAAAAAGAGCAAGCTACATTTTTTGTTACTGTTTTTGCTGGCAATCATTTTCCAAGTACAGCAGCTGTTGGAAAACTGTGGGAAAGTAAAGAAACACAGAAATGATACAAAAATTTGCTGCCAGTTTAGGTTATATATTTCCTTTGAATATATTACACAATACAAATTTGCAATAGGCACTGGATTTTCATTCCCAAGGTCGGTGCGCAGAGTTGGGAAGTTTTCTGCCTTTCCTTAGAGAAAAAGGTGGACTCAAATGACTGGATTTTCATTTCTAATAGCCGTCAGTGGAAATGGAAAATCATTAGCGTCAATTTGTCCAATGTAGAAGGTTGCTCAGGATGAGCAGTCAGTTAAGAGGACTACTATCTATCCCCTCTTGAGTTGAGCTTGTTGGACCAGTCAAGTTTACCCCTTGTAGCATATGGCATCATATTGATACGCTGTTGTGTCATAGCCTGAACACACATTGTCCATTGTGTACTAACCAGTATGAAAAAGATCCAATTTAAACAGTCACCCATCACAGCTACTTTAAAAGCAGATGTACTGTTTTTACTCAACTCCACACTGCGGTGAGCCAAACAGGTCCACATTTATGCAGTTGTATTCATTTCCACTAGCCCTCAAAGTTGCCTTAAGATGAGCTCACTTGAGTTATGATTGTGGTTTAAAGCAGCAACTACATACTTGAGTCCAAACAAATTCATTACAAGTGTGCACATTCTGTTGTGAGATCTTTAATAAAACTGCAATGTAATCACAAGCAGCCGTCTTTCAGAGGCCAGATGTTTTATTTTTTTAAATGACAGGGTACTTAAACTTTTACATTTCACGAAGGACTTAAACTGCTTGATGGATGGAAAGGGGGAATTTATTTTCAAACCTATTATTCAAGATTTAATAAGTATACAAATTGATGAGTTTTGTGCCCAGCAGATATAATGTATGCAGCAGGCAAAATTATCTTGACTGACAATGTGACAGTCAATCAATACAGGTGCTGGAGATGGTGAGTTTTGTGTAATCCAGGAAAGGAGCTAAAGAAGACCAACAGAAAATGGTGATCACGTGTTTTTTGTTTGTTCTAACTTCTCTCATTTACAGCAGTTAGCACTGTTGCTTCACAGCTCCAGGGTCCCAGGTTCCATTCCCGGCTTGGGTCACTGTCTCTGCGGAGTCTGCGCCTTCTCCCTGTGTCTGCATGAGTTACGTCTAGGTGCTCCGGTTTCCTCCCACAGTCCAAAGATGTGCAGGTTAGGCGGATGGGCTATGCTAAATTGCCCTTCATGTCCAAAAAAAAGGTTAGCTGGGGTTACTGGGTTATGGGGATAAGGTGGAGGTGTGGGCTTAAGTGGGTTGCTCTTTTTAAGGGCTGGTGCAGACTCGATGGGCCAAATGGCTTCCTTCTGCACTGTAAATTCTATGATACTATGTCTCTTTCTTCCCATTGGGTTGGATTTTAAATTCTTGTATTTATCTGTAAATACTTGCATCGTCTCACCCCACGATACCCCTGCAAGACCCATTGGGCTTAAAAATTATCAGAGGTCCTTCTGTGCTCTGACTCTGGATCACTTGTGCATTTCTTATTTCACCCTCTACTTCCACTCTATTCACAGTGGCAGAGCCGTAAGGTGCCTCTGTCTTCAACTTTGAAACTTCCTCTTCAAATTCCTCTGCCTTTCTATCTCCTTCCCATGTTATACGGGTTTGATTAATGTCTCACTGTTAGCCAGGCCTGTCTTCAGCAAAGTCTTAACTTGTTTCAGTTCCGTAATTAAGCTCGTGTGTCTTTGATATCTGATCACAGCTTGGAAAGATCTATGGCTTCTCCATTCAACGCTCCTATTTTACATTCAGCTGGTGTTTCAGCTCTTCAGTCTCTTTCTTCTATCTCTTCACATTCTCCTGGAATATTGAATATTGCTGACTCTTCTCTGCCATCTGGTTCTTCAGTTCTTCCGTTCTACTGTTCAAGGCAGTCTTCGTTTCTTCATGCTGCTTCAGTGTTATGTTCTCCTTTTGCATTTGGGAATGAAGGATGATTAACCATTTTTTTAACTGATTATTATCTTGCTGACCTCTTGCCAACTTATGCTGCGCTTCAGGATATTTCTTTGTCGATGCTGATAGTTCTGATACAGCTTTTTCTGAAGTAGCATTAAACATCTTCTTTAACTTCTCATTTTTAAAGCACTGAAGACCTTTTGAAATAGTTCAGGCTTAGAACTGAATTTTTGCTCCCACTGGCTAGGTCTTTTGGCTCTGCGTTCAGTGGGTGCTCACAATGGACCTCCACTGGACATTATGAAATCCTCAGCTGCATAGTGGAGTTTTTTCCTCCTATCTTTCTGTTTCCAATTCTGCAAAGTAACTTCTTTCAGGCCACCACCGGCTGGTGAGTCAAATCAAAATGCTGCTCCGTTAGTTTTCCTGCTTTTGAATTTCTCTTCCGGCTTCTCTGAGGTTCTGGGTTTTTATCAAGAGCAGCCACCATGTTGTAATGGTCTGTTCAGTGTCTCAGTAAGCAGTCTCGAGGATTGCGTGGCTGAAAATTAAGTGTTTATTAACAACAGATAACTATATACATCGCAAGGGATAGCCCTGATGAGGTACTATCTCCATGCAGGCTTCTGCTAGGTTGCTACTGTATTCCATCCACTATCACGCCCATATTGTGGGCGGCACTGTTCTCTAGTCTCACATTAACCCTTACTATGCCGAACATACTTATACTACATGCACCACCTTGAAAAGCCTTCTCAGGGTGCATGACTTTGATCAAGTCTTCCGCCATCTCTCCTAATCCACCTGCAATGGCTCAGTATCTGAATCTTTTCCTCTTTAAGTGCCTTGATACGTTTTAGGACTTCAAAGGGATGATATAAATATAGATTGTCTCTGTCTCTCTGTGAAGGAAGAAACTTCTGAACTCCATCTGGCACCTTCCCACAACGGCATGACAAAGATTGATAACTGACTGGGAGGATCGCGCATCTGGACCTGAGTACAGTTAACCTGTGGCCTTGCTCTAGCATACTGTGTAACTGCACCAAACTAGCTAGTAATCACATTTATACAAAATGTATGCTGAACATAAAATGTTGTAACTAATTCTAAAAAAAAGGTCTAGAGCAAAAAGCACTGTTTTCTATATAATGTCCTGCATCAGACGAACATATTTTCAAACCCAAAAATGAGAATATCTGGGCAAATCTGAAAATATTTGCAGCATTAGGGGCAGCACGGTAGCATGGTGGTTAGCATAAATGCTTCACAGCTCCAGGGTCCCAGGTTCAGTTCCCGGCTGGGTCACTGTCTGTGCGGAGTCTGCACGTCCTCCCCGTGTCTGCGTGGGTTTCCTCCGGGTGCTCCGGTTTCCTCCCACAGTCCAAAGATGTGCGGGTTAGGTGGATTGGCCATGCAAAATTGCCCGTAGAGTCCTAAAAAGTAAGGTTAAGGGGGGGGTTGTTGGGTTATGGGTATAGGGTGGATACGTGGGTTTGAGTAGGGTGATCATTGCTCGGCACAACATCGAGGGCCGAAGGGCCTGTTCTGTGCTGTACTGTTCTATGTTCTATGTTCATTGTCAGGAATTGAAGGCATAGGAATTCGGAGAATAATTGTGGATCCCTCCATAGTTTATAACATTATTCGAACACCATAATTAGATTACAGCCTGTAACTCACTCCTACATGCACATCATCTTACATAGAAACTATCTGAATCTCTCAATTAGACACCAGTGTGGGTAACTTTTCTTTATATAACAGACTGAATGTCTTGGTTGGACTAAAGGCCCATAATTGACTTATAGATATCGATTGTATATTTTATAATTTCATTATGGATTTGAGCTCATAATCTAAGCTAACACTTCAGTGCATTACAGAGGAGCTGCCACAGTGTCGGAGATGCCACCTTTTGGATGAGATAATCAAACGAGGCCTATCTTCTTGCTCTGTTGGATGTATAACAGTATTTGCAGAAGGGTAAGGATATACGGGCATCACGGTCAGCCTTCCTACATCAACCAATACCACAAATTATCAAGCGATTTCATGTATTTTCTAATGGTGGTATCGTTCTGTGTGGAACTTAATGCCTTGTTTACCGTAGAAGAAAATTAGATGAAACTTGGGGAGGAGACACAAGTGAAACATGAACACCAGCACGGACTAGTTGGACTGAAAGGCCTGTTTCTGTACTGTAAACTCGATGGGCTGAATGGCCTCCTTCTGCATTGTAAATTTTATGAAATCTATGAAATTATATCTGAAGCTTTAAAAGTAATCCATTTACTTGCGAGGTGCGTTAAAATTTCCTGAGGACATGCTAAGTAAGGTGTTACTGAAATGCAAATTCTAAAGGTCTTCCATATATATTTATTTTAAACCAACTTCATCTGCTAATGAGAAGGAACATTATTTAATTTCCTGCTGTCCTTCACTTTTCTCCTTGCCTATTTTCTCCTTTCTCCCCTTCTCAAGGCATTGACTATTGTAGCAAAGTTTCACTGGCGCTGCTTTCCAACTGGCATCTTTCCCAAGTGGTGAGGTGAGCTCTGACAGTAAAGATCAGCTATCATTTTGGCCATAGATGTCATCAGATTCGAGGCCGATCCTATCCTCTCCTGGTGCCCACACATGTGCTTCCATCAGGTACTGCTGCACAGCAAACCGTTGTTGATGATCCTCATGCTAATCCAGCGGTGCTGAGGCAAATTGTAATGGCCCTGATTTTGAACTAATTCAGTGCAGAACATGAATTGAATCTGAGAAATTCCTGTTCTGAACTCACTGAACTAGTCTTGCTGTAATAAAATGCCCTTGGATTGGATGATGCTTTTATTGAATTATGCATATTGTGAAATACATGCTGTATTGGTTGTAATTCTGCCCACATTCAGACAACAATACTAATGGTTAAAAACTTGTGGTCTGACAGCCTCTACGGGAGGTAGAATTGCAGAGCTCTGGAACAAGTGAAAGTCTAATTTATATGGAACATAAAAGGGAAGAAAGGAAACTGCAGAATATCTGTCACGGGTAATGGCAACATTTCTGCTTATGGGAGGAGGAAGAGAAGGAAAAATGAAGGGGGTGAGTGGGGGGGGGATTGGGGAGGCTAACTTGTGCTCATAATTCTGAACTTTTAAGATCCAACTTGTGGAGGTGAACAAAGTTTCATGTATAGGTGAGCAAACTGATAAGTTTAGACTCCATCTCCTCCTTTCCCTCCTTCTTGCGATCGTCAGGATCAACTGATGTCATGCTTAAACCTAAAGATGCAGAACTGTCACTTGAGGACTGACTGAACATCATGAGCCTTCAAAGTTTAACTCAAGTACATCCCAATGACTATCTGTAGTATTTAATGACACAAAGTCCGGTGGAAGATTTGTTTGCAGATTTTTTCTCAAGGAAGCTAATGCTAACAACATATTGAAAGATGCCAATGGCATAGCAATGCAAGGAAACAGTCACTCCTCAGCTAACATGCTCTCTGAGTTTTCTCTATTATTAAGAAGTCAGTGTTCAGAAGTGAGTTGAGGCTTGGATAAAATACAGTTCAGTCATATGATCAATATTCCAGTTAGAAAGTGAACCGTGTGCCTGCACAGGCATAGATCATTAGATATGGAATGAGAAGATGCACTGACCTGAAAGTCTTTTCTCCCTTGTATTTTTCCAGATTATATCCCACGCTTTGTTGGTAGAATCCTTAATGTGCTCACTGAAGGAGCGTCTTAACGGAGATTTGGAATGAAGAGCCATTCCCTGCTTGTCACACTGCTGAATTCCCCCCACAGAGTAAGCCTTTCTGTTCCATTAAAGTGGGTGATAGAGAGAGAGAGAGAAACTCCACAAAAGACACCACCAGATACAGAATCCGCAGACTGTAAAAAAGAGCCAGTTTGGAACAAACAGCCTGGGTCAAACCATTTCCTGATGTGGAAAGAAATTGTTAGTAATCTGCTGACACCCTTCTCCAGAAACCTCCCCTCCAGTGCCTTGGGGTCAAGCCAGACTGGAAAGGAAACAGCAATCCATTGGGGTGCCCCCTCCTCTCCTCACAACTAAACACAACCTTACAACACAGCTGCCACTTACTATACAATTGCATTTCAAAAGTTACAGAAGACAAACATTTAGACAAGTAGGGCTATGATAAGTCTTAAAACAGTTTCAAACAGTTTTTCATTAAGCATCACATTGACATAGGACAGGAGTTCTGCTTTTCACACAGCTGACCCATTTCAATATTTTTTTAAAATGCGAAGATGAGTTCATAGTTACCATAATTTCTGGAGTAGAGGTAGCATTACTTTGATGCTACGACGGTGGATGAGAAGAAACATATTTCAGAGCATTCACAATCAAATATCATGTCGCTTTTCAGCTTCAATTGTTTTTTCAAAGAGCTTATTTGATACTTCAAAGGTTTTAGCTGATTTTATATCTGGAAACATTACAAATTCAGTTGTGTCGGTCAGACATCTTTAAATGAAAGACATGCATTTATGTAGCACCTTTCCCAGCTTCAGCACGTCCTAAAACACGTAACAGCCAATTAAGTGCTTTTGAAATGTAGTAAATGTTGTAAAGGCACCAACCAAATTGCACACACACAGCTCCCACCAACAACAATGGAAGTGACCTGTTAACTCATTTTAATCATGTTAGTTGACAGATAAATATTGCACAACTCTGCTACTCATCTTTAAAATAGTGTCATGCTGCCACCTGAGAGGACAGACAGGTGCCACGGTTTAACATATCTGAATAATGGCAACTTTGTCAGTGCAACGCTCCTTCTGTACTGCACTGGGCTGTCAGACCAAATTTTGAGCTCAGGACCTTGGGCTGGGCTTTGGTCTCTTGACTTATGGAGCCTTATGTCTTCTAAATAAGGAACATGACCTATATAGGTTCTACAAAGCTGGCAACTCTATAAGAATGGGGAGGCAGTGGTGCAGTGGTACTAGTAATCCAGAGACTCAGGGTAATCCTCTGGAGACCCGGATTTGAATCCCACCACGGCAGATGGTGAAGTTTGAATTCAATACAAATCTGGATTTAAAAATCTAATTGAAATTGTCAATTGTTGTAAAAACCTGTCTGGGTTTCCCTTTAGGGAAGGAAATCTGTTACCCTTACATGGCCTGGCCTACATGTGACTACAGATCCACAGCAGTTGATCCTTAAATGTTGAGCAAGCCACTAAGTTGGACCATAAATGCACCCCATGAATGAATTTTTAAAAAAGAACTCGTTCCCCAGATAACAACCCCCCCCCCCCCCCCCCCCCGCCCCACCCCCAACCCAATCGGGAAAAAGCAGCACTCAACACAACATGTATAACAACATCGTAAAGCTGACATTTACTGGCAATGTACAATCAGAAAATAACCCTGCTTCATATTCGCAAGGTGCTCTAAAAGAGTAACAAGCCAAACAGATTCCTGGCCTATGCATGGAAATGCCAATGGATCAAATTAATGTGGGGGTCAGCAACCCGACACTTGGAAGAATTCTGGATACAGACCCCATGCCCGAGCTGCATCACTCTTGCATTGCCCGCAAATAGTCTATTCGGCCAGGAAGTGTCATAATATACACCAGTCATCAGTGTTGGAAGTGTCTGTTCATCTCTCAAGTCTACACTAGCCAACACTTCAGGAAGCAAGCTCACTGTCCAATTTGAGGTGCTGAGTGCTTCCATCTGGTGTGGGCTGCCTGTACAGTGCAAATGGCAAAGGCAGACGGCAACCATTTTGGGAGCTGCTGCCCAGCTGTTCAGGACAAGCATTTCATGGAAAGGCCATTGAGGTGCAACAAGGCAGCACTACATGCCAGGGTAAAAACAAACACTCATGACAACGCTAATTGACCCCACAGATTGGTTTCAAAGGAAACGCCAGAGAAATTCATTTGGACCCTTGGTGAACCCAAACGTTGTGCACCGACGTACACAAGACTGTCCAGACTCACTGGGGGAAAAAATGCATTTGTGAATGGACAGGCTCCTTAACAAGTATTTTAAGGAACTTAAGGAGCTGTTCATTGGTGACAGGTATGCCCCAATCCTCTAACTACTCTTTCAAAATTGCAATCTGTCCTGGAGGTTGGGATCCTGAGCCCAACCCCCGTGACCATGATTTTCAAAGCTGGGCCCCACCAGGTCACATATGTTGCAAACTGATTCAGAGGCAGTAAATCATAAATTCATGACATTTTGTAAGGCGGTGCACGAATCCAAATCTTCGACCAAAATTTGTTCAATGAGACAGAGAGAAAACAAACCTGGAGATAGTATCTGTGCAATGTGAGTCATGAAGAGTGATAGTGTCTTGGGCAGATAAGTGTTTCAGAGAATTGTATAAAATGATAGCCACCAATTCCCAACTGCTGGAATTGCACATTCCCTGGGAATGAAATGTCTATAACTCCTACTTGACAGTATTATGCAGTCTGTCGTCCATCTCTGGCTGTATCATACCGGCATTGATGCCCACCCTTTAGTTCTTAAAACGCTGACAGATTGTTAACCAGAATTTAATATATCGCAGACAAATTTTGAGGTCTAAAGCCATCTAATTTATTCACATTATTTTTCTTCAATACAATTACAATCCTTCAATTTGTCTGGTTGTATTAGTGACCAAGCACAGAATGTGTAAGCCAGGCATTCATTCTGGTCAGCCTCATGCTGCACTGCTGGTATCAGAAGAGATCAATGGAAGGGTAGACAACTTCACTTGAGGATCAATGTGTTGCATGATGCTAGCTATCAGGTAGGACTCCAATGGAGGAAGTTGACCGTCTTGACTCGCTGTTGTGAAGAGAGCATTAATTGAAATTCCAATTGAAGGAAAAGAGTTGAACATAAAAAGGAAAGTCACTCAACCGGTTGTTGAATACTTCGAGTTGTCCAGTTACAGGGGGCATTCTCTACAGGATTGGGAGAAAATTGTCCTTTCACTCAGGGCGCTGTGGCTCACTGGGGTATGGTCATATTCGAAAGATGAGAGCAGAAAAATAGGAAACTGAGAAATAAATTAAATAAAAAGCACAAATTACTCACTGAAATAAATAATGTAATATTGAGTTGTTTGCTTGATCAATGCACCTTCCGCTGGGCTTAACCCCTTCCACTATCAGCAAGCTAGCTGCATATAAACGATCTACAGGATGCACTCCAACAAATCACCATGGTTATCCAGATGGCATATCCATTGCTCGTCATCTCTACCACTAGGAAGGGCAAAAGCAACAATGTTGTGGGAAAACATCACTTCCAAGTTTCCCCCTAAGATGCCATCCTGATTTGGAATTATATGAACGTTATTCCTTTACCACTCCTGGGTTTTGTTCTGGAATTTCCTGCCTTTGTGAGAGTACCATATCTGCAATCACACAAGTACATAAGCATGAAGGGCTGGTGTCAGCCATTTGAACTTGCTCCCCATTCAACAAGATCATGGCTGACCTTTTACCTTAACACCTCCCAGCACACTCCCTTTACCTCACAGTTCTCTTAATATCCAGAAATCTATCAACCTGTCTTCAATGCACTCAACAACGGAGCATCTGCAGTTCTGTGCGGTGAAAAATTCCTAACATTCACAAACCTATGGATGAAAAACTTATCATCGCAATCAGAAATGGCTGACTCATCTTTCTGATACTGTGGCAGCTCAGTGGCACAATGTTTAGCACTGCTGCCTCAAATCTCCAGGGTCAATTCCAGCCTCGGGTGACTGTCTGTGTGGAGTTTGCACTTTCTCCCTGTGTCTGCGTGGGCTTTCTCTAGGTGCTCCGGTTTCTTCCCACAGTCTAAAGATACGCAGGTTGGGTGGATTGGCCCCTTAGTGTGCAAAAATGTTAGGTCGGGTTATGGGGTTGGGTGAAGCACTGGGCTTAAGTTTAAGCAGGCTGCTCTTTCCAAGGGCCGGTGTAGACGCAATGGGCCTGCAAATGCCTTCTTCTGCACTATAGGAATTCTATGAACCTGTGGTTTAGATTCCCCAGCCAGGGGAGATATTTTGTCAGCATCTACCCAATCAAGCCTATAAATATTCTTATGCCTTTCCATTAGACCACCTCTCATTTTTCTAGACACCAGGGTATACAGGCCTTCTGTGGAAAGGCACTTTCCTACAGTGCTTCTGAGGAAAAATTAACCGCCAACACCTTAGGCTATCTAGAAATCATGCCAGTGTTGCCACAGCCTAAGAATGAATAAAAGAAGAGGAATTGATATCAACTGAACCAACCTGCCCACTCTGAGTGTAGCGAATTCAGACCACTGGATGAATACCCCAATATCTCCACTCATGTTAATTTAATTCCTTACATATTGCCGAGTCACTTGCCTCTGCCACGGGCAATAAACTCTACAAGAGAGTTTGGATTTCCACTAGACTCGTTGTCTGGGTATTTATATAATCAGGGACAGAAAAGTCAGGCAATCCAGGAAAATCAATGAATGCCCGGAGGAATTTCAGCTATTTTGTGTGACATTGATTGAAGGAGGAATGTTGGGCAGGGAACTCCTTGTTCTTTTGTCAGATTATGCCACAGGTTGTCATAATATTATCACCAGCATATCATGGTGCAGACACACACACTGATGGACATACACTACGACCAATCAACATGCACAAACACTGCAGCCAATCACCAGTTAGAACACACGCACTATAAAGACAGAGGGCATCACTTTTACCGCTCATTCTGGATGCTGCCTCTCAGAAGCACAAGAGCTCATCAAGTACAGTACAAACTCACACCACGTGCTGAGAGATTCAACTGGTTCGGACAGGCACAGGTCTCTAGTTAAACTAGCATTGTGTAAACCCACAGTTATAGCATGTCTAGTATTTTATAAGAGTTAATAAAATAGTGTTGAACCTTCTTCAGTGTTGGCGGCATATGTCTGCATCACAAGTCCACAGTGCCCAACACTTCACAGGTCATGACAAGAGCTGTATTTGGATTCTTTATTTTTAAATGATGTATGGTAGATGCTGGCCTTGCTGAAGAATGTAAATTCTAACAAACCACAACTTCCGTGTATCGGAGGGAAGCCATGGCCCACCGATAACTGTGATAGAAAAGTGCCCACTTACTAGCGTTCAAAAATCCCGACGTACTGTCCATCTCCAGCAGCAGCGTTGGGGCACTATACACAGTCCCCAGTGGAGTTCATGTCCAGCCACGTCCCGCTGTGAGGGGGGGATCTAAGGGAAAGCCCATTGAGGGCAGGGATTTAAGCTGCAGCATTGTATTCGACGCAGAGCAAGCAACCGGTCTTCCGGCTATTTTAAGGGTACATGGAAGTTAATTTTTTTTTGTGTTATTTCTTTTAAACATTTAATGGTATTGTTACTGGTTATTTTAAAGTGTCATTTTTAATTTTACTTTTCCTGATTTTTGATGATTATTATGTAATATATATAAGTGAACACAGATTTTGTTATTTCTTTTAAATTTGTGAAACTGCTATATAAATCTGCACTATATTATTATATAACTTTACGTGTGGCATGCTTAGAGGTGGTCGTATGTTTTAAGTTAGAATATGGCAACTGAAAATGTAGTTGTGAAGAAGAGAAGTCAAAATTTCACGAATGGCAATTTGGACACCTTATTGCATGAGATGGAACAGAGGAAAACTCCAATTCTAGGCCATGGAAAACCTAAGCCACCAAGGAAATTTCAATCAATGGCTCGGATAGTATTGGAAATTCCATCAGCAATCAGTGAATTGCCCAGGACAGCTGATCAGCGGCGAAAGAAACTTAATGATTTAATGCGTTCAGTTGAAAGTTAAATCTGCATGCAAAAGTTAAGAAGGTCTCAAAAAAAGCAATAACATTGGGGGCTGGGTTCTCTGTAGCCTGAAGCTGAAATTGTGATTGGTGATCGGGCAGAGAATGGATTCCGCGCCAGAATCGTGGCGTTGATTTGATGCCGGTGTGCCAAGCACAGCCCCCTCCAAACCGGTGTCATTGTGACGCGCATCGTTTCAACGCCGTTGGCGTGTCATTGGCCGGCACCCGCGATGCTCTGGCCCCAGTGGCCCGGGTTCCCGACGCCGCGGGTCACGTGTGTTCCCAGTAGTCGGCAACCCGGCGTGCCGGCTGTGGACAGTATCCAGAGCCGCCACACTCGTCCCGGATCCATGCCGTCGATGGGGGTGGGGGGGCTTCTGCTAGGTATCGGGGGGGGGGGGGGGGTGCTGGTGGGGGCTGGCTATCGGGTGGGCTGTGGGGAACGCAGTTGGTGGGTTAGGGTTCAAGCATGGCCGACGCCACGTTGTACGGCGTGACCGGTGCTGGACGTCAACACTGTGCATGCGCGGCCTGGGACCGGCCATTCTCTGGCCATTCTCGGCACGATCCATGAGGGTTTCACACGGTGTTGGTGCTAGCCTCTCACCGGTTCCGGGATCAAACATGTAAAAATAAGATTGTCAAGATTGGACTTATATCTATACTTGTTTAAATTTCTAAAGAATGGGAATTTATATAGAAACATATAAAATAGAAGCAGGAGGAGGCCATTTGCCCCTTCAAGCTTGCTCTACCCCCCCCCCCCTCCCCCCCCCCCCCCCCCCCCCCCCCCCGCCCCACCTCCACTCTCCCCAATATTTCCATTTCTTTCAGCAAGCAAACCAAGCACATACATTCCCGAAGTGTTCACTGGCCGGAGGTAGATTAGCCTATCTGAATGAAAATGAAATGAAAAATGAAAATCGCTTATTGTTACAAGTAGACTTCAAATGAAGTTACTGTGAAAAGCCCCTAGTCGCCACAATCCGGCACCTGTTCAGGGAGGCTGGAACGGGAATTGAACTGTGCTGCTGGCCTGCTTTAAAAGCCAGCTCTTTAGCCCTGTGCTAAACCCTGAAGGATCTCATTCCACAGGAATGTCGCGCTTGGCAATTGTTGGGTCTCTCGAAGCCCATAACAAGGAGTGATGGAGATTTTGGGATTAATCAAGGCAAGTAGAAAAGTTCAGTGATCATATCATCAAGATGACAGTCAATTTGATGCAAAGGCAATTGTGCTTTCTTTAACTTTCACAGGTGGCACAGTGACAACAGAGCAGAATGTTGGCGACTCTCATGCAGCAGCAGAGATACCTGCAAGAGATTTGATGGAAGTGAGTACATTGCAGCAGTGCAGTGCTGAAGCTGCAGCAGAGGAGGGCGAGGCCTTGCAGCAGGCTGATATTTCAGACTTTGACAGTGGTGATCAGGGAAATGGAGTGGTGGAGAAGGGGGAACTTTCCAATGACGTGACTGCTGTGCTGGAGGAAGAGCACTCAGAGCGTTCAGGAGGTGAGGAGCTTTTGGCATTGTCAGTGGAAGACCCCGCAGCTCGTGAACGCCAACTTGCAAATTGTACAGACGTCACCAATGATTTGCTCATTCGGCAACTGTGTGACGTTGTAACGGAGATGGCTGGAAGTTATGAGGCCAGTGCAAGGGACCAAGATCAATCCTTAAATCATGTCTCCCAGCAGAACCAAAAAGTAGCTGAGATCAATGCTCAGCCCCTGGAGATTTCTCAGCAAGTGCATCAGCTGGTGAGAAAGCGGAATGATATTTTGTTACAGCGAAAGGACATTTTGTTACAGCAAAATGAGATCCTCAACAGATGGTGACACCTGTTGCGGCGCCCTCTGGCCCGGAACAGCCCCATTTGGAGACAGTTGCTGCTGGACAGGGAAGATTCGAGGGGAGTGGGACCCGGGAAGAATTAGGGTCCCTCTCCCTTCAACACTGCTAACTCTACCACAACCAGCCCCTTCTATTATGCATGATCCAGTTTAAAATTGTTTTGTGCAGTTGGCCTGCCTCTGGTAGCAGGGTTCCTGAGGTGGTGGGGAATCGGGCGTCGTGAAGAAAATGGGATTGGCGGCAGGCGCTGATCGTTTCCAAGGCTTCCGCGTCCCCCTGGTGGTGGAATCGAGGTTCACGTCCGTACACCAGGCGGGAGGGTGCAAATGCATCTTAATGACCCATTTGCATTCTCTTAGCGGACTGGTCACCATGTTCTCTAGGCCCTTCTCCAGTCTTCTGGGCCGGGAATCACGTGGGCAGGATTTACCCCAGGTATTTCCCAGCGTGGCCCTGACGTGGTGGACCTCACGGTGGGCCAACTTCTTAAGGGAGTTGACCCCCAAAGTCCATCCGAGGGGCACCTTCCCCCCCCACAATGTAAAACTTGCCCACCCCACCCCACCAGACCCCCAACTCCCCCTAGAGATCCCTCAGATAAAGAGACCCCTCCCAGATACCCCAAGATAAAGAAAACACCCAGAGTCCCCCTAGACACTGAGAACCCTCCCACAGACCCCCTCGATAGAGAACCCTCCCAGAGACCCCCTCGATAGTGAACCCTCCCATAGACCCCCTAGATAGAGACCCCTCCCAGGGACCCCCTAGATAGAGAACCCTCCCGGAGACCCCCTCGATAGAGAACCCTCCCAGAGACCCCCTAGATAATGAGAGAACCCTCCCAGAGACCCCCTAGATAATGAGATAACCCTCCCAGAGACCCCCTAGATAGAGAACCCTCCCAGAGACCCCCTAGATAGAGAACCCTCCCAGAGGCCCCCTAGATAGAGAACCCTCCCAGAGACCCCCAAGATAGAGAACCCTCCCAGAGACCCCCTAGATAGAGAACCCTCCCAGAGACCCCCTAGATAATGAGAGAACCCTCCCAGAGACCCCCTAGATAATGAGAGAACCCTCCCAGAGACCCCCTAGATAATGAGAGAACCCTCCCAGAGACCCCCTAGATAGAGAACCCTCCCAGAGACCCCCTAGATAGAGAACCCTCCCAGAGACCCCCTAGATAGAGAACTCTCCCACAGACCCCCCTAGATAGAGAACCCTCCCAGAGACCCTCTAGATAGAGAACCCTCCCAGAGACCCCTAGATAGAGAACCCTCCCAGAGACCCCCTAGATAGGGAACCCTCCCAGAGACCCCCTAGATAGAGAACCCTCCCACAGACCCCCTAGATAGAGACCCCTCCCAGAGACCCCCTTGATAGAGACCCCTCCTAGAGACCCCCTAGATAGAGACCCCTCCCAGAGACCCCCTAGATCAGGGGTGGGCAAATCTTCCGTGCAAGGGCCACATTCAGAAATTCACAATTTTAAAGGGCCGCATAGTATATTAATTAATAGTCCCGGTTGTAACCAATTAGCGTGCGGCATATACCTCAGCGCTTCCCCGGCGGCATCCTGCCTTTAGCCCTCTTTAGCTCTACTTTTCAAAAATGGCGCTTCACCCGGTTATGATTCTGGGCGCCTCATATAGAACATAGAACATAGAACAGTACAGCACAGAACAGGCCCTTCAGCCCTCGATGTTGTGCCGAGCAATGATCACCCTACTCAAGTCAACGTATCCACCCTATACCAGTAACCCAACAGGCCCCACCCCCCCCAATTAACCTTATTAAAAAAAAAAATTAAAACATTTAAAAATTTTTTTTTAAATTTTATGACTTGATCTTGGTGGGCCGCATAAAGATCTTTGGCAGGCCGCATGCGGCCCGCGGGCCGTAGTTTGCCCACCCCTGCCCTAGATAGAGAACCCTCCCAGAGACCCCCTAGATAGAGAACCCTCCCAGAGACCCCCAAGATAGAGAACCCTCCCAGAGACCCCCTAGATAGAGAACCCTCCCAGAGACCCCCTAGATAATGAGAGAACCCTCCCAGAGACCCCCTAGATAATGAGAGAACCCTCCCAGAGACCCCCTAGATAGAGAACCCTCCCAGAGACCCCCTAGATAGAGAACCCTCCCAGAGACCCCCTAGATAGAGAACTCTCCCACAGACCCCCCTAGATAGAGAACCCTCCCAGAGACCCTCTAGATAGAGAACCCTCCCAGAGACCCCCTAGATAGAGAACCCTCCCAGAGACCCCCTAGATAGGGAACCCTCCCAGAGACCCCCTAGATAGAGAACCCTCCCAGAGACCCCCTAGATAGAGAACCCTCCCACAGACCCCCTAGATAGAGACCCCTCCCAGAGACCCCCTTGATAGAGACCCCTCCTAGAGACCCCCTAGATAGAGACCCCTCCCAGAGACCCCCTAGATCAGGGGTGGGCAAATCTTCCGTGCAAGGGCCACATTCAGAAATTCACAATTTTAAAGGGCCGCATAGTATATTAATTAATAGTCCCGGTTGTAACCAATTAGCGTGCGGCATATACCTCAGCGCTTCCCCGGCGGCATCCTGCCTTTAGCCCTCTTTATCTCTACTTTTCAAAAATGGCGCTTCACCCGGTTATGATTCTGGGCGCCTCATATAGAACATAGAACATAGAACAGTACAGCACAGAACAGGCCCTTCAGCCCTCGATGTTGTGCCGAGCAATGATCACCCTACTCAAGTCAACGTATCCACCCTATACCAGTAACCCAACAGGCCCCACCCCCCCCAATTAACCTTATTAAAAAAAAAAATTAAAACATTTAAAATTTTTTTTTTAAATTTTATGACTTGATCTTGGTGGGCCGCATAAAGATCTTTGGCAGGCCGCATGCGGCCCGCGGGCCGTAGTTTGCCCACCCCTGCCCTAGATAGAGAACCCTCCCAGAGACCCCCTAGATAGAGAACCCTCCCAGAGACCCCCAAGATAGAGAACCCTCCCAGAGACCCCCTAGATAGAGAACCCTCCCAGAGACCCCCTAGATAATGAGAGAACCCTCCCAGAGACCCCCTATATAATGAGAGAACCCTCCCAGAGACCCCCTAGATAATGAGAGAACCCTCCCAGAGACCCCCTAGATAGAGAACCCTCCCAGAGACCCCCTAGATAGAGAACCCTCCCAGAGACCCCCTAGATAGAGAACCCTCCCAGAGACCCCCTAGATAGAGAACCCTCCCAGAGACCCCCTAGATAGAGACCCCTCCCAGAGACCCCCTAGATAGAGAACCCTCCCAGAGACCCCCTAGATAGAGAACCCTCCCAGAGACCCCCAAGATAGAGAACCCTCCCAGAGACCCCCTAGATAGAGGACCCTCCCAGAGACCCCCTAGATAATGAGAGAACCCTCCCAGAGACCCCCTATATAATGAGAGAACCCTCCCAGAGACCCCCTAGATAATGAGAGAACCCTCCCAGAGACCCCCTAGATAGAGAACCCTCCCAGAGACCCCCTAGATAGGGAACCCTCCCAGAGACCCCCTAGATAGAGAACTCTCCCACAGACCCCCCTAGATAGAGAACCTTCCCAGAGACGCCCTAGATAGAGAACCCTCCCAGAGACCCCCTAGATAGAGAACTCTCCCAGAGACCCCCTAGATAGAGAACCCTCCCAGAGACCCCCTAGATAGAGAACCCTCCCAGAGACCCCCTAGATAGAGAACCCTCCCAGAGACCCCCTAGATAGAGAACCCTCCCAGAGACCCCCTAGATAGAGACCCCTCCCAGAGACCCCCTAGATAGAGACCCCTCCCAGAGACCCCCTTGATAGAGACCCCTCCCAGACCCCCTAGATAGAGAACCCTCCCAGAGACCCCCTAGATAGAGAACCCTCCCAGAGACCCCCAAGATAGAGAACCCTCCCAGAGACCCCCTAGATAGAGAACCCTCCCAGAGACCCCCTAGATAATGAGAGAACCCTCCCAGAGACCCCCTATATAATGAGACAACCCTCCCAGAGACCCCCTAGATAATGAGAGAACCCTCCCAGAGACCCCCTAGATAGAGAACCCTCCCAGAGACCCCCTAGATAGAGAACCCTCCCAGAGACCCCCTAGATAGAGAACTCTCCCACAGACCCCCCTAGATAGAGAACCTTGCCAGAGACCCCCTAGATAGAGAACGCTCCCAGAGACCCCCTAGATAGAGAACCCTCCCAGAGACCCCCTAGATAGAGAACCCTCCCAGAGAACCCCTAGATAGAGAACCCTCCCAGAGACCCCCTAGATAGAGAACCCTCCCAGAGACCCCCTAGATAGAGAACCCTCCCAGAGACCCCCTAGATAGAGACCCCTCCCAGAGACCCCCTAGATAGAGACCCCTCCCAGAGACCCCCTCGATAGAGACCCCTCCCAGAGAACCCTAGATAGAGACCCCTCCCAGAGACCCCCTAGATAATGAGAGAACCCTCCCAGAGACCCCCTAGATAATGAGAGAACCCTCCCAGAGACCCCCTAGATAGAGAACCCTCCCAGAGACCCCCTCGATAGACAACCCTCCCAGAGACCCCCTAGATAGAGAACCCTCCCAGAGACCCCCTCGATAGAGATCCCTCCCAGAGACCTGCTAGATAACGAGAGACCCCTCCCAGAGACCCCCTCGATAGAGAACCCTCTCAGAGACCCCCTCGACAGAGAACCCTCCCAGAGACCCCCTAGATAAAGAGTCTCCCTCCAGAGAACCTCTAAATATGGAGACCCCCCTCCCCCCAGTAAAGGGGCCACCATCAGGAAGCTTCACAAAAAAGATAAACCTGTCAGGAAGACCCCTCCTGAAAGGAGAAACCTGTCAGGAAGCCTCTCAGAGAAGAGAGCCCTTTCTAGAAGCTAGAGATGAGTCCAGACAGAGGCAGTGAAAAAAATTACTTTTGTAACACTCCCCTGGGCAATACTGCTGGCTCAGACACAGGAAACAAGTGTCAATTCCTGGAACCCTGGAATGTTCTAATTCCTGGAAAGAGAAACCAGTCAGCTGTGTTCAAACCCCTCTGATCATGAGCTGCAGGCCATTCATTAATTTCCCTCACTGGGCTTTGATTGACAGTGTCCACACACGCACACAGCTGTCAGCTTGCTTCATTAATCTTGCTTCACAGTTGAGTAGCTCTGAAGTACTTGAACCACAATGCTTAGAATAAACATCAACCACTTCAAACAGAGTTTTCTTGCTGAAGTGGAGTCTCCTGGTACACAGATAGAGATGGAAACATCATTTTATATGATGTATTTTGCCTATTCACTCTTAGGGGTGGGTAATTGATTCACTTTCTCACCAGGTGGTGATGTAGCCTGTCTCTTCTCTCATAATCGCTGTGCCTACGTCGAAGGCTCAAAAGAACTTCAAAGATTTTAAGAAGCCAAGCTAAAAGCCAGTGGTGGTGGAGCATGATTTCAGATTTTGAATATCCACAGAATTCTGCAATACCCATCAGAGAGATAGTTCACATTAGTTTCCAGGAAGTTGGCATGTGTCAACTAAGGCAGTAAACTTTTATAAAGAATTTGAAGTAATCACTGAGGCTTGTAAGGGTCAACATTATAGGCGCAATTTAACGAGAAAATAAAAGAGTACTGTTTTGGGCTTCTTTAGCGGGGAGTTTCTCAGCACCAGCAGCGCCAATCACGACCCCGTGTTATCTGTTTTTTTTTACCTCGGAAAGGAACACCCCACTGAGGCTGCTCAGCCCGTCAGTGCAGAAAGTGATCGGGGTGCCATTTTAAAATGCTATCCCGTATCTCGAACCCCCCACTCCCTCCACCACCAAGGTCTCTGGACCCCCAAGATCCCTACTTACATGGGAGGAGTCCTCGAGCCCCTCCTCACCACACGTCATAAGGGCAGGGCACCCCTGGACTCATTATCTGACACCTTGGCACTGCCAGCTTGGCACATTAGCAGTGCCACTTGGGCATCTTGGCAGTGCCTGGGAGGCAATGCCAGAGTTCACAGGTGGCAGTGCCAAGATGCCTGGGTGGCAGCGGGTGTGTCAGGGCACCACCCTGCCCAGACCCCGATCACCTGGTGCCATTATGCCTGGTCCAGGTTTAAATGGACCAATACTGAACAGCACCATGGCGAGGTCTCCCAGATGTGGCCGTTAGTTCCTGGGCTTTGGCAGAATCCGGTGCCGACATACTTAAGTGAGCCTAACTGCTCACTTAAATTTGTAACGGTGGATCAAGGCCAATGAGGGCGATATTCAGATCACAATCGTGCGAGATCTCGTTAGATCTCGCGAGGCGTTCCAAATATCCCAAATCGCACGAGAAGCCTCTTGTGAGATTTAACAGCCTTGTCGTGTCACCAGGTCGTGCGTGACAAGGTCGTTGGATCGTGCCCTACATCAGAGAGACTCTTAAACAACACAGCTTAAAATATATTGCAAAATCCAAATGTACTTCAGCTGAAGCTTATTACAAACCCGTTTTATTCATTATAGTTCCTTTAATGGAATTAACATCCACATGGAAAACCAATGTTTAAAAAATATCTTTCTTTACTTTCTGCAACTCCAAACCCACTTTAAACATGAAAGTATTTTTTTAATGGAATTAACAGCCTCATGACAAATCAAAGTTGAATAAATGAATAAAAATATGTTTTTTTCACTTTATATGCATTTTACACAGCTTGGGCTGGATTCTCCGTTTCAGCGTCTAAATGTTGACACCAACGGAGAATTCGTGGACTTTTACGACAGGAAAATCGGCGCTGAACCTGCACTGATTCCGCTACTGGTGAGGGCCAAGCGCTGCTGCCGTGTGGAACACCCTCGATTCCCATGAAAAACGGTACAGGATTTGCCAGGTCCGTGAACAACACTCGCAGGGCTGACAAGCTGCAGCCGCGCTTAAACAATACACCCCCCACACACACAGTTACCGAAGCCGAAAAGATGGGACAGGTTGTGTTGGAGCGTCCATACAGCTGATGGGTCGGCTGGGGCCAGAGGGTGCTGGGGGGGGGGGTCACCTATATGACCCAGGGCGCCAGGTTTATAGCGTGCTGTCAGCTGCATGTGAAGCTGCATGGCTGCCTTGCCGGCTGCGGTAATGGTGTTGCATACCCATCCACTCCAACCCCACAACTCACATCCTGGCCACCCCTCACTACTCCCCCCATACCTGACAGGAGCCCCCTCCGGCCAGCAGCATGGCTGTCGGTAAACTATGGCGCTGTTGGACCTATCCGTACACCTTCTCTCCCTCTCAGCAGCCTCCACGGCAGGTTCACAATGTTTGAGAGCACACGTGGACTGCGCCGTTGAGAACTCGGCCCATCAGAGGTGGAGAATCGCAGGTGGGCCCACTAATGATATGCAAACAGCGTTTAAAGTATGTGCGGCGTGCATAGCATTGATGTTGTTTTTGAGGTGATGGAGCATTGCGAATCGGGGTCAAACCGGCGCCTGCCACGATTTTGACGTCAGAAGCTATTCTCCACCCGATCGCACCCCCCCCCCCCCCCCCCCCCCCCCCCCCCCCCCCCCCCCGATTTCGGCAGTAGCTAAAGCAGAATCCCGCCCCTTATAAACATTATTATAAAAGATTAACCCACCTAAAAAATCGTCTCTGTTGTCTCCTGCCATGTTTGCTGATTCTGGAACCGAAAAGAAAGTACAAATAACTTACCGAACATCGGGGCAAGCAGCTCAACTCGGTGCTGTCCCATGATTTAGCATTCAGCTATTCAGCGCAGTGCTGACAGTGAAAGACTTTCAAAGAACCGGGTTGGAAGTTTGAACTTGGTGTACTTTAAGTGTGCTTGTCCGTGCGTTGGGATCTTCGCATAGTGTCAAAATGCTTGTGCAGGAGGTACTCTCCGTACGCCAGAAGATTCAACGGACATCGTTGTGTCATAATTACAATAAGGGACTTACAGCAGTATTCAAGTATATGGGCTGGTTATAAATCAGTCCATTGTGGTGTGAAACATGGCTGCCGAACCCACTTGATCATGTGTGAGGCCCTGAGATAATAGACCTCTGATTTCTGAAATCACTTCATACTTCAACCATGAAACCCATTAAACAAAAATGTAAATCCTCTCAAGTGGTCAATCTGTTAAATCTATGAAAGTAAACAAACACAAAGTGTTGCTCTCTCTAGAGATGCTGAGTTTATTCAGCTTTTCCTGGTTTTATTGTTAAACAAACACTTATCGACTTACAACATAAAGTACACGTTGTCCTTTAATAACCTCTTAAAACTGCCAATAAAAATGTGAAAAGAACCCTCTGCTGGGAGAGGTGTTTCAGGGCCTTTTGAAACTCAGCCAACTATTCAGAATTGCACGTGATCAAAACAGATGTTAACAATGGAGTCTCTTGAAACTGAAACACCAGGTGGCTTTATTTTTAAGCTGTTTCATTTCCATTTCAAAATAGGTGCTTAGATTTCCTTTTAGCTTTCAACAACTGGGCCATTTTTCTCAAAGGTAAAGACTGTTGGAAATTTAAATCCAAAACATGTTAGGAGAATTTCTCAGTGCACATTTCTACAGTTCTAAATGCATTACAATACTTTTTTCATTGTGAAAAGTACATGAATGCTTGACAATACTTGCACACTAGTGGTCAATGTGCTGGTCCAATGACCTTTGCAGGAGGGAGCCCTATAATCAATCAGTTCAGTAAAAACATGTCTGACTTACAGTACCACACCTAGCTACTGAAAATGGAAAAGAATATTTTTGTATTTCAAAGCCTGCCAACGAGAGAATTCCAGAATCACGTGACTGTTTTTTTCTGGTTCCTCACTTGGGACTGGGGTACCCTTGTGTTTCACAACTTCTTTGATGGGCTATGAATTACATCTCCTACTAAAATGTGTCCGACCCCATGAAAATAGAGGGGCTCTGAATTGCCCACCACCACAATGGAATTAGCAAGGTCGGGATTAGAATCCGTAGAATCCCTAGTGCTGAATGAGTCTATTGAGCCCATCAAGTCAGTGGTGACCCTCTGAAAGAACATCCCCATCCTATCCTCAGAGCCCCACCTAACTTACACATCTTTGGACGGTGGGAGGGTACCTGAGCTCCGAGAGGAAACCCTCGCAGACAGGGGGGAGAAAGTGCAAACTCCACACAGACAGTCACCTGAGTTCAGAATTGAACCCAGGTCCCCGGCGTTGTGAGGTAGCAGTGCTAACCACTGTGACACCATGCCACCCTGTAATTGCTGGGTGTGATCTTGATATACCCATATCCTTATCCCAGGGCCTGAAAATCTCACGGACAGGAATGGGAGCAGGAATCCCTGAATCCGGCTCATCCCACCATTTTTAAATCCACCCACCTCTGGTCCGACATGGACTGGGGCATGAAAATCCAGCACACAACATGGACGCACTTTTGTGGCTTTTATATTTCTCTATATTTATCATGGCCAATTCTTTAATCAGTCCACTGAGTGCCACATATAACATGCGAGGCCATTATTGAGCTGGGGCCCACAAGTCAACCATTTTGCAATCTGATCACTAACAGCAGGACATCAGATACAGTGGATTTTGTGGCTAATTTTCCTTTCTATGCCCATCTGACACACACTGTTCATGTCACATTCTGTACTCCTTGAAGATATGGCACTCTGCTGATTATGTTGCGAACACAGTAAAGCAGGAGAATCATGGCCTGCCTGTTTTCTCTCAATATGACAACTGAATATCTCTCCAATAGATTACGGTAAGACATACACAAAAAAATATCTGAACACATGCCTGCTTTTCTTCTTCATAGACAGATTTACTGACAGTGAAAATGTAAAGTGTTTTACCTTAGATCACAGCCTGGCCTGGGCCAACACATAGATTTTTCTATTTAGAAATAAAGCAATTAAAGTTGCAAGGTTGGAGACCTATCTGGGACAAAATAATGCAGAAACCCTATATACATTAATCACCAAACTAGCTGGAGGAGGAAAGTAAATAAAGTGCATGAAATATTGAAATTCATTTTGCTGCAAAAATAAATTCCCTCCTGATGTGTCACTTTGCCATGCATTATATGCCAGAGGACTAGGTGACAAAACAGGTCGCTATCAATCATAGAATTTACAGTGCAGAAGGAGACCATTCGGCCCATCGAATCTGCACCGGCTCTTGGAAAAAGCACCCTACCCAAGCCCACACCTCCACCCTATCCCCATAACCCAGTAACCCCACCCAACACTAGCGGCAATTTTGGACACTAAGGGCAATTTATCATGGCCAATCCACCTAACCTGCATATCTTTGGACTGTGGGAGGAAACCGGAGCACCCGGAGGAAACCCACGCACACACGGGGAAAACGTGCAGTCTCCGCACAGACAGTGACCCAAGCCAGGAATCAAACCTGGGGCCCTGGAGCTGTGAAGCAATTGTGCCGTGAGGCAGCAGTGCTAATCACCGTGCCACTCTATGAAGTGTTTTCTTACTCGTGATAATGACGGTGGCTTGCAGAGGTCCATCTCACAGTGAGTTCATCAGGGCCAAGCATGGGGCCAGAATTCTGTGGCATTGCAAGGCTTCTTTCTCCTCTTTCTATCACATAAGAATCAAGCACTGAGATGTTCCTTGCAACTTTCAATGTCCATTCATACCTGAATTTATGAGCGGCTCAATGATCAGACTCCATGAACAGATGCATGTCAACAGGTGTACCTCAAACATGCGTGTCAGGTGGCAAGCATTCACCCACACGATATTAAGTATTGGCCTAGGTGTACGAATTGCAGGGCATTGTTCTTCTGCGGTCCCTGTTATGTTGGCAGAGTTTGCAATCCAGGTGTCAGAGGAAGTGCTTCATGAGGGAGGCCGAGGTTTATGGAATCCAGGAAGGTTGTACATGGCGTCCGCTCCAGAAATGGGAACATTGGCTGAAAAGGGTAGTGCACAACTTTATTGAAAGTGTGGGCTTATCCAGTGCTTTACCTTATCCACATGTATGTTGGCAAATATAATCATATCAGTACCCATTGGGAGCGGAATTTTAAGTCATACTGGCACTCTCAGCATTGTGGGTGTGGTTTGATTATGGACAATGTGGTAGCTTTGGCATCTAATTTACAGACATCGATATTTACATGAAGGGGCCAGATTGTGAAAGACTTGTGTAATATGCTGAGGCCCATGGTTGTGAATGTGACGGTAGCAGCCATTTTAATGTGACTGAGTCAAACTCATTGATGTTAATTCTGTCCCATGTCAGGCTTGGACGTTCTCCTGAATAATTGCGGCATCAAAGTAAAAGGTTCTTTCATTGGAACTTACTCACCAGGGACTGGCCGATGGAAAGTGTGAGATTAAAAGACATTATGTGAATCTACTTTGCACAAGGAAGCAACTGGCAATGAGCCCCTCCTGCACAGCCATCACTAGCTACATTGTTACCCTCCCAGAAGATGTTACTACTGGACAATCAGGTCCTGTAGTAGTGGACACTGACGCAATAGATCGAAAAATGTATTTTGTTTAGCAATGTAGTGAACTGGGCTTCTGATTAACTTCTCACAAAGTAGATCTCAGATGACCAAAGGCTGCTTTCCACTTTGAGGGGGAAAGCTGACTGGTGGTGATTTGAGGGGGTGAGCTGGTTGATGGTGATGTAACCTGAACATCATAAATCTCAGGTTGAGAAGGCAGGGCCTTCATGCATAACCTCAGCCAGTATGAGAATTGAACCTACACTGCTGGCCTTTGCTCTGCATTATATACCAGCTGTCTAGCCAGGTGAGCTAAACCAGCCTCTACCCATGGCCTTGTCACTTATATGCTGTTGGCCTTTTCACTGAATGAAGATGTACAGCATGCAACAGACCACCGCTATTCTTGACCCTTGCCGGCCCGGAGAATCGCCGGCCCCTGTAGCCCGACGCCATGTTGCGTCGGGGCCGGTGCAGAGAAGGGAGACACCGCGCTTGCGTGGAAATCGCCCCAGTGCCACTGCGCATGCGCAGACCCACAGCTCCCATCTGACTCTGGGACCGGGTGGGAATGAGGTGATCAAGTGTCAGTAGGAGAACATGCAGGGGACAGTGATTATTGTATCATCAGGTGGAAAGGACAAAGAACAACCCAGAGTAAAGAGAATTAATTGGACTAAAACCAACTTCAATGGGGTGAGAACAGATTTGGTTCGAATAACCTGGAATCAAAGATTGGCAGGAAAAATAATAGTTGAATATCGGGCTCCCATGAAAGAAGAGATAGTTCAGGAAAGGTCAAGGTATATTCCCCCTAAAGGGAAAGCTGTGCTAACCAACGTGCCGCTGTGCCGGCCCGGGTAGATGTCGGGTTGAAAATAAAATTGGAAACCAGGCTAAATGTAAAAGGTTCAGAAGCAGTATGAAAAGCAAATCAGAGAAGCAAAGAGGGAGTATGAAAAGAGACTGGCAGCTAACATAAAAGAGAAACCCAAAGTCTTCTATAGCTGCATAAATAGTAAAAGGGTATTAAAGGGCAGTGTAGTGCCCATTATGGACAACAAAGGGGATTTATGAATGAAGAAGGAGAGAATGGCTGAGTTGTTAAATAAAAAACTTTGCATCTGCTTTACTATGTCATAGTAAAATATAAGGTAATTCAAACACTAGAAGGGTTTAAAATTGACGGGAAGGTGATATTGGATAGGCTACCTATACTTAATGTTGCTAAGGCACCAGGACTTGATGAGATGCATCTAAGGATACTGAGGGAAGTGACAGGAGAATTGGCCATAATTTGTCAGTCCCCCTTGGGTTCAAGTGTTGCCAGGGTATTGGAGAAATGCAAATGTTGCACCCTTGTTCAAAAAAGGCATAAAGGTAAGTCCAGTCTAGGCCAGTCAGTTTAACTTCAGTGGTGGGAAATGGTTAGAAACAGCAATTCAGGACAAAATTAATGCTCACATGGGCAAAAGTGGGTTAATTAAGGAAAGCCAGCTTGGATTTCTGAAGAGAAAATCACATTTAACTAACGTGCTGAAGTTTTACGAAGAGGTAACAGAGAGGGTTTAAGAGCGCAATACTGGTACACATGGACATCCAAAAGGCATTTGATACAGTGTCCCACAACAGACTAGTGAGAAACAGTATAGCTCATGGAATAGAAGGGACAGTAGCAACATGGGATGGGCCAAATGATTTCCATCTGCACTGTAAAAGCCTTTGTGATTGTCTGACTGCAATATATCAGACAGGCCTCCCGCTGAGCCCTGGAAAGAGGCTGAGACAGAAGGATTGGAAGGTGTTAGTTACCTTTACAGTCACTGGCAGGATGTGGGAGTCGACAGAATACAATTCTAGTTTTTCGTGGATCATGCGACGCATATCAGGGACTACTTGAAATGAAATGAAAATTGCTTATTGTCACGAGTAGGCTTCAATGAAGTTACTGTGAAAAGCCCCTAGTTGCCACATTCCGGCGCCTGTTCGGGGAGGCTGTTACGGGAATCGAACCGTGCTGCTGGCCTGCCTTGGTCTGCTTTTGGTCACCTTTGGCACTGGTCCCCCATTATATTGAGGTATGAAGTCCGACATCAATGCATCCATCAAACAGGGTAGTATTTGCTTGTCATCCCTCTCCACCTCCTTCCTGGTGCATGTTAGGGGGCTGGTTTAGCACAGTGGGCTAAATAGCTGGCTTGTAATGCAGAACAAGACCAGCTGCTTGAGTTCAATTCCTGTACCGGCCTCCCCGAACAGGCACCGGAACGTGGCGACTAGGGACTTTCACAGTAACTTCATTTTAGTCTACTTGTGATAATAAGCAATTATTATGTGGTGCTGCCTCTTACTCCTGACTTTGTCCCCTCTTCCCTCTGGCTGTTCACAGTGATTGGCTACGATGACCTCTATGTGTGAGGGTGCCATGCACATATTATATCTTCCTTCATTCAAAGTGCAATGCACTTTTCTACACAAACTTCATACCAGTACTTGAGTGCGCGAGTCAATAGGGGCAAAAATTTACCTTGCCAGTCCAGAGGCCCCATGCACCTATGTCCTTCACTTAAAGCCAGACAGTTGAAATTGAGTTTTTGCCATTTCTGGAGAAGTTAATGCAAATTTAAAGCAAATTCAAAGGGGTCCCTGCATCTCTCCAAAGGGGTACACCTGCCTAACCAAAAATGTCCGCAAAGTTCAGCCCAGCTCCTACCAGGTCTAATTGGCACAAGTCGCATTTCACACACCTGTGTCACCACAATCACACATTAGTGGAGGCATCTGCTGATTTAAATGGACAGCTGTCTCTGTGAAATGCGCACGTTCAAATCCCATCTAAGGCCCATTCTTGCCCCTGTGGGTGTCGCATTCAGGCCATTTTTGGAACAACAGGGAGGCTCTCCGTCATTGTGAAAACGCAGGGATCTTTTTGAAGATGAGAAACACTCTATGTCATTTGAAGTCTGCTATTTGGCCTTGTTAGTCTTCTTAAAGGCATTCGGCGGAATTCTCCGCTCCCCACGTGGCGTGGAAGAATCGTGGGAGGGCCTCCCCACATTTTTTACGTCCCCCCTGGTGCCCCCGCGATTCTCTCCCCCCCCCCCCCCAGAAAAATCGGCACTCGCCGTTTTTCACGGCGAACGGCGATTCTCCAAGCCCGATGGGCTGAGCGGCCGGCACTGCATGCCCGTTTCACCACGGCAGCAACCACACCTGGTCGCTGCATTCGTGAAACGGGCGCCGGATGCCCGTTTGGGGCATCCAGGGGCCCGATTGGGACGGGAGCACCGTGACTGTGCTCAGAAGAGGATAGGCCCGCGATCGGTGCCCACCGTTCGTCGGGCCTGCGCCCAAAACGGACGCACTCTTTCCTCTCCGCCGCCCGGCAAGATTAAGCCGCCATGTCTTGCCGGGCGGCGGTGGAGAAAGACGGCACCGCGCATGCATGGGTTTGCGTCGTCTGCGCGCTGATGTCATCCGCGCATGCGCGGGTTCCTGTGCATGCGCGGATGACATCCGCGAAGCGCCGTTCGGTCGTCATTTCCGGCGGCCGAGGTCGCAGCCGGGAACGACGGGGGCCCGCTCCTAGCCCCCCGGGTGGGGGTGAATTAGGTGCGGGGAGCGGGCCCCGAGGCCGTCGTGAACCTCGGCCGAGTTCACAACGGCCTCCACGATTTTGGCCACCAGCGGAGAATTCCGCCCATTGACATTTCACCTAAGTGTGTCTTTTTTGCATGTAATTATGTTTTCAACTATTTGACTATCTTTTCTCACCTGATTCCATATACCCTTCGGGCTGACAGAGGTGTTGGTTCTGGGGGAAAAAAATTAAACATTCTTTCCCTTCACTTCTTACATCATGTTAAATGTAGTTTCAATGAAGTACTGTTTATTTCCTGGATTCTTAATTCAGGTTACTATGAGGTGCAGCTTCATGCCAGATATTGGGCTCTCTTTTTTAATGCTAAATGTTTAACCGGATTGTGTGTAAATCTGCACAGCAGCAATTGCGACTGCAGCGCTCAATCTGCTTAAACCAATTACTGGAAATATTTACGATTAAAAAGGAAAATAAAAGTGGAGAAATAATGCTTGTGATTTATTTTCTGCTTCCGCCCAGTGACAAACTAATGAGAGTGCTGAGGTAGTAATGGCATTTGTGCTATAAGTAGAATTAAAAATTAGAACAATGAGCAAGAAAGCAGTTTATAAACATCTGTCCACAAATTAGCAAACACTAACTATGACAGAGTGGGAAAGAAGTCACTACCCCTAAAATATCCACAATAGAAAAAAATTAAATGAACTCGTAAGATATTGGCAAATCACTTCTCAAAACGGCTTAGTTGCTAAAGCATTGAGTCACTCATGTGTACCACTGCGACAAGGAGTTGAACAGACAGCCATTAAAGGAACCAGTACAGACTGTAACTTTCTGCCCCCCTCCTGCTCTTGGTGTACGGGGGAGGAAGGTAGGCAAGGAGCTGCTGGGGATTTTCCAGTTGTACGGTGGTAGGTTGGCGCCAAAGTTACATTCATCGTGCCTGTCAATTCCAAACTAATTAAAAAGGACACGTGTTTCTGTAGCACCTTTCACAACCATCAGACATCCCAAAACATTTTATAGTCAGTGAAGTACTTTTGAAGTGTCATCTCTACTGAACAGCAAGAAGCCTCACAACACCAGGTTAAAGTCCAACAAGTTTGTTTCGAATCACTAGCTTTCGGAGCACAGCTCCTTCCTCAGGTGAATGAACAGGTGGGTTCCAGAAACAGATATACAGACAAAGTCAATGATGCAAGACGATAATTTGAATGCAAGTCTTTGCCGGTAATTAAGTCTTTACAGGTCCAGATGGAGCAACTGGAAAGTTAGTGATTCGAAACAAACCTGTTGGACTTTAACCTGGTGTTGTAAGACTTCTTACTGTGTTCACCCCAGTCCAACGCTGGCATCTCCACATCATCTCTATTGTAATATATGAAACTCGGCGGCCAATTTGTATCCAGCAAGTTCCTACAAACAGCAATGTTATAATGACCAAATAATCTGCCTTTATTATGTTAATTGAGGGGAAAATGTCAGGAAAACTTCCCAGCTCTTCTTCAAATCAGTGTCGCAGGATCTCTTGTGTCTAGCTGATAGGGCATTCTGGGCCTTGGTTTAACATCCAATCTGAAAGACAGCGCCTCTGACAGTGCAGCACTCTCAGACTGCACCTGAGTTTTGGCCTTGATTTTTGGGCTCAATTCCTGGACTGATACTTGAACCCACAACCTATGTGAGTCAGAGGTGAAAATGTTACCAACTGAGCCACGCTCAAAGATGCCCTGTTGCCACCTCACAAGTCCTGCCGGGGTCAGTGCTTGATAGCACTGTCGAATATGATCTTGACGCTACTCATGCAGCTCATTGACTTTTGGTGGCTCACTCTCTGGGCTCATACATAAAGAATGATACTTGAGTGAACTAAAGGATGGGTAACATGTTTCTGGGAAACCATACACCAACACAAAACTGTGCCTTTAAACAAGAATACGCAAAAAATACCATCACTTAGAAGAAAAAGCAGCAAGTTATTTTAGCGCACTAGTTTGGTCGTGGAGCGGGTTTAAAGCTTTTGGTGCCTGTGACCATGAGCCAGATTATTTAACCTGCAATTTTGCTATTTTTCTTTAAATGGATGGATCCTCCACCTCTCCAGCCACCCCCACCACCCAGCAAAATGATTGTGGAAAGCGGGAGAATGCTGAGATTCTGTACAAATGTCTTTATCGTGGGCCAAAGCCTGTGCTGCAGACTGTCAGACTGACAATTTAATTCACATTTGAGTTTTTTGTTATTGAAGGAATATGTGGTTATGGAGCCTGGATGCTGCAACAAGGTAGTGGACTGATTTGTACCGAAGCCATCCTTCCAGACAAGCTCTCACTATCTTACTTTTTGTTTTATTACTTCCATGACCTCACTACAGTGCTGGTGGATTGCTCTTGCGTGGCCTGACAGGATTAATAAATTACTGTGCAGTGCTATAGCTCACGCCGGGTGAAGCATATCTTGGCATGTGAATGAAAGTGGAGAGAACAGCTCAACGTTGTCAAAGTGAAGAATACCGAAGTCTGAAGCATGGCATCGTACATCCATTCAGTGCCAGGATATAGTTAATCTGGGATTATCATCCTTTATACGACCAGATACTGAGAGGTCAGTTTAATTTATGGAGAACAACTTCTGCAGATTTTCCTCCTTAAACGATTGGTGCTAGCATGCAAAACCTGGATTTACATGGCTGCAAATAAGTCTGCGAGAGATAATAGTTTCTTCTCAGCATCCTATATGGTTTCCTGGCTGACATTTAGCTAATGCAAAATGCCAATTCTAGGTTAGTCATTGGAAGAGCTTCTTTGCTCCGTACCGATAAGTAATTTCTTCCAATCAGCTCTTTCCAGAAGAAGGAAGCTAAATGGATGGCCGGATTACTTTTTTCACATTATGTACATAACTCCTTTGCTGGGTGCAATTTTCCAACGCGTTGCACCCGGTGCCGATCCAGTTCCATCGGGTGCATAGCAGGAAAGGCCAGAAACGGGTTTTGCGCTGGATGCCTAGCAGTGAACGGCGCGCCCGACCCGCTATGCCCAGGGCAATCTCTCGCTCCCATTATTCACCGGAGTCACCGGTGCGAATCAGTACTGGTCCCCAGAAATGGAAACCAGATGTGATGGTCATGCTGAGGATGAAGGCTCGGAAGCCACGGAGTCCAGAGGTGGGCAGGGACAGGGTAGGGCAGTGCCTGGTGTGGTGATATGCATCACTGTAAATACACAAGGGGATAATGTAAATACATGTAGACTAGCTAGACACTAGAGGGAGCACCAGAGACATGACACACAGACACTCAACCAATAGATCAGTTAGATAGGACTCGACCAATGGGCATTCACGATACACACTGAGGTGGCACCACCACAGGAGGGCATTACACCAACCCTTATATAAAGGACACAACACACATGATCTTCCTCTTTCCAGTGGAGACAGTCAGTGAGTAGAGACACAGGGTTGATTCAATATCACACCTACCACGTGGGTTGTAGCAGACTGGTTCGTCAGTCTGAGTAGCTATAGAAAGATTAACAGTAGTAGCGAACCCGAGTAGGAGAATTGTGAATAGTTTAATAAACGTGTTGAAGTTATCTCCACGTCTGAACCTTCCTTTGTCAAGTGCACATCAAGGAAGCCGCTTATGCTACACTAAGAGCATAACAAGACACCTGGCACTGCCCACTTGCACCCAGACAGTACCAACATGGCACCCCAGCAGGGACAACGTGGCCCTCCAAGGGTTCTAGGTTGGCATTGCCATGGTGCCAATGCCAAGTTGTGGTATCAAAGGGGCCATGCCCATGAAAGGGGGGTGAAGGGGGTATGTAAGGCGGGTGGGGTGAAGGGCGGCTATGAAGGGAGGCTATGAAGGATTGGGGGTTGAAGGGGAGGCCTGAAAAGGATGGGAGGGATTAAAAGAGGGATCTTTAAAGGTTGGGGCCCTCAGCGACTCATAATGTGTTCACTTGGTGGGGAATGGATGGCTGTGGGTCCGGGTCACCCTCAATCCTGGATGGTATGAGGGGGTGAAGGTGTCATGTGGATTTTTAGTGATTGAGGGGAGCTTGCACTCCAAATTCGAGGGTTGGGGTTGATGTGTTAGGCAGGTTGGTTCAATATGGACTGCACTTGATGCAGTGAAGATAGAAACAGACCTCTAACACTGGAAAAGATCCAACACGGTTTTATTCAACTAATATACATATTCAGCTGTGGGTCGACACTATACTGAACTGACTGGAGACCTTGTACTAGCCTGACCAGACTTACTAGCTACCGCATGGTGTTTGCACTGGCTAGCTCGTGGATTCTGACTGTCTCAGTGGCTGGGTCCAGAGAGAGCGGGAAACCTAGTGCCCTCTGGCTTTATAGTGGTAGTGTCCTGTCTGGTGATTGGCTGCACTGTGCTGTGTGCTTACTGGTCATCCTGTGTGTCAATCAATAGTAATAATAATAATAATAATAATCGCTTATTGTCACAAGTAGGCTTCAATGAAGTTACTGTGAAAAGCCCCTAGTCGCCACATTCCGGCGCCTGCTAGGGGAGGCAGGTACGGGAATTGAACCCGCACTGCTGGTCTTGTTCTGCATTACAAGCCAGCGGTTTAGCCCACTGTGCTAAACCAGCCCCTGCTGCCATGTCTACGTGGGGTCACAATGTCTGTGGGTGGAGGTGTGGGGATATTCAATCTCACTTTGAGATCAGGGCACCCTTCAATAATTGTACCCCGATCTCTGAGGAGGTGTCTTTAGTTCACCACTGCAGAAGTAAATTCTAAGGGCGCGATCTACCCAAATGGGAACAGAATTCCGTAGTCAGAGTGTTTAGCCGGGTAATTCCTGACTCTCAGAGTATCAAGAAGCACCATGCTGTTGAACGCCCATTTGGGTAAATATGGGGCCTCAGTGGGGGACGACCCGACGAGCCTGCACTTAGTCCCCTTTTTTGCACTGATTAGCTCCGCTTGCTGGAACTCCTCAGTGCAGATGGAGGCCGGAATGCCATCCCGATCTCCCACCCAACCCCCCCATGACGTGACCCCTGAATGCCCCCAAAGCTCCATCTCACCTATAAGGGGTCCCTCAGGCCCCCCAGCAACCACTGCACCCATGCAGGGTACTGCCGGTCCCAATCTGTAGTGTGAGAGAAATGCCAGCTTGTCACTTGGCCCTGCCAGGCTGGCACCCAGGTGGCACTGCCAGAGTGTCATGCTGGCAATGCCAAGGTGGCCAGATGGCACCAGCAGTGCCAGGGTGCCACCCTGCCCATAGGGCAAGCACCTGGGGGCATCCAATCTCCTGGAAGACCCCCAGGAGTACAGTTCCACCTGGACCCATTTGTGGAGACCAGCACTGAACGGCGCTCACCCGACATCTCCAAGGCAAGGGGGTTAGATTCCAACGCCTTGGGTAGATTGTGGGGGAATTCAAATCATGACATCATGCGAGATCACATTTGATCTAACAACAATGTTGTGCTGCGCTGCCATTAGGGCACAAGGCAACCAATAGATTGGGCCCTAATTGTGGGATTTGTCAGTGAGAAACTATCCAAAGTCCAAACAAAATGGCAGTGGTAGTATGGCTAGTGAGATCATATTACCTGAGAACCGAGCTGCCATGGTACAGCAGCCTCTCTGCCCATTGGCCCAGGCAAGTCATGTGCCTCTCTGCCAATTGGTTGTGACTGGTCATGTGACTCCCCGCCTATTGGCTGAGAGGTTGGTAGCTCCACCTACAAGGCGGGGTATAAGAGCTCGTACTGGCTGGCAGTCGGCCTTTCTCTGTATGACCACTGCCGGGCTCACATCTAGCATATTAAAGCCTGTTGTTTGGAACTTCTCTACGAGTCGAGTCCAATTGATGGTGCATCAATGGCTAAATGTGGGTGAATACAGATCTGGATTGCGCAAAACCCACCCGAATGGCACTAAGTCAATTGGGCCAATTTTCTTTCGAATTTCCTTAGCTCAGTGCTAGTTCCACTGATGAAAGCCGTCAAAATGGGAATTCATGAAGCTTCTTTGCACTTGGGGATGTATAAGGCAAATATTTGCGGAAATGTTTAGAAATTCTAAAATAAAGGGAGAGGTTGGATTTGGACTCAGGCCATCATCTGTACATCCCCGGAGAGTTAAGATATTCACAAGTTAAGGGGACATTTCAAGATAAGACCGTGCAATCGTCTTATCTTTAAGTATTTATTCCCAAGCCATAATTTAGAATTGCCTCACCCTGTAGTCCCTAAGCGAACAAGCTCCATTTTTGTATCCTGCCTAAAAGAGGACATCATCGTGATGTGTAGCTTCATCTCTCAGAACCTCGTCACGTTTATAACTAATCATGGAATTCTTCATATACATTTTGTGGCCGGAGCCTTTGAAACAATTCAGAGTTAGTAACCGAAATACATGTTAAAATTAGAGGAAAATCTGCACTTATGAACAATCTTTCTGACAAAAAAACAAATTAGAAGCCGCTGGAAGGGAATGGGGTTGTGCAGGTTCATTGCAATGCCTAAACTCTGATTAGAAAATTGCAAGAGAGGGCTCTCCTCCATTGCGAAAAGGCTTCATGTAATGACCCATTGACTTATACGTTGTGGTGGTATGATTTGCATAGCTGTCTGCCATTGGTGCAGAACACTGGCTTACCATTGGCCCTGGCCGGTCATGTGCCTCTCGACCGATTGGTTGAGACCAGTCATGTGACGACTCTCCGATTGGTCGAGAGGCTGAGTTAACCCCGCCTCCAGAGCGAGGTATAAATACCCAGAACGCTCGGCGGTCGTCCATTTACTGTAGTCGACCGCAGGGCTAACTTCTAGCTTGTTAAAGCCTAACTTTTGTACAGCAACTCGTCTCGTGTTCGATTGATGGTTCATCAATTTAATAAGCTAGAATTTTGAAGATGGAGCTCCGGATCAAGCCCGAATGCCTCCGCCTCTGCCCGCAAACTCAGAACGCCTCAGAAATCTTTCAACATTTGCTGGCATGTCTCGAGGGATACCTGGCGTCCGCAAACAGCCCCCCCACCATGGCACAGAAGCTTCACATCCTCCACTCCAGTGTGGGCACGGCAGCCTACGCGATGATTGTGGAGGAAAAAGATTACGATGCGGCCATGCTTAAGCTGAATGGACAGTTTTTTAAACCGGTCAACAGAGTATTCGCCCGACATCTGCTGGCCACCAGACAACAGCTCTCCGGTGAGTCATTAGACGACTATTACCAGGCCCTCGCTGTCCTGGGGAGGAATTGCTCCTGCCTCCAAGTTTCAGCCACGGAGCACATAGAACTTCTGATTAGAGATGCTTACGTGGCTGGGATGCAGTCGGCCGCTATCCGCCAGCGGATGCTGGAGAAAGACGACCTCAGCCTAACTGAGGCACGGACTCTCTCCACCTCCCTGGAAGTCGCTGATTTAAGCACCCGTGCCTATGTCCCCAGCCGCGCTGCAGCACCCTGGGCCTCCTGGCACGGTTCCCTACCGCCATCCGCCGCTCCCGACCGCCCTCAGGCCTGATCCGCGGGGCGCCCCAACAAGTCCGCGGGGCCCCTCTGCTATTTCTGTGGGTTCGCTAAAAACCCTCGCCTGCGCTGCCCAGCCCGCTCCGCCCTCTGTAAAAGCTGCGGGAAGAAGGACCACTTTTCATCCGTCTGCCAGGCCAAATCGGTCGCTGGTGTACCGCGCAGCGACCGGGGATCCCCCCCTCCGGGCCCTTGTGGGCCCTTCCAGTACGCAGCGCAAATCTTCCCCCCCCCCCCAGCCTCTGGGTCCCTGCGCCTGCCCTACGCGCCTCCCACCCTCCTCCGGGCCCTTCCGGGCCCTTCCCCCGGGCTCCTGCGCCTGGCCTGCGCGCCTCTCTGCCCCCGCTCTCAGCCGCTCCGGTCGGCCCACCAGCACCGCTAACCCCGCCTCCAGCAACCACGAGGGCTCCGCGGGCGCCACCATCCTGGGCCCTTGACGCCACGTGCGGGTCCTGGGCGCCGCCATCTTGGGGCGCCGACTCCACGTGTGGGTCCTGGGCGCCGCCATCTTGGGGCGCCGACTCCACGTGCGGGTCCTAGGCACCGCCATCTTGTGGCCCCGACGCCACGTGCGGGTCCAGGGCGCCATCCACCTTGGGACCCCGACTCCACGTGCGGATCCTGGGCACCACCATCCTGGACTGGCACGCAAGGTTCTGCCAGCTACTACTCGGCCGCCACCGACTGCGACGATAGTTCTTCTCCACGGCTCGCGGCCATTCAACTCGACCAGTCACGGCCGCGCACGCTCGCCAAAACAACGACGCTGATCCACCTCAACGGCCACGAGACGGGCTGCCTGCTGGACTCCGGGAGCACGGAAAGCTTCGTTCACCCTGCCACGGTAAGACGCCGCGCGCTCCCTGTCCATCCTGTAAAACACAAAATCGGGTTAGCCTCAGGTTCGCACTCCGTCCACATCACCGGGTGCTGCATCGCGGACCTCACGGTCCAAGGGAAGGTTTTTAAAAATTACAAACTCCATGTCCTCCCTGACCTTTGCGCACCGGCACTCCTAGGACTGGACTTCCAGTGCAACCTGCAGAGCTTGACCTTCCAATTCGGCGGCCCTATAGCCCCCTCACTGTCTGCAGCCTCGCGTCCCTCAAAGTGGACCCCCCCCTCCTTGTTTGCTAATCTCACCCCCGATTGCAAACCCGTCGCGACCCGGAGCAGACGGTACAGCGCCCAGGCCCGGACCTTCATCAGGTCCGAGGTCCAGAGGTTACTGAAGGAAGGGGTCATCGAGGGCAGCAACAGTCCCTGGCGAGCCCAAGTGCTGGTGGTCCGGACTGGGGAGAAAAACTGGATAGTCATCGATTACAGCCAGACCATCAACCGGTTTACGCAACTGGACACGTATCCTCTCCCCCGTATTTCCGCCATGGTAAACGATATCGCGAAATACAAAGTCTTTTCCACGGTGGACCTTAAGTCCGCTTATCACCAGCTCCCCCTCCGCGCGAGTGACCGCAAGTACACCGCGTTCGAGGCTGATGGGCGCCTCTACCACTTCCTTAGGGTTCCATTCGGTGTCACAAATGGGGTCTCGGTCTTCCAACGGAAGATGGACCAAATGGTCGACAAGTACGGATTACGGGCTACCTTCCCGTACCTCGATAATGTCACCATCTGCTGTCACGACCAGCAGGACCATGACACCAACCTCCGAAAATTCCTCCAAACCACAAAACTCATTAACCTCACATACAATAAGGATAAGTGCGTGTTTAGCACCGACCGTCTAGCCATCCTCGGCTACGTAGTGCGTAACGGAGTGATAGGCCCCGACCCCGAACGCATGCGCCCCCTGATGGATCTCCCTCTCCCCAATACCCTCAAATCCCTCAAACGCTGCCTGGGTTTCTTCGCTTACTACGCCAAATGGGTTCCCAATTACGCTGACAAGGCCCGTCCCCTCATTCAAACCACGACCTTCCCGCCATCGACAGAGGCCTGCCAGGCCTTTAGCCGCATCAAAGCGGACATCGCAAAGGCCACGATGCGCGCCATCGACGAGTCCCTCCCCTTCCAGGTCGAGAGCGACGCATCAGAAGTAGCTCTGGTGGCCACCCTTAACCAAGCGGGCAGACCCGTGGCCTTCTTCTCCAGAACCCTCCAGGCTTCCGAACTCCGCCACTCCTCTGTGGAAAAGGAAGCCCAGGCCATAGTCGAAGCAGTGCGACATTGGAGGCACTATTTGGCCGGCAGGAAGTTTACCCTCCTCACAGACCAACGGTCAGTGGCCTTCATGTTTGATAATGCACAAAGGGGCAAGATTAAGAATGACAAGATCTTACGGTGGCGGATCGAGGTGTCCACGTACAACTATGAGATCTTGTATCGTCCTGGGAAGCTCAATGAGCCTCCTGATGCCCTGTCCCGCGGTACCCGCGCCAGAGTGCAGATAGACCGCCTTCGCTCCCTCCAGGCGGACCTCTGCCATCCAGGGGTGACCCGTTTCTTCCATTTCATAAAGGCCCACAACCTGCCTTTCTCCATCGAGGAAGTCAGGACAGTAACCCGTGACTGCCACATCTGCGCAGCGTGCAAACCGCACTTCTACTGCCCCGAGCGCGCTCATCTCATCAAAGCATCCCGCCCCTTCGAACATCTCAGCATTGACTTCAAGGGGCCCCTTCCCTCTAGCAACCGCAACATTTACTTCCTGGCGGTAATCGACGAATACTCCCGCTTCCCCTTCGCCATTCCCTGCCCCGACATGACCACATCGACCGTCATTAAGGCCCTCCTCTCCACCTTCTCCCTGTTTGGCTACCCCGCATACATACATAGCGATCGGGGGGTCCTCATTTATGAGCAACGAGCTGCGTCAATTCTTGCTCGACAGGGGCATTCCCTCTAGCAGGACGACCAGCTATAACCTCCGGATCCCCTCTCCCGACGTGGCTGGCCCGGCCGCCCCCGGACCCATCTTGCTCTGGACGCATGTGCGGGTGCACAAGTCCGACCGTTGGTGGAACAAGTCCAGTTACTCCACGCTAACCCGCAGTATGCGTACGTGGAGTACCCCGACGGTCGGCAGGACACGGTCTCCCTCCAGGACCTGGCACCCGCCGGCGTGCGGCCTTCCCCCCCTTCACCACAGACTCCCCCCCTGTTTTTTTCCCCCAGCACCCCATCCATGGCGCCTCCACCACCAGCCCGGGTGACAGAGACTGTTCAAGGACCATCGCTCCCGGACTACAGGACATCAGCGGAACCACCACCGTCGGCTGAACCAACGTCACCAACTCCACTGCGGCGGTCTGCCAGGACATCACAGGCCACGAAAAGGCTGATCGAGTCTATTTAATTTACAACAACTCCATGAACAATATGTACTATTGTTAATTGTCTGGGCCAGTGGGAAGCCAAAATTGTTTTTCTCCCTTCTCTGGCTGCTACTCATACCACCAGTTCTCCCCCCCGGCTTCTTTCTCCGCAAGGGGTGAATGTGGTGGTATGATTTGCATAGCTGTCTGCCATTGGTGCAGAACACTGGCTTACCATTGGCCCTGGTTGGTCATGTGCCTCTCGACCGATTGATTGAGACCAGTCATGTGACGACTAATTCAGCAGGGGGATGGGAACCTAAATTGTAGTCCCAGTGAACAGGATGTTGAGAGTAGTGAGGTCAGGGATAGGGTTAAAAGTTCGAAAGAGGGCACCGGCAAGCAAGACGCTGGTTTGAAGTGTGTCTACTTCAACGCCAGGAGCATCCGGAATAAGGTGGGTGAGCTTGCAGCATGGGTTGGTACCTGGGATCTCGGTGTTGTGGCGATTTCGGAGACATGGGTAGAGCAGGGACAGGAATGGTTGTTGCAGGCTCCAGGATTTAGATGTTTCTGTAAGAACAGAGAAGATGGTAAAAGGTGGGGGGGGGGGGGGGGGGGGGGGGGGTGGCATTGTTAATCAAGGAAAGTATTACGGCGGTAGAAAGGACGTTTGAGGACTCGTCTACTGAGGTAGTATGGGCCGAGGTTAGGAACAGGAGAGGAGAGGTCACCCTGTTGGGATTTGTCTATAGACCTCCGAATAGTTGCAGAGATGTAGAGGAAAGGATTGCAAAGATGATTCTCGACAGGAGCGAGAGTAACAGGGTAGTTGTTATGGGGGACTTTAACTTTCCAAATATTGACTGGAAATACTATAGTTCGAGTACTATAGATGGGTCAGTTTTTGTACAGTGTGTGCAGGAGGGTTTTCTGACACAGTATGTAGACAGGCCAACAAGGGGGGAGGCCACATTGGATTTGGTACTGGGTAATGAACCCGGCCAGGTGTTAGATTTAGATGTAGGTGAGCACTTTGGTGATAATGATCACAACTTGGTTATGTTTACTTTAGCAATGGGCAGGGATAGGTATATACCGCAAGGCAAGAATTATAGCTGGGGGAAAGGCAATTATGATGCTATTCAGCAAGATTTAGGATGTATAGGATGGGGAAGGAAACTGCAGGGGATGGGTACAATCGAAATGTGGAGCTTTTTCAAGGAACAGCTACTGCGTGTCCTTGATAAGTATGTACCTGTCAGGCAGGGAGGAAGTTGTCGAGCAAGGGAACCGTGGTTTACTAAGGAAATTGAAGCACTTGTCAAGAGGAAGAAGAAGGCTTATGTTAGGATGAGACATGAAGGCTCAGTTAGGGCACTTGAGAGTTACAAGTTAGCCAGGAAGGACCTAAAGGGAGAGTTAAGAAGAGCAAGGAGAGGACACGAAAAGTCGTTGGCGGATAGGATCAAGGAAAACCCTAAGGCTTTCTATAAGTATATCAGGAACAAAAGAATAACTAGAGTAAGATTAGGGCCAATCAAGGATAGTAGTGGAAACTTGTGTGTGGAATCAGAGGAGATAGGGGAAGCGTTAAATGGATATTTTTCGTCAGTGTTTACACTGGAGAAAGACAATGTTGTCGAGGAGAACACTCAGGTTCAGTCGACCAGGCTAGATGGAATTGAGGTTCAAAAGGAGGAGGTGTTAGCAATTTTGGAAAATGTCAAAATAGATAAGTCCCCTGGGCCAGATGGGATTTATCCTAGGATTCTCTGGGAAGCCAGGGAGGAGATTGCAGAGCCTTTGTCCTTGATCTTTATGTCGTCTTTGTCGACAGGAATAGTGCCGGAAGAGTGGAGGATAGCAAATGTTGTCCCCTTGTTCAAGAAGGGGAGTAGAGACAACCCTGGTAACTATAGACCAGTGAGCCTTACTTCTGTTGTGGGTAAAATGTTGGAAAAGGTTATAAGAGATAGGGTTTATAATCAACTTGAAAGAACAAGTTGATTAGCGATAGTCAACCCGGTTTTGTGAAGGGTAGGTCATGCCTCACAAACCTTATTGAGTTTTTTGAGAAGGTGACCAAACAGGTGGATCAGGGTAAAGCGGTTGATGTGGTGTATATGGATTTCAGTAAGGCGTTTGATAAGGTTCCCCACGGTAGGCTATTGCAGAAAATAAGGAAGTATGGGATTGAAGGTGATTTAGTGGTTTGGATCAGTAATTGGCTAGCTGAAAGAAGACAGAGGGTGGTGGTTGATGGCAAATGTTCATCCTGGAGTTCAGTTACTAGTGGTGTACCGCAAGGATCTGTTTTGGGGCCACTGCTGTTTGTCATTTTTATAAATGACCTGGAAGAGGGTGTAGAAGGATGGGTTAGTAAATTTGCAGATGACATGAAGGTCGGTGGAGTTGTGGATAGTGCTGAAGGATGTTATAGGATACAGAACATAGAACATAGAACAGTACAGCACAGAACAGGCCCTTCGGCCCTCGATGTTGTGCCGAGCAATGATCACCCTACTCAAACCCACGTATCCACCCTATACCCGTAACCCAACAACCCCCCACCCCCCTTAACCTTACTTTTTAGGACACTACGGGCAATTTAGCATGGCCAATCCACCTAACCCGCACATCTTTGGACTGTGGGAGGAAACCGGAGCACCCGGAGGAAACCCACGCACACACGGGGAGGACGTGCAGACTTCGCACAGACAGTGACCCAGCCGGGAACCGAACCTGGGACCCTGGAGCTGTGAAGCATTTATGCTAACCACCATGCTACCGTGCTGCCCCAGAGAGACATAGATAAGCTGCAGAGCTGGGCTGAGAGGTGGCAGATGGAGTTTAATGCGGAAAAGTGTGAGGTGGTTCACTTTGGAAGGAGTAACAGGAATGCAGAGTACTGGGCTAATGGCAAGATTCTTGGTAGTGTAGATGAACAGAGAGATCGCGGCATCCAGGTACATAAATCCCTGAAAGTTGCCACCCAGGTTAATAGGGCTGTTAAGAAGGCATATGGTGTGCTAGCCTTTATCAGTAGGGGGATTGAGTTTCGGAGCCACAAGGTCATGCTGCAGCTGTACATAACTCTGGTGCGGCCGCACCTGGAGTACTGCGTGCAGTTCTGGTCACCACATTATAGGAAGGATGTGGAAGCTTTGGAAAGGGTTCAGAGGAGATTTACTAGGATGTTGCCTGGTATGGAGGGAAGGTCTTACGAGGAAAGGCTCAGGGACTTGAGGTTGTTTTCGTTAGAGAGGAGAAGGCTGAGAGGTGACTTAATAGAGACATATAAGATAGTCAGAGGGTTAGATAGGGTGGACAGTGAGAGTCTTTTTCCTCGGATGGTGATGACCAACACGAGGGGACATAGCTTTAAATTGAGGGGTGATAGATATAGGACAGATGTCAGAGGCAGTTTCTTTACTCAGAGAGTAGTAGGGGTGTGGAACGCCCTGCCTGCAACAGTAGTAGACTCGCCAACTTTAAGGGCATTTAAGTGGCCACTGGATATACATATGGATGAAAATGGAATAGTGTAGGTCAGATGGGCTTCAGATGGTTTCACAGGTCGGCGCAACATCGAGGGCCGAAGGGCCCGTACTGCGCTGTAGTGTTCTATGTTCTATGGTCTATGACTCTCTGATTGGTCGAGAGGCTGAGTTAACCCCGCCTCCAGAGCGAGATATAAATACCCAGAACGCTCGGCGGTCGTCCATTTACTGTAGTCGACCGCAGGGCTAACTTCTAGCTTATTAAAGCCTAACTTTTGTACAGCAACTCGTCTCGCGTTCGATTGATGGTTCATCATACATACAGACATCGGGCGTGATTCTCCGGAAAGATTACTAAGTGTTCTAGCAAGGAGGAACTGCCAGGCTGGCAATGCTATTCAATGTTAATTGGTCCACTTAACGAGGCCCCCACGGGCTTCATGCCACAATTTAAGGCTCACCAGCTGATTCACCGCGTTCGCCAGTCCCCCGCTAATAAGGCCGAGCACCACTTAAGCTGCGCTTGTTCATCCAACCCCAGCCAGCTTGCAACAATGGCACCCAGGAGACCAAACCCAAGATTCGGGGATGCAGATCTGGGGAGGCTGCAAGACGCAGTAGAGGCCAGGAGGGATGTCCTGTTCCACAGGGTCAGCCACAAGGCAGCCAGTGCTGCCTGGGATGAGGTGACAGTGGCTGTGAGCGCTGGGAGTACAACGAGAAGGACTGGCCTCCAGTGTCATAAGAAGGCCAATGCCCGACACCAGGCAGCACGAGTGAGTACACACCAACACACTGTGGTGATATGATCTGCATACTTGTCTGCCATTGGGCCAGAACGTCGGCTTACCATTGGCCCTGGTCGGTCATGTGCCTCTCGACCGATTGGCTGAGAGGCTGAGTTAACCACGCCTCTATTAACGAGGTATAAATGGTCAGACGCCTGACGATCGTCCCTTTCCATTGTAGACGATCGCAGAGCTGTGTTCTAGTCACTTAAAGCCAGACTTTGGTAAATCACTCGCCTCGCGTACAATTGATGGTACATCACCCACCACCACCGCAGCACCCCCCCGAGCTCTTTCCACCACCAGATGAGCATTCACTCCCAACTTTCCATGCAACCCCAACCCTCCCTCCACTCCCCTCTCCCTTCAACCCCCCAACCGTTCCTTAACATACCCCCTCCACCACTGTGAACGACGCATGAGGCTAACAATGTCTCCTCAGGAAAAGCTCTCCCACAATCTTTGGGAGAGGGCCCAAACTGGCGCTGGTGAACCGGACATAAGAATCCTCACCATCTTCAAAGAGCATGCCCTGGAGGTGACGGGGGTGGCCGGGGACAGAGTGGTCAGATCGCGGAGGCTGGTGGACGCCGCAAAGGGAGGAACCACGGACCTGTCAAATGTGAGTTGTTATTGCTTTACTGACTGGCCCATCCCTCCCACTGACCACATGTCCATTCTTCTGCAGATCCTGCAGCTGACGGTGCCGGCCCATCCCAGATGGCCCCCTCTCCTGCATCCCAGGAGAACACCTCGGTGGAGAGCTCCGAGGAAGACATGTTCGAGGCATCACAGCTGTCATCCCCCACACTCTTCCAGTGCAGATACACACACCTCGGTGGGAAATGTTAGTGGTCTGGCTTCTGGGGCACAATCTGGTGAGCACCGCACTGCTGATATACATCAGGTGGAGGCAGGATCCCCCAGGCGAGACAGCTATCGGAGGGTTGCTGGATCCTAGGACCCAGCTGGGTCACAGCTAGATGCCAAGCCTGTGGAACAGGCTATCCCGGAGCTGATAGAGGTGTTAAGGAGTGGCCGGGACATCCAGGCATCCAGAGGGAGAAGCCAGCGACACTCCAGCACGTCCACAGCCACTTGGAGGAGTCCCAGAAGCTACGGACGCACACGATATCGGCATTAGTTCATGGCACCGAGGCCAACACTGCTCGGGTGGCGACCGCAGTGGAGAGCCTGGTGCACAATGTTGTCACCATTAGTGAAGATGTCCAAGGCTAGCGCAGTCGGTAACTGCCATGGCTGAGGGTCTCGGCAGACTGTCCAACTCGATGGGGGACTTGACCCAGTACCGGGCTGATCTTGATGAGGTTCTGCAGGACATCTCAGATGGGAATGGCTGAGGTGCTGCGGAGCTTTTTCCAGTCACAGTTGGGCATTGCTGAGGTGCTGCAGAGCATGTCCCAGTCACAGAACTGTCACCGAGGACATCGACACGATCGTGCAGGCATCAGGGAGCTGCCATGGCTGGCAGAGCCAGATGATGCAGGGGCAGCTGGGGCTGGAACCAGCTGCCCCTCCATCCCAAGGTGAACCCAGCGGCCCTATTGGCACTGATCGGGAGGAGGGGCGCTGGGTGTCAGCCCAAACCTGTCCATGGAGTGGCAACGGTGGCCAACAGCTCTCCTGAGTTCCACCCCTCTGATGAGGCCACGTCTCTCAGTCAGCACAAGGGACACTCGCTAGGACATCGAAGGCCATGGGGTGAGGTAAACAGCAGGCTGCCTCCACCTCTGATGTGCATCCTGGGGACACCCCTAGATGTAGTGCTAGACCTTGGAGGGCCAAGCACATTGAGGATCACGAAGGGTGCTCAGGAGGGGGGAATGGGGAACGGGGTGGAGGGTAGATAGTTGATGGGGGGGGGGATTGGGGGAGGGAGGAAAAGCACCATTAGGAGAGAGGGGAATTGTTATGCACACTAAACACCTTTGAGCACAACTGCTGTGATGCCTCTGTCACTTTCGTCCGCAATGCGGGCTGACCTCCGAACCCTCGGCCCAAATTTCCAGGCTTCGCCCCCTCCCCGTGGCACTCACCCACCCTCCAGCCATGAACATATCCCCAGAGCTGCGTCCCATCCGCTGGGTGTTCAGATGTTGGCTGGCGCGTGTGTGGTGTTGCCTCCCGTACTGCTAAACACAGTGTACATGCATCAAGGTTTGATTGGGATGCTGGGCAATGATTCCCACATGCTACAGGTCCACCACCCCCGGGAATCTACTTGAGTTGTGTGAAGTACTCACTTAACCATGATTGAGAATTTCCTATTCGTGATAGCCTTCTCGCATGGCCAGAGACCTTGGCAGTCGGTGGGAGTTATAGGTGGTCAGTGGGGTAGACGGGCAGGGACAAGGATTGCCTCCAGAATGGGTACACACGATCCAGGGGTTGGCATGATGGTGCCGTGTGCGGTTGCCCCCAGATTGTTTTTTCAAGCAAGGAACTGGATAAATGTATTTATAGTTTATTCATTCATGCGATGTGGGCATCACTGGCATTATTGCACATCCCTAATTGCCCTTTAGAAAAGGGTAGTGAGCCAAGTCCTTTAATCACTGCAGTCTGTGTGATTGGTGTTTGTTTTATATAGAACATATAGTGCAGAAAGAGGCCATTCGGCCCATCGAGTCTGCACTGACCCATTTAAGCCCTCACTTCCACCCTATCCCCATAACCCAATAACCCCTCCTTACCTTTTTGGTCACTAAGGGCAATTTATCATGGACAATCGACCTAACCTGCACGTCTTTGTACTGTGGGAGGAAACCAGAGCACCTGGAGGAAACCCACGCAGGCACGGGGAGAACGTGCAGACTCTGCACAGACAGTGACCCAGCAGGGAATCGAACCTGGGACCCTGGCGCTGTGAAGCCACAGTGCTAGCCACTTGTGCTACCATGCTGCCTTGTGGAGGGTTATACTTCGAGTACTGTAGCTGTGTGGGATATTTATGTTGGCAGTTGATAAAAATGCTTACCGTGTGTGTTTATAAAAACGTTAACTAAATTCGTAGAATAAACTTTGTTTTTTGATTAAAAGTGCTTCAGGCTTCTATTGAATAACACCTGAAAGGGAGGCCCTTGTGCTCATCGTAACCAAAATCAATAAACAGTTATAGGTCAGGTGAACTCCATGATAAACTTTGGAGTTTCCTAAACCCTGACCCATAACAGAAGAAACCTTCAGGGGTTTTGAGGAAAGGCTAGAAGAATGGGACGAAATGAATTACTCTTCATGAGAGCCGTGCAGCTACATTAGGATGAATAATCTCCATTTGCGGAATAAAATTCCTTTGTTCTACGTTTGAATGTCAGGTGAGCACAGAGTGAGGTTTAGCAGTGCGACATTTGCTTTATGCTCATGAATGAATAATGGCTGCTTGGGCCATGGACATATAGCTGGGAATGATCAGGATGGAGACAGAAAGGTGGACTGACATGTTAACTATTCTCAGTTCAAGATTAAAGCCAATGAAATTATCCTTGCATGATTTATTGGATTAAATACTACGGACAACAGCAATCTCTAAAAGCCAAATTGTTTGCCTTTGAATCTCCTCAAGATCTAATTTCCAAATACAAAGTGGAGAAAAATAAATCATTTCATAATATCAAATTGTCTGTGACACCATTAATCATCATCATTAATTAATCAGATGAAACAATCTTTTCTGACAAACATTGAAGTTTTCAGGATCAAAAGCAGATGCTTTGGATGAGGTGAGGATTGTTCAGAAACATCACGCTGAGCACTGAAATAGCAATCTGCAGCATCTGGCTTTCATTACTGATTTCCTGGGAAGTATTCGAGTGGCTAAATTGGATAGTCCTCAAAAACGGGGAGGGGGTCTCAGTGCTCAATTAGCCCGCACCCGTTGATTGCAGTGCAAGCAGCACACCAACTTCATGCTGCCCGCTCATTGTTATGGCCTCTGTGACCAGCCAGCATTGAGCATGCTGTTTATTGGCTGGGCGTAGGGGGTCACCATCACTGGGTGGTTAACTCCATTCAAAATTAGCCTGCACTGCTAAAGAGCCGGCCTGAACCTCTTAAAGGGGAAGTGTATTGTGGCTGGTGCAGGTTCTGGCAGTTGTGCAGGAAGTGAATTAGATCCGGGGAAGACTGAAGTATGGTGCAAAAGAGGGCACAGCGGGTTCCAAGGTTTTTGGATGTTGCATTGGTGGAAGAGGTGACAAAGATGTGATATATCATGGGTGGGATTCTCTGCCTCGCCAGCCAGCCAAGGAGGTTTCCCATGCCGTCGGGAAATCCCTGGGCTGCCGGTGCAATGGAGTATCCTGACAGCGGAGAATTCAGTCGCCAGTGTTTTAAGGAGGCGAGGGGCTCTCCAGACACACATTCAGGAGGTAGTGGGAGCAGATAACCATGGAGGTCAATGTCAGGATTCAATAGCATGTATTCGATTTGTGTTCAGCTTTATCAGTCTTCAACTGAAAGCATGTGGGCTGGATCTCTGCACCCCAACGCCAAAATCGCGGCAGGCGCCAGGGCGAAAAATCCAGTTTCTCGCATGGAATCGGGACCGGCGGCGGTTCCCCGATTCTCCAGGCCCCGAAATCGCCGCATGTAGCCCACCTGCAGCCATTGCTGGAGGCCCGCCCTGCCATTCTCCACCCCGACCGGCCGAAGTCCTGACGTTGTGAATCTAACACGGTCCTGCCCTTCGGGATGCAAGTATGGCGGCTGCGGACTTAGTCCGGGGCCGCCATTGTCGGGAGCAGGCCAATCGGAGGGCAGTGGGGGCCTGATACGTGCTAATTTTGGGCGGGTGGTCCGGGTCGGGTGCTTGGCAGATCGTGGGCACTATTTGGAGGGTCCAGCTCTGCGGTCTGAGTGCGCCATGGAGCATGGTGCGGCTGCTGGAGGCAGCCACTGTGCGCATGCCCAGCCTCTGTCCCGGAAGTGCGGGGGGCCCTTATCTGCAGCAAAAGCTGCTAGTTTTACGCCGGGTCCTTGCTAGTCCCCTGCAGGGCTATGAATATGTGGCCCCTTCACGCCAGTTTTTCTGGCATGAAAGGCCACAGTTTTTACGACGGCGTGGGGACATAGTCCCAAAAATAGAGAATCCAGCCCCATGTCTCCCAGTAACCACTTAAATTGTAGCTGCCAGATTACTACCGATTAAAGACAATTTAACAGCGGTCAGGATACTGGACATTGACCTGAATGATTTTCTCCCTTTCACTTCTGGTTTAGGGCGGAGCTGACATGTGGGGCTGGATTCTCCGATTCTGAGGCTATGTCCCCACGCCAGGGTGGGACGCAAGAAAAAATGGCGTAAAACGGCCACCGATCCTCCATTTTGCTGGGGGCTAGGCCGGCAGCGTAGAGCACCCGGCTCTAGCTGCTGATAAGGCCCCGAGAATTGCCGGGCCCGTGGCCGCACATGCGCACGGCGGCGGCCTGCAGCAGCCACGCCGTGCTACATGGCGTAGGCCGCTCGCAGACCCGGCCTGTGAAATAGTTCCCCCACTTTGGTCGGCTCACGCGCCCAGAAACACCCCCCCACAATGCCCCCTGCCCCTGATAAAGTCCCCCCTGCCTGCGCATCGGCCCTCCCCCGACTGTGGCGGCGCTGGACTGAGCCTGGAGCCGCCA